>NW_017728992.1:170045776-170054173 GCF_001723915.1 Gavialis gangeticus
GGCCTTGGTGAGGCCGCAGCTGGAGTACTGCATCCAGTTTTGGGCTCCACAATTCAAAAAGGATGTGGAGAAGCTTGAGAGAGTCCAGAGAAGAGCCACACACATGATCAGAGGTCAGGAAAGCAGACCCTACGACAACAGGCTGAAAGCCATGGGGCTCTTTAGCCTGGAAAAGTGCAGGCTCAGGGATGATCTGATGGCCACCTATAAGTTTATCAGGGTGACCACCAGGATCTGGTTTGTTCACCAGAGCACCCCAAGGGACAACAAGGTCGAACGATCATAAACTACTGCAAGACCATATCAGGCTGAACATAAGGAAGAATTTCTTTACTGTCCAAGCCCCCAAGGTCTGGAATAGCCTGCCATTGGAGGTGGTTCAAGCACCTGCATTGAACACCTTCAAGAGTAAATTGGATGCTTATCTTGCTGGGATCCTATGACCCCAGCTGACTTCCTGCCCTTTGGGCAGGGGGCTGGACTCAGTGATCTTCCAAGGTCCCTTCCAGCCCTAATGTCTATGAAATCTGTGAAGTCAGACCAGCAAGAGCTTAAGGGGTCCCCTACAAGGCTGGCGTGGGCACAGGCCAGCCACCGCAGTGACTGGGACACTGGCAGGAACGATGGAGCTGGAACCTGGACATGGATGTCAGATGACAGGTATCAAACCCGGGAAGGAAGCAATGCAACAAGGGAGTCTGAGGCCCCGGCGGAATCAGGCATCACATGACCCGGGAAGCGCAGAAGGGCGACGGTGGATGCTTGGTGCAAGTACCATCTGTAGTGCATAGCTGCAGCCCCCAAGAAACTGATCATCAGTGATGGCCAGAACACTGGCACCAATAGACAACATCACGGTCGGCATTAGGCGGGGTGTAGGAGAAGTGGAGCTCCGAGAAGCAATAGCCGCAAGGACGACCAAAGGAGAGTACCATGGGAGACGGGACTAGACACCATCCTCCCACTAGAAAACCAATTACCATCAAAGACATGGCAGGTGAGACCCCTGGGGAGCTGGCCCAAAGCCACTCCCAGTAGCCTGGCCATGCAGCCCAGGAGGCAACGGTGAGGTTTGAAAGAAACCCAGACACACGACACTTGGGCTGGGAGACATGAAAGGTTACACCTGTAATGTAATTAAGATTTTAAATAGGTGGGAGGCTGCCCTTTGAATATCCCAGTTTTAATGGGGCACTGTTTACATGTTTCAATCACCCCTTGCATGTCCCATTCCTCACAGATGTCCCTGCCAGTGGTTTGCACTGGGTCTTAATACACACAAACACATACATACATACACACAAACAAACTCATATTGGGCTCCAAGCCCTTGGCCCCCTCACTGGGGCTCCACTCAGGTCATACATTCCTGCCAGTGTCCCAGTCACTGCGGTGGCTGGCCTCTGCCCACGCTGGCCTTGTAGGGGACCCCTTGAGACCTTGCTGGTCTGACTTCATAGATTTCATAGACATTAGGGCTGGAAGGGACCTCGGAAGATCATTGAGTCCCTTGGGGCTCAGGTGGCCACAGCTGTGCTTGGCCCTACGGTCTTATAACCCTCACACTGTCCCCTCACTGGGACTCCACACACTTCCCCTTGCTGGGGCTCTGCTGGGGTCTACCACCTTGTCTGACTCAGGTGGCTGTAGGCCTGCCTTGCCCTCTACCCCAGGATATTGCACCCTGTGAGGTTCTGGTGCTTGCAGCCATGCCTAACCCCCTCTCAGGGCATCTACAACTACAGGGCTCACAGAGCTTGGGCATTGCTCCAAGTCCCTCAGTGAAGTGGGCCCTGCCTCTGGACTCCCATGAGCCTGGGCTCCCCCTGTGAAGATTGAACCCACCAGGGATGTGGGGCCTGGGGTTATGCGGCACCCCTCACTCGCCTTTTACTGGGGAGGTGACTGGCCTGATATTTCCTCGGGGCTCCCACCAGGCCCCCCCTTCCTTGGCAGGGTGCAGTTTCATGTCTTATCAAGGACAGATGAGGCCTCCTCCTTCCCCATAGCTTTACCCTTTATCTCTGAGTGTTCCAGGAACAACTCAGCCTGATGTTGCCTCTTTGACTGCTCACTCAGACGGATGCCTTTCTGTTCATAGTTTAAAAATGGCTGCTGCAATCAGCCACCTGGTGACTGCCTGCTCCAGCCCTTAAAGTGACGGAGCACTAAAGCTGCTCTGTTACACCCAGTAAATCAGCAGCTTCTTCAGGGTCTAACTTGCTTGATTCTTCAGAGGTCTCCTTTTTTTCAGTGTGCTTTCTTTGCAGAGAAGTTGAAGTCAGCCACCTTTCCACTGCAGATGATTCTACATGTAGGGGTGCAAGTGCTGGCATATTTATGTGTATCCCCATAGGTGGAGGGAGAAAATGTTATTGGGGTGGCTTCGTATATGGTTACCAAGGCAATGGCAGTGGGGCGCAGAGCCCAGTGGGCAGCCCACTGCTCCCTTGGGGGTTTTCTTCCCTTGGGCTGGCCTGCCCTGTCCCCCTAACAGGCCCAGCACAGAAGGATGTGGCCCCTCCCACCACCCAGACCCCATCCAGGGAGGCCTAGGCCTTTCTAGGAGCACCGGGGGGCTCCCAGCATTGCCCGCACCCCAGGGAACATGTGGGGGGCACATGCCCCCAAAATTTGTATGCAGGGTTGAGGCAGGCTTCCCATTGTGTGCTGGGCTCTGCACCACGTTGCCATTGCCTTGGGAGCCGCACATTATGCCATGTGCCTTCCACACGTTGACTGTGCCACATCCCCTGCCTGCCCAGCAGTGCAAGGCATCTGGTGTTGCACATAGCTCGCAAGGCAACAGCATCAGGGCACAGAACCAAGCAGGCAGTAGGTGACCCACCTCCACCCCATACACAAATCTGGGAGGCACATAGCCCCCATGCCTTCCCCAGGGTGTGCACAGTGGTGGGAGCCCCCCTGCACCTGTGGATAAACCATCCAGGGCTCCAACTATCTCACCACATGCCCCATGGCCCCACTCACCCCAGCACCTGCCCCTGCCCCACTCCCTCCCTCCCCATGGGGGCCTCAATCTACCTCTCCACCCCTTCCCTCCCCCATGTCCCATCCCCCAACACACCTGCTGGACATTGCTCCAGATGCGGTCAGGCTGCATTTCTGGCCATGTGCAGCAGGCTGTGGGTGGTTGTCTGTGTGTGTTGCCCATTCCCCCAGCCTTCCGCATACCACTCACAGGTTGTCTGTGTACCACTGGTGGTAAGTGTACCACAGTTTGGGAACCACTGTGGTACATAGTACAAGAAAGGCCTCATTCTCCATTCTTCCCCCCCTCCCCACTCCTTTTTATATCCTAATCAATGCTGTTTATAACATTTATCTTTTGATTATCTCATAGGATCACTGACTGTTCTTCACTTGTCTGTCCTACTGAACTTTCTTTGATTATTTTCAAAAGCTCCAGATTCCTTCTTTGCTCCTCTGTGTGCCTCTAAGCCAGTTTCTTGAAGACAAAGTTTCCAACGATTCAGAATTTTGGCTGTTTGTACTATTAGGATCAATACCACAATGAAAATGTATTTATTTTTAAAGAGAATTACAATATCAGCATCACAGTTCAAGGAAATTAATAAAAAAATGTGGTAATACATGACATTAAGTACAAGTAGCGCATGAGACTAGTGCATTCTGAGATATACTGTGGTACTAAATGATGTTCTGACAGGGGTTCCAAACCACTAGCATGCTATGGACTGGAGAAACATGCTGCCTATTCTCTTGAATATTTTCGTTATATTTGGGGGTTTGCAGAAGTGAATCTACCTTGGGGCTGTTGCTAGGTACCAGAGCTAATGGCAGATGTTGCCTATGATACAGGTTAGGAATAGTGAGAGACTTGAAGTAATATCTTCTTATGGACAAAGGGTCTAAATTCCAGATCAGAATTTCCTGACCCACTTATTTTCGGGAGAGTTTCAGAAGAGAACTGCAGGGTTTCATCACAAGAAACCAGCCACATAGTAAAAGTGTTGAGGTTGGTGTCTGGAAATAACCAGTAAGGAAAGGTGGTAGCTCAATTTCCCTAAAATATTAGCTTAATTTTATCCATCAGTAGCCTTCAAGATAATTGAAAGGTAATGATGGATTGTCACCATTGCTCTGAAAAAACCTGCTCTAATATCAGTAAGAGTTGATTTTGTATTGTCTGACCCTTTATTTATTATTTGAAGGGAGTTTTCATTCCGGTGTATCTGATGTAGGAGTGATGGTTACAAGAAAAGGACTCGTAAGAGGCTTTCCAAGGAGAGGGTCAATGGTGAAAAGCCCATAAATCATGGGTAACCATAACACAGGCAGTCTTAGAAAAGCATAACTGGCAGAAGCATAATATACATAGGTAAAAACATTGCCATCATATATATCTTTCACTCTGCAGCTTACAGAAACCAAATTTCTGTCATCAACAATTATTAATCATCCATTTACCTTTCTGAAATTTCTTATAAAGTGTCAACTACAGAGTATGAACATGAGAGAAATGGGATCCAAATTTTTACAGGGGGACTTAAACAAATCTTAATGTAACATCTGTTCACCACATGTTCATAAATTACAGCAGGATTTTGAGCATTTCTTCTCTTACCTGCATGTCACTAAGATTTTATAGTTCATAATTTTACTAAAAACAACACCTGATCAACTGCATAGCAGAGCTGCTGCAAGGCTCAAGGTTGGTCAGGTTCTACTGATCTGGAAAACTTTAGCCTCGGTGGCTTTCTCTTTAGGGGAATCCTAAAGAAAGGAGTCTAGGTTGCCTATTCATGTGCTGGTTCATGTTCTAATTAGAACTCGATCAATTGAGTCCGCTCTGCATTCTAATTAGAATGCTCCAGAGTGGCTTCATCATCACATGTATAAAACCCTGCAGTTTTAAAAATGGCCACTGGGGCACTTTATCAAAAACTTCATTAAATGAGGTTTAGATAAAGCATCCCATAGTTATTTTTAAATCTGTGGGGGCTTAATACATGTGAAAGTGAGATATTTTAATTAGAGTGGCTCTCTGGGAACTGCTCTAATTAAAACCCTCACCTTTGAGCATGTATATAGGCAGCCCTAGATGCTCACCTAAGCCAGGGACAGATATTACACATAAACTGGCTTAAGCAATCATAAATTGGTTTAAGTCTGTAACACAACAGATGTTCAGTGCACATGAACCAGTTTGAGAATGGCTGAAACTGGTTCGACATAAACCTGGTTGAATGTAGTATCAGATTTAACTGATTTGGCTCATACCAGTTTATGCAAAGTCTGTCCTAGACCCCTGGCTGTTTTAAATTAAACCAGACTCCCCCAGCATCCCAGCATGCTGTATGGACTGGGCAGGGCTCTCTGCTCCACAGCAGGACTGGCCCCTCCCCTCTGTTCCCTGGCTGCAGTGTCTTCAGGTGTCTGCCTGGTTTCTGCTCCCCCCTCTCCAACTCTGCTAAGCAGGCATTCCCCATCCCACACAGACACCTCAGCATTAGCTAGCAGACTACATGCTAGTTACCTCCGAGCTGTGGCACACGGAACAAAGGCAGAATCAACAGATAGCTGGTAATGTCCCTCTGTTTTCTTAATGGGGTGATAAACACTGAGTTAAGGGTGATAAAGATTCCCTGCTGTGCTATTCAGGGGTGGGGTGGGGGGGAACCCTCCCTAATCATAGCGTTTTGCTGGGGCATGGCCATGCCCCTCTCAGCTCATCTCTGTGCAAGGGAAGGGAGGGCTGCTCTAGTGCTCCCCAGCTTCTAGCCTGAGCCACTGCAGGCATGTGCCTGTGTCCTGGGGAGCCAAATAATAAATGGGACTTACCGGCAGAAAGGGACGACGAGCACGCAATGCCGACGGAGACACCCGCGCGGCGTGTCAGCCACTTTTTTGTGCGGGTATGCCCAGCCAGTGACATCATTGAGAGCCGCCGGCTGGCAAAGTTAAAAGCAGCAGCTGCGGCCGCGGAAGGGGCAGATGGCCCCACGGGAGAGCGGGTACCAGCTCCACCAGCGGGAGGGGCGGATAGCCCCTGGGGAGAATAGCCATCGGCTCTGCCAGTGAGAGAGGCAGCAACTGGGACGACTGAGGAGGTGGAAGAGGTGCCAAAGGGGCGAAGACAAACAGCGTGGTGGGAGGCTACTCAAGACGAGGAAGGAGCAGGTAGCGTGGCTGCGGAGGACACACCGAAGCACAAGAGGGACGGCAGCGTGGGCCATGGGGAAAGCGCTGGAGCAACGCTGCATAGACTCAGCCACACAACGGGGGAGAAACCCTTGGAGAACCCCGAGAGGGTGCCGCCGGGTGGGTATCGCTGCCACATCCCGGTGCAGTGAGCTGAGGGAGGCACCAGGAAGGCTGGGGTCAAGCATGGCTTGAAAGGACTGGTGAGGTCTAGATAGAAGGCTCAGCAGAGCGAGGGCTAAGTAGTGTGATTTAAGTTGTTTTGGTGGGGGGAATATCCCCAGTTGGGGAGAGAGAACTGAGGTGGCATCCTTATAGAAGGGGAGGTCTAGGGTATTTTGGTGAGGCCAGAACCTGTGCAGCGACCCCGTCCAGGGTCAAACAGGGAGAGGCCAGAGGGACCATGAGCCAAGTTTAAGTGCTGAGCACCACGACAGGGGCAGGCCGGGTGGGAAACAGTACTCTACGGTTGAAGACCTGGACCCGTAGAAGAAGAACGCACTAAAGGTGGCATGAGACCAGGGTATAGGGGTGGCAGAGCCCCGTGTTGTGACCGCCGAGGGATCCTGGGCCACAGAGAGTACCACAAACCGACCTTGACACTGAATGAAACAGCAAGTCATGGCGGGTGAGAACAAGGCCACAGACTGGGGCGAGAGAGAACTGCTTCGATCCCAAAGTGATTCCGAGAGGGGAGTGTCATCTACCTGCAGAATTAGAACCATCCAAGGGCAGAGAATTGAAACCCGGCGGTCACAGCCTGCATTTCTGGGATGTCTGTCTGATTACAAAACTGATTTACCCTAGCCAGGTTAGACTAACCAGCAAAGATTGAGTCAATTCAGGCTCAGGCTTTTTGAATGTCTGTCCCTAGCCCTAAAGTATTTATAAGAATAAACCTGAAGCCTGATAACCTCTGAGCCTCCAAGGAAATTAATAGTTCTGTGCTGAGACCACCAAGGAGCTGCTGCAATGTAGCATCCAGCTGAGAATTCTCTATCAAGGGTGCATCTACAGAAGTGGCTTTGCTGTGCAGTAGACTAATTTGCTGCACAGTAAAGTGTCACCATTTACATATACATGACAATTAGGGCACAATAGACCAATTTAGTGCACTGCTGGATAGTCCCATCAAATACAAATGGTATCTGGCAGCGCAGTAAATTGCTGCACTTAAACAAAAGTGTAGATGGTGATGTGGGGATTAGTTTAATCCAGCTCAAATTGTGTCAGAGTATATTCAGTCACATTAATTACACATATAGACATGCTATCTTTGTCATACTGTTCTTGATGGGCCTCTGTGTTCTGAATTTTCAAAAAGCTGACTTCTTGTGAATATAGTTTGCACCCACAAAGTGTGTACCTACAATTAAATTGTAGGAGTTAATGTAATATCTGGGCCTCTACCTAGTCAATTGTGGGTATGTATATACACAGATAATCAAATTTGTACCTGCAATTCACTGTAGGAGAAATTTACCTCTGGACAGAAGCCCATTGTAAAATTTGTGCACTGTTTAAAGACGTCGTATTAACTATGCACATCTAGTGAATTTCACTCTTTTTATACATGTCAAACTAAAGGCATAGATACAAAGTCTGATGCCACAGACTGCCTGCATAAACAAAAGGCAAGCTCAGGCCTTTCAATTTTTTCCTCTGTGATAGAAACCTGAGCCTAAAAATTTGAAGAAAGAGGAATAGTATTCCAAAATTCAGCTGTTTTCTTTCCCCCTTTCTTCCTCTTCTTCCTCATTTCTTCTGCCTCACAAAAAATGCAGGTCAAAGTGGGGCGGGTGTGTGAAGAGAAGTGGACACTTCTGAACATAGAAAAATGCAGTTATTATACAACAAAATTTATAAAAGAAATAGTGACTGATTTAAAGGAGACAAGGAACATACTGCCTTGAGCAAGAGGTTGGACAAGATGACCTCCTGAGGTGCCTTCCATTCCTACTTTTCTATATTTCTGTGATTTATATAAGGGAAAAAAATAAAGATTGTAACTGTTTCAGGAATATAATATGTAAACTGGAAATGGCAAACTTGAGCTATACAAACTCCCCCTAGTTCCAGTATGAAGCTATGACATCTGATGCTCTGTGTGTTGTTCAAGAGTTTTGGAAGCAGCTACCAGTATAAGAAATTTTCATGGGCTCTGTTTATTTGCAGTCGCAGGTCATAGGCCTTGTTCAGGAGGCCAATAAA
>NW_017728992.1:170059173-170065292 GCF_001723915.1 Gavialis gangeticus
AGAAATTTTCATGGGCTCTGTTTATTTGCAGTCGCAGGTCATAGGCCTTGTTCAGGGGGCCAATAAAAGATTGACATGGCGGCAAACACTGCATGAAATATTTCACACCTCCAACTGCCCAAATAGGTGTGTGCAGGTGCTACTTAGCATTATGTAGACTTTCGTAAAGCACTTAAGTACATCCAACTGCTTTACTAAATAGGAATGGATTTAAAAAGTCTTATGATCTGGAAAAAGTTGGGTAAGAATATTTCCCATTATATTTATACTTCAATTATTCATTGATTATTCAGCAAGAGATTAATTTTTGAGTAAGAAAATGACTCCCCTAAAACCAAATCCTTCTATTTTTTGTGTTATCTTTCTTGAGGCAAACACTGAATTGTCTAAAAGGCTATAATGGTAAAACATATTGCAGGCAATGCCTTCACGAAAGTAAAGAAAACTTTCCCTGGATGAGCTTCCAGAAAGAGATCTACAATCTGCCAAGCACCTTCACAAAACCATACACACTGCAAATATGTGAAAACAAGTACAAGTAATGAGGGCACTGAAGCCCACCAATGGATAGGAAATCACTTGTAGTTGGAGACAAGGTAATTGTGGCGGGGGAGGGAGTGTGGAGCATATGAAGCTTGAATATTGCCAGGTCAGAATTGCTTTTATCTTCAGCTGATAGGGAATAACTCCAATTAGTTCAATGGCAAAGAAGTTTTTTGTTTATACCTGTATAAGAGTTAGAATTTTGTGCAATGGGGATGGTTTAACATCCTGAACTTTATGTTTGAAATATCCTTGGAACCAGCAGCTCAAATTCCAGCAGGATTTGTGCAGTTCTTCAGCAGCTCTGCATCCTTTGAAGTAGGTATATTAAGCCCCATGTATGGGTGGTTTGGCCATCATGAAGTGGTCATCTTTTTAGGGGGAAAAATGAGTTCATATCTTCCCTGTCAATTTTCATAAGACTAAAACTTTAGTTAGCTAATTTTTATCTTCTCCTGTACCACAGTGAAGCCTACCAGGGCCTTGCTTTCAAGGGTTCTGGCCTTTCATTTCATAGGTTCCAATTCCAATTACTCAAAGAGTCTATTTTATGGCTCATTATCATCTCCCTGATTCCTTTTAATCTATCTCCACTCCACTCTTTTTTAATGGTCTTGATGTTTCATTATTCAAGCTCTCCTTTCTTCTGCAAGTTAGTTGTCTGCTAGCCATTCTGGTAATGTCTCTCTTCTACTTTACAGCCCTTCAGAATGTTTTAATTTAGGTCTAGCTGAAAATCTTAATTCAGGTGTGATAATATTAACTCAGGTGTAGAAGTGACTGACTGTGATGTATTGGAGGCACTGTCAAGACACTTAAGACTAGATTTTGTTTTATGAGCCTGAATAAGAGATGTATATTTAATTATAATGACTACAAGACTAATTATAAATATCTTTTGACTATTCTTTGCCTAGTTTGTTGTGTTTTTTAACTTTATATATACTCCAGCAAATCAGTGCCCGTTCCAATAGTTATTTGTTTTTTGCTTTGATCTTAAACTGAATAATACAGCATTAGCACCCTACCATATTAGTAAACTTCTAGTTTCTCTTTAACTGGAGAAAAATATGTGTTGTGTTATATGTGATCAAGCACCACACTGCCTGCCCCCTTCTTTTCAAAATTCTAGGTCCTTCCATGTATATACATGCATTTATTAGTCTCTCTAGCCCTCAAGTAAATGGAGGGCCATATAAGGAACTTCACATAATCAGCCCTTCTGTTGCTACATGTCACTGTCAATTTGGGTTCAAAAGACCTGACCCAAAGCTTCAGCAGGGTTTGTTTCAGAATGACAGTTCATAAATCAAGGTGGGATCTTTGAGCGCTGTATGTATTTTCATTTTCACTCTTTGTTTTGATTTCATCCTTCTTGCACTAACATTGGTCTACTTTACTGTTTCTATATGTTTGATGGTGTTCAAATTTACTTCTTTTCTGGCCTTGTTAGATGTTCTTAGAGTTTCTTGTTGGGACCCTCGTTGCCTCCCATCAACTGGTTTCCACTTGACAGTTTTATATGGAGGTCTGTGTGCTGCCATTTGGAGTGCATGTCCCAAATATGTCCTTCTGATTCTGATGGAGATGAGCTGCTGGCTGATAAACTTCCCAGATCTCTTAATTGATGACTAAGTCTTTCCACTGAAACCCAGCTGCACTTTGCTGGTTCCAAGCCAGGATAATGTGAAGAGAGTTGAAAGCAAAGCTAACTCCCTACTATTTCTGAGTAAAGAAATGAGAACTGGCTACCATTTTGGTAAAAGTGGCCACTCACTATAGAGAATGCTATACTCCCATAAGTGACCTCACTGAATTTTTGATAAACTAACCAGCTGTGAAAAATGTATGAAATTATCTGTCTCTTCTCTCTAAATTGGATCAGTCAAATTCAGCTGTTAGTAAATCTCCAAGTCACCTTATAGACTTCAACCATAATCTTATATTTGTCAATATTAATTTTTTTAGTTTGAAATTTTGAAATTCCCAGAGGATTTCTTCCAAACTAGCATTTTTTTCTGAGTAAAAATATTTTTATCCACAAATGGTACTGTTCTCAAGACAAAGAGTTGATTAGCAACAAAACATGAAGCTCTCAAATTTCAAATTGATTAAATGTGTACAGTAAATATTTTGTTGGACCTTAAAATAGATCCTGTTGAAAGTTAGGTAGGTTGGAACAATAGGCAACTGCTCTCTTGGCAAGGATTGCAGAGGCTTTTGGGAAATGATGCATTATCTAGTAGAGATAAATCCTCCCCTTTCCGGAAGGAAAAGTGTAATGTTTGGAGGGAGGTGATGTGAGAACTATACCCTCTGGGAGATGACATCAAGTGGGAAACTGGGACTCATTGAGAAAACAGTGAAAGAGCTAAAACAGGCTGTGAGAAGATATCATCCATATCTATCTAGTATCCATGACTACACAAAGCTTTTTTTTTTGTATCCATGACTACACAAACTCTAGCTGTAGAAGGCTATTTGTGTTGCATTTGAATTTTTCAACAGGGTGACTACTGAGGGACTATGTAGCTATGTCAACAATGGAATTAAATTCAGTTACATATCAACAATGTGTAACACCTCTCCACACACAGAGTATATACTGTGGTTTTTTGTGTGTGCTCTTTTTTAATATGAGAAAGATGGCCCCTGTGTTTTGGCTATGTGCTCAGCACATTGCAAGCTGGGGTCTGTATCTGGGGAAAATATGTAAAATTCTCTGGCCACATTGGCCAGGGGAAGCAGAGGGTTCCTTAGACCTATTGGTTGGGAGAGGAACTAGTGTGTGGTGCTCCCTGACTGGACAAGGCCAGGGTGATGTCATACAAAGGGATATAAGGGGAGCTAGTCATAAAAAAAGAACACAGACAAAAAAACAGAGTATACATGCAGTGTGTGTGGGGGGTGTTACAAATGTAATAAAAAATATATAACTAAAATAGATTTGCCATAAGAATGCAATTCGGGAAACACCATCAACTGAAGTACAGTTTTCTATTTTTAGTTTTGGGAACCATGGCAATGCATGGAAAATATAGAGTAAAATAGGAACAATGTAAAATTTTTAACTGAGCTTGTATGAGGACTATATTCACTATCATTATGTATGGCATCCCATGTGTTATTTAGGATCTTGTATAAATTATAACCTCAGATTAATTCATGGTTGACACAGCCAATACCATGCCTTTATATGATTCATTTCATATAAAAAGGACACAGCTGCACAAGATGCTTTACTGTGCATTAGACTAATCTAATGCACAGTAAAGCATCAGCATCTACATGTGCATGGCACTAGCATATTAAATTAGTCTAATGCATCATTTGCTAGTACTGACAGAGACAAGTACTAGAAAATAGCATATTAGTTTAATCTGCTGTAGCACACATACAGACATGGACCAGGAGCAGTTTGTTCCTGGTCAGTCCAGGCAGCAGGGGGTCACAGCTGACAAGCTCCGTGGAGCAAGGGGAGCTGCCTTGAAGCAAAGGATAGCTCCCAGTTGTGTGGAGCTCAGAATTGTAGACCAGCTCGATAGCACTGGCTTGGGACCTCTGCACCTTGGGGCCACTCTGCCTCCCACGGCACTCAACTGGAGGGTAGGGAGCAAGAATCTGGGATCCCCCAGCTCGTGCCCCGTGCTGGGGGGAGGTGAGCAGTGCTGGGACTGGGGGGATCTGCATCTCCCTGCTGGCAAAATAAGATGGGACATTTGGGGGTGCAGTACTGTGCTGTGCGTTGTGGGGAACTGCCAGCTCCACACATCTCTTCAGAAGCTCTGATCACACCAGCACCATCATGGATGGGGCTCAGGTGTCACTGAAGGGATGCTTTGCCTTGGTCCCTCCTGAGGCTGACAGCATGGAGACAGGCCAGGCTTGGTGGTTCAGGGGGCATAGCTTGGCCTATTGTACAAGCCCTGGGTCCTGGGGAGGGGAATGCTTCAAGCTCCATGCTAGAGAGGTGCCACTCAGAGCTCCCTGCTTCAGCCTCAAGGGCAGGGGCTGGAGCCATCCAGGGGTGTGGTGCAGTGAGGATACTTCCTCGGGGGAGAAGTGGACAGATGGGGTGGCCCCACAGCCCACAGCTACTCTCACTAGTCCTGCACTAGCCAGGTTCTGTGCATCCAGCTGGTGCAGGGCTGATCCAGGCTAGGGCAGTGGAGCAAATCCATTCAAGACTTGGCCAAGGCAGGGAGCTCCAAGTGGCTCTTCTGTAGCATGGAACCTGCAGCCTTCCCCTCCCTGGGAGCTGGGTTTGTGCACTAGGTTGAACTACACTTCCCCTCCCCGCCCCCCGCCACATGCCTGGCTTGGCTCCATGCTTCCGACCAAAGCTCAGCCTCTCTCCGGTGACTCCTAAGCCTTGTCCGCAATGGTGCTGGTGTGACTGGAGCCTTGGGAGAAATTTGGCAGGTCCCCACACAGCACAGCACAGCACAGCACAGCACCCCCAGACACCCCATCTTCCTCTGCCAGTGTTTAGACATGAATCCCCCCTAGTCCCAGCACTGCTCAGCTCCTGCCTCCCCCTGGCACTAAGCAGGAGCCAGGGTGTAAGCTGGAGGATCGCAGCTTCCTACTGCTTATCCTCCAGAGGAGTGTCTTGGGAGGCAGAGCACCCCGAGGTGCAGAGGCCTCAAGCCAGCGGTGCCAAGCCAGACTGCAATTCTGAACTTGGTGCAGCTGGGAGTTATCCCCTACTCTGAGACAGCTCTCTCCACTCCCCAGAACCCATGCCTGATCCCCATGTCCCCTGCCAGCTTGGGCCTGGCACCCAGGAGAGCCTGGAACTCCCCTTGGCTGCTGCTGGGGGCAGACCAGGGCAAGAGCAGTCCTAGATTGAACTGCTCCCATTAGGAGCAAATTTTCTCCTGAAGGATGCACATGTAGATGTGTTCCCAGGCACAGCTTAATGTGACTGAATTTACTGCTCTGTAACATTTAGGTGCATTAATTGCACCTGTAGATGTACCCACAAGGCATGTCTACATATGCATTTACTCCTACTTAAATTTACCAAGCAGTAAATTACTGTGCAGTGAGTGGGAATAGGCCAGAGTCTACACATTCAGGTGACCTGGTACTAAATTTATTCCCAGGTCAGAGCAGCCTACCATGTGCCCCTGTGGCCACTGTGGGGAGCTCCAGTCTCCAGCCACATGGCTGCCAGCCTTTGGGGCTAACTTTAGTCCCAAGTTGAAGTCAGAATAGGCAGCCAGCCAGGAGCCCTGGGCTGGGCTCAGGCTGGCCCATTAGTGGCTGAGCAGACCCAGAAGGGAGGCCCCCTGAGTTACTGTGCAGTAACACATCTACATATGCATTACTGTGCAGTAATTAATTGGATGTAAATTTGATACCAGATGATCTCCACCCCAGAGTGGACACTGTCTCTCACCCCATTCTCATTAAAAAACTGGGGGACTGTGGTGTCGACACCTACACAGTCAAATGGGTTGCTAAGTGGCTGGAGGGCCGTACCCAGAGAGTGGTGGTGGATGGGTCATTTTCAACCTGGAGGGATGTGGGCAGTGGGGTTCTGCAGGGCTCAGTCCTCAGGCCTGCACTAT
>NW_017728992.1:170065678-170069850 GCF_001723915.1 Gavialis gangeticus
GGTCACAAGCTGGCAGAGGGTAGATTTAGGCTAGATTTCAGGAGGCGCTACTTCACGGTCAGGGCGGCTAGGATCTGGAACCAACTTCCAAGAAAAGTGGTGCTGGCTTCTACCCTGGGGGTCTTTAAGACAAGGCTAGACAATCACCTTGCTGGGGTTGTTTGACCCCAGTACTCTTTCCTGCCATGGCAGGGGGTCGGACTTGATGATCTATTCAGGTCCCTTCCGACCCTACAAACTATGAAACTATGATGCAGGTATCAAATTTGCGCTCAAGTCAGCGTAATTCACCATATTTACTGTGCAATATAGGCATGCACGTGTAGATGCATGCCCATACTGCACAGTAATTTTGGTTACTGTGCAGTAAATGCGCACATGTCGACTCACCCACAGTGTTTTAAAGAGCTTTATGGACTGACACTGTGTAAGGAAAGCTTTAACACCCTTTGAAATGTACAGTCCTTGGCCAGAGGAGATTTTAGAATGATCTTATAAGAAGGCTAATAATGCCTCATCAATGTCAGTTAAATAAACATGTGGAGCAGATTAATATCTGAACACTGGGTTGCTGTAAATGAATGTACAAAAAATATGTTTTACTTTCAAGTATGCAAAATAAAAAAGTAAGATGAACAATTGACAGTGGGCTTATAGCTCCCTTCTAGGAGTGAAAGCCCAAAATATCTATCAAACCCCAAATAAAAGTCAGGCCTGTATTTTTCCAGTAATAGAAAGCAGAATTTTGGCACTTGTATTGAACGTTAGGGTTATCCACTGTGGTCCAAACCGGAAAAAGGAATCTCCCAGAAAGAAATACCAGTGACAATTATTCACATAACTGAAGTAATGAAAACCAATGGGAGTCTTTCTATTGACTTAATTATGCTTTGAATCAGGACCCTTGTCACAGGGCTGTAGTCCAAATTGTTCTGTTTTCTAGATTATACAGTGATCTTAGAATTTCTGTTTCACAGACATTTCAAAATTTGTTTTCAGTTTAATTTGTTATAAAAGCAGTTTTGAAGTTTGCCACACAATAGAAATTCAAAACTTTTGGTTTAGAAAATTGTTGTTTTCTAAATTTAGAAATGATAATTTCAGAACACTCCATTTTGAGTTTTATTATACTTGCATGTTTATATTATTTTTATTATTTTACATTATTTTATGAGATATCAGTAGTGGTCTTATGTGTTATACAAATAAGCCAAACAGGAGAATATTGATTTAGCAAACAAAATAAGATATTTTAATCAGATCTAAGTAGTAAATGCCCTTGATTATTTTAAAAATGAAATAACTTAAAAATAGAATATGTTGACTGTGCATAATATGCACTACTGGTACTGAGGTCTTATGAAATAATGTAATATATTACTCAAAACTGAAAAATATACAATGAAAATCTAAAACCAGTAACCAGTAAATAAACTTAATCATGGAATTTAAAACTGGGGATGCAATACATGCTGTTTGTTTTCCTGTACCTTTGAACTTGTTAATCCATGTCTCCATGGACATATCTAGAATTTTGAAAAAGGTGTGCAAATGATGAGGTGCCTCATCACACATAAAAAAACAAATATAGTTTCATTAGAATGATTTAAGAACAATCTGCAGGGCTGTGAAATAGGAGCTTCATTACCAGGAGCAACTAACAGCGAGCAGAATTGCAAAACAAAAGATAGCTTGATTAGTGGAACATCAATACCATTAAAAAGAAGAGAGGGTCATTAATGCCTGTGGAGTGAAAAGTTAAGAAAGGATCAGGTAGATTCAGGTATATCAGGTAGATTTAGAGTCATGAAGTCAATTGATTCCCTCAGCACTGCCTGACTAGAAATGCTGCTGCCACTGCCAGGCACTTAAACTTTGAATAGACCAGGAATCAAAGAGTAGTGCAAGTACACCAGTGAATCCCCTCTGGATCTGCCATTGTTTGTCTCCTTTGCAAAATGAATACTTTATCTTTTGATTTTTGTGTAGGCAAAATGCTACTGAAACTGAAATCCCTATAGAAACAATGGGAGTTAGCTTGCATTACGACTGTGCTTGGGTCATTACTTTGTAGACCTAACAGTCCAGGGCTGTCAGATCTTTCTAGCAGAGCAAATACTTGAATAAGATGAAACAATTGTGGAATCAGCATGCTGTTAACAAAATTCTTCTGAGAGGTGGAATAAGTGTCTTTCCCATAATCTGAAGTTTCTATGTAGGATAGACTACACAGTGAAAATAAAACCCAGATTTTACAAGGGTTTAATCCAGAATGCCCACTGACTTCAGTGGTTACCGCCCTGCATTTACTGATAAATTGTTTGTAGAACTTGCATTGATTTTAATAAAACCTGATCATGTAGTTGCTCCATGGAGAAGTCTCACTGAATCATACTATGGGGATATTGAATTCATAGACTGGAGATTCTGCTCAGTTAGCAACATTAGGCAAGTCTGTGTCTGTGTCTTTGAGGGCAGGCTGAGAAAGAGAGAAAAGGAAAGAGACAACTTGCAACATAGAATGTTGCAAATTAATAGATGAAAAAATACAGTGATAAAATAAAGACTGTATTATAAATCATTCCTTACTGATTCTGACACATGCATTTTAGCTTTACGAATCTGTGAAAACTCTCCTTAGTAACTAGCTCCCAAACAGTGAAAACTAGTAAACAAATAGCAGCACAAGAGGAGGATGACTGCATGCAGTAGGCAGCTATATCGGGAAAGGGACTCAATACATTTTGATAGCTGTATTGCCCATGGGCTGTTTGCCTACCTTCTCAACCCAGCAACAAGACCTGATGCATTCAGAGAGTTGTCAAGCAGTTGTAGTATCTGTTTGTTATGCATAAGCAAGGTGGAAGCAGGTTATTGTCTGTAGTGTGCTTTTCTGAGGGGCAAGATGTTCACTTCCTCCTACTGTACCATTAACACAGTTCTTCTGACAAGTGACTTTGATGGATTGCAATTAGTGCAGGCAATAAAAACTGGAGATCAACAAAGTCACATAGTATACTCAGTAGAATTAAAGAGCTATAGGACTCTTCAGCCTGGAAAAGTGTAGGCTCAGGGATGACCTGGTGGTAGCCTATAAGTACATCAGGGGTGTGTGCATCGGGATCTGGGAGAATGCCTATCCACCAGAGCGCCTCGAGGGATGACGAAGTCTAATGGTCACAAACTCCTGCAAGACTGTTTTAGACTGGACATAAGGAAAAACTTCTTTACTGTCTGAGCCCCCAAGGTCTGCAACAGACTCCCTCCAGAGGTGGTGCAAGTACATACTCTGGACTACTTTAAGAAGCATTTGGATGCTTATCTTGCTGGGATCTTTTGACCCTAGCTGACTTCCTGCCCCTGGGGTAGGGGCCTGGACTTAATGACCTTCCAAGGTCCCTTCCAGCCCTAATGTCTATGAAATCTATGACATTTTAAATGCAAATATCAGTACAATATTAGATATTGTATTAAGAAAGGAACTCTGTCACCAGGCAGACTGGGCCTTTAGGAATTCCATATTCCAGTTCAAGGGAATTCTGGGGCTTGTAGTTCAAGGATCATGGAGCTGCAGGCTTGAGAGTGTGGCTATAAAGGCAGGAAAAAGGGTGAGTCTGAGGGAGTAAACAGCTGCTTGTATATCTTCCCACAGAAGGCCCTAGAAGGAGTTGTTGGAGAAATTGCTGTGGAAAGGAATGCCAACTGGAGACTGTGTGAACCTCAGTTTGCTTTGTTTAGCAGGAAGAATATGAGAAAAGGCAAAAACCGCTCAGGGTATGTAGAGCTATTTGGGGAGATTAAGGGGAGGTTAGATAGTTAAAAATGGCCACCCAATCGAAGGTAAGTTAGGATGAGTGGGCTAGCAGGGGAAGGCTCAGGGAAATCAGGGGGCAAGCAGGCTCAGGGGGGACTGGGGAATCAGGAGGGCTAGCAGGGTCTGTGGGGGGGATTTGGGGAGGCTAGAGGTGTCCACAGGGGAGGATTGGGGGGAATTGGGGCTAATGGGGTCCTCAGGGAGGTTGGGGGACAGGTGGGGTCCACAGAAGGGATTGTGGGGCTAGCAGGGTATTGGGGGGGAGCAGGGGAACAAGTTGGGGGTTGGTGGGGGCATTCAGAGGGCAGGCAGGGTCTGTAGGATGAATTAGGAGGGCTAATAGGGCCTGTGGTGGGGG
>NW_017728992.1:170069896-170072379 GCF_001723915.1 Gavialis gangeticus
AAGTTGGGGGTTGGTGGGGGCATTCAGAGGGCAGGCAGGGTCTGTAGGATGAATTAGGAGGGCTAATAGGGCCTGTGGTGGGGGTGTTCGTGGGAACTGGGAGGGTTTGGCAGGATTGGGGGGCAAGCAGGGTCTTTGGGGGATTGTTGGAATCTGGGAGGGTTTGGTGGGATCAGGGGGGCTAGTGGGGTCCCTGAGGGAGCTTATGGGGATGGGGCTCTCTCCCCCCAAGACTAGGGGCTATTTGTAGCCCACTGACCCTCCCAACCCCAGATGAACAACCCCCCTGGCATAACAACCCTTCCCATTCCGTCCAGCCCTCCACTCATCCCGACTTACTTCCTCTGCTCCTGGCACTGGCAAACGCTAGTAAAAATGGCACTGAGAGCAGATTGCAGGATGGAGGGTTTGGCGGACTTGGGAGGGCTGTCTGGTCTGTAGGAGGCTGTCAGGTTGTCCATCTGGGGTTGGGGGAAGGCCTGGGGTCTCAAAATAGCCTGGTGGGGGAGGGGAGGAAGGTTGGAAAAGCATAGACCTAACCTCCCCCTAACTTCCCTGAATGTCTGTATGTACCCTCAAAGGGAGAAATCCCTCTCACGACATTATGGCAATGTGCAAAGAAGTAAGAGCTGAAGGGTGCATAAAGCCTTGGTAGAATATCAGGTAGAGTGATGGTTTAAAGTTTGTTTTGAACTTTTTGATTTCCTTTCTACAGAAAAACATCTTGGTTTGGACTGAGGGCCAGCTACTCTATTAGTGGAAAGGAGACTCAGACACTGGAGAAGACAACTGAGGTTGCTTGATGTCAGAAAGGTAACCCTTCCTGCAACCATCACTTAAAAGGTTTCTCCAAACCTGCTGGTCAGAGCTCTGATTCTGTGGCAAGTAATCATACAGAAGAGACAAAATTATACATAACTACATTTTGTAAATGAAGTCATGTATATTTGACACATGGAAGAAACTGAATTTTGAGGCTTTGTAAGGCAATTGGTTTAATTTTTTTAATGATTTTCTGGTTCCTTCAGTCAGAAACCACACAGGGGTCATTCTTTCTTCACTCACCACACCCCTGATAGAATAAAGGTTCCAGTGAGCTGAAACCCATTGCTTAACTTTGATAAAAACGATTTCACCCAATAAGAAACAACATGGAACAATGCCAAACAAATAATGTAATTCTAAATTGCAAATACTGTATGAAATTCATATGCACAATTAAAACTATTTTAAAAGTCTGCAGACTAACTTTTTTAAGTATAAAACAAATGTGTAGAACTTGTTCTGTGGAAATCTTGTGAAGACTTGTAGCATAAGTAGGATGGGGCGAGCAGGGTACTCACCTTGGGATCCACAAAAAGGGATGCTAGGTTTGCCCCCCCACCAGGAATCTTTGTAGCAGCAGGGGAAGCCCTGTGCTGCCCCTGCCCAGCCACAGGAGCTGCACAGCACAGCATTGCACCATATCATGTATCTGGGAAACAGGAGGATGAAGGGGGCAAGAAGAATGGTGCTGTTTCCACCCCTGGGGAGACCTCTCCCCCACCCCAGGTGCTTAGTTTGCTCGCTACACCTCCAGTGACGAGAAAAGAATTGAACTGACTGAATAAAATTATCAGATTACATAAGACTTTTTTCCCAAAAACTTGTTTTCCATTAAAAAATAATGAATCAGGCAAAAACATACAATAAGCTTTTTCACTTCTCACGTGTAACTGGGTGGGTATATTTATATCATGGTGACAACATATCTGAACATGGACCCTGATGGGTATGGCCCCACTTTCTTGCTCATGCTCACACATTCCAAACCTGGAATTATGCTAGTGAGGCCACTGTCAGGCATGTCAGGGGTCAAAGTCATGGAACAAACATCAGAGACATCTCTGGAGAAGCCTCACAATGTATTTCTGGGTTAGGATCATGCAGGCAGGTGCAGGTGAGCAATACTATACCAGGAGACACTGCTGCCATGCTGTTGACACACCCTGTGTATTCTCTCATTGTATGATTGCACATTGGTTCAATGTCACTGTTTGAAGTAGACATGGAGTTATCTTTTCATGACTGAGGGTTGGCTGATTTAGTTTCATAGTTTCATAGTTGGTAGGGTCAGAAAGGACCTGAGCATATCATTAAGTCCTACCCCCTGCCATGGGCAGGAAAGAGTACTGGGGTAAAATGACCCCGGGTAGGTGATTATCTAGCCTTCTTCTGAAGACTTCCCAGGGTAGGAGTGAGCAGCACTTCCCTTGGAAGTTGGTTTCAGATCCTAGCCACCCTGACTGTGAAGTAGTGCCTCCTGATGTCTAGCCGGCATCTACTCTCAGTCAACTTATGGCTGTTATTCCTCGGTACTTCTGGTAGTACTTGGGGGAACAGGGATTCTCCCATAGCATGCTGGTCCTCCTTGGCCAGTTTGTACATGGCCACCAGATCCCTTCTCAGCCTTCTCTTGTGGAAGTTGAACAGGTTCAGGTCCC
>NW_017728992.1:170072390-170073755 GCF_001723915.1 Gavialis gangeticus
ATTCACCATCCAGCGCAGGGTGTCAAAGGCCTGCAGCAAAGCAACAACCCTAGACTTCAGGAGGGTGGACTTCAATGCGGTAAGGAGACTAATCAGGGAGGCACTGAGGTCCCAGAGGAGGAGAGTTGGGAGTCCTGGAAGAGTGGTCATTCCTTAAGGAGATGCTTTTCCAAGCCCAGAGGGTGACAATCCCAATGCGGATCAAAGGGGCAAGAGTGCTCAAAAGCCCCCATGGCTCACCAAAAGCATCCAGGAACATCTCAAAGCTAAAAAGGAGGCGTACACCCAATGGAAGGGAGGGGCCATTACCAAGGAGGATTATTTCTTCATTGCTCAAGACTGTAGGGAGGCTTCTAGGAGGGCTAGGCGGAGATGGAACTGGGACTAGCGACCCGGATCAAGGATAACAAGAAGACCTTTTTTAAATACATAGAGGGTAAAAAGAAGGTACCGGGTAATGTAGGGCCTCTGCAGGAGATGCTAGGAAATCTGGTGGTCTCACTGAAACTTGGTGGGAACCAACACATGACTGGGTGGTAAACACCAAGGGCTATAGGCTGTACAGGAGGGATAGAACAGGGAGGAAAGGTGGGAGTGTGGCTCTCTGCATCAAAGAGCAATACACTGCCCTGCCTCAGCTGCGCTGGGTCCCTCCGCCCCTCTGCCAGGTCCCTCCACCTGGCTGCTGCCCTGAATCTCTGGTAAAATAAATGTGAGAAGTGATAGCTTCTGGAGTGGCTTTTCCCAGTGTAGCAGAACCATTAGAGATTCTTTTTTCTCTTTCCAAGCCATCACTCATGTGCCGCCTGATAGTTCTATTGTTTTGTGAGACCAAAGTTATTAATTGACTTCACATCACGACTATAAAACCTGTGGCCTTCGTTTCATATTTTTGTGAGATAAAAACAATACTGTAAGGCAGAAGTTGTCTTAGTCCCCCAGAAAGAAAGAACTGGTTTTGGAGATATTGCCCAATGCTCTGCTGTCTGAGGGCTCCATTAGTAGCACTGTGAGGCCATAGTGTGGGGTTGCTTGGAAGCAGCAGGCTTCTAGGGAATACTTTAGAATAAGAAGAAAAAGAAGAAAAGTAAGAAATCCTTTAAGGCTTTGAGAAGCTGGCTAAGTACAGAAACTGTTATGGAAACACTTGAAGCAGCATGAATAGGCAGATGTGACTGTGACCAAGGCAAACACCCAGGGACACAGTCAACCATTCAGGGGCAAATCGTGGAGATATTAGCGATGATGATGAGATCAACAAATTTAGTGCCTCTTCAGTAACCTCAGTTCCACATGAAGTTAGTTCATTATTGTCCAGGTCACAATCACTTCACTCCAAAACTGCTCAACTTTCTCCATTCTGGA
>NW_017728992.1:170078755-170081899 GCF_001723915.1 Gavialis gangeticus
TATTGTCCAGATAACAATCACTTCACTCCAAAACTGCTCAACTTTCTCCATTCTGGAAAGGATGTGATTGTTAGTCATGTCCCCTAGTTGAAAAGGAAAGAAGGTCACTAAGTCCAACTCTACTGGATGTGGTTTTGGTGGTAAAACTGAGGGAAGGGGGGAAACTAGAGTGCTTCCACACTGTGTTTAACTCAGCACCATCTGTCACCAGCTACTTCTCCTCAGCCCTTCCTGCCAAAGAGAGATGCAGACTTCTAGTTTAGGAACAATTTTAGAAATAATAATGGAGATATTGTCAGTTTTCAAATGTGGAATTGGTTTGGCCATGACTGAATAAATGTGTGGACATTAGACATGATAAAATAAATGGAACACAGTCATGGAGCAATTATGCTGCAAAGGTTTCGCACAGGAGAAAAGCAAATACTAGTAGTCTATTGCAGGTCAAATCTTGATAACACCAGTGCTTCCACAGTTCCATCACTCCATCTAGCAGCACCATTCAAACAGCTCAACAGACTTTTTTCCGAGCTAGCTAAACAGGACCACCATCAGTCTCAGGCTATGAAACTAGCCATATGTAAATATCCTGGCCATGGACATATATCTCTTTTCTCCTACATGAGGGATGAGGATTTTAGATGTTTTGTGGCTGTTGCTGTAGCCCAGGTGGCAAATTTTTAGCTGAACCTATCTTGTAAAAAAGACAATGTGAGATCTGTGCGCTGCTGGAAAAAGCAGTACAGCTTGTCTTGTCTGGCTGCAAAAGTGGGAAGGTACTCCAGACCACTGACAGGTAAACCAGTGGTTAGAATTGGCTACATTTGTTACAGTCACTGAAGATTAGTGATAACCCTGGCAACATCTATGTAACACCTCAGGCAACAGCATAATAGGTTGGAAGATTTGAAAAACAGCACACCTCCAGCAACATCTTGGGCGGTTTGTGTCATATCATGCATAAGTGGTTGACTCTGGCGACATGATAAATTCACCTGGCCCAAAAGCAGCACCATTAGACTTTCTCTATGCAGGCAGCCTCTTAAACTTGAAATGGTGTCACTGCATCCATGTGATACCACAAGTAGGCTAATTAGCATGTGGGCATACTACTTGCCATTATCACTCAGCAGTGCTAATCAGTCCCCTGCAATACAGCATGGACATGACTACTGTGCCCGCCTGGTCTCGAATATCTATTCATGTGCCAAGATGGCACATGTGTTTGGTGTTGGGTGCTGTGTGGGCTCCTGTGACCTCTGGAGGGGTCCTCAATCACCTCGGGGAAAGCCTCAAAACTCTCCTGCCATGACTGTGATGGACTCAGTGGTGGGTTCTCGTGCTGAGGACTCTCTCAGGTTGATCATGCCTCTTGACGGGTATCCATGGAGCTCTGCCTCCCCTACAACCCTTCTATACACCAGCCTCCAGGATGAGCCACTTGGTCTTTGTGCAGCTTGCCCTCTGGTCTCATTGTTCCCTGCTCTTCACGCCACCTGGACTACAATTGCCTCTTCCCCATCGCTGGACTCCAGGGGTGCCTGGGTACCTAGACCTCCCAGTGTTTCTTCAATGACCAGTCAGCTGCTTGCCATGGTTCTGAGGCTGCTCCCATCTTTGGAGCATAGCCCGTGCCCTGGATGAAAACAAAAAAACACAAAGGATAAGAAAGAAACAAAAAAAAAAGGAATACAGGCACTTAAAAGGAAAAAGAGGCTGAGGGGTCAGGCTAGCAGCCCTTCCTCCCTGACAGCCCCAGTGCCTGAGGCTTGGGTTGTCCCCCAACACCACCTCTGGGTCCTCTCCTCTGCTGAGGACCTCTCTTGCTCCCCCCCCCCCAGAACTGGATCCACCATTGTATGCCAGCGCTCGGCAGCCTGAAATCGGTAAGTAAGCCCTGGTTTCAGGGCTTTTCCTGTAGGGGTGGGTCACCCCTGTCCCCAGTCCCACTGCGGAGAGGGTTTCCTGTCCCACAGTGACTGGGATAAGTACATTGCTTTTAGTTCAGGAAGCAGTCTACATGGAGCAGTGCAGCATGTCTTAGGGTGCTGCTGCCTAGCACAGTAAGTTCACTGTAGAGTTATAGCTTAAGCTCTTTAAGCCCTGTTGATTCTGTGGCAACAGGCAATGAAGCAAAATTACAAAGGCAGTGAGCAGGAGCACAACTGGATCACAACAGATCTAGAATCCTGATTCCAAAGTAGCATGGCTTCCTTCCTTTCAGTAGGGAATATGAAGACAAGACTGGAAAATGAGACTTACAGATCTAGTGACTGAAACCACTGCCTAAGGCTGCTCATAATGGCACCATTAACAACTGATTGCTGTGCTATAGCAGGTGCTTCAGCAGAGGAGAGGAATAGTACCATATGTGCTGCTGCAGTGGAGAACAAAAGGCCTCTCTGTCCTTTGGCCCAAGCTGGGGGTCTTTGGCTTAATCTGTGACGTTCCTTCCTACATTGAGGAAGGGCAGTGCACTGCTCTTATGGAGAATGGTAAGGGAATATTTTAAGGCATGATGCTGGTCTCTATTAGAGGGGGAAGAAAGTGATATAGCTGAGGGGATTTTTGTACATTAAGTCCTTGTTGCAGTAGGGAGAGACTTGGGAGTAGTTGTTCAAGGAACACAGCTTTGGTATCCCCTCAACTCAGTTATTTCTAAATAATGTTCACAAAACTGTCTGGAATGCTGTGATACAAGGTAGCGTGGGAAGAAGTGCTCCTTGTCCACCCTCTTTTTAATTTTGATTAATTTTATGTTTTCTGTGGACTGCTTCATTGTTGTTGGCGGCCTTACCCGCAGATCACGTCTGCTGCTCTGCGTCCTAAAGCCAATGGCAGGAGGCTCTGCTAGCCCCGCGGGCTAGCTTCTGCGGTGCTTAACTCCTTGATCCTGTCCCACGGGGAACTTTCCCCACTATTGCCCCTACTGAAGCGTCCCTGCAACCCAGCCACAAGGACGTACCCCTATAGACTCTGCCCCCTAGCTCAGGGTTGTCCAAAACAAAACAAAATAAACCTCCACCAACCCGACACCTATTCCCCATCTCTGAACCCTTAAAGGGGAGAGATGACTCTACGCTCGGTTTGTCGCTCCCCAGACTAGCTCCGATCCATCGCTTAACATCCCGGGCCCCGGCAGCG
>NW_017728992.1:170086899-170088781 GCF_001723915.1 Gavialis gangeticus
AAGGACGTACCCCTATAGACTCTGCCCCCTAGCTCAGGGTTGTCCAAAACAAAACAAAATAAACCTCCACCAACCCGACACCTATTCCCCATCTCTGAACCCTTAAAGGGGAGAGATGACTCTACGCTCGGTTTGTCGCTCCCCAGACTAGCTCCGATCCATCGCTTAACATCCCGGGCCCCGGCAGCGATCCCTGCCCCGACTGCACCCCCCTTCAGGGCTGTCCCCAGGACTTCATCTCTTGGTGTGTCATCCTCCATGCCCCACCGTCCCGGTACTTCCACCTGGGTCCTGCTGCACTCTAGGGGGCCGCTTCTGCTCTCCCTTCACTCAGCCAGCCAGTTGCTCCTCTGTTATTCGGCAGTAGTCTTCGATGGGGTGCTCCTCTCCGCAGCCAACATTACCTCCAGCTTGTTGGTCTCCTTGGGGTCTGTTCATGGAGCCCACTCTGCCGCCGGCGTCAGCTGCATCTTTGTCACCTGGCTATCCACCCCCTTCGCAGCCATTGGCCACCATTTTTATTCTCGCCGGCCGGTGTCTGCAGCTGACGTCACTGGCCAGCCGCAGCTGTACAAAAAGGTGGCTAACAAGCCGCGTGGGTTCCTCTCTCCACTCCGCGTGCGCTCCGTCCCGAGCTGCAGGTGTGTGCCCTGCATTACTTCACCTCCCGGGACAGTTATACAATAAATGATTGTTTTTACGATGATTTGATAATAGTGAGAGGTGTTAATCATGGTAAGAATTCTCATAGTTGGATATATACCTAATTGATTTTATTATAGGATCATGTGACAAGTCCCTGCCCGAGCCACCAACTTACTGGACAGCTGGTGGCCAGTGCAAGCTTGAGGGGATGCATGCCCAAGTGGCTGGGCTACAATCTGACTAGCCAGTTCCATGCTGCCTGGAAGAAGTACACTGATTGGCGTGGAGCCTGGAAGAGCAGACCTGGAAGACAGGCTGAAGAAAGGAGAGAGAGGATGCTTCGGGTCTCAAAGGGAGAGCCCACACATCCCCCCCACCAAGGACCTTGCCACCACAGACACTGCCAGACCACAGCCCATACTAGAATTCTTATGCAGAGCAGTGCACATCAGGTGGGGAACAACATGGACAGTGTGGCAAAGCTGGGAAGAAGAATGGTCAGAGGAGATGTACAAAGACAGCTGGCCCATGCTGCCTGACTGGCAGGGAAAACTGAGGGCCAATAGCACTCCAGGGAGCAGCAAGCCAGAACACGGAAACCATGCTGAGCCACCTCAGGCCAGCCCAAACAGGACCTCACCCTGCAAGGGACACAGACAATAAGACCCTAAAAACAAGGTGTAACCTGTCACCAGGTGAAGATAACCCAGACAAGGGTAGTTAGAAATCGTGCCCCAAGGCAACCTGGACTAAGTTTACTACCGCAGTAAGGGGGTTCTGCTAATACTGAGGCATCAGTGCCCTGCCTAGCCAACTAGCCTGAGCAATTTAAGTCCAGTTACCTTTTTCTGTTGTAATCCTTTGAAGTGAAGGCTTAGGCACCATCCTGAGCAAGCTCACATAACATATAGCACCTACAAGAAGAAGAACCAAGTGGAAACTAGACTTACCATTAAGGTTCAACAATGCCTGAATGGAAAGACGTGGGGTGTAGTGGAGGAGAAGCCCCAAAGAAGACCAACAGACTCAACCACACTAAGACCGCTGAGTGACCACAGGTATCACCTCCTCATAATTAACCATTCTCTTATAGAAACAACAAGTTGTGGCAGGCGAGGAGGGAGGTGTGTTGTGACCAGGTGAACAAAGCAAGCACACTGTCCATCAGTGGCTTCTCCTGGTGTGTACCTTTCACATATCATAGATTCATAGATTCATAGATTCATAGATTTAGGGT
>NW_017728992.1:170088792-170090184 GCF_001723915.1 Gavialis gangeticus
GCCAACCATGACCTCGCATTGTCGGCCCATGTTCATCATATCATATAATAGGGCTGTGTCAAGCTGTGACCTGGAATCTAGGGCTTCAGCCTGCCTGGTACAGCTGCTCATCCTAGTCTACCACCCCCTCTATGGAGCACTGAGGTATACACAGGTGGCCAAAACCCTCTATCTGGGCCTAGCCACACACCCATTCCCTGCCACCAGAGTGGCCAGCCAACATCAGCTGATACTTCACACCTTCCAATATAAACTCCTGACCTGGAAAAGGAAATATCTGGGCAACAAGGCTCAACTTTGTACTTAGGCTGCTACACCCTTGGCTTGTGTCTCTTCTGACTCTGACAAATTCTTTGGATATCCAACTGGACTTGCCAAGGATCCCAAGTTTGGCCTGACTTCAACTCAAGACCATTGCTCCTTGTTCTGTCATCTGCCACCACTGACAACAGTTTAGCTCCATCTTTGTAACCACCCTTCAGGTAGTTGAAGGCTGCTATTACATCCTCAATCAGTCTTCTCTTCTGCAGACTAAATAAGCCCAGTTCTCTCAGCACATCCTCAGAAGTCATGTGCCCCAAACCCCTAACCATTTTGTTGCCTTTGTGGACAAATTGAAAAGAGTCCAGCATCCTTTCTGCAGCAGGTGGCCCAAAACTGGACACGGTACTCCAGATGTTGCCTCACCAGGGCTGAATAGAGGGGAAGAATCACTTCCCTCAATCTGCTGGTAACACTCCTACTAATACAGCCTAATATGTCATTAGCCTTCTTTGAAACAAGGGCACACTGTTGAATCATACTCAGTTTATTGTGCACTGTAACCCCCAGGTCCTTTTCTACAGAGCTGTTGCCTAGCCAGTCAGCCCCCAGCCTGTACTGGTGCATGGGATTGTTCCATCCTCAGTGCAGGACTTTGCCCTTGTCTCTGTTGAACTTCATGATATTTCTTTTGGCCCAATACTCCAATTTGTCTATGTCACCTTGAATCCTAGCCCTATCCTCCAGAGTATCTACTACTCCTCCCAGCTTAGTGTCATCTGCAAACTTACTCTATGCCACCTTCCAGGTTGTTGATAAAGATACTGAACAAAACCAGCCCCAGGACCAGTCCCAGGACCAGCCCCTGGTGCACTCCACTTCATACTGGCTTCCAACTAGATATTGAGCCATTGATTACTACCCTCTGAGCCCAATGATCCAGACAGTTTTCTATCCAGCTTATGGTCCATTCATCCAGCCTGTAATTCCTTAGCTTGCCTACGAGAATGTTGTGGGAGACCATATCAAAACTTGTTAAAATCAAGGTATACCACATCCATTGGTCTCCCCACATCCACAGAGCCAGTCATTTCATCATAGAAGGAAATCAAGCTGGTTAGGCATGACTTG
>NW_017728992.1:170095184-170103968 GCF_001723915.1 Gavialis gangeticus
TAATTCCTTAGCTTGCCTACGAGAATGTTGTGGGAGACCATATCAAAACT
Source organism: Gavialis gangeticus (assembly GCF_001723915.1). NCBI lineage: Eukaryota > Metazoa > Chordata > Crocodylia > Gavialidae > Gavialis > Gavialis gangeticus. The sequence continues at coordinate 170,095,235 of NW_017728992.1, forward strand.
TGTTAAAATCAAGGTATACCACATCCATTGGTCTCCCCACATCCACAGAGCCAGTCATTTCATCACAGAAGGCAATCAAGCTGGTTAGGCATGACTTGCCCTTGGTGAATCCCTTCTAATTGTTCCTGATCACCTTCTTCTCCTCCATGTGCTTAGAAATGGATTCCTTGAGGACCTGCTTCATGATCTTTCTAGGGACTGAGGTGAGTCTAACCAGTTTGTAATTCCCCATATCCTCCTTCCCTTTCTTAAAAGTGGATACTATATTTGCCCTTTTTCCAATCATCTGGGACCTCTCCCAATCACATGGCTGCCAGCTGCTGCTACATCAGTTAGCTTATGTGCAGCCCTTCAGATCATCTTAAGGCTCTACTCTATGCAGCTGCCAGGTCCCTACTACTCTGCCCTCTCCCTGGGGAATCTGGGCCTCAGGTGTCTGATAACTTACCTGGGCTGTCTCTAACTCAGCCTACAGCTGCTCAGGCCTCAGGTGTCTGTTGACATGTCTGGACCCTTCTGGGCATTACGATCCCTTGGGCCTCAGGCATCTGTCAACTTACCTGGGCCCTGCCTCAGGCCCCACTCAGTGGGCCTGGGCCTCTGTGCTTTTCTCTCAGGGTGTGCTCCCCTAGTCTTTCCTCTCCATGGGGTAACCTGCAAGGCAGCAGGGACTGAGCTTTCTGGCACCCCATACTCACTCTTCACTAGGAAGGCATAGGTGTGGCATTTCCTGGAAGCTGCCCTGCCAGAAGCAGCCCCATCACACCATCCAGCCACAGCAGGGTGTGGTTTTAGGTCATTCCCAGGACTAGGAACCTCCTGCCATCCCCATAATTCCTACCCTGTCCTCCAGGTGTTCCTGAGCAGCAGGTCCACCCAGACAATGTTCTGCCTCCAGCTGCTTGCAGCAACTGCTTGGCAAGCCTGCTCTTATTGTTAGCTGCTGAGCCCTCTTCCCCAGTCAGGCAGTCTCCTGCTGGCCATGTGACTCCTGATGGGGAGTGCAGCCACCTGCCAGCTTCCCCTGCTGCCTACTCAGGCCCTTTGAGTGGCAGGTACCACAGGTGTCCTGCTGTAAGCAGGCACCCAAAGGTGCCCTGCCACAGTTCCTAACCTATTTTTTAGCCACTGTTGGCTGCTTACTGTGAAGGGAGAAGGGCACTGCAAGGAGGAATCTCTGAAAACCAAAATCAATTAATACTCACCACAGGTGTGAGGGAAAACCCAGCTGGGACAGGGAGTGTCTCACTGTGATTCTACAGTGAGTGCTCCTTTTGGATTGGTGGTGGAAATCTGGAGGCAGCTACTTTCGGGGTGCAGGCAAGGAGAAACCACAGCATCCCAGAGAGTGATGCAGGAGGGCTTTCTGGCCTGCGGTGTCCCATGGTGATCTACAGTTAGCGAGAATGGGACAGCTGGCAAGAGTAGTCAGAGGACCACTGGAAAAGGCATAGGAGCACAACTCCAGGGAACCATATTCTTCTCACCAGATGGGAACTCAGTGACAGTGGTTACGGTGGGAACTGACACCAATAGGATGTGGCATGGGCTCAGTGCCAGCAGCGTGTATCCCTGAAGCAAAGGGCAGCACTCCTCACTTCATAGGTAGAAGTTTCACCCTACAAGGGATGTTGGCATACAGGGTGAATCTGCTGAATTCACTGATGCAGCGGTGATGTCTTTTGGAGAAGTGCCAAGAGGCCAGAGACCCTGCTTGTAAAACCCAGCTTGCTCCAGGGGAGGAAGTCAAGATTGGATGGATTTGATTTATGGGCAGGGGTGGTTTCCCCTGCAGGAGCTTCCATGTGGTTCCAAACCTCAGACTTCCCATAAGGTAATTATGCTCAGGCTCACCACAGGGTTAGTGGAGCAGGTCTATGGAGTTGTAAATTGATTTGAGTTGATTGACTTGTAGACCCTTAATGAATTAAGGCTGATTGAGTGGCAGACTTTGAATAAATGATGAGTTTATCTAATCTATTAAGCTAAGAGGTCTTAGTGAATTTATTTCAGAAAGATTTTCTCTCCTAGGTTCAGTCCAGTAGGTGGGTACAGAGTTTAATGACTTCGTGTTCATTTACATAACGTAGCTCGGACAACTGCACATTCAGTCACCCCAGTCTTATATGAGAAGGTGACTTTTCTCAGCTTCACATGCAGCTGTGGCACAATGACCCAGATGTCTAACATCCAGGATGTTGTAAGGATGGAGTGTAAGAGGAGGTGGAGCCCCATGAAGGAGTCCTCCAAGGGACAGGCTGGGACCCCATCAGCTGACATAACCATCTCCTAACATCCAAAGAAAGAAAGGCATGGCAGGTGAAACCATAATACCAGAGATTGGTGGCAGCAGCGCTCACTTTCCACTGCCAATTTACTCTGGTAGGATGTCAGGCAGAAGAGGGCCAAGGCCACGTTGCACATACCCCTGACACTCAACTCCTCCTCGAACTGTGCCACCAGGTGCATAGTCTGGGTAGCTGACCTTCCCTGTTAAGAGTGAGCTAAAAAAAAGGCATGAGTACTTCCCATTGTCCAAGTAATGAATGAACAAATCAGGCGGGTCAGGCATGATTTGCTCTTGATGAATCCATGTTGACTATTCCTGTTCACCTTATTCTCTTCTAGGTACTTCAAACTATATAACCTGATGACCTGCTCCAAAATATCAAAGTCTGACTGACTGGATTGTAATTTCCCAGATCCTCCTTCTTTCCTTTCTTAGAGATGGGTCCTTTTCAGTCATCCAGGACCTCACCCAGATAGCCAATGGCTTAGAAATTCTTTACCTAACACCTTCACTATGGTAGGGTGTATTCTATCCAGTTCTGCTGTCTTGAAACCATCTGTCTTCTCTACATAATCCCTAACCTGTTCTGCCATTACTCTAGGCTGTTGGTCTCCTTCCTTATCTTTGCTGCCACCTGTGCTTGTTATCTGGTTTATTATATGCAAATGGTTTGTATTTTCTAATATATTTCCGTATGAAAGTCTAGCTAGAAAATTGCTAGACTTTCTTAGACCCATAATCCTTAATTTAAAAGTGTTCACTTCAGCCAATTCTAGCTGGAAGGAGGATGAAAGCCTCACTCTCAACATAACCTCTTACCAGGGACAGCCCACTCCCCTGAGCCTCTTTCCTCCCATGCTTTTTCATATACTTTGGGTCAGCCCTGCTACCTGGTTTATTCCTGTAGAGAGAGCAGTTAGAGGCAAATGCTTCCCCTGCTATGACACCGTCACCCTGCACCCCTTCCAAGGGAATGGATTACTTTAAGAACTTCTAATGGCCAGAAGAAGTCACTTTCTCCAGAAGTTGTTGCCATCTTCTGTGGATTGCCTGTCATGAATATTGGCTGAATATGCAGATAAACCTCCAGTAATAGATTTAATTGTTTTCAAATAAAAAAGTATTATAGTTGTGGACAGTTATAAATAACTGAAATGAAACACATTATGTGTACCATGCCTTCACATGCACTTGTTTAGCTCTTTTGCTGTTAACTTGAAACATCTGTCTCTGTGGAAGTGGAGCATTCCACTGCAATAAACACAGTACTAGAAGTGACCCACATATTAAATGACAGCATTTGACAAATTTTAACAGTTGATTACTGGAGAGGGGTAAGCTGTGGTTATAATCAGTGTAAACCAAAAAAATGTGTACCTTTATAAACCTAGGGTTTAAATGAAACATCTGTACTAAATCATAGTTATAGACTAGCACTGTAGCCAACCACCATACCAGATGATAATGATATGTTTTTAACAATCCCTATTTCCATCTCCATCCCAAAATCACATCCAGACCAGGCCCACAGGTATGAGTGCTGTTAAAAACAACTGGGATAATTCCAAGCTACAATGGATCCTGAGTCAACATGAGCTTTTCTCAACTTAGACATGATAGTTGTCCCTAAGTCGAAAACTCACTGATTCCAGTACCTGATGAAGGTTGTAAGCTGAGGTAGGAATTCAGGTGAGTATCAGGGTGTTCATGATTCTACAACAATTTCTAGATTTTTTGTATTAGGGAGCTTAGTATTAAAAAATGTGGATATATTGTAACGGGCCTGAAATCCAAGTCTTTGTGAAACAAAATACAGCAAAAAGGTGGATGTAAAATTGCTGAACGCAAACGGGCTAGTGTTAGGCTGATATCTCTTAGATGAGCATCCTAAGTTTGGCACTTTATACTTTTTTATATCTGAAGTCTGTCAAATTAGATTGAAAGTCCCATAATAACAGTTCTTCTTTGCAAGCTTTCTATGATGTACTGTTTCTAGTTTGTGTTTGTTTTTCTAGAATGGAAGAAAATCAAATGATAATTAAGTAGACCTGAGACCTAGATCATCTATCTATCCATTTTTCCAGGTTTTTATATTGGGGCCCATACCTAATTTCTGACTTTTTATGTCTTCTTATTACATTTTGTTTTGAATCAGGATTTTTTTTTTTGCCAACAACTCATAGGAATTACATATTTTAAGTTAAAAAGGAAAATAAATTACTTATACAATCCATTTTCTAAAAAACTTACATTTGTTTAATGCAGTCTACCATAAACACAAAATGACTAACCCTACAATAAAATCTAATCATCAATACATCATCCCCGTAACTGATCATCAAAAATGTTTTACTTGCACATAAAAAAAGTTCTTACACTGGACATACAGAGGAGAAGAATTTCATAGGGATGAAAATCTGAGGTATTTTAACTGAAAAAATTATATCATTACCATTCTATTACTAGCATTACGTAAATCTTATTTTGTTTATTACACGGGAATAGTTAGAATACTGTAACTAATTTATTTAATTAGTCTAACCTTGCAAACATACTTGCATGTGAGCCTTAAAGTCTGAATTCAATGGGATATGGATTGGGCTTTAAAAATGTAAGGAGTTCTATTTAAATTAAGCTGATGACTGGATCCTAATGTAAGGTAATAGTCAAGCTTTTATGGTATTGGACATAACATTGCAAATAAAATGGAGAGGAAGAAATATTTGTAGATAAATAGTATATGGTATTCTTTTAATTACCCTGTAAGAGTCTGTTTTTCTGTTCATGTACTTTATTAAAGTTTTACAAAGTTTGCAGATAATGCACACATACTGAGGGAGTGATATAATACAAATAATTATATTAGATTAATTAATTTAATAATAACAGACAAATTGAGCTATTGAGGTCAGAAAAAATCCTGCATAAATGCACAACAAAATCAGAATAAAATGCAGTAAATGAATAAAGTCTCAAAAGACTGACAAATAGAACTATTTTTGTGCATTTTAATAGATTCACATTAGTTTCAGAAGAGATATTTTGCTACTATGACTGCTATTTGGTATAAAAACAATGAATCACTGCAGATTTTACATCTGTTTTAAAAATGTTCAGTGTCATCTGAATGGGTCTTCTTCACTTTACCTGATACTGGCTATATCTACACAAGATGCTCCTGTGTAGTCATTACTGAGCATTCATTTACTTTTTGTATAAGCAAGTACTATATGAATGTGTAATAACCTGAGTTCCTGCACAGTATCACTGACAAACACCTTTTTGTGGTGCTACTGTGCAGCAGTGTCACATCACAGTTTTTGCCATGCAATGCTACTGCACAGGCAGTGTCTCGTGTAGATGTGGTCACTGTACAGCTAATGACTTATTATGTCAGTTCATAAAATAAAATGCTGTGTCATGTTTATCCTTAGTTTCACAATTTTCACAAGAAATTTGTTGAGCGGAGTCTATGGCATAATGATGCTTTTTTTCCTGAGTAATGAAACCCCTAATTCCAGCTATTTACCTGAGTGTTGATCTTTGCCCATGAGGTCATGGCATCTGGAAAATATACAAATATTCACAAGAAAACCACATGATCAGACCAGTTTAGGTTTTGTGCTAGCCAGTGCTACGCAGCCAATACATATTACAATATGTTACGATATGAGTCATTTACAATGGCACAAATTACCACTGTATGGAGTTGAAAAGGTTTCTTTAAATATTCCAAGGTGGAAATCAGAGTCTAGTTTCTAAAGAAGAGATGTTTTTAGTTTGAAAGTTGTATATTGATACGTATGTGTCTGCCTAATGAAAGATGTCACCTTAATTTCTCTGGTCCAGCATACTGCAATGTAAGCGCTGTCCTTATGCTTAGGGATGGTATTCGCAATTAGTAAAATCCTTCCATGTCCTGCACGGTGGCAGGATTTCTGAGAATTTTTTACACTGTGGGGTTAAAAACCACAGATTACACTTCCATTTCAGCACTCACAAAAAAAGGGGGGTATGTGCTCAGTACATAATACATAAATTAAATGGGATGGACTTTTTCAGAGCCCTCAAGACTCCAGGTGACTTGTGATAGGGAACTTTATTTTGATCATATAGTAGGGCAGATTTATATTACTTCCTCCAAAAAATCCCACTACATTCTCATTTCCAGATCTCTTTGTTAAACCCATTTCAACCACAGAAAGGCCTGAATTCTGGGCTACCATTCTGCAACTCCATTACACTGTTCTTATTGTATCATGTGCCATTATTATTTTTATTTTATTTTGCCACTTTTGTCATGTGGAATACTGTCTATGCCATGGTGGTTAACAGTCTGACATACACTTTTGACAGGTATTTTGAAGTGAAGTATGTGATGTTTACTGCGTCTGGTGATACTGATTTCTCCTTAGGGGCTACTGGGGAGGATCTGAAGTATCTAAGCCCTCTATTCAGGACACAGATCTCATAAAGGGTCTATCAATACTAATACATTTGCAGAACCAGAACAAAAACTTGCATGCCACATTTTGTGGCATTAAAGGAAAAAATTCAAGAGACTTAGAAGCATTTGCTTGTCTAAAACTGATTGGCAGGGGGAAAAAATAAACTCTTGTCCTTTGATTTTTTGTGATTTTTTAAAAAAAATGTTTTTCTCTTCTTGTTGTTGATATTAGAAATGCAAGTGTAGAGTCTATGATAGATTCTATGGATAGCTGAAAAATGAGTAGGAATATAATATTAACCACTCCAAGAAAGTATGGAGGTTTGTGTGTGTGTGTGTGTGTTTGGGGGAGGGTTATATAGACTTTTAACTTGTTTTTTTCTTTTGAGGAAAAAGACCTCTCATTGTGTTAAGGGTTCTATGCCCTGCCCACTCAGAGAAACTTAAACCACGTGTCTGAGTAATCCAAGTAGTTCTCTAAAAAGCAAGACAAGTCTTTATATCCCTAATATTTAGAAGGTGAAAGATCTTTTTCAGGCCTTTTCATCCCTCATAAAGAAACAACAATGGGTTGAAAACATTTCCTCCCTTTTACAATGGCTATCACATTGTAATAAATGGAATAGAAATGCACTTTATGTAAGAAAATTGAAACCAAAGAAACATCCTCTACATAGGACTATAAACCTTCTTATACTCTGGTACGGAAAAGCACAGAATACTTACTGAGTTCCATTAGGGGGCTATCATTTTAGAATGCATTTAGATACTATAGTATTTTTTTTTATAGAAAACCCAAAGTTGCTTATTTATTGAGTTTCCTTCTATGACTGCAAAAAGTGACCACCACTGAACTCCCAGTCAATGGAACTATGCTAGTTTACATCAGGAGAATTTTCTGCAATCATTAATACATACAACAACCTACTTACTATATAGACACACATCACCCACAATGCAATGGGGCCCAGGCTACAAACATGTCAATGATTTTGAAACTCCTGTCTGAAGGCCAGTTAAAATATAACCATGCAGAAAAATGTGTGTTCGTATTTGCTCATCTCATCTGAAATTCTATCCAATCCTTTCCAGCATAGAGCAATCTGCAGCATCAACAAAATCACTCTCTTCATTTGAAAGAATATATATATATGTTGCTGATGATGTACCGATTTCCCCCCAGGCATTCTCTATTTTCAGATGTTCTTAATAGAGTTCTGACACTTGGTCTAGTCAATCCATACAAAGGAACTAGCAACAGGACTTGATATGACTTTTGGAAAATTATTTATTTGTTTGGGCATCTGCCATTTTGCATTAAGTCAAAGCTGCTGCTAGGGAAAAAAATGTTGGATCTAAGAAAATTTTGTGGTACTCAGCCAGATATATTCACTTTGTGTACTTTGTGTTGCAATTGAGAAGTGAGACGGATGACAAATAGGGTTTGGTTTGGTTTTTTTACCAAATGAGATCCCTTTCTATTGCTGTTTCTTTGTAAAAGAATCCTTGATTCATATGCTGCATATATGGCAGAAGAATTATGAATTTAATCTATGTTCAACCTTATTTTCTCTCATATTCAGCATAGACTTAAAACATTAAGTACTTTATACTTCTGGAAGCTTGTGAGGTTTACTTGAAGAAGCAGCAGCCAACTATTGGATGGGTGGTCTGGAGGTTGCTGGACACCCAGATCTTATATGGTTTTCAGAAATACTGTGGTTTAATTGTGGGTATTTCATTTTTGATTTTGAACAGTAAACCATTATTCTATATTACTCAAAGAATAATTGCAATCCCATTAGTCTCAGAATGATATAATAGCATAATACAAGCCCCAATTATAATTTTAAAGATTTTGACATATAAAATAACAGTGTGTAAATTTTAAAGTTATTATTCACAGCCCTATGAATAGACACTGATTTGTAGTAACCATATGGTTTTATAAGCATTAGTTCTGAATTACTGATGTCGGCATTAACCTCCCACCACCC
>NW_017728992.1:170108968-170109721 GCF_001723915.1 Gavialis gangeticus
TGATTTGTGGTAACCATATGGTTTTATAAGCATTAGTTCTGAATTACTGATGTCGGCATTAACCTCCCACCACCCCAGAGAAACATACGTCAGTTCCTTGTCCATTTACCTCCAATGGACACTTCTAATATTTTTCCTATTCTGTTACCTTTTGACTAGGGCTGTGCAAAGCTTTGACTTAATATATGTTTCGACAAATATTCGACATATTCGACCTTGAAAAGTGAAAATTGAGTAGAATAGCAGCTGGTCGAATAGCTGTCAAATTGAATACCTGAAGCTGAATATTAACAGCGTGGGTCGAATATTCGACAAGGGTCGAATATTCGACTTGCCTATACTGGATTCCCTGTGGGGGGGAAAAAAAGGGAAAGTAAGGGGAGGGAGGTGGAGAGGGGGAAGGAGTGCTTTCATGACTGACGTGTGGCTGGCCAGTGACCTGTCAGCATTCTCTGAGGTCCCTTCCAATCCCAGTGCTCTGGGGGAGGGCCAGAGAAAATGCATACATGGCAGCAGTTTTTCAGCTCCCTGCTTTCTGCCTTGGGGTCAGTTTCTGAGCTGCTGGTGTTCTCCAGCACCTCTGCGTCAGACCACGCCGGCTGGAAGCCCTGATCTGCAACAGATTCCCTGCTTGCAATGCTAGCAACAGGGATTTCTGAGAACTTGGTGCTTTTATTTTATAACTACTTTTCATATTAGTTTATGCTTATATTGGATAGGGTTAGTAGCAGCCTAGGATCTATTCTATATATA
>NW_017728992.1:170109732-170109970 GCF_001723915.1 Gavialis gangeticus
GGCACCATATGTGGCAGCGAGACACTGAGTTGCTGGAGGGAGGTACTTATTAACAAAGTGATGGAGGCGGCACGGCAGAGGTGAAGGGAAGTGAAACAGGGGGATCCACTACCTGAAACCAGCCTGCCATCCATGAGCCAGTCTTCCCCTCCAGCACAGCACTACCAATATGGGCTAAGGCCATGGCAAACATTAGGGGGTCCAGACCCACCAGACCCCAGGATCAGGCAGACAGCCC
>NW_017728992.1:170110013-170114925 GCF_001723915.1 Gavialis gangeticus
ACCCCTTGGCCTACTGGGCAACCCACAGCCCGATGTGGCAGGATCTGGCCACAGTTGCCCGGGAATACCTGTCCTGTCCACTGACCACTGTGCCAAGCGAGAGGGTGTTCAGCATGGCTGCAGATGTTGTGACACCTCATCACACCTGCTTGGATCCTGGTTTGGTGGAGCAGCTGGTGTTCCTCAAGGTGAATCTCCCGCTGCTGGGGCTCCCCAAGCGCCAGGTGCAGACGGAGCAAACGCCACTCTCCTCGCTCCATCTGGATCACGAGTTTTGTTTGTCAGCAGCCTAAGGTGCAGTTTCCCCCAACCCCCTGCACCTATCACCATGAAAGTTGGCAGGCTTGGTGGGTTCCTCAGGGGCTAGCAAGCCTGCAGTTTTGAGCTCCCTGTAACTTTCCACACAGAAGTCACAGGAGGTTTTCTCTCAGAAATTTGGGGTGCTGTTTCTCCAACCCCCCTGAACCTATCTTTTTGAAAGTTGGCAGACTTTGTGGGCTCCTCAGGAGCTACCATTCCTGCAAGCTTGAGCTCCCTGTGGCTTTGCATATAGAAAGTACAGGCGGTTTGGTCTCAAGAATTTGGGGTGTAGTTTCTCTGTACCCCCTGAACCTACCTTGTTGAAACTTGGCACGCTTTGTGGGCTCCTCAGGAGCTACCATTCCTGCAAGGTTCATCAAGATCAGACAGGAAATGCCAAAGTTATAGCCTGCTTCAACCTTCCCCATTATAGCCTATGGGGAAGTCGAAGCAGCTTGAATATTCGACTGAGGTTCGACCTCGAGTTGAAGTGGACCCGCTTCGACTTGAAGCAGACAGCAAATCGAAGCGGGACCCGGTTTAATATTCGACATGGCTGTCGAATCGAATATTACCTGCTCTGCACAGCCATACTTTGACTGCTTCTTTTCACCTATACTTTTCATACTTTGTAATTATCAATGTCCTAAATTATATGATTTGAAAATGATGAAAAGTAGATTGGAAATGAAAGCTAAAATGCTCATGTATACATTTTTTTCTGAACTAAATTGCCACTTTTATTCTGTAGTAAACATGCAATTCCCTGTGTAATTGGGAGCCTGAAAATAGAAATTTGATGTAGCAGAGCACTTAGAACAATCTGAAAGACATAAGGTAAAATTTTCACAAGTATCTAAGGACATATCTACACAAGGAATTATTTCTCTTTAACTGTTGCTGATTAACCCAAGTGTGGACACACTGGGTGCCTATACATGTGCTTTGATGCATTTTAATTAGAATATTGTAGCATTGCTGTAGCATCATATGTATAAGCCCCTGTGGGTTTAAAAATGACTGCTGGGGTGCTTTAACTAAAACTGATTGAATGAGCTTTAGTTAAAGCATCCTGCAACCATTTTTAAATGTGGGGGGCTTCATACATGTAACACTGCGGCATTTTAATTAGAGCGGTTCTCCGGGGACTGCAGTTCTCCCAACTGCATCATATAGATCCAGGATGGTAATCCAGTTAGACATGTTTAGGACCACTGTACAGTCAATGGGGAGAATTAGGTACCTCTGAAGAGCAATCCAGAAAGCTTGGAGGTGGATAGAGGTGGCCAATAGGAAACACTAAGTACAAGGGTGCATTTGAACTCATACCCACCTCCAGAGCATGGGCATCTGACTCGGGCTGCATATTAGGCATCTCCTTTTACCTGGGATCCTGAATTCCTTTGTCACTTTTATGAGTGTTGGCACAACTGCCCAGTTATGGTGCTGCCACACATCTTTTGGACAAGATTTTAATGGTTAGAGCTCTCACCCAGGAAGTGGCAGATGTGGCTTCTTGGCCCTTTTCAGTTGCAGGAGATTCACTTGCACATCTTCCACTTCCCAGGGTAGTACCCTAATCACCAGGCTACAGAATCATTTGGGTGGGGATGCCTTTTACTCCTCCTATTGAAGCTGGCCCAGTGGGCAGGCAAGCATGCAAAGGTCCCACAGCCAGGTGGAGAGCAAGCAAGGCAAATACTGTCTTTGTAGGCTAGTCGTTACAGCATTCAGCTTGCAGTGGGAAGACCTGGGTCTAGGACAGGCTCTTCCCGGGGCTGTTTATATAGCTTACATTGGGCAATCATTGGTTAAAAATCAGAAATAAGTCTGATAGCAGGAACCAAAAGCCTAGTTTTCCCCCTTCCAGTTGTGTGGCACCAGAGGCAACGCAAGCCCTTAAACCAGTCAAACTGAGCTGCTGAAAGTTTTTAGCAGACTTCATCCAGTTCTCTCCAGTTATTACAAATCCATCTTTCTTTTCCTGGTGATAACATTTTTCCTTGAAATACAGCCAGTTGTCTTTCCTAGGTCTAGGGGAATGCAGTAATAGATCAGTACAGAGACCAACCCCCGCAAAAAACAATTGAGAATAAAAAGAACCCTCAGATCTGGAGCCAGAGGGGATAATGCTCTTCACCTGGCTACTACATTCCAAACTTTCTAAAAGTAAATAATTGTGGTTTCTCTTTTGTACATTTTATTCTCTTCAAAGTGAACAATTTTTTTTTTCTTGATTATTCATTACAGCTTCCAGGGAGCCCAACTGCTATATCTACTATTGAGTAATCGATATCAGAATGGATTACATTCCAGTAATGATGGCTGGTATCTGCACCAAGAAAGATAATGCAACAATTTTTAGATTATGTATTAACACATTTAAGCATCTATGTTCCCCTCAGTTTTTATGTTCCTTGTAATTTTTTGCTAGTTAAAAAGGATGAACTTCTTTTACAAAAATATTGAAGTCAGTCTTCTGGCATCTCTATGGGTAATAGTCCCTTTCCTGGACAAGGGACTTTACATCCTTCTCAGTAGTTCCTAAAAAGAAAGTGGAGTTTTCTACTGATTCTGCTCCAACATTAGTATTGCCAGATGCAGTCTACATATTCTTAGCTTCAAAACAGCTGTCAGAAACATGGACCAGACTCTTAGCCACTCTGGATTATAAAGAGTATTCCATGTGACACAAGTGGCAAAGTAAAATTAACATGATAAAACAAGAAAAGCATAATAGATTCACATAATGGTGTCAGTAACACTTACTAATATTAGTGACATCTTTCTGGCTCTCCTGCTACTGAGTCTCATTTAATCTGATTTTATTTTCCCCTCAAATTTTAACCTCATTCTTCTTTTTGCTCCTTAACATCTTTGGAACCATTATACTTCTGTGACAGACCCACGGCACAGTTAATGAAGTGCCGGTGTCCAGGTGGGAGGCTGCTGGGAAATTGGCCGGTACCAAGCAACCAGAAGAGGGCTTGTGGAGTGGTTTAGCCCTGGAGGACTCTTAGGATAAAAGGAATTCCCTGGCAGTAGCACAGGGGAGGGAGAAAGAGAGTGCATCATGTGTGCAACCTGAGACCCTCCCTGCAGCTGGAGTGGGAGCAAAACACCCCTACGGAAGCAGGTTGCAAGGCCAGGCTGTCAGAGTTCCAATTGCCATGGGAACCTTCTTGCAGAAGCAGGCATCACACTGGGGAAGGGGCCACAGAAGTAGGCAGCACGCCGGGGGAAGGGGCCACTTCGAGTGGAAAGGATGCTTCACCAGCATGCAGGGTGACAAGAGGAAGAGAAGCCCAGGTAAGCATCAACATCCAGGGAGCAGGGGGTCACAACTGTCCTCGGACTGGGAGGGAGGCACATGCACCCTCAGGAGGCCTCAGGTGCCTCTAGACTAATGCTCATAGTATGGGGAGTAGGCAAGAGGAACTGTGCCTCCTGATTGCGAGTAGGAACCCAGACTTAGTAGGGCTCACAGAAACCTGGTGGGACCTAATCTAGGACTGGGCGGTGGGCATTCAGGGACACAACCTATATAGAAGAGACAGGACAGAGAGGAAAGGTGCGGGAGTTCTGCTGTATGTCAAAGAGCACTTCACATCATCAAGGATTAGCTTTGGGTTAGAGGAGGGTCGGGCAGAGCCACTGAGGGTCAAACTACAAGGGGGGCGTGGCGAAAGGGACCTTACGGTGGGTGCCTACTACAGACCACCCAACCAGAGGGAAGAACTGGACCAGGGCTTCTCCAGTCAGCTAATGGAGGTGGTTAGGTCAATGGATGTTATTGTCATGGGTGACCTAAACTACCCAGACATTTGCTGGGAGGAGCAGACAGCCAGGTCTGACCGCTCAGGTGGGTTCCTGGCTGTATTAAAGGATCTTCACCTTATCCAGGAAGTGCACAGCCCCACTAGGGGTAATGACTTGCTGGACCTGGTCCTGGCTACTGGAGATGACCTGATGAGGGGACTGCAGGTCCTTGACCACCTAGGCAATAGCTATCATCACCTGCTGGATTTCACTATCCAACACAGGACGTCAAGGGCTCACACCAAGGCTAAAACCCTTGACTTCAGAAGGGCCAATTTCAATGAGTTTAAGAGAATAGTGGGAGTGGCACTGAGGGCCCAGAAGGTAGAGGAGATGGGAGTTCACGAGGGATGGTCGTATCTTAAGGGGGCGATCCTCCAGGCCCAAAGGATAACAGTCCCTGAGAAAAGCAAGGGGGATAAGAGTGCTCAGAAACCCCCTTGGCTCAGCAAGGGGATTCAGGAATGCCTGAGGACTAAAAGGGGGGCATACAACCAGTGGAAGGGAGGAGTTATCACCAAGGAGGAGTACTCCTCCTCGGCCCGTGAGTGTAGGACGGCTATTAGGAAGGTCAAAGTAGAGATGGAACTCAGGCTAGTGTCCAGGATTAAGGACAACCAAAAGTCCTTTTTCAAGTACATTGGGAGCAAGAAGAGGGCAGCAGGCAATGTAGGGCCCCTGCAAGATATAAACGGTAATCTTGTGGCGACACCAGACAAGAAAGCTGATATTTTTAACAGTTTCTTTGCCTCTGTTTAATTGAACAGGGACCGGAATATCCCACCTACCAGAG
>NW_017728992.1:170119925-170120593 GCF_001723915.1 Gavialis gangeticus
TACCTGTGGCACCACAGCAGGGAATCCTTCCAAGGGCAGGAGGTGCTGCAAAAAGAGGAGACACCATGGACTATCAAGAACCCATAGGAGAAAGAGCAGGTATTGCCATGGGAGCCATGACGGGTGAACCAAATGGTGCAGACCCAGCTGACCCCCTCCTCACACACCACAATGCCAAAAGGTATCCTGAGGGCAACTGAGACAGGAGAAGGGCAGCCCAAGAGAGACTGGTAGAGCCCACCAGTGAAAAGAACCTGTCCGGCACCTCTGTAGCTATGTCCCCTTCATCTGAGCAGGTGCATACCCAAGGGCAGCAGTGGTCTTATAGGACCCTAGTGAGCATGAGGGAACAGTTCCCAAAGTACTGGGGTATGTGGCCAGGTGCCAGCAGACCTAAAACGCCAGCTTGCCTGGGGGATACCCACAAAGGAGAAGCAAATTGGAGCTAGGTGAAGCATGCCTTACTGGACCTAGAACACTGAAGTAAAGTGTTATATGTGAATAGCATTGATGCCCTGGTTATCCACATCACCTAAGCATGTTTACTTTCATTATCGTTAAGCGTGCATTCAATGATCAAAAGGGCCTCACCATGCTTCTGCAGGCAACCAAGCCGGCAGGCGTGATGTGAGAACTAATGGCATCAGGGGCCCATTGCTGATATCACA
>NW_017728992.1:170125593-170146234 GCF_001723915.1 Gavialis gangeticus
GCGGGCAGGCGTGATGTGAGAACTAATGGCATCAGGGGCCCATTGCTGATATCACAAAGACTAGAGTGGATAACCTGAGTGGAAAGGGGTGGGGTATAAGCAAGGTGGAGCCCCACAGAAGACCAACCACCTGAGGCACCCAGGGCCAGAGGAAAGCACTGAGCAACACCTCCAAGCAATCTCAAATACAGGAAACCCTCACTATTCGTGGGTTCGGCATTTGTGGTTTCAAATATTCGTGAATACCGAACCCACATCTTAAATACACTTAAAGAAGCTCCTTGGGAGCCCTGTGCTTGCTGCTGCCGGGCTCCCGCTACTGTCACTGTGCTCCCACCACCACGCTTCCACTGTTGCCAGTGCAGCCATGCCCCCTTCTCCCCCACCCCAGCTGCTGGGGGCACTGGATTCATGAACGCAGACAGCATTCATGAATGCAGTGCCTTATTCACAGATTTCACCATTCGTGGGGGATATGAGAGTGTATCCCTCATGAATGGTGAGGGTCTACTGCAACATCAAGTCATGGCAGCCGGGTAGGCCCCAGAGTGGTGCCCAGGTGGGCAGGGCATGCCAGAGGCAGCACTGCAAGTGTGGACTTGCCATACCCCCAAAAACTTTGTTTGTTTTCTTTAATTACATGTGTTGACCTTCTACAGCTACCTTCTCTTGGCTCCCCAGGCATATATTTCATTCTCATTAGTCAAAAAGTTGCCAGTGAAATCATCTTATCTGTATACTGGCTTTCTGCAATAAGCTTTCTAACCTTCAGAGGAGTGAGGATCTAGAACAGCCTGCCATTAGGATAAGTGGAGGCAAAAAAGCTGACTGGTTTCAAGACAGGGCTTGGTATATTTCTGAACAAGATTATGTGAGAGGTTTACCCTTGAGAGCATGGGAGTCTACTTGATGACACAAGATGCCCTTTTTGGTCCTAAATCCTATGTTCTGCCTCAACTCTAACTCCTTGCTTTGGGGTATATCTTCACTCAGTCACAATTATGTTGGCAAAATACAGACCTTCAGTCATATTATATCTAGGTAGTTCCATAAAAATATACACTGAGATAACACTGTGTTCTCCAGAGGTTCTGCACCTGTACTAAGCTGAAACACTGTAGGAATTGTTTGGGACTATATTGTGGGAGAATTTTCCTCTCCTAGCCACTAACAAAGTAAAACTGTTTCCAGCTCTGCATGTGCCTCATGCCTCTCCATTCTAGCTGGTACCAAGACATGGATTCAGCTCATGAAGATGACCTCCTCCAGCTTTTGGTATTATTACTGTAACTAGATATAGATAGAAGGTATGACATAAAGTGAAGGACACTTTAGCCACAGCTTGTGAGCCTCAAAGGCTGCATCCACATGAGATGTTTACTACTCAGTAATACATTACTACTGCACAGTAGCTCATTACTGTAGTGTTGCAGGGCACGAACTGTGATGTGACTCTACTGCACAGCAGTAACAAGCTACTGCACAACCAGCATCACCAGGAAGCTGTGTGGGGATGCTACTGTGCAGTAACAACTGTGCCGTCAGCATCTTGTGTAGATGCAGCCAGTAAGTAGTAGTGATTTTTGGTGATGAGATCTTGTTGGAATAAACAGTGAAGGAGCATATTATATTTTTGTTAATGGGAAGAAAGGAAAAATGTCTCCCTCTTCACATTCTGCACTCTAGCCAGACCGTAAGTTAATATTTTATCTATCTGGGATATCTCTAACATTGTACAGCATACAATGCTAGCGTCTCTTCTCTCACTTCATGTTGCACAGCTCTGGGAATAGCAACAATAGTTGGTTATGCTAGACAAGAAGGCTGTGGCTGATGGACTACAGGCAAAACTCTTGGGAGCAGACAGAAACCTGTTCTCTGCACAAGGCTCCTAGGCTACAATATCCCTGACACCAAGAGTTCAAAATAAGTCTAAGTAACAGCAGATGAAGTGAAAAATCGAGGAGATTGAGTGTATTAAAATACCTTGAACATGTTAATTTTATTATCTCACTAAGACATGCTGCAGGAAAAAAATCTCAGCATAGATTTAAAAAAAAATGCCCAGTATACATTTTAAGAAGTGATACATTGTTCAGTTCCCATAGTTACTTAATGTTGACTGTTTGCTATGCATATACTGTTTATGACAAAGTATATGCTGGTTTTCTGATGCTGAATTCCTGTGACAAATCAAAACTCATTTTATCTGGAAAAACAGCTGCAGTTCAGAGATGATAGGTAAAGATTACGTATAGAAAGGAAATTATGGGTTAAATTGCAGTCTTTTAAAAGTGTAAATCAGGGGAAGACAACAACTCAATTGATTTCAAAGTATTTACTCTGGATTTGCATCAGCATAACTTGAAATAAAATGTGGCCCTATAGGTTGAAAGAGGCACAAAATGCATGACTTTCAGTTATAACTAATATTACTTTTTAAGGCAACTTTTATCTCTACCAAAATCTATGACAGGGGGCTCATTTGATCCAAAAGGAGGCTGCTAATGTGAACACCTTGGCTTAATTAAGAACTCTAAATTATTGGATAAAAATAAGGGCTTGCACTTAGATACTCTAAGTGCATTTTTAAAGCCTCTTCTCTTACATATAAACTCTTATTTGGATGGTTAAATAGCATGTTGTCCTCCAGACAAATGATCTGGGAAACATGCAGACTGTCACTGACCCAATATTTCCCCTATATATAAAACAAGATATAAATGTAAAGAATTAAAGATGCCAGCATGCAGACAGATATGCAGGCATTGAGTTTTTCCTCGAACATCCCCTTTTTGAAATAAATAAGGCATTCTTTTGGCTTAGAAACCTACCTATCTGACACACAAAACTACAAACAATAATAAACCATTACCAGACTGTGATTTACAGGCAGTCCTCGGACTTACAACACAATTGGTTCCTGAAAACCGCATCTTAAGTTGAAACGTCGTAACTCAGAACCAATTTTCTCATAAGAAACAATGTTATAAATAGGGGATTGGTTACTGAACCAAGGCCTGATACCTTATTTTCACCAAAAATACCCCAGAATTTTGTACTTAATCAATTATAGATGAGTAATATAGCTACATTAATGTATTTATATCATAAACAGTAATCATATTGATTTGGAAGGACTTCTTTGAGGTGATTTTGCAGGACTTGTTGAAGGGTTCTTGGCTGGAGTCTTCTCAGGAGTCTTGACTACAAGTTTTTCTGGAGTCTTGTCTGCTTTCCTAAAGAAAGTGTCCAAGCAAGTTTGGACAGATGTTCTCCAGGGAGATGAGCAACACAGCGAACTTGTTCGCTGGTGTGATATTGCGTCGGATCAAGCATTGTAAATTGAAACTGACATCAAAAAGTTGAAACAGGGTGTCAATTTATAAAAGTTGTAAGTATGAAACATAACTTGAAATGTTGTAAGTCAAGGACTGCATGTACTCTAATGAGACCTGCAGTCATTGAAGACTGACACACATTCAATCCAAGGTGTGATAGAAACCAGTCACAAAAATGTTACACATTTTTTGTGTAATATTTTTGTGACTGGTTTCCTTTTTTGTGGCACCATTAGTTCCCTGAACATGTGGCTGGGTTACTATTTAAGATGCAATTAAGAGACTGATCACATCTTTAGTGTAATGTTTGCCAGGGGCCATGATGGGCAAATGGTGTTGGGCCCTACACAGACAGGGTATGTTCTTGTAGGAAGAATGAGAGAGAGAACTTAAATCGCTATTTCTGGTATTGTTCATTTTTTGAAAAAGTAAGAAGAAAAACTTCCATTAGAGGAAAATTAAAAATACTGTGCTAATGAAGAAAAAACACGTTGTCTCCTCTCTAACCACTCACAGCCCCTATCCTACACTCCCTACACATATTTGTGTTAGTTGCACAAGAACTAAGAGTCAAAATCAAATAGAAATCTCCTGTTTTAAATTTTTTTTACTCTACTATTGCATGTTGCTATATTTTATGTAATTTGTATCATTATATATAGTTTTGTTTTAAACTGGTAGAATATACAGGTGACCTTCGCCATTTGCGGGGGATACATTCCCATGATCCCCGTGAATGCTGAAATCCATGAATAGGTCACTGCGTTCATGAACACGGTGTCCCCGGTGGCTGTGGGGAGGGGCACGGCTCTGGCAGCGATGGCAGGAGCGTGGTGGCAACAGCGGAAGCCCAGCGGTGGAAGCCTGGCGGCAGCAAGCAAGGAACTCCCAAGGAGCTCCAGTAAGTGTTTAAAGTGTATTTAAAATGTAGGTTCGACATTTGTGAATATTTGAAACCGTGAATGCTGAACCCGCGAATACCAAAGGTTTCCTGTATACTCTTATTGTATGTTTTTACCTATAACCATAAATTACGTATTTCTATTATCATTTTATTGTCAACTTTATTGAACTGTTTTACCAAAACCAGTAAATAAATTACTAACTGTTAAAAGTACAAGAAAGAAATCCCATATTGCATACACTCTAAATAAAATCTAGATACTGGCTAGTTAATTAACCAGTATTTTCCTCTCTTTACTACATGTCTTCCCTAAAGAAGAGAAGGACCATTTGTCTCATCACCTCTGTACTCATGTCAATGACCAAAGGCAGGGAAAGCAGAGCTGAGAATGAACTACAGAGGGATTTTTCTCCCTTGCCTCGTAATCACTATTATTCTTTTTGGTAAAGTGACCAACTATAGTGTTCCAAGAGGATTAATTTGCTCTGCTGAAAGGCAAAACCAATTAGCTCACCATGGCTAGGAATAGATCTTGTATTTGTCCTAGGACAAGTTGCTCCCATGTTTGTCCTGGAACAGACAAATGCTAGAATTGGTATGTACACATATTGTTCTTCCAATCAGGGCTTAGTGAGTGGGTGAATACAATGCTGCTTTTCCACCATGATTCAATGATGCAATCTCAAGACAACCATTCAGATGTACTTCACAATATCCCAGAACAAACTGCTAGCAATTCTTAAGTCACAAACCATTTTAGGTTTTGTCCTGGAACAATAGATATGGATATCTGATTAACTGCACTTTGTCCCAGGATAAAATTGTTTCTCTTGGGATAAACACAATCATGATAGATTAAAGTTGGTACATTAACCAGAACTGGAAGTAGCATGGACTAGTTGTTCCAGGAATTTACAGTTTCCAAACTGTGTCCTGGAATTTGCTCCTGCAAAGTTGCTTTCTTTATTATTGGGGCCACAAAAAACTACTGACAACATCTACTGTGGAAGAATACCTGGTTGATTCTTTGTTCCCAGTGCATAAGTTTACCTCAAGCATCTAGCTCATTAGTGAAGCACCGAAAAGCCAGGTAGCTAAGTGGAATTATTTGTTTTGCTATGGTGACTCTTACCCATATGTACAGGATATCACTGATTGCCAACCTGAGGCAAGATTAGAATTTTCTTGGACAACCATTGGTGCTGACTCTAAGAGCTGTATTTCACTTTCCTATGGAGCACTGAGCATGAAACCTTGAGGCTCAAGTAGATGCACATGCCAAACTGAGTTATATAATATATATATGCACCTATTAGCTTTGGATCAGAGCATCCCACCATCTGCTGTGATATCATAGTTCCAGGTTCCCACCCACTCTAATTTCACCATCCCGCCCTTAACAATGTGCTGTTCATAGGGCAGCAGGAGCAAGAGAAAAGAAGTATGGGATAGTCTCATGCACTTGGAGTTTCCTGCCTTTCTGCTGAGTTCTATCACAGCATTAACATTTTTAGATTTACTATTTTTGTGTCATATAAAACAAATTTAAAGGCAATAAAAATAAGCCAGGTTCTGCACAGATATTATATGCAAGACACAGCAATCATTAGTTTGAGCATTATTTAATATATTGACTAAGCGTTGATTAACAGTAAGCATTTTTTTATCCTATTAAAGGCACTTCAGGAGACAGAACAGTATGTCTGCTAAGGAGGGATTAATATAGTTTGGCAAAGATAAAATAGTAATTAAGGAAGAAGACATTACAGGACGTGTTTTCTGATGAGATATTGTTTTCCTCGGGTGTTCTGGAAGGCACAAGACCTAATGCCAAGTGACTTCATCCTTCTCAGAAGTGGCAATGACACATATCCTGGAATGTCTTGTTGTGAATCTAAAACTATCTTACATGGCCAGAAGCTTTCCACAAGCTCTGAAATTAGGTCCAGAACATTTTCAGTTGATTCTTAATTAAATATATTAAATGAAAACAGCTGTTCTGAACAATTAAGTATGTGTAATCAATTACTACATTGTAATTGACCCCCATTGTAGTCGCTAAGCTTTGTAATACTCCCAGTCTTTTAATATTTGGTAGCATGCTCTGTACATGGGTCAAGAAGCCAGGATATTTAATCCAAAGGACAAGAATTTACAGGTTTTAGCCCTTGCTTCTTGGAATCTGATAAACTCACACAAACACCTTACTGAATAAAACAGCATTTTAAGGCTGGGAATTTCTAAGATATACATTTTAGAGGTTAGTAGTTGCAGAGAAAGTTGTAGTCCAAGAGGATAGCACCAAACAAGGAAAAAACCAAATGGAGTAATATCAGAGTGGCAATAAAGTAAAATGATGTGGACTATTACAAGTCAAGATGAACAAAATAAAGGAGAACCCCGGATCCAATATGCATCCTTTGCCATTTCTAGGGTGATGTATGGGACTCAGTTAATTATTGCTTATAGTGCTTTGAGATCAACACATCAAAGGCATCATGTAAAGTGCAAAGTATTTTATTACACTTTTAAATCGCAGTGATATGGTGGCATCACATAGGCTGAATCCTGAAAAGCAAAATAAACCAGTACCAGAATCCAGAAGATTCCTAGAAACAAATGTACTGAACCAAATACCCCCCACCCCGCACACACACTGAATTAATAGAAACAAAAAGTTACAACCTACTCATCTCCGAAGCAGAGTTTTACCCCAGAAATAGAATTTCCAGAGATATTGTGAAGCCAGCCCAATATTCCTTCTCATTACTGATTATATGCAGAAGGTGCTCAAATACAAACCCAGATAAAATGGAACAGTTAAAAGGTCTGGTCCTGTGTTATGCTATACTTCATAGAAGAAGTGAGGGATGGATAAGAA
Source organism: Gavialis gangeticus (assembly GCF_001723915.1). Classification (NCBI taxonomy): domain Eukaryota; kingdom Metazoa; phylum Chordata; order Crocodylia; family Gavialidae; genus Gavialis; species Gavialis gangeticus. The sequence goes on from NW_017728992.1 coordinate 170,132,720, forward strand.
TACCCCTTCTAACAGGAGGCAGAAAAATTCAGTTCTATTGTAGCTGCTAGTTCTAGTAACTTGCATATAGCCATGGCATGTATGGTGGGGGTGGGGGTTGGCCATGGAGACCATGGCTACATTTAGAAGTTTAGGCAGCCTGTTGGAGAGGTGCTTTAACTAAGGCACTTTACACAAGAACCATAAGTTAGAGCCCTACTGAGTGCCCCAGGCATTCACCTGTTGGGGGGGTCAGAGCCTGCATTGGCCCAGGCCTGTAGGTGAGGGCACTCCAGCAGCCTCCCAGGAGGCTGGTGAACCACCTTTCTCCCCAGTCCCGCTTTCCTGCAAACTCAGGAGTAATGGCCATAAACTCCTGGAAGATGAATTCAAGCTCAACATTAAGAAAAACTTCTTCATGGTCAGGGTGTCCAGGCTGCAGAATAAGCTTCTTCCAGAGGTGGTGCAATCACCTACCCTAGAAATCTTCAAGAGGAGACTAGACAGTCACCCTGCTGGGGTCACCTGACCCCCAGTTATCTTTTCTGCTTGGTGCAGGGGGCTGGACCCAATGATCTTCTGAAGTTCCTTCCAGCCTTACAATTTAAAATTAAATTTAAATTACCCCCCCCCCCACCCATGTCATTGCATGAGAAATGTAACTTCTGTATACAACCTATGAGATTTGCTAATGCTGCTTATGGGGGTGTAGGTTGTACAGCCTCACCAACCTCATCACCAGAAGCAAACTTCCTCAAACCCTGAACACACCAAATGAATCCAGGCCATGCCATGACAAGAAATGCAAAACCTGCCAACATGTCTCCACCACCCCCACAATTACTACACCCCACAACAGAGCCATCAGCATTCCCAGATCTTACAGCGGCACCTCCAGAAATGTAATACATCTCATTCAATGCACCAAACGCCCTGATGGGAAGTATGTAGGAGACCAAACAACAACTGTGCACCAGAATGAATGCATGCCAGAAATCTATCAAAGACAGAAATACCCAATTACCTGTGGGGGCACATTTCTCACAAGATAACCACCGCCTCTCCAATCTCTCAGTCCTGATCCTCAAAGGAAACTTACAAAACACTTCCCAGAGACGAGCCTACGAACTCCCTTTCATCAGCCTCCTGGATACTAAAAATCATGGACTAAATATAGACATTGGATTTATGACACATTATAACATGCCTGACATCTGACTCCACAGGTACTTTTGGGGGGGGGGGGGCCCTGCTCTTCCCCCGACCCAGCCTGTCTCTCACCCATTGACTCCTCAATCTACATCTTCACTGACTGCTTGTCTTGCATGCAGACCAGCCCAGCCTCCGGCTTCTTTACTTTTCCTTCCATCCAGGAAGAGCACACACCGACTGCTTCATCCTTAGCCTGACATAGGGTTTTCAAATGCGAAAGCTTGCTTAAAAATTGTTCTCCAACTATTTAGTTGGTCTAATAAAAGATATTAGATTCACCCAAAGAAACTTGTCTGGCTATCTTCATTATACATTTTTGCTAAATAGCATAAGAAATGGACCTCCTGTATTTACTTTTGATTGATAATTTGTTTGTGGATATTCATTTTCACACAGTGAGTAATCAACTTGTGGAACTCATTACCAAAAGATGTTGTACAGACTGATAATTTGAACAGGTTCAAAAAAGGATTAGATTTCATGCAGGACAGATGCATCAGTGGGTATTAAACATGACACAGATGAAATGTATTCTTTTGCCTAGCTATAACCTCCAAATTAGTCTTCCTAAACCCCTAAGTCAATCTGAATGGGCCCTACATAAATGCTCTCCCCCTTAGTATCCACTCTAAGTCACTATGAAATACATAGTACTGCACTAGATGGATCTATGAACTGACCTAGTATGGCATCTCTTATGTTCTCATCTGTCATACAGTAACATTCCTGAGGAACGAACATCAGATGATCCCCTCTGAAAAAGAAGATAAGCTTCTAAACCAGCAATTTGTTAATGGCTGATGGCTCTATAAATCCATTTTGTTTCATGGCAATGAAGTGTCATTTATTACCTAACATGCCCATCTACAACTATAAGGAGAGTGAGCCTTAAGGTGGCTTCTAAGGGTAATAGACTTAGGAATGGGAAACCAGCCTTTGCGAAGCTATGCAGTAACATCTTGGAATACCTCTAGGGCTTTGAGTTTGAAGCAGGTTCATGCACCTGGAATGGCTCTGCTGTGGGAGGCAAGCTGCCTGGTTGTGTGTGGTTGGGAAGGTGTTACTGTGGCTAAAAGACAGAAGGCTGTCAAGCCTAAACTGGGAATTTAAATGTATTATTTTGCTTTAGAAAGTTTGTCCTTTGTTTATTTAGCTTTATACCACATTAAATTCTTTGGGGATGCAATCACACTAGCTATGTAGAATTAGCTATGAGTGAGTCTAAAATGAAATATTTCACAAAATCCAATGCTATATAAGAACAACAAATAAGATAGGAAAATACTTATTGAATCTGGGAATATTAACTTTGAAAGGGAAAACTTCTGTTCTTCTGGAAAACGAATCTTGGCAAGTCTGTCATAAACTGTCAGTTCCCATAGAAAATCTAAGGATTTGTTTTGCCTAGGAGTCTTGGTGAGTCAGGACTTGAGGAGGATCTCCAGCTGATGTAAACTGTCACAAATTCATTGGCTTCATGATAATACACACCAATAGATAATTACATCTGCCTGCCAGGTTCTGTTTGCAGCTGTACAACAGGCTGGCTGTGAAACCTCCTCAGCTTACCTATCTGTGAAATGGCTATAGTAATATAGACCAATTGGCAATGGTGCTTCAGTGATTACTTAACAATTTACTAAGTATTTTGACATTCTGGTAATTATTAATATATCTTATGAGAGGCTTGGTATGGTTCTGAAGTTAAACTTGCTTATACTTCTGTCTCATATTAGTGTTACAGTTAAAATGAGAGGAATCTGTATTAACCTCCTTATTTTGGGGGACAGCCTAATATACTCACTTTTATCTGGAGCTAGATAACTGAACTGTTTCAGTTACTTAGTCTATACTTGCTTTTTGTCCTCCTTCTTTCATATGTCTGACCTGGAGCAACAATTATAAGTCCAGTTTAAGGTTAGTTAACCAGTCTAATGCTCTTGAGGAAAGGGAATGTATCTCTGCAATGTCAAATTTGTATAGAGGGCAGAGTGTTGTTATGTGGTCCATAGTTTGATCAGGATTACCAGAATCATAATCTGTGACTTGCTGATTTGCTCTAATGACACAAACACATCAAACCCATGTGCAAACACCATTATACAATGCTGTTCCTAAATGTCTACAAGCTTATGGTCTCAGAGAGTATCACTGCAGCCAAGTAATTACTTAGTTTTAATGCAACATGTGTAATAGGGAAAGAGTATTCACTGTGTCACTTGTAATAGTCTAAAAATGTCAGCAAAGGAGAAAAACCAGACTATGTGGCTGGGTCATCACTATCCATCAGAGAGAAATGCAGCTTGAATTAGAATGATAAGGTTATCTGTCTGCAATGAAATCATCCAATTACAATCAGATGCATACCTCTTGAGAGGAAAATGAAACATAAGGTAAGACTGCATTGGTTTGTTTAATGCTTTTGTGGTTGTCTGATTTTATCCTTGTAATTCATGGTATCCAGAAAATGTTTTCATTTCTTTCAGAACAACAGCTGTGGAAGGCAAGGGGGATTATCCACAAGATTTCCCTACAGCTCGATGCATGCTACTTCAATGACAGGGCAAACTGGAACTTATAGAAGACAATCATTTCTTTTCCTCTTTTTGACAAGCTGTGTTGGCCAGCCAGACTTACACACATCAAGTTTAGAGTAATTTCCAGTGAAAGTACAATGTGTCTGAAACCTCAGCCTTCCATGGACCAAATGATTCTACAAATGCAATTTTTATTCATTACAAAGTCATTGGTACAAGTACCCAAGATTTTCAAAACTAGAGGTGCATACAGAAGTGTTCTGTGCACATTTTACAGTGCTGCAATTTAGAGTACTTTTTATAGCACTATAAATTACAGCACTTTTAAACATGACAGAAGTGCAGTGTTTGGGGGGGAGAGGGAAGGGGAGGGCTCTAAGCCTCCCTGAACTTTCCAGGCTAGGAGGCAGGGGCACCCTGCAGCCTCCTTGGGCTTCTCCATTGGTCAGAAAGTGGAAGTTATTAAAAGTACTGTAGGTTGCTAAAGTGCTGTAAAATATCTACTAGCCTTGCCCTTGGTGAATCCATGCCGACGATTCCTAATCATTCTTTTCTCCTCCAAGTTCTTAGAAATGAGGACCTTGAGGACCTGCTCCATGATTTTTTCAGGAACTGAGGTTTGTGGTTCCTGGATCCTCCTTTTTAAATATAGGCACTGTTTGACTTTTTCCAATCACCTGGGACCTTTCCTGATCGTAATGGAGTTTTCAAAGGTGATGGCAAGTGGCTTCGCAATCAAATCAGCCAACTCCCTGCATCCCATCCAGTCCCATGGACTTGTATATATCAAGCTTTCCTAAATAGTCCCTAGCTGTTCTTTTGCCACAGTTGGCTGTTCAACTCCTCCACAAACTGTGCTGCCTGGTACAGTAGTCTGGGAGCTGATGCCTGTGAAGAGTGAGATGAAAAAGGCATTGAGTACTTCAGCCTTGTCTGCATCCTCTGTCACTAGGTTGCCTCCCTGATTCGTTGAGGGACCCACACTTTCCTTGATCCTCCTCTTGTTGCCGATATACTTGTAGAAACCCTTCTTCTACCCTTTTCATCCCTTGCTAGCTACAACTCGAATTGTGCTTTGGCCTTCCTGACTTCTTCCCTGCATAATTGAGTAATACTCTTATACTCCTCCCTAGTTGCTGGTCCAAGTTTCCACTTATAAAAGTTTCCTTTTTGTGATTTAGCTTACTGAAGAGATTCTTGCTAAACCAAGCTGGTCTTCTGCCATACTTGCTAGTCTTCCTACACATCAGGATGGTTTGTTCTTGTACTTTCATTAAGGTTTCTTTAAAGTACAGCCAGCTCTCCTGGACTCCTCTCTCCTTCAGACTGGCTTCCCAGGTGATCCTGACCGTAAGTTCCCTAAGTGAGTCAAAGTCTGCTTTTCTGAAGTCCAGGTTCTTACTCTGTTGCTCTCCTTCCTTCCTTTCCTTAGGATCCTGAACTCAATCATCTCATGATTAGTGCTGCTCAACTTGTCATTCACTACAATATGCCCCTCCAATTTTTCCCTGTCTGTGAACAGCAGGTCAAGAAGAGCACTGCCCCTAGTTAGCAGCTCCAGCACTTGCACCAGGAAGTTGTCCCCAACACTTCAAAAAACTTCCTGGATCACCGGTGCACTGCTGTATTGCCCTCCCAGAAGATGTCAGGGTCATTGAAGTCCCCCACGAGAATCAGGGCCTGTGATCAGGAAACTTCTGCTAGTCGTTTGAAGAAAACCTCATCTACCACTTCTTTCTGGTTTGGGGGTCTATAGGAGAACTCCACCACAACATCACCCTTGTTGCTCTCCCTTCTCACCCTAACTCAGAGACTTTCAACAGGCCTATCTCCAGTTTCATACTGGAGCTCTGAGCAAGCAGATGGCTCTTCTACATAAAATGCAACTCCTCCTCCTCTTCTCCCATCTGTCCTTCCTGAACAGTTTATACCCATCAATCAGAGTGCTCCAGTCATGCAAGCTATCTCACCAGGCTATTCACATCATAGTTGCTTGACTGTGTGAGGACTTCCAATTCTTCCTGATTGTTTCTCAGTCTCTGTGGATTCATATGCAGGCCCCTAAGGTAACTAGGCCTCTCTTCATCAGGTGGATCTTGTCTCTTCCAAGCAATCCTTCTTCTTGGAACATCATCACAGGAGATCACACAGGATTAAGAAAGTAACCATCGTATTGTACAAAATAGAAGCATTAACTGAATGCCTTCTCAAGGAAAACCAGCATGCAGCAATAAGCAATAAACACAGCACACATATGGACCTACTGGTGGGAGTAGACACACATATATGCACAACTTGGTACATAACAGTACCTGCTTAGAAGTTGGACAGCTTTGGTGTGGTGGAGAAAACACCACAAAGAGAAACTTACCAGAAGACAGAGAGGCACGGAGCTGGCAGGATTCCACTGAAGACCAGAAGTGCAGCTGGAATGGGGCTATGGCAGAAAAAAAATGCCGTGCCAAAGATAGAAGAAAAGTTACAATGGGCCAGGGGAGAGCTAGGGCCAGCACCCTCATTGGCCCGCTTTATGGCAGCATGCTGACGCTGATTTGCTGGCCATAAAAACCCCACCACACCAAAATCAAGGAGGATTGGAAGTGAGTCCTCCAGTGGGCCCAGTGTCCCAGACCTGTTTGCAGCCTCACTAAGGGAATGTGGTGGCACCCCAGGAGGAAGCAGACAGAGATAAGCTAAGCCCAGGAGGGCCCAGCTATTTATCTGAAACAGAGCACTGGATCCCGGATACAGCCGGCCAGGAATGGGACAGCAGAAAACCTGAGAGCAAGAGAGAGCGAGAGATAGTGAGAGAAGGATCCTTGGGCTGCGGTGGATGGAAGCCAGAGGGAGATAGGAGCATACTGGGAAGTAAGGTAACCTGGGGATGGTAAAAATTTCAGGCCAGTTAATGTACGGCCTAAACCTGGATGGCACACTGTCCGAACTGGACTTTTCTAACTTAAAAAGGCAAATCAAAACCTTTACCATGACAAGTCCTAGTTGCAGTCTGGAATTAACGTCTGTGGTTGGCATAAGGTGGAGTGTAGAGGAGGCAGAGCCCTGAAACAGGAAGCTCTATGGGAAGATTGAAGAAGGGAACCAGGAAAAACCGGACATAAAACCATCCTCCCAAACTTATTCCAACAAGATGTGGCAGGAGAGAACCCCTGGGGACCATCCAAGACATCTCACCGAACGACAAGCTGTCAACCATTAAGGGAATGGTGGCGCCCAAAAAACCAGTAAGAGCAAAACATGCAAGCGAGCAGCATGGGAAGTTAACTTGGTATATATGATAACTCATATTTGTGTCTCATTCTTGCAAGCACTTATGGGTGTGCTTCACTTCATGAACATGATAATGCCCATTATCTTCAATAGACTGATCACATACCTACAGTTAAGCATCCGTGTAAGTTAGAATTGTCTGCTGGGCCACAAAATGTCGCTGAACAGGTAGCTGGGTTCAGGAATTAAGGTAGTGGGGAAAAGAAGAGAACCATTTAGTCCAGGACCCTTAAAACACAGAGAGTATAAGAAACACAATATTACTATAATGGGGAATTGAAGAAAAGTGAAAATACCAACTGTCCAATAACCCCTGCTAATGAATGTGGATAATAAATGCAAGATACTGTAGCAATACATAAATACAGTAATGTGGAACAGCTGAAATTGAAAAATTCAATGCAGAAAAGTTTCTACTATGCTGTTAATTTGGTAATATACTTTGGGCCTCTCTTTCTCTTATTAGATAAGTAACTTGATATATTAGTTTATATTATTACACTTATATCATAAAATACATAGGCTGAACAATGAGACTGATAACATTGTTGGCATTTGTGTATTGCCCTTTTCAGATGTTAACTGTACATCCTTAGAGTGGAATTGTATTATCCTTTGTGTTCCTAAATGGCATGTAAGTAGCATTTGGGGCATTTATACACAGTTTACAATTCTATTGCCTGTGCAGTGTGGATGTGTAACCATGTACATGTACCTCGCATACTCAGTAGGCCAGGGAGGTATGCAGCTATGTACATACTTACTTCCTGAAGAGGTAGTGGGAAAACCTCCCATGTTGTAACACTAATAACTGTGTGGTTAGGATACTTGCCCAGGAATCCAGAGGCCTAGGCTCTAGACCCCTCTTACTGAACCTACATCTAACTTTCACAGTCTTGCAATGACCATACCGCAGGTATGGGAGTGAGGGTTCAGGTTAGGACCTAGGGCCTGCTTCCTTCCAGAGCATACATCCACTGAGCAACATCATCCATCTAACCTGTTCTCATCCTTCTGTAACATGTACCTCCCTCTCTTGGCTGCCCATAGAACCCGCTTCAAAAGGAGGTCTGTAGGGGGGTTTGGATGATGCCTAACCTGTGGTGTAGTGGTTAGGGGCTGAAACCTGGGAGGGCTTCCCTCCTTTTCCTGCTTCTCTGGTGCGTAGCACCTGTTAGTCATAAGGTTTTGTCTGGCTAGAAAATTATAACTAATGCACGTACACGGAGCATAATTCCCACTGCCTGATCAATGTTAATCTACTGAGCGTGCACAATAGCTGAGAAGTCACAGTAACTTACACATCCATACTGCACAGATAACAAAAGGTAATAGATTCCCAAACTGTGTGCGAGTACCAAAGAGGCCACTTAGGCAGGTGGAAAATGGCCATTTAGGTGCACAAAGAATAATAAAATTCCCCCCTTAATATTAGATTTGGCTCCTTTATTTTTTTTCTCCTCTCTTTGAAGATATGACAACTTTTTTGGAGGATTTTGTGTGTGATTTAATGAAGCATTTGCCATCTTTTTCATGCTGATGTTTTCTAAGAATAGGAGTTCTGGAAGAAAACATATAGTTCTCTCATCCTCCATGGGGCATTGTAAGGAGCAGCTGAAACCCAGGGGTGGGTTGTTATCTGTTAATAGTCTGCCTGGCTGGAAAGCTAGGAACAAGCTGCGACTGCTGACTGGTAAATGAGGGTGGAGCTATGAAGAGGCTTAAAAACCCCCAGAAGCAAAGTGCAAGGTGGGAAGAGGAGGTTGTGTTGCTGAGGGCGAAATACAGAGTCTGGGTTGCCTCTCTCAAGGTCTGAAGAAAGACAGCAGGGGTGGCTTTCTTACTTGCTTGTTTTGTTTCCTCTGGGGGCAAGGTTGCCCCAGGTAAAATAAACTGGGTGGAAATCCTGCTGATTCCCCTTGATAAGGAAGGTAGGGAATGCCCTACTTACCAAGGTCATCAGCAAAGAGGAGCTTCCTGAGGCCCTGCTTTAACAGATGACCAGTGAGCATGTTATGAAGGAATTTCCAGTCATGCCTCATTTCTATTTATCTCCTGTCCACTAAATCTTGCAAATACTTCTCAACTCTTGAGGCTGACCATAACTAATTATCAGAGTACCATTTCCTCAATGTTTCAAAAGAGAAATGAAATGGAAGCAATGAAAATTTCAATGAAAAAAATCAGGAAGTTATGTTAATCCAAAAAGAGTGATCATACTAGAAACAACTTTCACCCTTAACCACTGGCCAAATCCTGAAGTCATTGCTCAGAAATATACTGGAAGTTCAGACACATCTTTTGTTGACATCCTTGGGACTTATGTACTACCTTGATGTGGTGCATAAGCACTTGGATGGACCCTTTCTCCAGAAATAAGCATCATTTCTATTACTGAGTGCAAATGGTGAAGATGAACACCGAAGAGACAGAAATGAAATAAGATTCTTGTCAAATATGAGCTAGGTTGTTTAGTATGCATTCCGAAAGAGAGGGTCAGTTACGTTTTAGTTAAGTTTACTATAAGCAGTTCAAAAGAAGGCATACAGCTGAAAACAGCCACACATTTACAAATGATAAAAGCTAGGGAAATCAAAGACAAAAAGTTACATGAACAGTTCAAGTACTTTCCTTAATACCACAGAAAACTTTTACACATGCTCCGAAGGGGTGGGAGGCAGTGCTTTAGAGCGACTTCGAGAGCTGCTCTAATTAAAGTGCTTCAGCATCTCATGTATCAGCATCCCTGTGCTTCAAAATGGCAGTGGGGGCACTTGAACTAAAGCTTGTTCAATCAGCTGTAGTTCAAGTACCCCGGCCACCATTTTGAAGTGCAGGACACAAGGTGCAGGAAGCCCCTGGAGTGTGATAATTACCACACTCCGGTAGGCTTGATAAATTGAGTCTGCTCCAGCACTCTGTAATTACAGTGTGTCAGAGCAGGCTCCTCACTAGTGTACAGACACCAGAGCCATCCCTTGGGTAGGGAGAATTGGGGCAACCGCCCTGGGCCCTGCACTTTGGGGGGCCCCACAGAGCCAAGTGGAGCAGCCACGGCCCCTTCCGTGGGGACCGCCTGGAGCTGGCAGCTCAGCCCTGTGCCACAGAAGAAGTGTCTGACCATTCCACCTCTCCCTTTCCCCCCACTGCACACTGCCGGCTTTGCGTCTGCTGAAGAGTGGCTCATTCGGGCTGTGCAGAATCTGCTTGGGCCCAGGTGCCAAATTTCATTGCTATGGCACTGCAGTGCCCTGCATTTGCAGGGGTCCACTTGACTGGGGCAGGCTTTTATGCCTGGTGCAAGCATTGGCCTGACCCCTGTTTATGGGCCAACCACCTGCCTCTCTCTCCTGCCACTATTACATCTCTTGATGTAATAATATTGATGTAATAGTTAGGCGGGAGGCTGTCCATTATACACCCCGATATGGGGGGGCTAGCCACACCTCCATTCCACCCCTGCACTGTGGCCCAAGCCTTGCAGATGGCATCTCAGGCAGCCAACTCAACTGTCCCCTTCTCCCATTAGCTGTGGTCCCTTCCCTGGGACCTTCAGCTTCCCTTTAAGCCCTGGCCCTGTCTCAGGCTGGTTGGAACCCTGAGCTTCTCTGCTCTTATGGGTGCCCCTTGCGGTGGGCTCCCGGCCCTTTTGACACCTGTCTGGGTCCTGGCCCCAGCACTGACCAGTCGGGTCCCTCAGTTAGGTCTAAGCTGCCTGCCTGCACTCAGGGATCAGGGTCCCCCATTCCCAGCTCAGGTGCTTCACAAAGCGTGCCTGGCCCTGCAGGGTCACTCCCCCCAGCAGGCTCAGGCGCTTCAAGAAGACTACCTGGCCTTCCCTAGATTAGATGGAACATATAACGCCCCTGAAGGTGGGGGCTGGGGTTAAGGCACCCCTACCCACTTCGCACCAGGGTGATAACTGGCCTGGCATTTTTCTGGGGTTCCCACACCACTGGGAGCCCCACCAGACCACCCATTCCCAGCAGGGTACAGTTTTAGTCCATGCCCAGGACCAGAGCCTCCTGCTTCTACCTACAAGTTGTTCCCATGCAGCAGCTCAGCCAGGCAATGTTTCTTGGCTGGCTCCCAGCAGTAAACTGCTCTTGTTTATATAGGTGGCCAGAGTTCTAAAATGGCCGCTGTAATCAAACACCTGCTGAGTGTTTGATCTAGCCCTTAAAGTGGCAGGCACCACTGGTGCCCTGCCACAGTCCCATAGCCCCATGCAGTGTGAAAGGCACCCCGCAGAGGCTGATTTGCCCCACACCCCGCTAGGGGTTGGCACCCCTATGTTCTGGTCTTTTTATGTGTTGGTCTTCATTACTGACATCAGGTAGTATTCCATGATACTGATGTAATAAACTGCAGTGTGTCCAAAATCTATTTAACCACTTTACTGCAGGTTAAACCATTTAACACTTGTGTGCACTGCTTGCAAATACCTAAACACACAATTCTCTCCTTTTATTGGTACATGAATTGTTCTTGATATTTTCACCTCACCTTTGAGCAAAATTGGTACAGTCCCTGAATGATCTTTGGAAATGATCTAAGAAATCAAGCATGCAGGCGTATACCATGCTCTCTCTCTCCCCAAAATATGGAAGACAAATGTGCTGCAAGATAGAAAGGACATGCTGTGTAGGTACAAATGACTGAATGTTAAAAGTTTTAAGAACATAACTTCTGCTTCTAATTTGCTGACCAACCTGTATTATATTCTGCTTGCAATTAAACATTGTGCATACTAGCAGAAAATGGAAATTGAGCTTTATTAATACCAGGATTGAGTCCAGTAAATGTGGAACAAGCCAAATCCCATGTATGTTATCTGTGGGCCTCTTCAATACATGAGTGAATATCAGATATTTCATGAGATCATTCTGATTAGATTTGTCATCACACTGTAAAACTTCTTACTTCAACTGTCAGTAAGACTGAAACCAAAATAAGCATAGCAAAGAGTAAAATGAAACTAATAGTAAAGTTGCAAATAAATTTCCGTCACCAGAAAGACTCTCTTCATTCTTATTTCAAAGGGTTGTTTTTTTAAATGATGTCCTGAGCTGCTCAGCAGAGAAGAGATCTAGTTACAAACATTTTCTATGGTGAGGTTCACAGTAACTACTTTTTTGACAACTTGTGCAGAATTTTACTTCGGAAATTATTTGTGATCCATGTAGTGGAGTGAACTCTTGTTCTTTTTTCATTTAATGATTCTGGGGTGGTTGTTTTTTTTTGCAGTGATACCCTAAAGAAGAATGTTGTGGTTAAAACTTTAAATTGTTGTACTAATTCAATAGAACTACTGTGCAGTTGAGGAAAAAGCTGTAACAACCATTATTCTTAGCAGCTCCTTACTTGTAAAACAAGACGTTGATAGCTAAATAATCTGTTACATGTGTTCAGAACCAGATTCTGCCTCCTTTTACAACCAAAGCACCCCTTCTTTCCATTAAGAGTTCTGGGTGGGTAAGGATTGCAAAATTATCTCACTAAGAACCATATCCTTCCACATCTATTCACCCTGAGAAATGCTTTACTCTGATTATTTCTATTAAAATTGCCAGAATCATTCACAGAATAAAATACTCACCGTAAATAAGGATGGTAGAATCTTGCATATACGTATGTTTGCATATGATGCATGCACACTGACAGGCCAAAAGCCAAAAAAATCATTTAGGAAACACAAGGTTGCTATGTGACAACATTGTAGGTATGAATGGCATCAGTTAACAGCTAGGACCTCACAAACAGCCACTAGCACGGTTGTTTGAGCCCTTGTGGTGCTCAGGTCAGGTCCCAGAGGACTGGAAAACGGCCAGTGTGGTCCCTATTTTCAAGAAGAGGAGGAAGGAGGATCCGAGTAATTATAGGCCGGTCAGTCTCACCTTCATCCTTAGAAAGGTCTTTGAAAAGATTATGAAACATCATATCTGTGGGAGTCCAGCAGGAAAAATAATGCAGCAAGGAAACGAGCATGGATTCATAGCAGGTTGATCATGCCTGACCAATCTGGTTCCGTTTTAGGACAGGGTCACAAAATGCTTAGACGCAGGAGTAGAGGTGGATGTCGTTTTCTTGGATTTTAGCAAGGCCTTCGATACAGTATCTCATCTTGTTCTCATAAATAAATTCAGAGGCTGTGACATAGATGTTTACATGGTCCAGTGGGTGGGAAATTGGCTTAGTGGTCGCACCCAGAGAGCAGTAGTAGATGGGTCAGTATCGACCTGGAAGGGTGTGGGTAGTGGGGTCCCACAGGGTTCAGTCCTTGGACCTGTACTCTTCAGTATCTTCATCAGTGACTTGGATGTGGGTGTGAAGCGTACTCTGTCCAAGTTTGCGGATGATACTAAATTGTGGGGTGAAGTGCACACTCTGGAGGGTAGGGAACAATTGCAGGCAGACCTGGACAGGTTAGAAAAGTGGGCAGTACACAACAGGATGCAGTACAACAAGGACAAGTGCAGAGTGCTGCACTTAGGGTGCA
>NW_017728992.1:170151234-170151574 GCF_001723915.1 Gavialis gangeticus
TACAGAAGCGGAAAGGGATCTCGGAGTCATAGTGGACTCCTAGATGAACATGAGTCATCAGTGTGATGAAATCATCAGCAAAGTTAACTGCAATTTATCATGCATCAGCAGATACGTGACAAAGGAGGTGATACTTCCCTTCTATGCGGCATTGGTCAGACCACAGATGGAGTACTGAATCCAGTTCTGGGTGACGTACTTCAAGAAGAATGTTGATAGACTCTAGAGGGTCCAGAGGAGGGCCACTTGTATGGTTAGGGGCTTACAGGACAAGCCCTATGAGGAGAGACTGAGGGACTTGGAGGAGGCTGAGAGGTGATCTTGTGGCTGCCTACAAATT
>NW_017728992.1:170156574-170162298 GCF_001723915.1 Gavialis gangeticus
GACAGACAATAATATTCCGAGTCGTCAACTTATCGGCAATTCCCTCTGATGCCTGGTATACGACAGGCCTCTCAAAATTCGCCAAATTCAGGCGTCCCTGATCTGCGCTGTCCAAGGGTACCGGGAAGGACCCTGGTATTCAGTCCTCAGGCTTCTTGAGATCCACTGGCCCACCAAACCCAGGTCAGCAGCTTCTCTTTCACAATGATAGCTTCCTTTACTGTGCTGTGTCTTCCTTCTGCCGATGCCAGGGATGTGCTAGCAAATTTATAACTTCTGAGCTATGGTGTTGGCTCACAGCCACTCACAATCTTACACCACAAACTTTCCTTATATGACTAACCAATAGCAGTACAAGCCTTCGCATTTTCCTTATATGATTAATTTCAGCTGTGTTATAGCTCACAAGGCCAGCCTTAACCAGTTTCCTTTAAACTTTAGCTATACCCTTTAGCTATAATACATTTTGGTTTTACTGGATTATATCACTGTGCAACAACTGATGATGTAGTTCATTTTTTTATCAGCAAAAAAAAATGTGTGCATCATCACAGCCCAACATCTTAGCTTTGACTCCACCAGAAATCACAAGAAAGAAACCCAGCATTCTATTGGAATTGTAGTGCAAGGATAGGAAGGGCCCAGAGAGACACAGAAACTGAAAGTAAGCACAAACAGTATTAGTGAGCTCCTAAATCCATACTGAGAAGGGTTTTTAAATATAAGGGTTGTGGCACCCTTCAAATCTCCTGGGTTTTTCCTGGGAATTCCCTGGGAATCTTCTAAGTTTGGGATCAGTCCCAACGATTCATTCAATGGGGGCAAACTCTGTAATAAGATCCTCAGGGATATTTTTATCCCTTGAACTCCTACCATGGGCTTTGCTACAATAGAAGATGTAGCCCTCTGCTCTCACTTCCACCTGAACACTGGCAGTTCCTTTGAGAGGGTTTTATGGATGTAATTGAGAACATATTTCAGTTCATTATTTGTAAGAGCCATTGTTAAAAGTTGTACAATAGCTTTGCCTGTTTGATTTTTCTCTTGGCTATAGAGCTATGTTAAATGACATTAATAAGCACAGTTTTCTTGAGGTTTCCATAGGGAGCCATTCCAGCACAAAAGCACTGTTGCTACCTGGTCAAAGTTTCCATTTGTGGCTAGATTTCAGAAGCTAAGACAAGCAGTTGTGTTGCAAGAGAGGGCTTTTGACGTCAAAGCCTTGTTTGAGGCAGGTCTGGTGAACAGCTTGCGATTATAACTCCCCTTGTCCTTTAAGTCTTCAGAGAAAAGCTTTAGTTAGAAGCAAGAAAGTTGATTATTTTATGTGGTTAAGTGTTTGGATTCCCTGGCAAACCTGGTTACATAGTCACTGGCAACCATCTGCAGAGTTTAAGATTTAAGACTTACAGATCAGTGAAGCAGAAATGGAAATTGACCATATATAATTCATTTTATGTCTTTCAAAGTTGTTAATTTTTGCACATCTGACATCAGAGTTCTATTTGTGCATCTTTGAGGACGCATTGCACTTTTTTATGTATATTGCCATGTTTTGCAAAACATGCAGTGCCATGGAACAGCAAACAAGTAATAAAAAAGAAGAGGAAATAGTAATCTAAGAAGTCAAACTGAAATTCAATCATTGGTCTTAAAAAAGGAATGTTTTCTACTATAGCCCCAGTATAATCAATGGATTTGTGCTTGGGTATTAATTACTTAATTTAACTCCAAAAATAATAGTTTAATAATAAACAATTTTACAAAACAAAATGGTCAGTTTTTAATAATTTAAATATAAAAGGAAAGCATGTTGTTGTTGACATCTGCTTGTTCAAACCTGCTTGGAAGAGACGCATTGGGATGTATTGGTGGCTGGGGATGTGCTTCTGCAAAACTGGAACCTGACATCACTCTAGGCCCACTGCTCTTTGCCTCCAAATTGACAAAAGTAGCATAAAGTTGAAGAGTGCTTGCAGATATTTTTCAGAACAGCAACACCAAAAAAAAAGTATTTTATTGAGGAGTTTGCTGCAGGGAAATCAGAAGCTACTATCCCAAGGTTGTCACAGCAGGTATAGAAAATGAACTCTACTGACAATCCTAGGTGATTTGCAAAATGGTAAAGTGCATATTTGAGCCCATTTAGAGCTTTCATTTCATCCACTGTTGTTATTTTGAGAAACTTGAACTGTGCCAGGGCAAATCCTAGACTCCTTACATAGAAATGAGGAGGTAAAGAAGCCTATTGCTGTCCTGTGTATTATCAAGCAGCTATCCACCCACTCCAGGATCTGGACCTTTAAGGGCACTCAGCTAGCTAATGCTTACAAAATCTCCATCTGATATTCATATGGCTTTCTAGAGTCTTTGGCCCCACTTATCATGAGGAGACTATAAAGACTTGACAGTTAAGGCTGGTGAACAACACGAAGAGAAAATCAAGAAGTCCAGCTGAGGTGAAAGTATAATATTTCAAAATTAGTTTTCATCCTGAACTAGGATGAAAAATTGAAATATTGAATGTTTTGTGGAAAGTGAAGTTTCGGTTTGGAAATTTTAAAATGTTTCATTTCAGCTGTACAGAACTGAAATATTTCATTTAAAATCACTGTATCTGATAACTACAAGGACAGCTCAGCAGAGGGAAGTGAATGGCATGCACAGGACATATCCTTGATAAGGAAGGAGCAGCCTTTGTTCCTTGGTAGTAAATGAATTTGTCTCTTTGTTCACTGCTTGGCAGTTTGCCTAGCTGAAGTTTGTAGTCTGTGGTTTGGTTGCAGTTTGTAGTGTGCAGAGTCTGTTTAGGGGAAATGTGTTGTGAGACTTTGAAAATGAAGCTCTCTGCTTCTGTAGTAGCTGATGAATAGTTAATTGCTGGGCCAAAACCAGAACCAGGTATAACCTAGCCAAAACACTTAAAAAGCTAAGCATTCAGCAACTAGGGAATCCCAGGGTGTTTTTACATGTGCTCTGGGACTTGGGGGGAGGGGAGCTGCTCTAATTAAAGCGCCTACAGAAAAGCGCCGTTGAACCACCTTTAGTTCAAGCAGCCCCATTGCCATTTTGAAGCATGGGGACACTGATACAGGAGATGTGGAGGCGGGCTGGAGTGCACTAGTTAGAGCTCCAACATACTGTAATTACAACACATCAGAGCAGCCTCCCGGAATATGTATAGGCACCCCCAATAATTAGAGAGCAGGAAATAAGGGAGTTTCCCTGGGAATTTGTGACCCCACCCTAACTTAGCTTCTGAATCCTGGGCCTGACCATGAAGCTTTACTGCCCACATCCTGGTCCTGACAAAACCTGAAGGAAGCTGTTTGTGCATGAACATATGTTGTTGCCTGATATAACCAATGGAAGGAAGGTCTAAGGCCTGGAGATGCAGCTAGAAGCAATGGTAGAATTCAGCCAGGAATCTGAGGACATGATGGAGAAGAGATCAACTGAGGATTTACAGTTTGTGCTGGGATTCTGCTATAGCCTCCCAAGATCAGATTTGGATATAGGTAGAGAGATCTCAGAGATACAAATACTAAATTCTGTCATTATAGGAAACTTTTACTTCCCAGATACACATTGAATAACAAATGTTACTAATAATAGTGGGGCTCTAATATTTTTGGTCCTGATAGGCTTCTTCACCAAATAGTCACTGAACCAACAACAGAGGATGCTATTTTAAATCTGGTTTTGGTAAGAGGTTCTAGAAGAGCTGGTTATAGAAACTTGCATAGAATAATTATGAGTTGGTTAATTCTAGATTAAATGGAAGGCTAAGCAAGGTAACTGAAGTTACCATTTCAAAAGGACAACTTAGTGAAGTCAGCTAGGAACTAGTTTGTAAAGTCAACTAGATTAAGTTGCTCAGGGTCTTAAGTAGAGAAGAAGCTTGGAATTTCAGCCAAAGGTACAAAACAGCTCAGAACTTTTACTCCTAGGAAGGGATAATGGAGATGAAATCCCCCCTAGTTTTAAGGTAGAGCATGATAATTTTATGAGAAGTTTTATAAACGCATGCTTGTGCTAGCAAGAGCCTGGATTTAAGGACAGGAAGCAACCTCCTGGATCATATGTTCCTATGTTACCTCATATGAATTGTAGCTTTGGTGCCTCATAGCCCCATTCTCCCAGGCTACTTGGCTGAATGATATCCCCATTATACCCCATACAACTTTTTTGGAGGAAAAACTGTGGTGTACTATGGACAATGCAATAATTCTACCAAGAAATTTAGTCTGTAGCAGAGAATGGAGGTAGGAAGCATGCCAGCTACAATTTTTATCAGGCACCTACCCACCTCTACTCTAGTGAGTAGCAGTGACTTTCCAGACCTTCACTGACAAGAACCTGGTTTTCATTATTTTTCCTCATTTGCAACATCCACCTGCTCACACTGATCAGGGGTATAGCTGGCCCCTCCAAACCTGAAGTATCTAAAGTGAGAATAAGTACAGTCCACTCGGTAAAGAGACAGAGAGAGAGAGAGAGATTTTTTTAAATGAAAGAAATGAAATCCTTTTTCATTACATGTACGCTAAAAGGACAGTTTCCAACTTTTGTAATGTTTGGTAGGTCAGCTCCACTCATTTTCCTAACTGGCAGTCTAGAGGTAACAGGATAGCACTTATTAACGTAGCCACAAACCATTTCATGGTAAGTTGTTTTTATCTGTTATTTAAAACTGGCTTCCTACTTCCAGCTGGACAGTAATGTGTCTGTCAGGGGTAGAGTGGTTGAGGCTCAGTTCAAAGACCCTCTATCGTCTCCCAGGGCTCAGCATCTGTCGTTCAGACTTGACAAACCAGTAGAATACAAACATCTCAAAATGGAGCACCCCAAACCAGTAGGGGTATATCCACAGGTTAAGAATTTTTTTAAAATCTGTCAACACCTAACATGCAATCAAAGAAAGGCGACTTATCAGTTATCAACATGCTTCAGCAAGGTATGCCCTTGCAATTAACCCAGCTGACTGGCTAAATTCCTTCTACATGAAATATTTGCAAACCCACATCTCAGGAGTAGGAAAGGCTCAGGAAGGAGGTTGATAAGCTGCTTAAATATCTATCTATGAACTAGGCCCTCCCACTCCCACTGCTAAACCACCACAAGGGAGAGGGAGAACTGTTTGGATTTTGCCCATGAATTTTTAGGTGATTTATCTCTGCAGTACCTGTGGGTGGTCAATAGGAACTAGCTCATTTCTTCCCCTGATAGCACCCACAGAAATGGATGAGCAAGGACAGGGCCAAGTTATCGTGGATTTCAACATTAAGAACTGCTCTCCCTTAAAGGAGCCATATGATTTGCAGGCAAAGTTACAATCTCAGTTGGGCGAACTTTTTCTTAGGCTGTGTAATTCATAAAGACAACGGTTATGCATGTAACAGACATTGAAGGCTTGCTTACTTGACCGGAAGTTATCCCAACAGAAACCCTGAACTGAGGCCAAATGAAGTTGTCCTGGATAGAAACATCTTGAAAAAAGGAAAAGAATGGAAAAAACCCAGCCAGGGGTTTGATATCAGACAAGGACAATAAGGGAAAGCCTGCCAAATCCCAGCCTCTGGGTTGGCTGAGAGGGTTTCTTTAAAAGCAGAGAGTTTTCCCCACCCAGGGACAGGATGAGGGGAAGAGAAGGGTGCACACTGTGGGGAATGGGCTGTGTGGGCCTGGCTGCAGTTACTTGCCCCCCCCCCCCCGGAGCTGCGG
>NW_017728992.1:170162422-170163038 GCF_001723915.1 Gavialis gangeticus
CCCCCCCCCCCCCGGAGCTGCGGTGAGCTGCTGATGGGTCAGAGGAACACATGAGTTTGCTTGTGGGGAAGCAAGCACGGTTAGTGTATGTGTTAATAATTCAAGGGAAGGGTGCATGGCTGCGAAAGACCAGCCCAGTGCATCCCAGTGCTCAGACAAGGGGAGGCAAGACTCAGGGAACTAGCCCTAGCTTGTTGGTGTGTGTGTAACCTAAAGGGAGGGCACAGGCTGTGGGAGCCAAACCCAGAGCACCCATATGTTCTCTTGTGGGAGAAGTGTATCTGTTTTTACCTGCAGCCTGAGCTGTGCAGGGGCTGTGGGCTGGGGCAGTGTGCATTGTGTGTTGCAGGGACCCAGATGTCGGAGCAGCTGCCAGCAATGCTGTGACACCTGGGTCGACGTGGGAGGACCCCAGCTACAAAGGACCTGCCACAGTGTGGTGGGAGAAGCTGAGGATTGTGTGTAAATTAATTGTGTGTAAAGGTCATTTATAGTGTTTGTAAATGAATATTCAATAGCACATGTTGTAAATATTAAGCAATTAATTTATTAGTGCTTCAATGTCTAATTATTGTTTACACTTCTCTTAACCTATACCGCACCTGAGAGATTATCA
>NW_017728992.1:170168038-170168476 GCF_001723915.1 Gavialis gangeticus
TGTATAATTATTGTTTACACTTCTCTTAACCTATACCGCACCTGAGAGATTATCAGTTTGTGAACCCTATAGGCACCCAAGCAACTATCTCTGTAGCACCAGTGTCCTTTTTGCATACTGTATATAGAGTTATTTTGGTAGCAATTTCATAGTTTCATAGTTTCTAGGGTCGGAAGGGACCTGAGCAGATCATCTAGTCCGACCCCCTGCCATGGCAGGAAGAGCACTGGGGTCAAATGACCCCAGTAAGGTGGTCATCCAACCTCCTCTTAAAAACCCCCAGGGTGGGAGCCTGCACCACGTCACTTGGAAGCTGGTTCCAGACCCTAGCCGCCCTGACCGTGAAGTAGCGCCTCCTGATGTCCAACTTAAACCTTCCCTCCACCAGCTTGTGACTGTTGTTCCTGGTCACTCCTTGCGGCGCTCGGGGGAACAGGG
>NW_017728992.1:170173476-170177197 GCF_001723915.1 Gavialis gangeticus
AGGGTGAAGATCATCTGGGCCGGCTGACTTAAAGATGTCCAGCTCCAAATCAATTTGTATCAATTTCTGTTATTTCTTATTCTGTATAAAATTGAATTGTATATAATTATATTTGTAAATAATTATATTGATGGTTGCAAAGGTTTTGTAAGTGTAAAAGGGGCCCTCCCTTCTGGAAAGCCCCATTTCAGGTCCTAGGAGAGCCAAGTGAGCCATATGCTACTGGGCATCCCAGGATTCCAACACTCGGACGTGGCATGCAGGTCACGCTGTGTGCCAGGGTTACATGCTGATTGTAACAGTGGTGTTTGTGGGGAAGAGGACCTTTTTAATTTTATGTAACAGCTCCAGAGAGTTGTATGAGCCTAAAATGGCAGTTAGAAGGAATTGTGAGAGATTTGCTGCCTGATATCTGTTTTTTAAATTTTCTTTTCTCTGCTCATGTTGGCATGGGACATAGGGCAGGTAGAAAAAAACACTGTCTAAACCCTTTATGTGACTTCAACCCTGAAGTGAAGCCAACCATATCCTGAGAAAACCAAAATTCTTTGCATCTTATTGATACCCACCCTCGACACTCAATGACGCCTACCCTTTACATCAAAACTTCTTTCAAAGGGGCAGTAAGGTTGCAGCACTCTTTGGGCTGAAGATGGTTTCTTGGTATTCCCCCTGCAGTGATGTTGGTGGGGTCACTGCTAGACAAGTTGTCACAAAATTCTATCAGGACAGTCAGAAAACGAGACTTTTGAGCAAACTCCTTTGTTTTCACCATGGCTTGAGGTGCTGTGATTGGTCATAGACTGTTACCACTCCATGGATTTTCATTGTGGGTGGTATAGATGTGAAAAAGAGCCCAAGGTCATGGCTAGTTCAGTTTAGATATATCCTTCTTCTCTGTGGTGCTGAGCAGCTGCTGTGTGTTTCAGTTTCCTCATTGGTAAAGTTAAGTGAAATATCCACTTTTATAAAAGATACAGCTGCAAAAGTGCTAGGTTCTATTATTATTTCTCTGATATGAATGGTTGCAGTTCCTTTTCAATGAAGTGGAAGTTTTAGAGTGCGAAGAAGGCCCTATTTGATTCGGATTTGGATTCAGCCCAAATCAGGGACAGTGTTTCGATTCGTTGATTCGGATCACTGTCCCTGATTCAATTCAGCCGAATCCAAATGTGAAGATTTGATGCTAATTCGGAGAATCAGGTATTTGGAATAGACACAACTTTAAAAGTTTTTTTTATATACCTCGAGGTACCAGTGTGGCTTGTGGTCACTGCAATGCTGGAGTGCATGAAGCATCCCACAGGAGTGCGTGTGTGTGAGGGGGCAGCCCTTCACGTGCTTGGTGGTGAACCCAGAAGTGGACCAGAAGTACTTCTGGCCTACTTCTGGGTCCACTGGGGAGCATACTGGGGGGCTCCTTACCCCCCCCCCGGCTCAGTGATCAGCCATCGGGGGACCCCAGGTGCCCCCCCAGACCCAGGAGGCACCAGTCACCAAGGCAGGGGGGGTCTGGGGGGAGCCCCCATCATGCACCCTGGCAGACTCAGAAGTGGACCGGAATTGCTTCTGGTCTACTTCCAGGTCTGCTGCCGAGCACGCTGGGGAAACCCCCGCACTGCTGTGGGACACTCCATGCGCCCCAGCATCACAGCATTCATGAGCCACCTGCTACCTAGAGGTATGCAGAAAAAGCATTTAAAGCTGTGTCTATGTCTGAATCTCCAAATCTTTCCGAATCACTCTGATTTAAAGGGTTCTGATTCGATTCAGAGATTAAAGGGTCCTCTGATTCAGTTCAGATTTGGAGATTCAGCCACGAAATCAGGCCAAATCTCTGCAAAAATCAAATTGGGGACCAAAGCTTTGCACAGCCCTAGAAGCTATGTCTGTTTATTCCATACCTGAATATTGTTCAGAGACCAAAACAATGTTGGACAAACTACCACCAATATCACCGCAACTACTTTAACTGACACTGCAGTTTTCTTGCTTCTCCTGTTTGCCTCTCCCTCATAGTGGAAACCCTGCAGCAGCTACTCTGCCTCTGTATTTTTTTAAAATTACTAAAACTAAAAAATCTTTAAAAAAATTATTTCTCCTCAGAGCCCAATATTTTTCCTTTCAAAAACACCTCAAAATCATTGCGAAGGTAATAAGGCATGGCTGAGTGCAAGGAAAAAAGGTCTTGGAAAGAGAACAAAGTCAAGATAATGAGGATCAGGGGAAATAAAGCTTCATGATTTTATTGACAAAAAGCCTTTTTTGTGAGACAGCAAATGAACAGCTCCAAATGGAAGGCAAAAAATGACCATAGCTTCAGGAGGTGGTCTAAAACACCCTGAGAGCTGACTTCAGCTGAGGCACAGCAGTATAATTCCATTAAATTCAATATACTTTCTTTCAAGTCAACAGAAAAACATTTTATGATGACATAATATTGCAAAAATAAAAAACTGTGCAGCTGGTCTGAGTGCCAGGGAGATGAATGGTATGGAGAGTTTTCTCTTTGGAGCCGTGCTGCAGAGGCTGAGAGAACTCCGAGACTGTAGCATACAAGTGACAAGGATATCCCTGCCGTGGCTTGCGCAGGAGGATGGAAGGACATGAAGGACCTAGTCCTAGTCCTTTAATGCTTCACTTCCATTTTGTTGTTATACATTCAGCATCCTAGTAGTGCTAAGCTACATGCATGCAAGGAATGTGCACACTCTACAAAGTTCTCTTGATTTTTGACTGCCTCCCTTGTATGAATGCAGCAAAGCATTGGTCCCACTGCTTGAGCAACCTCTACAACCATGTATGTGGGCCATGGATTTGCTCCTATGACAGTCACCAGGTGTTTTGCCATTGATTTCAAATGGAACAGGATTGTCTTTATTCCCTTGTCCACACAATTCACTCATGATTCTAGCCTTACAATCCAGCCTAAGGGACAGAATGTAGTCAAGCTGCCCCAGGATCAGAAAAGAAACCAAACAAAGACCCTTTCCTGCTTTTCCATTGAACCACAGCAGTACTATGTGTTAGCAGTGTTACTAGACCATACTATTCGCTCTCTCCATTATAACGTTGTTGCATGGGCTGGGGTGCTGGAGAGCCTTGTCTCTACCTACTATTTGCTGTGCTGTCTGACTCCTTGTCCACCTGAGCAGATGAAGAAGGAGTCAGACAGCACAGCAGAAAGTAGAAGTAGGAATAGCAATAGGAGAAGTAGGAATAGTAACCCAATAGCAATGTGTGTAGCTCATGAAAGCACTCGTTGTGACTCACCCTGCAGTAATACACATGAGCTCTCAGCCTAAGTGCTGACATTTGGGGAGATTAGGGAGGGGTTAGATCGGGATAAAAGTGGCCACCCAATCTAATTTAGTTCACCCAGGTGAAGACTTTCCTTGCACTGAGACCCAGCTTTACTGATTGGAAATCAATCTAAACCCTTAATCTTACAGAAGCCCTGTGCACACAGACTGGTTTAAAAACAGCAGAGCCCAGTTTAAGATAGATGTGGATCTACGTACACTCAAATTAATCTAGGTTAAACTGGTGCATTGAACTTCTGTACAGATAGTTGTTCAACCCTGGAGCTGGGAAAGCCCAGCTACTGGCCCCAACCCAGGGCCGCGCTGTTCCTACCCACCCCCCTAGCGCCAAGCTATTTTTAGCAACCCCGACCCTTTGTCCTCTCCCCCCGCTCTTGTGGATCTGCCAGTTTCCCCTA
>NW_017728992.1:170182197-170196907 GCF_001723915.1 Gavialis gangeticus
TGTGGATCTACGTACACTCAAATTAATCTAGGTTAAACTGGTGCATTGAACTTCTGTACAGATAGTTGTTCAACCCTGGAGCTGGGAAAGCCCAGCTACTGGCCCCAACCCAGGGCCGCGCTGTTCCTACCCACCCCCCTAGCGCCAAGCTATTTTTAGCAACCCCGACCCTTTGTCCTCTCCCCCCGCTCTTGTGGATCTGCCAGTTTCCCCTAAACCCACCATTCTGCAAGCCACTCCAGGTGCCAGTTTTATCAGTGTTTGCTGCTGCTGGGTGCTGATAAAGTAATAATTGGTGGGGGGAAGGGACAGGAAGGATGAGGGGAGGTTCACCAGGGGAGGGCTGGGGGCTAAAAAATAACCCTTGGTTCCCCACAAGCCTTCCCATGAGCTCCCTTGGTCCTACCAAACCCTCCCGGACCCCAGCAACCCCCCAGAGGTGCCACCTGCCCCGCATTGCTCCCGCAGATGCTGCCTGTCCCACCGTTGCTCCTACAGATCCCTTCTGCACCCCCATCACTCCTGCAGATGCTGCTTACCCTCCCCTCCCCATCGCTTCCATGGATGCCACCTACCCCATGATCCCTCCTGCAGACATTGCCTGGCCCCTTATCACTCTCATGGATCCCACTTGCCCCGATTCCCTCACAGACCCCTTGTTCTCCCCCCAAGACTGCTTGTCCCCCCATCCTGACTTATCTTAGATTAGGTAGTCATTTTAAAGGTGATCTTCCCTCCCCAGTAACCGTCCAAATGACTGCACTTAGTCTCAGCAGCAATCAACAGGATGTCAGTCAATATGATGAATTAAAGTAGCCTGGAAAAAACAACTTACAGTATCGTCTGTCCAGCTTATTTCTGCAACTTCTTAATAGATACTTATATTTCACCAGTGTAAACAACATTTAATGAAGAACCAGGCACTACTTTGATGAGCCTTGTACAGTATGGATAAAGAAATAGATTGTGCTGTAAAGAACTCTCAGGCAAAAGGATTTGATGATTTTAGTTATTTACAGAAGTGTACAAAAAATATGATTTTGGATTGCAGTCTTTAAGTTGCTATTTACTTACCTGACAAATATATATTAAAAATGAAACACCTATCATATATAATTGATTCAAAAGCTTGATCCTTTATTATGTAGTAAAAAAAATTACTGTTGTCTTTTAAATCTATGCCTCTAGATGCTCAATACCCTCTTTGGTACCTAGGGATGCGGAAAGTAACATTTAGCCTCCTTAAGACTTGTTATTACTGTTACCCTAGTAAGATAACTTAGTCTTTTCTCCAAATGTCAATAGCTGGGCATCCTTGCAGTTTATACTTATTCTTAGTGGTTTCAAAAAATGTCTGCATTAAAGGTCTATTTTTGTTCATTTCTAAGGTAAAAAAAGGGAATTCAGAAATAGTAAAGCTAATGTGAATTAGAAATGCTTCATACTTTTGAAATTTGAAATGTATTACAGTTCACCTTATTAAACAATAAAACAAAACCCTCTCAAAATTTTTCATGAAATTTTTACTTGATATTTTCCCATTTACACAAAATATGCACAATTTTGATGTTTCGCAGTCACGGGACTGCAATTCTTTAGCTAGTATTTTTCTAATGAAAATCAGCACTTATAATTAGCATCATGATGTAAGTTAATGTAGTGGTGTTTTTACTTGTTGCATGATTAAAGCAGGCTTTTGCTGAGTACTTAAATAATAGAAAAATGAGTTAATCTTCCAAAGATATAAGTTTTCAGTTAGCTCAAATACAAATCAAGGTCAGGTCACAATAACATTTATATTCGTCACATTTTTCAATGACACAGTGACTGCCTCCCTCCTTTTTATATCACAGCTGTTTCTTTTACCTTCTTTCGATTTACCATTTCATCCGCATTAGAGTCACTATTATTAATTAATACAGAAGAAGATTGCATTAGAAAACCAAAGCAGCTGCCAAATCTTAATAGGTCATAAGCATGTAGTGCTTATAGTGGAACACCTCAGGGTCTGTATGTATGGATGCCCATTTTATAATTAGGTGAGCCATACTTGAATTCTCTCTCTCACTCAGTATGTGTTACTTCTTTGAACTGTGTCAAAGAAAAATCTTAAGTTTGGTGCTGCCATTACAGGGAGTTGAAACTACAGACAGGCCCCTAGTATGTGCCCTCTGGGTGACCTGGAGGCTTGTCAATCACAGAGCATGAGGTAAACGCATGCTCAGTTCACTGACTGCATGATGTAATTTGACTAGAAACTTCTCTGTGAAGAGCGTTCTGATTGGCCACTAAATTCTTATAAAAGGTTGGTGAGACGCCACGGGTGCGTGTTTTGGAGAAGAGACTGTGCTTGATCCTGTGAGCAGCCTTTGCAGGGACTGTCTCACAGGGAGAGAATGATCCTGTGAGCAGAGGCTGCGGAGGGCAGGCACTGTGAGGTGCAAGCGGATGGCGGCTGGAGCGACTCGTCTTTTCGATCTCGGTTACGGGACTGTTTGGCTTCGATTTTGACTTCGGCTTACTTCGTTCTGGCTTCTCATCTCCAACCTTGGCTTATGGACTGTCTTTTGGACTGGCGTCACGACCCCATTCCTCAGTTCACTATGTTACAGTTTTTGTTGTTTGTTATCCCATTCATGAGCTGTTGACCAGCCCTGGGACTAGCTAGTGGGCAGCCGCACCTATCCCTCAGGGGGTAGAAAGCAAGGGCTCGCTAGTGAACCCCGTGGGCCAACAGACCCCTTTGTTGTTCGTTATACTGTAACTGAAGAAATATCTGAGCCTCCGCTTCCCAAGCGTGAGTAAATAAATCATCTTTGTTTAAACTTCCCGTACAGCTCACACTCCACCGCCACTAATCCCACCTGTTCGTATTCTAATTGCCACCCCGGCCCACCGTGACCTTGGGGCCCGATTCACTCGATGTTCGGTTACCCTGACAAACTGTAATTCAAATTGAATTACTACTGTTCTGACTGCTAAACCAATGCTTTTTATTGCTAACAAGAAGCATTTATAAGGAAAAATAGTAATACACTATTTTGATCAAGAAATTCTAGATTCATTTTTCATTTATTTTCATCTGGCAACTTTTAAAATTGCCTGTGGTACCTACAAAAAGCCTGAAGTGAAATTAATAAAATATTTAATTGTCAAACACAACAGCAATTTTGTTGCACTTAGCATTGTTGCTAAGTAGTTAAGATTAATGTCTTATCTTTGCTCTGTGGTCTACACTCTAGCAGAAGTGGCATAAAAGCAACATACAGCAGAAGGATTAAAAAAACCCAGATGTAATGACATTAGCATTTTTCAAACAATATTTTAAACAATTTCCATTTAGAAAGTAAATTGAGATAATTGATAGAAATGCTCAGCATTACTGAACAATTGTTTAATCACTGGTTTAATTTCTAGGAAAAAGTGCGTAATACATAAAACATATGTTTGTGCTTTCAACAACCATAACAATGGTATTTCCTATAACTGGCTATTGCATCAATAATGACATAGGTTTTCTCTTTCATAGTAAAAACATAGGGGTATAAAGGAAGGGTAATGTTAATTTTCCAGCTTTGCCACATACTTTTTGTGTGATCTGTCCAAGTCAGTTAGGGCTAAGCACCTCAAATTGTGATCCAACATAACAGGAATAGAGAGGTAACTAGAAATAGCCACTAAGAAAATACTGAGGAAATGGGGATTTCTTAAAAACTGCCCCTCTCCAGGGCAGAGGCACCTTCCTCAAAGCTGCATGAATATCCCTCCAGCCCAGAACTTGTGAAAATAGGAACCTATGTCCTATCTTTTAAAGAATTGACCAGGGGTTGCTCTTTTTTTTGTAAATCTTAACCAGAGGTGCAGCTGGTATTGTCTTGATCCTTGTTTTTACTGTAGCCTAGCAGTTAGAGCACTCAAGCAGGACACAGGAGATCCAGCTTCATTTCCTTCTCTGAGCGGTTTCACACATCCCAGCCCCAGGAAAGTTCCCAAGCCACTAAGGTCTTCTGGAGTCAAATGGGAGGGGACACTCTACCACTCCTGTGGACCTGTGCTACAGTTCAGAACAAAAATTCCAAATTCATTGGACCACTAGGTTTTGAATACAGGTTAGGTCAGGGGTGGGCAATTATTTGGGCCTGCAGGCCACATAGGAAGTTTTGCTGAACTCTCACAGGCTGGGTCAGCACCCCCACTTCCCCCACAGCTCACCCAAACTCCCTATGTGGGATGGGGCGAAGGGCAGGTGGGCAGGCTGGTGGGAAGCAGGATGAGTGGACGAGGCCAGGATCACAGGACGGGGTCTCAGAATGGTCACAGTGCAGGACTCCCTGCATGTCCCTGCCTGCAAAACTGGTGCTCTGCCCCAGCTGTCATGGCCCCGTGATCCCCGGATCTCCGTGGAGACTGGCTGGGAGCAACATGGGCAGAACACCCAGAGGGTGGGGAGCTGCATTCAGGGCCAGAGCCAGGATTGTGAGGAGGTGCCAGCAGCGGCTAGGACCAGGGCAGAGCTATAATCTTTGCCCTGCGCCACCCTGCCTGCAGGACCCATGCTGATTACAGGGGCATGCAGGGAGCAAATTGTAACTCTGCCCAGGGCCCCAGCCCTGCGCTGTCGCTGCCGCAAGATCTTGGGTCTCCCTGGCCTCACCCACCCATCTTGCTCCTGGATGCTGCTCCCTGCCAGTCCGCAGCCCCAGCCCAGCTGCCCAGCCAAATGCTCTGCCCACACGGGTCCCACCTCTGCCAGTGGGTGCAGGGTGGATGGGCTGAGCTGCCCAGAAACGGAGTCCAGCTGCCACATTGCCCTGGCCTTGCTGCAAGCTCAGGGGCAGTAGAGCTGGTCGCATGTGCCACAGCCAGCGCTGCCCCTTGCACCTGGGGCAAGAAGGACTGAGGGACCTGCTGCAGGCTAGGCAAAAATCTTTCTGCAGGCCCATGAATGACGCGTGCCTCCAGGGGCTGGGGGGCATGGTGGCGCTAAGCCGGGAGCTCCTGCAGGCACCAGCAGCAGGGCAGGGGAGGGGGTGGTGAGCCCTGGTCGCCGCCCACCCGCTGCCTGCTGGAGGTGGAGGTGCACACACACCTGCAGGCACCCTACACCCGCTGCGTGTCGCCAGTATGCAAGGCCACGGGCCGTAGCTTGCCCACACCTGGGTTTGGTCTTCTAAGCACCTAACTGTTCCTTGGCCTTCAGAGGGAATTGCATTTCAGTGCAGAAAACAATATGTACCGACACTGGGAGGCCACTGAGGTAGGGAGAGGTGGTCAGGCCTGTTACTGGGAGACTAAATAAGAGAGGGAGATGGGGACGGAGCACAAGCTGTGATGAACACAAGCCGGCTCCACCCAGCACTGCGAGCGGAGACGCCGCTCAAGAGACAAGCCCGCGGGACGGCGGGTCCCACCGGCTAGCTCAGATGAGGACACCGGAGCCCGCGGGAAGGGAAACGAAGCAGCTGTCCTTGCTGCGGGCGCACGTCGAAGCGCAGCACTCGGCCCTGCCCGGCATCCACTACAGGAATCACGTGCCCGGGCCGGGGCCGCCGCTGGACTAACACCGCCGCGGGGGAGGGGCTCCTCGCAGCCCCGCCCCCTCCCGGCGGTGACGACACGGCGCACGCAGGCCGCACTCTCCCTCTCCTCCAATGAGGGCTGCCGTGGCGGCTCGCGCGGGTGACGCCAGGGGGCGGGGCAGGAGGCAAGATGGCGAAGGTCTCGGAGATGTACGATGTCACTTGGGAAGGTAATAGCGGCACCCGCCCCTCGCGACCCGTCCCCTTCCTCCTCGCGTCTTGGCGCGCATCCCCGAGGTGAGGTGCGAGCCTCCGCGCCTTCTCCTGCAGCGCTGCCGAGACGGGGGTTTCTCGGGGTGACCCCTGTTACCGGGCCGAGCGTGGCCCTCCCGCGTCCTGCGCTGCGGAGCTGGCCTGACTTGATCCCGGTTCGGTACCCGCTCCAGTGACGGATGTTGCCCCAAGACATACTCGCCTTGCGCTGTCTCTGGACCGGCTCTTTTATGCTACCACGTGTCTATGGCATGAACTTCCTGGGCTGGTGCTCCTCGCTTTATCAGATGCTAAAGCTCTGCTGTGGGTGTGTTGCACACACGTGTGGTTAGTCTGTACACTGCAAATCTACCCCACCTGCTACCTGACTTAAGACTAGCACTATATGTCTCTGATTCAGAGGTTGCCAGGCATGATATTAGTAGTGTAGCTCCCTCCAATGCCATTGGTACCGAAACTGATGTGCTCCTGGTCACATACACTCCCTCCAAACTTCTCCAGAGACCACTTTGTTTCTGTTTCTGATTGTGACATCTCTGCAGACCGCACTTCTCATGATAACTCCTTCCCAAACTTCCTCATGCGTGCTCTTAGTTGCAATGTTTCAAGCATTCATAACTACAGTTCACATTGTTATGAGACCTGCAAGGTGTCTGGGCTTGGTGCTGACAAATGCAAACTTCATTTTCCAACCCCTCCCCCAGCTGTGCAGAAATGTATGACTCCATTGTCCAGTAAATTGGGATTAGTCTACATATAGCCAGTAATTCAAATAATTTAGTGATATAGTTTTTCACACAGTTGTGCTGGGCAGGGGAGACGCATCCTGTGTGCCAGTATATCTTATTTTGTTTGGGGAGCATGTATAAGCCATGTTTGCAAAAAGAACAATTTTGCCAGTATAAACTGCAGCTACTTGGGGGCGGGGGGTGTTGAGATAAGTATGATAATAAACCCTTTTTACTGTGCACAAGGCCTCAGAAATGGCCAAACAGCTTTAACTCAAACCATCAAATACGTCCCCTCTATGCGGCCAAGTGATGCTTCCCCTCTCTGCGGCATTGGTCAGGCCACAGCTGGAGTACTGCGTCCAGTTTTGGGCACCACACTTTGGGAGGGATGTGGATAGCCTGGAGAGGGTTCAGAGGAGGGCCTGATTAAAGGCGCACAGAAAAAACCCTATGTGGGAGATCTGAATCCCTTCAGCCTCCACAAGAGGAGGCTGAGAGGTGATCTCGTGGCCACCTACAAACTCATCAGGGGGACCAAGCAAGAAATAGAGGATACAGTGTTTACTAGGGTGCCTGTCTGGGTAACTAGAAATAATGGCCACAAACTGAAAGAGAGCAAATTCAGATTGGACATTAGGAAAAAATTCTTTACAGTGAGGGTTGCCAAAATATGGAATAAGTTTCTAAGGGAGGTGGTGCTGTCCCCTTCCATGGATGTGTTAAAAAGGAGATTGGACAGACACCTGGCTGGGATCATCTGACCCCAGCACTCATTCCTGCCCAGGGCAGGGGGTTGGACTCGATCATCAAATAGGTCCCTTCCGACCTTAACATCTATGAAATAAAAGAAAAAGAGATGAAACGTTTCAACCCACCAAAAAAAACAAAATGAAGAAACTAATACCAGGATATTATTTGTCATTCTGATAAGAACAGAAAATTATGTGGAAACTTCAGAAGCTCCTACCTGAATTAGGAGCGTAAGTTTGAAAGGGGCTATGCTTCTAAGTTTAAGTGAACATTTCATCTTGTACATTTGTATCTTCTAGGACCAAGGTTCACTCTTTTTAATAGAAAATGCATGTACAATAATACTTTGGGCATTTTCATTTAGCCTTGCAGCTTCTTATCTAGAAATTCACCAGAAGCAATATGTCCTATTTAGGCCAGAACTAAGCTTGAGTTGTCATTAAAGTCTGTTGTTCTGGCTTGAGAAGTAAGAGCTAAAGCTGAGTTGGACAACAAACAAGATGATGTGCAGTACTTAAGATTATGCATTGGCAGACACCATACACTCTTGGTAAATCGTTTTTTACCTTTGTTAAGAGTAGGATGCTCCGAAGAAATAATGCTGACTTTCCTGAAGCAAACAATTTAAAAAGAAGACATAAAGGAAGTGTTCCTTGAACATGGGGGTCTGTTCATTTTTGCTTGGCTTGCTTTTGGATTGCAGGGAAGGGGAAGAAATGTAGGAAAAGGAGAGATGCTGTAACTTTCCCTCACTAACTTGTGTGAGAGGCAAGGATTTCTTAGGGTGGTATCTTGTACCAACTGTATGGTAGCCTTAGACAAGCTTTCAAATGCAAGGCGTTCATCACATTTGTGTGTGGCGCCTGTGTGTTCTACCTTCTTTACTGTTACTTGGTTGAGTATTCAAACTGAATCGCTGATATTTTGTCAGGTTGTTAAAGGAATGCTCATCAGCCTGAAACTACTATATTCACTGAAATCCAAGATAACTTTTAATTTAAGATGACTCCCCAATATTTAGGTAAATAGATTCATTTGTTACAATTTTCTATGCATAGAATCTAATTATTGGAGGGATGTTTTAAATTGACATTCCTCCCCACCTCCCCTGAACCCCTCCTCCGTATGAGAGAAAACAAGGGGGTGGCCAGACACCTGTCCCTTTCTCCTCCCCCACCATGCCTATGCCTGCCTCCCTGCTTCCTGTCCTTGGTGCCTGCCTGCCACCTGCCTCCCTGCTGCTTGCCCCAGTATGCCTGTGTCACCCCCTGCCATGTGCCCGCTGTGCCTGTCTCCCCACCCCAGCGACCTGCCTCATGTCTCTTGCCCACTTGCTTGCATTCTGCAGTGGCTTTGGGTGCAGAGCAATCAGCAACAGCCCTGGCGTAGCCCAGCCAGGAAGAATCAGCATCATTGGTTGGGGCTGGAGCCAGACCTAGAGCTGAAGGTGAGTGGCTTGGGGAGAGGTGGGGGGGGAGGCGCAGGCTGTGTGGTCTCCCTCGCGCTTCCCCCTCCTCCATCCCACTGTGTGGTCTCCCCCAGGTACCCACACCTCTACTGGGTGATCTCCCCCTTACCTGCCACACTGTGTTCCCTTCCCTACCATATTAGTCACCCTGGCGTGGGGCAGGTGGCTACTGTGGCTCTGGCCCCAGCCCCAAGCCCAAAACTGAGGCTATGACAGCTGCCTGCCCCAGCTGTACTCGAAACTAAGCCATGGCTCCCCCCATATTGATTGTGGGGACAGGGGACTTTGTCTTAGATTCCAGTGAGTATGGTACATTCCTATAAGAAAAGTTTGTCTACATTAATACAAGTAACAACTAAGATTATGTGGGTTTGATTTATGCGAATTTGCTCTCATGTGATGACCCTTGTATACCTGAAATTCATTATATGCGAGGTAAATTTGCATATATGTGATTGGCATAGGCATGCTCTGCCCTCCCCCAAGCAGGTAAGTCTGAGTTTGTGAGGGGAGGGGAAAGGGCCATGAGTGGAGGGGAGGGGTGAAAGAAGGGAAAAAGGCCATGGGACCAGACCCCGCTCACCCGCCCCTGGAGAGCCTGGTGCTGCTGCTGGCCTGAGTCTGTAGTGGCCACCAGCCCCAGCTTGCTCTCGTCCGGCTGCAGGCGGCTGCTCACCCCTGCTGCAGCTGCTCTGGGAGCAGCCAGTGCAAGCGACTTGCAGCCACTGGGCTGTGCTGTGCCCAAAACTCCCCGGGCTCTGCTTTCCCTGGGCCACTATGCCCTGAACCACCTGATGTGGTGCAGCCCAGTGGCTGCAAGCAAGTGGCATGCACCACTCCCAGGGCTGCAGCACGGGCGGACAGCTGCCTGCAGCTGGATGAGAGCAGGCTGGGACTGGCGGCCGCTGGAGACTCGGCAGCCCCACTCACCCCCCCACCACAAGTGCTGGGAAGAACCTGGTGCGACCTACTCTCGTCTGGCTGCAGGCAGCTTCCTGCCCCTGCTGCAGCCCTGGGAGCAGCCAACACCATCTGCTTGCAGCTACTGGGCTCTGCCATGCTGTGGGGTTCGGGGCACAGTGCCCCGGGGAAGCAAAGCCCCATGGAGTTTGGGGGATGGTGTAGCCTAGTGGCTGCAAGCAGGCAGCATCCGCTGCTCCCAGGGCTGCAGCAGGAGTGGGCAGCCACCTGCAGTGGGATGATAGCAGGCTGGGAATGGCGGCTGCTGCAGGCTTGGGCTGGCAGAGCACCAGGCTCTTCCCGGCACTTGGGTTGGGGTGAGGGACTGCCACCCACTCTGAACGCCATGAAGAGGTTGGTGCTGCCCCTGCTGCGCTATACCCCTCTCCCTGCCCCTTCCCTAGCCCCAGCCTCACTCCCTCCCTGTCTCCTTCACTGCCCTGGGAATGCATCCCTATCTGTTTCATTGTAAATTGGGTTCGCTTTATGTGAATTTGATTTATGCACTGTTCCCTGGGAATGCATCTACTGCATAAATCAAGGGAAACCTGTAATTGAAAGGTGAAAGAGTTGAATTTCTTTAGTTCATGTAATACTTTTGACATCACATTGTATACATCTGATTTTACTGTTTTATTTATAATCAGTCACATTCCCACTAGCATGATGCAACTATTTAAATGCATCAGCGGCTGTGGAGCAGAAATTGAACAGGCAGCAGGAAGGCAGCTGCACACAGGGAAGGGGAAAATGTGAAGACATACATTGATAGTGTTACTCATATACCCAGCCAGAAGACCCTGCTGATTATCAATATAGGAGTGTCTTACAAAAGTCTTTAAAACGTCATGTCATGCTTTTGAAGTAGTGCACTATCAGAAAGTGAAATGAAATTTTGAAAAGGCCAGGTTGATAGATTTCTTATAAATAAAAAAACCAGTACATTATGTAGACAAGAATTCAGGAAAAAAATCCTTAAAATATAAAAACAAACATGCTTGCATTTGCCTTGAAAGAATTTTGGTGTCAGGCACTTTAACTTCTCCCCTGTAAAAACAAACAAACAAACAAACAAAACCCCACCAAAAAACAAACAAACCACACACACAAAAACCAACAACTACTCTCGGGCCCTTCCAGCAAAATCACAACATGGATATTTTGCTGAGGAGAGGGATACCAGTGCTTAAGAAAACTTATGTTAAGTCACTTGGGTTTTTTTCCTCAGGTCTTTATGCCTTGTCTTTCAAGTGAAACAATAATAAAGCACTAAACAAAGACTTGTTTGTTTTCCAGTTATTAAATTGCCAGTAGTACACCACAGGAAGAGAAGCACGGTGTTTGTATGGGGTTGGTAGCCTACCTTAGGGGGATGTTATGAGTATGATTCATTAGACATTTATTTGTAGCTTGCATCTAGAATATTGTAGAAACAGCTTCTCTGTTGCAATTGAGGAGTAGGATGCTCAAACTATTTTAACACTTGGGTTTTGCTCATATGTTTGTACGGTATTCTCATCCCTCCTCTCTGGGATTTGCCTTCACCTTTGGTTCAAAAGGACCATGATTGTTCATTGTCCAAAGTATTTGTCGATTGGAGCATGAAAAAGGAGTGGGAGTAGAAAAGGAGCTTGTCATATTTAACTGATTTCTAAATTGATATATTTCAGTCTTCCCTTCAAGTTAAGCTCATGGTTTGTAACAGTGAATATTGTTTTCTATACTGGTAGCTGAGTGAGAATGCTGGAAATGCTGGAGGAAAGCAAGGCCCAGAGAAGGTCTGGTATGGTAGTGAGTGATGGGAGTGACTAGGGGTGGAGAAGGAGAAGGAGGGTGCATGCTCGCTCTCTCTCTCTGTATTAGAGTGGATTTGCTTAAAATAACAAATACTTATTTCATTCTGTGCAGCGTGTAAAGTAAAGGCAGTGAAAAATGAGCAAATTCCTGCAGTCTGTTGTAAAAAGGTTCTAGCTGAACTACTTCTTCCCATGCTGTTTTTCCATTATCCTAGGTGTGTGCTCTAATGATGGCCTATGATTTAGGTGAAGGGTGTCAAACTCATTTGGTCCCATATGGCAGATGTAGACCATTGGACTTCTTGTGGGGTAGATGACCTACAAGTGGTGGTGGTGGTAGTGCTAACCCTGGGGCTGTCAGAAGCACTGCATCACCAGGACTCCAGAAGCCAGGGGTTTGGCACTGTCACCGTTCACCTCTATCCCCCTCCCTCTACTCCCCTCTTCCCTAATGTCATGTTTAGTTGCCAACAGTGACAAAAAATCCTGGGGAAGTGTGTAGGGAAGGGGCAGCAATGTTCATCCCTTGTGTTCTGGAGCTTTGCTATTACAGTGGCTCTGGCAGTGGTGCCAGCAAGCCCTGCAAGCCTGATCTGGCCTGTGGAGGTGTCTCATCCCCCTCCCATGGGAGGTTGTTCACCTCAAGGTGATTTCTGTGTGGATAGGATAGAGGCCTTGCAGTGTGTTCAGGTTGTGCTGCGAACAGGACGTTTCAGAAAAGAAGACTTGAAAGTGATTGTGTGATATTGTTACTCCTGCCTTCACCCTCCTCCCACAATTTGAGTTTGCTTTTAATTGGGTTGTAAGCTCTTTGGGGCAGGATCTTTTTGTGTGTCTTCAGCAGTAGAAAAATGGGCTTCCAATCCTTAATAGGGTTGTAGGATGCTAATGTCATATGCATTGTGCTATTTTGGATATTTAGCATAAAGTTCCACAGATAAAATTTAAAAACTAAGTTATTTGCAGATTAGGTAAGTCAGTAGCTGCATTTCTATGTTAGCCTGGCATTTAACATAATACGAATTTGAACTGGAGAAAATAGAATACAAAACAGGGAAACATGGATATTTCAAGGAGAAGTGTAATGTCTGTATATAGCCCTGAAGCTGCATCTGTCTGGAGCAGTTTTGTTAATACATTACACAATAACTGTGCATATTCTTCCTGGTTCTTCTCAGTTGATGCCTATCGTTTTATCCCTATTTACTTTAATCCTTCTAACGTTTCTTGTGTAAGTTAAGGATAGAACTTTAAATACATTCCTGATATATTTTCATTAATATGGTTACACCAGAGACAAATTTAGTCTATGAAGGAAGAAAAAAATACTTCGTAAAGTCATCTCAGGAACTGGCTTTGTGCAGTGGGAATTGGGCTGTGTGACTGACATAACTTGAACCACAAACATTGGGGAGACGTTAGAGCAACTGAAACCAAATAAAGTTAGATGGTTTTCATGTGAAAGCTCATATATCAGGTCAGGATTAGATTCTCCAGCTTCACTCGCACAAGAATAGCATTACTAACATCTCGGACCCAGCTAAAAGTAATGACTTCTTTGGTTAATAGTGCGCACACATTTGGAGAATTTTTAATGTTGTTTTTGGAGAAATTTTCTTTCCAGTCGATATTTGTCCTGCAGTGCATCCCAAAGCCAAGAAAGGGACAACATACTCCCTAAAACTGGCCTCCACAGGAAAGGCAAATTGAAGTATATGCTGCAAGATTTCAAATGAATCTCTCCACAGTTTCCATCATCTGGCACCAGTTTTTAGGTCACTAATAGCAAATTGCTTTTCCATTTACTAGGAGTAAAATCGCTTCACTTAAGCAACTATTGCTTTTTCCCCCCCTTATCTTCTACAGTAAGGTAATTGTAGCAAAGATTTTATACTATGTTTCAGAGCTTAGTGAGGATTGTTAGTAAACAAGAAACAAATTAAACACAGTAGATAACAGACTTGCTTCTTGCAAATTCAGATGGAAGGAAACTTTATAGTGAAGTAAGAGCCCTAAATTAATTCTAAAAAGGATAGTTTGCAAACTGAATTTCTAATTACTGACATTAATAATTTTCAGAAAGTTCCACTTCGCTTACTAAAGATTAAATTATAGCTCTTGTGTATTGGTTAATAAAATGAATTAATTTCTGTCTATAAATTATTTAGCTCCCTATTTAATAGGCTTTGACACTTCACTGTTATAAGTCTCTGCATATGTTGTTAAAAGTCTGTAAATATTATCTTCCAAGAACTGTTTAAATTTGGATCTAACTGGTCTTTGTTTTTCATTATAATTGTAGGATAGTGTTCACTTTACTTGTATTCTGTTTACCAATTTAGGTGACTGTAAAACTGGGATTACCACAGAGAAAAGTGAAATTCTGGAGCATCAGTTTAGCTCACTGCAGTCGTTGAGGGATTCTAGTTGGGGGTAGCAGTAACCAGTGGACAAAGCACTGGGTTGGTTTGGTTAGATAACAGGTTTTTTTCCAGCTCGGGGAAGAGAGAAACTGAATGAAAGACGCTTGCTCTGCCACTACTAATGCTGTACGTTTAAGTAAATTGATTTAATGCTTGCCATTTTTCACGGGGAGAAGAAATAGAAAAATATCTTTCTAGAGGTCATTGAGGAGACCAGTAAATGGAAAGTACTTGAAAAATGGGTGCTGGGCAGTCAGGAAGTGTATGGTCCTTGCTGCTTCACTGTGTGACCACAGTTAACAGCTACACCTAAATAACATAACCATAGAAAATATGCATGCTAGCTGCTGGATAATAATACCCTTAGCAGCAATGGTCTTAATTTCTTCTTTTGCTTTTATTAATATCAGGGATATATACTAACCCAAGAGAACTAAAATAGTATGAAAATTTAAAATGTACTGGTTACTGCTTTGATATCTAAAAGAGGTGAATTAAAACTGTAGTAAAAGTAGAGTAAGAACAAACTATTCCTTTGGGGTATCCAGTATGTTTCATTTTTCTTTTACCTTCTAGACACAAGCTCTCCAGGCTAAAGACTATCTGCATTTCATAGTTTCTAGGGTCGGAAGGGACCTGAGCAGATCATTGAGTCCAACCCACTGCCATGGCAGGAAAGAGTACTGGGGTCAAACAACCCCAGCAAGGTGTTCGTCTAGCCTCCTCTTAAGGACCCCCAGGGTAGGAGCCAGCACCACTTCTCTTGGAAGTTGGTTCCAGATCCTAGCTG
>NW_017728992.1:170197199-170205183 GCF_001723915.1 Gavialis gangeticus
GTCCAAGTCACTGGTGAAGATGTTGAACAGTGTGGGCCCAAGGACTGAGCCCTGGGGGACCCCACTTCCCACATCCCTCCAGGTTGAAAATGACCCATCCACTACTACTCTCTGGGTGCAGCCCTCTAGCCAGTTGGCGACCCATTTGACTCTGTGGGTTGTCAACACCACAGCCCCCCAGTTTCTTAATGAGAACGGGGTGAGACACAGTGTCAAAGGCTGTCTGAAAGTGCAGGAAGACTATGTCCACTGCTACCTACATGTCTGTATAATTCTCAACATAATGGGTCCATTCTGTTACTAAGAACCAACACTGTGACAAAATGTTCCTAGAGTGTCTAAGATTTTGGTTTATACATTCATAAATTTGAGTCCTTGACAGTTTAAAAAAAAAAAAAGAGAGAGAGAGAGAGAACAAAATAACTTGATGCACCTGTAGATCAGCTCATATATAGCAACAGTATAAATATATCTCCTAGGATTCCCCAAAGTCTAATACCACTATTGCACTATTATATATATGTGTACTTACACAGGACACTTGAAGTATAACTGACTGACACATCTGATACATTTTAGTAAAAAAATTCAGGAACTTTGACCCCTCCCAACACACACTGCAAGAAAGAAAAACAGTACCTGTTTACATAGTTTTCTACATTTTTATCATTTTCTTCAGTATTCTATTCAAATGCTGCTTTTTCTTATCTAGCTAACCTGCTTCTCATTGGATTTGCATGACCTAGAATGGTGGTTTTCAACCTTTATTCATTTGCTGACCCCTACAAAAATGTTGAATGGAGGGGCAGACCCCATTTGAATTGTAAGTGTGGGTATTCACATATGTCTGATTGATCATAGTCATTTTTTATGGACACTTCAGACACAGTCTTTGGACCCCCAGGGGTCTGTAGACCACAGGTTGAAAACCAGTGGGCTAAAACATTTATTTTTACTTGCTTTCTCATTTTCAATGATCAAGTGATATAGCATGCTCTTTTGCTGTTTTTTTCCCCATCCTTGCAAATCCTACATTTGGGTGATGAATGGTGGGCATGAATACTGTTAATAAATAGTTTTAGATATTACATTTGAAAAGTATACTGGTGTGGAGACTTTAATGGTTGCCAAGTAAATGAATAGATGAAAATTGGATGACTTGTTTATTTTTTGTGTATTTAACCTGTCAGTTCATGCGAACATTTGTGTTCATTCACATTCTTGCTGTCTAATTTTTAATTTCCAGGGGTCGTCATGTGTCAGGAATCATTTAACATTACTTGTGCACATGAAATGTAACCCTGTGGTGGTTTTGGTTGACTTTCAAAATACAAAATGTAACACAGTAACAGTTTTATGAGGGATCTGAGATCAGTTCTAGTAGGTGGAAAAATGCCTATGTTTAATACTGAACTGTCAATTTTATTAACCTGTGTGTTTTGAAATGCTAGGAAAACTGTCAAAATTCAGCCTTGTCAGAGCATTTTTCCCCAAGTGATGTGCATTTAAAAATAACACTGGCGCTAATTTTGCATGTTACATTTCCATGGTAAGAAATAGAATATATAATGTGATAAATAAACCCCAACTGTGGGACTGATAAATTATATTTTTTGTGTTATATGCTTTAGAAGGTAAAGAAAGACTAGGTTAGTAAAGTCTCTTCCAAGTTTCCTTTTTCAAGATTTGGTCCATAAAAAGTGCATTTTTTTGTTTAAAAAGAAAATAAGAGTGGTATCTGTTCTATTTTAGCTAGGTAGATGGTGGTTTATTTTTGGTAGTTTTCACTTTGAGTTCTCTTTGTGCTCTAGAAAGTCCTCATTTTCTTGCTTGCTTTTTATGCTGCATTCTGTCAGAGAAGCAATAGGACCCTCCTAGAAATTAATTTTACAGCACTTATTTATTTTTTATTTGAAAATAACTTCTCGTACCTCACAAATGAGTTTTGCTATTTCTACTAATCTTCTCTTCCGAAGTCCTGTAGAGGAGGTATAATACAAAGCAATTTGACATTGTTTTGCAAATGTGATAAGTAAATCTATAAGAATTTTAGTTTAAAAGCTCTCACCAAACCTGTTTTCCATAGCAGAGGGTGATGTCATGGTCCTGTGGTTAAATTATTTATTAGAATGCCCAGAAATTTTATCTTATAAAAAGTCTGTAAAAATATGTGCATGCATGCATGCTCATATCCACTGAATTTTAATAAAGCAGAATTGCTTCATCCTTGCATTCAATGCTCGAGTTTCTTTGCTAGAGTGTTGTAAATAATAGTAGATATATTAACATATAAGGTCGGTCATTATTGATTACTATCAGATAGAAAAGTAAGAGGAACTGTAAACTATAAGAAAGTTTTATTCATGGGGGTATTGAAATATACTTTGAAAGTTTCCTGATAAAGAGACATCCTAGATATAAATTGTAATGATAAAAATTCTTATTCTTTTTTTTCTTGTGTTTATGATACTTTTTTTTTCTTGGTAGATTTGAATAATTCTCAGGGGAAGAAACTTGCTTTCTCTCCCATTGTTCTTTCCATGGTGTCACCTTCCCCCAGTATTGCAGGACAGTGCAATTCTATAACAGTAGCTGCTATTCTGGAAGATCTCAGTACTTCACGACCTATAGTCACATAGCAGGCGTTGTCAACTGCGGGTTCATGGAAAGGTGTTGGGGGTACATGCAGGTGGGCAGGCAGGGACGGAGTGCTGCCACCCACCATCCCACGCTGCTGCCTCCCAGGAGCAGGGCTTGGGGCACAAGGATAGCGGCTCCCTTCTGCGGGCCATACCGGCACTGCCTGGCCTGCTGGACATTGGTGTGGGTGGGGCAGCTTGCATGCAGCAGCTGCCATCCACCATCCCATGCCGCTGAGTGCAAGCCTCCCTCACCCCCACTTGCATTTGGCTGCCACCACCACAAGGGGTACACTCCTTAAAAAGGTTGAAAACCCCTATCATATAGCAACATTAAAATGCAAGCAACTTGTGATTGGAAAGTAATAGCTAGATAAACATCTGACCCTGGGAACACCAAGGGAAGTCCTCATGAAGATTTAATATAGTTTTTACTATCTATATATAAAGGAGACAGCAGTTTTTAAGGGTTTCTGTGGAATCCCTATATGTTCTTGACACTATTCATCTACCCTGCATGGAAAAAAAAATGCTAGAATAACCTCTGTTGTTAGGTGAATTTCTTTTTCAGGGAGTCTGATTATTTTACCCTTGATATTTATATTATTAGTCCAATATCTTCTTAACATAGAAATTCAGTAAATTCCTTACTGTTCCTTTGGACAGGATCCATAGAACTTTACAATACTATTTCAAAGTTTCAAGCACTTTTAGCATTAATGAAAATTAATTCTGAAGAACTTTTAGATACTTTCTCATTTGTCAGTCCAAATATTGGCTTTGCATTGCATTGCTCCCTAGCAGTCTTATGTTTTGTTTTCCAGAGATGCGTGATAAAATGAGGAAATGGAGGGAAGAAAACTATCGTAACAGTGAGCAGATAGTGGAAGTGGGAGAAGAGTTAATTAATGAATATGCATCCAAGCTCGGGGATGACAGTAAGTCAAAATTGTTTAAAAAACATTCACTGACTGTAGCTTTTTACTATATGCATCTGGTTTTGTTTATTATCCTGCTGTTCTCCTGTTACAGCCTCCATATTATTTTATTCTTGCATTACCTTTCTGTATGTGCTGTTGTCAGTTACATATATTATTTTCTCAGTGTAATAGTCTGCTAGAATTCCCAGCCCTTGGTTTGCTTCCCAAATATGGGGTGTGGAGGAAGTAGGTGGAAAAAATTATACCTAATTGAACACTTAGATTGGCACACAAGTCATAAGAATACTTTATGAGCATTTGGCAAAGGTTTTTTATCTAGCTGTCACTCATTCGGTTGTCTGCTCTTCAGAGAGATGGCAAAGAATGCAAGAATATTTTTTATAAGGAGAGGAAAAGTTATTCATTAAGTCATAAGTGATACCATGTTGTAGAAATTAATAAAAAGGCTGTTTTTATTATAGAATTGCAGTTGTGATGCTATAGTTCAGGATGTGCCTGGGTTTCCGTTGTACATAAAATGACTTTTCAGGGGATTTTATCTAAATAATGCTAATTCTCACTGGACAGAAACTTGGCATGCAGTGTTTCAGACCAGAAGGGAATTATTTAGAAATATGTCACAATAATACAATATCACTTTTTTATATAAGCTCAATATAAAACATAAAGGAAGAGAGTTCTTCAGGTTTTCATATGAATCTCATACATGCAGGAAGTGATGCCTGGATTTGTTTTTAATGTTCATTCCTCTTCTTGCATCTTTCCTTTCTATAATTTGGTTAGCTTAATAAATTTTCCTTTTGATTCTTTAATTATTGTCACCCATTCTTCTATGGCTGCTGCTGGGTGTTGCAAATATAGTGATGAAATATACAGTAAAAGTTCTGTTATCCGGCATCTTACAAGCTGGCATGCTCCACTAACCGGCATGCTGGCTTGTAAGATAAAGTGAAACGGGAAGTGCCCACCGTGGCTCAGGGCAAAGCAGCCTGCACTGCCAAGCCCCGACGGCCGGGGGGCATAACAGGCTGTGCAGGACCTGCCTCCCTGCCCCGCGGTGAGGGTCAGTGATGCCGCAGGAGGGGCGGAGGGATGCCCCAGATGCGGCGTGAGA
This sequence comes from Gavialis gangeticus, assembly GCF_001723915.1. Lineage (NCBI taxonomy): Eukaryota > Metazoa > Chordata > Crocodylia > Gavialidae > Gavialis > Gavialis gangeticus. Next base: position 170,201,894 of record NW_017728992.1, read on the forward strand.
AGCGGCAGCCGGGACCACTCAATTAACCGTCATATTTTGTTATCTGGCATCCCTCGTTCCCGGGGGATGCTGGATAACAGAGATTTTACTGTATTTGCTAGCTGAAGTCGCAAAGATTCTCAACAAGTCCATCTCTGTTCACTTTTAAAAAGATAGACTTTTTTTCAAGCACCCAGAAACAAAAATCTGAAGAGATACATTCCTAAAAAGGCCTTGCATTTGTTTTCTTACAGACCAGGAGTCTTTTAATGTGGCATGCTCCCAGAAACTGTAGAGCCGTTTCCCTTACTATGGCATTCTCTCTAGTTTTATCTTGCAACTTTGCACCTATGATTTTTGTTTGACTTTCTTTCAGTGAGAGGGACTTCTAGTGCTCTCCAAAATAAATAGTATATCTCTTGGAGATTAGTTGCGTGGATAAGCTAAACATAGCTTTGTATCTAAACCAGATCCTTGTGTAAAATGTAGTAGCTGTGAGAGTAAAAGTGTGGGTATAAAAGCTATATACCTAAAGAAGAACCCTGTACAAATGGTATCCCTACTGTAGCTGTTGTAAATGTTCCCCTCTGGGCTGGATAGCGTGGCCCTGTACACTAAATCAGGTTGACACACAGGATCAGAGGTTGGGCACAAGGTTGGGCTGGCGCACGGGATCATAAGAATATAAGAACTGCCATTTACTGGATCAGACCATAGGTCCATCTTGCCCAGTATTCTGTGTCACACAGTGGTACAGCATGGATGCTGAAAGGGAGAGTGAACAAGGGCATGGCTAGGGTATTTTCCACTTCCTCTCCCACTTGCAGCCTCCAGGTTTAAAGGTCCCATGCCCCAAACCTGTGTGGGATCTAGCCTGCAGACTGACCTCGTACTGCTCTTCTAACCTGCAGGGCTGGAACATTGAGTATCGGTAGTCTAGATCATTGTTGTATAGGATTAAAAATGCAAAAAATAGAAGAAATCTAAATCTTTGGTTTTGAAGTCCTGGAAAGTCAGTAACAGAAATTAGGAAGAAATGTACTCTGATAAAAAATTTTTTAAAAACAACTACCTGTACAACGGTTCTTGTCATACACATCTAATACTAGTCACTGCCTGAAACAGGATACCAGTTTAAGTGGACCAATGGGCTACTTTAGGTGACAGTTCTTAAGTCCCAAAATAATATTGTGTTCTTTTGGGTAACAGGATTATTAAATGGAATATTTTGAGCATTATTTTGTCTTTATTACCATGGCTGGGAAGCAGAAAATCTTTTCTCCTCCTAAGATTTGTTATTTTTATAATAATACTTCATACAAAAATAGTTAACTTTGCAGTATTGTTTTTTTTTTTTTACACTTTATGGAAAGCCTGGGTTACTTGTCTTCCGTGTGTTGGAAGGATCCTGCAGCATGCTAAGTGTTCTTAACTCCCATTTTCTTAAATTGAAGGACACCTGATACCTCACAAGGTGCTCTCTGTTAATTTTATTCTTTTTTCCCCTTTTCAGTTAATGTACTGAGGTGTACTGCACTGTCTCTTACTTTGTACAGCGCCTTGCACGGCTTAGGCTTGTTATAAGTCACATGCTTGGCATTGCTTAAATCAAATTATGTATTTGTTTGTGATTTTTAAGTAATTCCTTTGCCTGATGGAAGATGGTGTTATTGATGGGGATTTAGGGTATTGAAACAGTTAAAATTATTTTTCTTCTGAGTAAGAGTAGCTACTCTCCAGATCTGGACACAGTGCATTTCATAATGTGTTCTGTTTAGAAAACTCTAGATATAATGTTAGGAAAAGCAAAGAATTAGAGCTTTTCACCTTTTACCATGTCAGAAGGTACTTTATATTACTGAAGGCAATAAAACTGCTTAAATGTACTTGTAATTAATTCCAGCAGTGTGTTTAAAATGTCCTCGTTTCAGTAATGATCTGCAGGAGTGGTAGGGAAAAATGCACAGAGACAGAATTCATTAATCTTATTTACATTTTAGGTGTTTCCCATCATTCTGAAAATCAATTATCCACATTTAATGTCTCTTTTGTGTCTAGTTTGGATAATATATGAACAGGTGATGATTGCTGCCCTGGACTGCAGTCGGGATGACTTGGCATTGGTAAGTATTCAAGCTGAACTTTAAATCAAACCTTAGATTTTCTTTTTGGGGATCTGTTCCAGATAGCCCTTTAGACAGTTATAAGATATTAGAAACTATGTAGCTTGGACTTAAAAAATCTCAAGAAATATGCTGGGAAGCAACTGCCTCTACCCACGCTACTGTGTAACTTTTTGTTTAGACAAAGCATGTCTTTTTCAATAGCTAGGAAAATTATTTACAGCGACTCTAATGTGGGCTGAATGTCAGGAATAATATTATTGCTGCCATATTGTACAGAGAATACTTGTTTATTGAAAACCTTTCAAATTGTATCAGTTTTTAAAACACTTTGAGGTAATGTATCAGTGCCATGCATATGAATTTAGTTGCCTGATTGCTATTAATGCTGACAGGAGCAATACAGCTAAATATATGCATAATAAATTGAGAAGGCCAATTTGTGCAATTCAGGCTTTTAGTATTTAGTGGTAATGGAAAAAAAGTGGTTGTGTTCTATTTTGCTCTTTTATGATGTATGAAAATGGCATTACAAACCTAAACTTTTTTGTTCTTTGACTATACACCTTTGGTTTTTATTCTTTCATTACCTCTGCTGGTTTGTCCTAGAGAGGAAGAGCTGCCACTGCAGCTACAGTTGGAGTTATAACCATCAGTGATCACCTCTTCCAAATCTTGCCATCTCTTTGTTTGGCGGGAGAACATATTTTGCTGTAAAGAATTTATGGGTATTCAGTTTTGAACGGCAGTTTGTAATCTGATTTTTATTTGGATGCATACAAATCACAATGTAAAGAAGAAAGGATTAGGTAGGATTCTAATCACCATTGCTATTGATTCAAAATGCAAATGTTAGTATAAACAAAAACACTCAGCATCTAGGGAGGGGGAAAAAACTTGAACTATCTCTGCATGCTAATTTTGCTTCCAATGCAACCTCTTCCAGAAAAGCCTGGGAATCTTCTTCTTACTTCTTCAGCAATCCCTTGCAGTTGAGGATGATTGTCTTACCTGTGTCCAAAGATGGCTGATGATGAGGCTTATTCGGGATCACCAGACTCCACTGCATCTCATCTGGGACATTTTTCCATATGGGGTGGATGGCGCTTGATTCTTGATTTGGTATTTTTGACTGCAGTAAAGGTGATCCCAGTGGACACTTATCCAGTCAGGAAGAAATACAGAATA
>NW_017728992.1:170210183-170220539 GCF_001723915.1 Gavialis gangeticus
AATCTTCTTCTTACTTCTTCAGCAATCCCTTGCAGTTGAGGATGATTGTCTTACCTGTGTCCAAAGATGGCTGATGATGAGGCTTATTCGGGATCACCAGACTCCACTGCGTCTCATCTGGGACATTTTTCCATATGGGGTGGATGGCGCTTGATTCTTGATTTGGTATTTTTGACTGCAGTAAAGGTGATCCCAGTGGACACTTATCCAGTCAGGAAGAAATACAGAATACTGTATTAGACAGGCTGTGTTTAGAGAACCTTTTTCTGTGGCGTGAGCACAGCTGAAGAGGGGTGCTCAGTCACAGTTACAGCTGCTGAATCATGCTCCTGTCTTGTCCAAGTGCTTGACCTTCTCGTAACTTCTGCCTTTGTGCCAGTTCATGACTAGGAGCTTCTAGACCTCACCATTTTGCTTTTATCACCATTAGCTGATCGCCAAAGGGCTTGAGGAATGTGCTGGAAAAGCTCTTTTAATGGAAGACGTCTGTGTGTGACTTCTTTTATTGTGGAGAAGCTGCCGCTCATCGGCTTCCACACAGGTCTTGACAGAATGGGACTTTGACCCAATGGCGAGGAGACTAAGATAACTGGGGATCTTGTTCCACTGCTCTCTTCATCTGCCTTTGCAGCCATTGAGATTCTAACATCATCTTCCACCTGCTACTCCATTGAGGACTTGTAGACCCATGGCTGGGGGCTGGGCAGGCTTTTCAGGAGGGCGACCATTGCCATCTGCTGTCCTTACCACATCCTGGTGGTGCTGCTGCTGCTTGGTCAGTGACTGCTTATTCATCAGGTACCCCTGCTTATTTCACAGTTAACGTTTCCTGAAGGTCATTCCACTATCCACCATCTGTGGACGCACTGTGTTGCAGTACAGCTCTGCCCCACAGAACCTGGAAATGGAACTAGTCTCTACAGTGTACTGCAAAGGCTTCAGCTACTTTAAACCAAGAAAAGAGACCGTCCTATAGTTCATGCACCTTCCAGCACCATCATCTCTCAAATTGCAGGGTGTCAGATGGCAGTTGGGCTTGGTGGAGTGTGTAAATGGATGAAACTCAACAACCTGTATAGAAGAGTTCAAATCAGATTATCTGGTGATCTCTTCTGGTCTTGATTTCTTCATTTTTTTAAACTTGAGTTATTAATCATTCAACTTGTCATATTTAAAAGAATATCTAGTCCCCAAATATATATACATAAAGACGGATATCTATCTTCCATCAACGGTCTTCCCTTAACCCAAGTCAGTGTACATAGAAGTCTTTGTTTTTTTCTTCACTTCTTTTCAGTCTCTAATCCTTTGTATTTTGGTCAATGTTAAGCATTCGTGTTTCTTCATCTCTAATTCACCCTTCTTTTTCCTTAGAGCTCTGCTCACTATCTTTTAATTTACTCCAAATTTGTTCTTAACGGTTAACTAGAGTTTCACTATTTAAATAATTAAAGAAGTTTCTCAAACTTTCTGGTTTGGAAACAGAAGAAGATTCTTTTTAGACAATTTCAAGAATTTCCACCAGATTTCTAAATAAGCATTTTTTTCTTTCTCCCCTGGATAAGACTGACTTTGTAGGACAAGTTTTCGATTATTAAAATTTTCAAAATGTATTTTAAACCAGTCACTGATTTTTAGGGTGTCATTTATTTTCTAACCTCTTGCAGTTGTAATTCTTGCAGCTACTTGAAAATAAGTGATGAATTTATTATGTTGCAGAGTTCTCAGGAAGGTGCAGAAAGGGATTATCTGTTAGCTGGCATTCTGTTAATTCAGTCATCTTGTCTCCCACCTTTTTCCAGAATAGTTTGATTCCTCAGACATGTCCACCATATGTGGTAGAATCTCCTACCTGGCCACACTCCCTGCAACATTTGCCTGTTCCTGTACTATAAATGCATTTAATTTTAAGTGGGGTGAGATACCATCAATACAGGACTTTAAAATAAGATTCTTTTATTGTTGTACATATGGATATTTCAGGACCATTGTCCAGACATTCTCCCATTCTTCAGTGCTAGTGTCAGTAACCCATTTTGTTATAAGCAATGCATTTCTTCTGTATAGTTACTTAGAAATTGCTTTAGATATTGATTCCTATGAAATTATAAGAAATTGGACTTTTATATAAATAGGCATAGTTTAATAATCTTGAATTTCATACGTATAGGGTAAACCTGAGTACGTGTTATAATATTATATACCATACTGGACTTTTTGTGAGCTAAGTATACTCCTCGTTCTTGGATACCTCTCCTGTTCCATGAAATAAGTTATTGTCTTGTAATTAAATATGTTATCGTCCATGAAATAAGTTATTGGCATGAAAACAAGTGAATAAGCTGAGAGACAAGCCTCTGATTTTTCTGGTATATTTTTGGTCTCGGGGGTTTTATAAGAACTTTTTGTGAAGTTCGTACATAGACCAACATGGATAAAAAATGCAAGTTGCCACATACTAATAATCTGAGCAATGGTGTTGAATTGAATTTATGGCCTCTTACATTGTGTTGTGTTTCTTATAGGATGTTAAATAAGTAGAATTGCTTAGTTGCTGTGCTGAGCTTAGTGCAAAACTTAAATCTGGTTTTGTTTGTAGTTATTTGACAACATTTAATTCAAGCTAGTTAACATCACGTGGTTTTTTTACTGTAGCTGCAGCTCTGAGTGTGTAAACACCTTTTGGAATCTCTTCTTTTTCATAGTGAACACTTGACAGCCGAGATGCATCTTTCTTAAGGAAAGGAGTTTTTTCAGCTCCAAATAGAGGAATCTGAGATGCTTTTCCACCTACCCATTCATCTGGCTTCATTGCTTTTTATCCTTTTTGTTACTGTACCCATTCATCTCACTTCATTGCTTTTTATCCTTTTTGTTACTGTCATCTTTATTCCCCTTGCACAAAATAGCCATGCCAATATTTCACTTAGCCAGCTCCATCTTTTTTACACACATTTGTACTGAGATTATCTGCTGTTGGTAGACACTTATAATAACTATGTCTAAGATGGTGGAGTCCATGTTTACCTTTTTTGCCTTTGTAGAATTAAACTACATCTATAAGAAAAGAAAAACTCCTCTACTTATGCATTCTTTATTTCTTCACTGATTATTTTTTATGATGGGTGTAAATGAAAATCCAAAACTATAATATAAAGTGTTTGAGGAAACCTACTAACACAATTGGCAGCAAACAGTATTTGTACAAATATGGTACACTATGTGAATATGCACTTTTAAAATTATATATCACTTAATAAAATGTATCCTAGTGGACATTAGTGGCCAGATTTTGCAAAATATCCATGTAGAGGAGGGAGTGAAGGAATCTGGAGCAGTTAAAAATGTGGCTGGTTTAGTTTTTCTATCATTCCATCACTGCAGTTCTTTATTTGTAATACTTTAATTCTGATGTTGTCTTTATGGTTTGGATCCCTTATGACCAGCTGTCTCACAGTGTGCATGAGCACTTAATAATATCCAGTGACTTGACCTAATGGAGTCTGTCTTATTCTTGTAAATGCTATACCCTTATGTCCTGATCCTGTAGTTTTATCTGCAGATGTGATTCCTGTGCCAGCGCAGTCATATTGATTGCTTTCAGTCTCTTTTTTTGTGTCCCTTGTGGGTTTATGTGTAGTGTGGGTGCCCACCCACTTGGATCCAATTGCTGTTTAAAAATAGAGATTTTTCTTTTGATGATAAAAGTTAGTGCTTTTCAATAGTTTTTACATAAGATTACCCAGATTTTTAAAGATATTCATATGATGTATGCTCTATGTGCATGTTTAATGTGCTGTGATGTACAGGAAGCTTTGTATGACAAATTTTAGTTACGAGCAGAAAACACCCACTCTGAGCTCCACTAAACCATTCTTTTATTAAGTCAGGAGTTATTCATTAGATGAATTACATCCTTCCAGACTGGTCTCATTAGATACTTAACAGAATTTTGAAAACATTCTGTGATTATTGTGGCCCCCTGTGACTACATTCAGGGCTATCTCCTTTTGGCCTTTCCCAATTCTTTGTACTCCAAACAGCTAGGAGGGGTGGGAATGTTTCTTCTTCCTCTTCTCTCACACTCAACTTTTCCTTTTGCATCCCACTCTGTCTAGAAAGATAAGGAGGAAAACTTGTGCTTTGAAGTTTGCAAATCAGTTCCATGTTTAACTACTGAATTTTATATAGGACAAGGCAGAGTAATTGCTTATATTTATAGAAGTCTGCCAGAGCTCTGTGTCTTAAGGTGTTTAAGGATGAAATAATTGTAAGTGGTATGAAAAGGAGTGTTCCAGTGGAAACCTTAGGATTTATTTGCTTCATTGTGCTTGGAGAGCTCAGGGTCTGGGATAGAAAGCTTGCCAGGAGCACAGGGACAAGCAAGTTACAATTCCTGCGCTACCTAGAAAGTAGGTGGACTGTGCTAGGCACCTATTCTCTAGCATAATCTGGGAGAGCTGCTGCCTTTCCCTTCCTTGCCATTTTCTTTTAATCCAAAAGTCACAGTCCAGGCAGTTGATTTAGTCAATCAAGGACTCAAGTTGGTTCCCCCCACCCCACCTTTGTTTCCTATATTGATGATAAGCCAGTTTCTGTGTGAATATAGTTAAATAAATGGCTTACATTCTTATAAAAGTACACTACGCTTTTAGTCGTATACAATTTGTACTTTTTTTGCAGATGGCTGAGTATTAGGCCGGTGTGAAGCGTAAAGTATTCACTTTGGTTTTGGATTTGGTGATTCGGAGGGACAGTGATTCGATTTGGTGATTCAGATCGCTGTCCTGATTCGATTTGGCCGAATCTGAAGATATTCAGTGCCAAATTTTATTCGGCCATAAACTATACAGGCAGGCAGTGCCAGCGGGAGCAACTGGGGGAGCATCCAGATGAGCCCTGGGAGAAGCTGTGGCTCGTCTGGCTGTTCCCCTGACCTGGGGCGAGGCAGGCATTGCTTGCAGCCCTGAGAGAAGCCATGGGAGCTGGGGGATTGAGCTGGGGGGGAGTCCTTGTTCATTCCCCCAGCCCCTGTGGCTTCTCCGGGGGCTGCCAGCACTGCTTACCTCACCCGGGTGGCGGGGGGGGGCGGGCAGGGAGCCTGAGGGGCAGCTGGATGAGCCATGGCTTTTGCCGGGGCTGCTGGCTCAAACTGGGGCTTCTCCAGGTGTTCCCCCAGCTGCTCCCACTGGCACTGCCTATTGCCTGCCTGTACAGTCTATGGCTAAATCTCTGAATCTCTCTGAATTGATTTGGAGGCTTCCAATTCAATTCAGAGAGATTAATGGGTCTCCCAATTGGATTCGGAGCTTCAGCTGCCAAATTGGGCCCAATCTCCTCTGAAGCGAATTGGCTACCGAAGCTTTGCACCACCCTACTCAGTATTAGACTTTAGGGCCTATGTCCAGAACTCATTGTTTTTTATGATGTGATTGGTTTGGAAATAGTAGACTGTACATATAGCAGGTATTGATATGCATTAATCTCCAGTTGTGATAGGAAGTATTAGTGACAAAAGAGACTTCTAGTTTTGTTTTTTCTTTTTTCATCATTTTGTCACTCAGAATTGCATTACAGATTGGAAGAATCTTTCTCTTTTTTTGTAGTTCTGCCTTCAAGAGCTAAGACGGCAGTTCCCTGGGAGCCATAGAGTTAAACGACTAACTGGCATGAGATTTGAAGCCATGGAAAGGTAATGACTGAATTTAAAACTATTTTTTTTCCTGGAAAACATACTAAGTATCTCTTAGGGTGAAAACAGATGTTGCCTTTGTGTTGCCATAAGAATTTTTATGGTGGCACAGAGGCCAAACAAAATGACATCCGTGCCCATTACTAGGGGTGCACTGATAAAGATTTTTTTAGGCCAATACTGATCGCCAAGTATTAATGAGCCATATTGACTGATACCGATCTGATTGCTAATATGCAGCCCACCATCTGGATGGTAAGTCTTGGTGGGAGGAGGCAGATTGAGGCCCGCATGGTGAGGGAGGGAGTGAGGCAGGGCTGGATCAGGTACTGCCCAGATGCGGCATGGTGCAGGATGGAGCCGTAAGTGGCTTGTATGTGGTGGGGGCTGTGCACACCCCAGAGGGAGGCACAGGGGGGTGTGCCCCCAGATCTGTATGTGGATACGAGGCCAGACTGCAGCTACAGACTGGGGCCGGGGACAGCGCCTGGCTCTTCCGGGTGGGGTTTGGGCCGGGGCTGCACTCGGCAGGTAGCAGCAGTGCTGGAAGAGGGGCTACGGAGAGGGCCACCCCAGACTTTGTTGTAGTCCCCCTGTAGCCCCTCTCCCAGTGCTACCACCTGCCCTGAGTGCAACCTCGGCCCAGCCCACCTTCCCCCTGCACACAGATCTGGGGAGCACATGCCTCTTGTGCCTCCCTCGGGTGTGTGCAATGGCAGGAGCCGCCCCTCTCCTCATCTGCAGCCTTCTGGACAAGCTGCAGCTCAGTCCTGCGCCCTATGCCCTGTCCTGCCTTGGCTGTGCAGCACATGCACCAGCCCCAGTCCCATTCCCTCTCTCAACGTGGGGGCCTTAATCTGCACACCCCCCACACACACACCCTTTCCCTTTCCTCCACCCCTTCCTCACAACAGACTTGCCAGTTGGACCTGCTGGGCTGGCAGCATACATGCTACAGCTATGCACATGCATGCAGCATTTATCGGTAACATTATTGGCAACATTAGCCAAAAAAAGCTGATTGCCGATAACATCAATTTTCCTTTACTGATACTGATACGATATGGACCGAGACAGAGGTGCACCTCTGTCTATCCTTTATCATGCCACACTTGTGTAAAATTGATGGCCGCCACTTAAGTGGTAACAATTTCTGCTGCTATTCAGCAGCAGCAGTCTGTTTGTTTTTAAGGCATGAGAGCATGGACATCCTGGAGCTGCCTAATTCTGTGCTCCCTAAGAATTCCTATGCAGGATCAGGCCCCTCAAGCCTTGGGAGTGCTTGCCTGGCTTTCTCCACTTGAAAGAAGTCATCCTGGGGAAATCTTCTGTAGCATAACTCTCTGAGTAGGGTCTATGGGCAACATCTGTTTCACCCAGTGAAGTGGATCAACTGTACTGGGACAGCTGATCTACGTAATTTGGTGAGGTCTATTTCTAGCCTCAGAAAGAAGTTTTACTACACCAAAATGAACACAGGGCATGTCTACACAAGTTGTTTACTGCAATGTTGCCTAATTAGCTCTGCAGTAAATGCCTCAGTGTCTACACATGTTCCTGCTAGGTCCCCTGCCAGCTGGAGCTGCTCCAACCCAGCTCAGTGTGCTGGGATCCCAGGCACATGTCTAAACATGGTGCCCAGGAGCAATAAACTCTGGTGCGGTATGCAGTCTTTCACTAAGACTTTATAGAACCATTACTGACCACCATAGGTCAATAGGCTGTAAAATATTAAATATTTTTTGGTTTTTATATATTTATATATATCCAAAAAAATATAGCTACTAGTCAGTTGAATATGTCCAGAATACAAGCAACATTTTGAAGCTACACCTGTAGCTCCCAATAATCTTTTCTGCCTCAAATAATTGAGGAATACAGCTCTTTCCCCCAAGTTATTCTGTTATAAAATTTAACCATATAGAATATAATAAAAAAAACTGTAACCTTTCTGATCTTTTGCAGTATCTTGTAAATGGGCCATTAATTTCTATATAAAATGGTTTAAATTAAATGCAGATGATTTCACTGCCTATTATACTCTGTAGGACTTTATCACAAGGGTAGGACTGTCCTGCAGGCCAGCCATAGTTTGTTTCTTTTCCCAGTTTAGATAGTTCTTGTATACAAGTTTATAAAATCCTGTTTTAAAATGGGAATGTAAAGATACAGAAAACAGCTAGGGCTTTTGGAGATGACATCTAGTAATTGCTTGCTTGGAATGTTAGTACCTAACATCAACTAACTGTTGCACACCACAGTTTACTTGCAGAATTAGCCTTTGAGGTCTAGAGACCATGAACCAGATTGATTTAAGGAAATTGGAAGTCTACTAGGAGAAAAAATGGTTTTCATTTAACAGATGTTTTTCATCCTTTCTTTCCATTGTATTGAACATATAAATTGACATATCCATGAAAGCCCGTTGTTTGGATTGAAAATAATGGAAAACTGGGGTTCACTTTTGCACCAGGAAACTTAGGGTAATTAAACCTTCCACATTCTTACACGTGTTGTGAAAAGTGAGTTATTTGAGCTGTCTTCCAAAGAATTGCCTTGCTAACCTGTCCCTATAATAGTTAGCTCTGCCCATGCTGTTATTGGCCAGACATAGTGAACAAGAAACTATACGGTTTGGTGCTTTTCATGGGCTGATAAGTTGGCAGGTTGTCCAGAAATGGAACTGTCAATTGTGCACTGCCTAGACATTTATTTCCAGATTTATGTGATTAAAGGGTTTGCTTTGTGCCTTTGAACAAATAGGCTCAGCATGTAGGATGAATGCAACAGGGCTGGCAACCTAAAATATTTCAGCAGGGCATAACAGTTCAAATGGAGTTGTCCAAAACTGATTGCACATACTCCTGAGCTTATGTTTTGAGTCCTTGAAATGGAATCACTCAGCAATAACCTCTGTGGCCAAACAGAAAGGCTAATCATGGGCTAATGTGAGAGGCAAATATTTTTTTGGGTGATGTCTTTTTTTTTATTGGACCTACTACATGGTGGGTGCATCTACATGAGATGCTGTACTGAAGAGTTGACTTAGCACTGCAGTAAAGTGTCATCATCTACAAATGCGTCCATCTTAGACTGGAGTAAAGTAATTAACTCTGCCGTAAGATAGTACTGCCCAACACAAATACTATCCTATGATGGAATTATTTACTGTGCCACAATGCATGTGTAGACAGTGCCTGGGGCTGGCTAAGGCATGAGGCGTGCCAGCCAGCTAGTCCTGCACCATGGCAACCTTGTGTCCCAGCCAGCCCCTCTGCAGCATGTTGAGTTGGAGTGGAGCATCTCTGGGCTGGTAGGCTGACCCCCTGGTTCCCCCGCTAGCCAAGGCTGTACCACCCTGGCTTAACGTGCTGTTATCCCAGGTGCATGTGTAAATGCTATGCCCCGGAACAGTGAACTCCAGCACAAACTGCCCTGGAGTTTATTGCAGTGCGTTAATATCATATGTAGACATGTCCAGTTGGAATCAAGTTAGATCAGCTTTTGAATACAAGGTATTCTTCAGCCTTGCATTTTGAAAGCTGGTCTGACTTGATCCCAACAATGTGGTTGGTCCAATAAAAGAGATTACTCAAAAGATGTTCTTCTCACAGAAATCCTGGACCATCATGGCTACAACATCACTACCATATTAATGAGATAACAAAGGCAATAATATCCAGTCATTCTTAGCTTTCATAGGTCCTCAGCAGGACAGTGATACGGTGGGGCCTTAAGGAATAAGGACATCTTCTTCTGAAAAGGAAAATAAAGTACTTTGTCAAACAGCTTGGCTTATAAAGTGCCCTGGAGAAAATCTGATGAAGTACAATATGTGTGGGGATATGAAAAAACTAAATAGATCTGACACAATGTGTGGATAACACATCTGGTACATAGAGTGTATATTGAACCAAATTGCTTTATTTTTCCAGCTCAGGCTGTAAAATGATCTGAATAAAAAGATGAATTGTTTCCCAGAGAAGATTTAAATCCACTGTAGCAACATCGGTTTACCTCACCACTTCAAGCAGCAGCTTTATGGGGGAAATATAAACCCATGTTGTTCTAGTGATAGGAAAGACTTTATATTTGGCTTTGTAATAGATGAGAGCATGAGTTACTTGGTATAACCCAGGGGTCAGCAACCCCCAGCACGCGTGCCAAGCATGGCACACAAGGCCATTTTGCTTGGCCCACCACTGCCAGCCTCTCACAGATCTGGGGGGCGAAAGTTCTCTCTGCCCTCCGGGAGTGCATGCTGCTGCTGGGAGCCAGCCCCACCACCTGCCCAAGTGCGCAGCAGGCAGCAGCAGTGGGTGCGGGAGCTGGCTCCTGCTCCTGCTGCCTTCTGTTGGGGGCAGAGAGCTGTGGACTTGGGTCCCTGGCCCCATAACCTGGCGGCTGGAGGGCAGGGGCATGAGCAGGTGGAGAAGGCATGGTGACGGCTGACTGCAGAGCGGATCTGCAGGATGGCAGCCACAATGAAGACATAGGAGATGCAGATCATGAGAAAGGGGACAATCAGGGTTATGAAGGTAGCAGCAAAAACAATGGCCTCAAGGCTCTCTTTCCTGCCACACACAAGCTGTAACATAGGCATTACATCACAGTAGAAGTGGTCGATTTCATCGTTACCACAAAATTGCTGATGGAAAAGCAAA
>NW_017728992.1:170225539-170226251 GCF_001723915.1 Gavialis gangeticus
GGAACCAAGGGGCACAAGCAGAGCTGGGAGGCTAGTGTGGGGGGACCTTGCACAAAATGAATACACAAGATCAAAGGTAGTATCAGAAGTTTTATTGTCACCAGGTTTACAATTTTTAGAAAATCTGGTATTTACCATAAAAAGAGAACATTTGTGATTATTAATTATACTAATATGCAGTGCATCCTGCCCTCGTTTTGTTTTTCTGGCATGTCGGCACTCTGGCACCTTCCAATGTAGACATTGTGTTTTTTTCGGCATTCCGGCCAAAAAACATTGCCTACCCCTGGTACAACCTCTCCAACCGATTATCTGTGGCTAGTTATGCCTTACGTGATTGATTCTCAACCAGGGTGCCACCCTTTCAAGGGTGCTGTGGGGTGGGGTGTCACAGAACGGTAGCACTGCTAGGTGTGTAAACATGATTCACCAGCTAAAGCCAGAGATTTCAAATAGGAATCTATAAGGAAAATATCCTGACCTGTTGCTGTCTTTCTGAGTCCCTTGCAACAGAAGTATTGCTCTGTTTTTTTTTTTGTAGTGAAAAATTGAGTGAAAACTAAGAGCTGACATTTTCAGATGGGTGCCTTGAGTCTAATGTGGGGTGCTTTGAGTATAAAAAGTTTGAGAACCTCTGTTGTATGTCCTCATCAGAGAGAAATGAATGTAAGTTTTAGATAATCTCAGTTTGATTTTTTTTTTTTTTTTTTTT
>NW_017728992.1:170226276-170228621 GCF_001723915.1 Gavialis gangeticus
TTTTTTTTTTTTTTTTTTTTTTTTATCTACTGTAACAAAGTGGAGAGTTCCTGTTTTGGGTAATCTTTAAAGTGGCTGGGTTTTGTTTCTTTGGATCTTAGATAGGGTTAGAGAACAGGCGAGGAAGAAGGGTTTCCTTTATTTAGGTAAAATAAAAGTGGAAGTAGAAAGGTAGAAGCAAGCAAATTTTATTTATCCTGTTTCTGGTGTATACTGTTTCTGCTAAATACTATCACACTGAGAAAAATCAGCTTATTTTTTAAAGAGGTGACACCAAATTTTGCAGTTCTTCAAGGCTGATTTGATGGGAATTTTGCTCAACGGAAAGCTTAAATAATGACTGTAAAAATTTGGCTATATGTACAACTTATTTTTTGCAACTAAATAATATTTCCATAGTACCCAGGTTGGTGTTGTTTAATTACAGAAGCAATAAAAAATCACACAGGTTGTTTGAGATTCACATCAGCTTTTGTTGATATTAAATAGGTATGATGATGCTATCCAGTTATATGACAGAATTTTGCAAGAAGATTCAACCAACACAGTAAGTTAAACAATTTCCTTGAAAATATAAAGCCAAATTGTTTCAATTTAAGCTGACATTTTTCTTGTAGCACTGTAGTGAAACAGTTATCTGATCATGTTTGTGTCTTTTAACTTCTAGCATAATATTTTAACATTCATTTTTGGAATTAAGTTTCTTCTATGAAAATAATTAATGTTTACATTTTTAAAAAAATACTGAGTTGAGAGCTCATTTCTGTAAGTGATGGCCCTTTACATTTATCTTATGGGGTTTGGATCGGATCTTTTAAGTATTAAATGTTGGGGGATGGTTTAGTGATAAACTGCTTTAAAGACTGTATAGTTTACCATGCATCTCCTAGCCCATTTCTTAATCATATTTGAAAATCTACTTTGAGTTGCATAGTATTTATCTCAATCTGGAAGTAAGCTTGCTCTTGAGTGAACCTGCAGTCTACGGTACAGCTTGCCTACGTAAAAAATAACTGAGAGGAAATTTTAGGAACTTGATGTCTTCAGGCACATGCATTGCAACAGTACAAAATGTGTAGTAGTACAGAAAATAAAGTGCTGTTGGCAGCCATATGTTCAAAGTCCCCTCCAGCTGCAGGGTGACAGAGTTGCTAGAATGGCATAACCTCCACCCAGAGGGCGATCAGGGGCTGCTCTATAGATCTGACCGGATTTCCTCTCCCCCTCCCCCTGACAGCCTTGCAAGCCCTTTAAAATTATAGGGGTTTTAGAGGTTGCATGGGCAGCCTGAGAGCCATTTAAGGTACGCTCTTGGGCTGCCCTGTAGCAAGGAATACAAGTTTCTCTGACTGGGCAGTCTGTGGCCCGGCAGCCCTGTCCCTGTTGCTGTTGTGCAGCAATGGGGAGGGGGAGCCAGCATTCCTTCCTGATAGTTAAAGCTGGGTGGGCTTTGGGGGAGTCAACTGCTGCACCCTCTCTCTCCCTTTTGTGGGGGACAGAGAGTAGAGCACTGTGGGATTGTGGAAGGTAGAGACCTGGCCAAACATGACGTTTGTTTGAGCACAACAAAAGACATACTGTCTGAATCGGACTTCGGTAATGATTAACTTTTCCCATTTCTACCATACTGGCAGCAGTTTGTCTGTCAAAAGTGTAGCATAAGTTGGAAATTACCATAACGTAGTTTGCTAATGGCTTTGTAGTCTCTTGTGGACTCAGATCAAGTTTCATAACATTCTTGAAGTATTTAGTGTGACGCTTAACTGCTTCCAAATTCTGTTACAATCCAATAAGGAAAAGCAGATTATATGCCTCTCGTTAGTTCAGTAATGGCTTCTCAGCCTCTTGTGGACTTGGATTAAGTTTTGTAACATTCTTGAAGTATTTTTAGGTCTTAATTCTGCCCTCTGTTTTGTTTATCAGGCTGGCTATATATCAGTTGTGTTTGCCTGGCTAATGAAAGCCTGATAGATGATGTGAGCCCTTACAAACAAAACAATACTTTTTTTACATTTATAAAATGGCAATTACCAGCTTCAGGCATCAGCAAAATCAGGGCTGTTCAATTTTGTAAGCTGTCAGGGGCTGCATGCTGTGCAACCTGCACCGGGGCAAGCCACAGGCCACATGGGCTATACAATGCATGGATGGATGTCCCCCTCTGTACCTCACAGCTCCGCTTTCCCCCACTCCCTCTCTGTGGGGGCCTTGATCTGCCCCTCCACGTCCGTTCCCTTTTTCCTTCCCTTTCACCACAACAGACTTACCAGCTGCATGCAGCTCTCCAAGCTGCTGGCCTGTGCTCCTCACTGCCTATGTGTTGTGCTGCGGCTGCACGCATGCAC
>NW_017728992.1:170233621-170236013 GCF_001723915.1 Gavialis gangeticus
GCCACAGGCCACATGGGCTATACAATGCATGGATGGATGTCCCCCTCTGTACCTCACAGCTCCGCTTTCCCCCACTGTAGCACTACACTCCTGCTTGCGTCTCCCCTTTTCCCTCATCGGGAAACTCCAGCTGCAATAATGGGGGAAGCAGCCACTGGCTGGGGGGCAGGGAATGCGAGGGCTGCAACTTAACCCCTGGCAGGCTGCCAGTTGGACAGTCCTGTGCTAAATTAAACTACTCTTCCAGTCTTTTTTTAACATGAGCGCAATCTGCAAATATCTGTGATTGTCTAAATTATTTTTTTTACTTATTTTTTTTTTCTACTGGTGCTATGGCAGGTTTGCAATATTTGTCTGTCTCCCTGGTGTAAATAGTGTGCCCCCTTTTTTTTGGAGGACAAGTGTCCCAGTACTGCTGCCATTGCATTGTCATAGTCTGAGGGTGTGGTGTGCCTAGGCTTGGAAAGTTTCTCTGGAATTTTTTACACAGCTGAATCAAGAACTGAACTGCTCCAAATAACTAGGTTAAAGGAATGTTAAGGAATATCTCCATAATTAAATTACTTTGTTTGTTTGTTTGTTTGTTTGTTTGTTTCAAGGGCTGCTTAAGTCAGATGTTTTGTAACTGGTGTTTTCCACTAATATATACTCTGTTGACATTTCATCCCTTTACAGATAGTCTGGAGTCTGGAACCTACATATTAGAATAGAAATGACATGCCATGAACTTTTCCATCCCTGAAGAGTTTTTATATTGCTTAATATATGTTGTTTTTATATTTGTATGATGGGAAGGCTGAGAGGTGATCTTGTGGCTGCCTACAAATTCATTAGGGGGGCGCACCAAGGAACTGGAGATGCTGTTTACCAGGACGCCTCTTGGGGTAACAAGGAGCAATGGTCACAAACTGACAGAGAGCAGATTTAGGCTAGACCTCAGGAAAACCTTCTTCACGGTGAGGGTGGCCAAATCTTGGAATGGGCTTCCAAGGGAGGTGGTGTTCTCCTCTACCTTGGGGGTCTTTAAGAGAAAGATGGATAGGCATCTGGCTGGGGTTATCTGACCCCAGCACTCTTTCCTGCCCAGGGCAGGGGGTCAGACTTCAAGATCTGTTGAGGTCCCTTTCAACCCTAGCATCTATGAATCTAGGATTTTTTAAAGACAACATCTTTAGGGTTGGAGGATTCCTGGGCTTGGCATACCATTGTATGTGGGGCTTCTATTTCTAGTGTTATCCAGTAGACATTTATGTAAGTATGAGATCTTCAGATACTCTAGACAGGGTAAAGGATCTAAAAGTTTCATTTTAACCTTCAGTGGTGAATTTCAGGGTCCTGTCATTCTTTGCAGTTTGTTTTGCTTGGTCTTGGATTTGTGTGTGAAGACTCCACGGACACTGGAAATAAAAAAGCAGGATGAGATTAGCTATACAAGTGTTATCAATTACACAAGAAAAGAAACTAGAAAAATACAGGAAAATACTTTTTTGTAAGAAATGGATCATACCTGTTATATTCCAAATGTAAGCAGATGCTTTTCAAATAACATACTTTTGGCTAGGGACAGAAGTTGCAGATAAACCAAGTCATCAGAAACTGGCTTAAGCCTGTTACAAAAGTTCACTGTATATAAACCAGTTTCAAAATGGCTGAAACTGGTTTAAGATAAACCTGGCTGAATGTAGTATCAGACTTAACTGATTTGGGTCAAACCGGTCTATGAAACTTCTGTCCCAGACCCCTTCCTGGTTTAAATTAAATCATAGCTCCCCAGCATCCCAGCATGTTATCGAGCTCTGGGTTGTGCTGTGATGTCTGGTCTAGCAGAGATGGGTTGGTGGGCGGGGAAGGGGGGCAGGGGCTACCCCCCCACCACAAAGCCTGGCTGGGGTCTGGCAACAGGGATGGGGGTTAAACCACCCTTTCTCTGAATACAGAGCTGCCCTGCCCTAAAACTTACTGCTAGCTGCAGCTGTGGACTTCAAATCCCAGAGGCACCTGGAAGTAGGAAGAGAAAGTGATGAGCAACCTTGCACAGTCCTACTTCTGTAATTCTGGAGTTCAAATCCTAGAGACCTTGGGGACAGCAGGAAGAGGAAGCGAACACACAGCTCAAGCTGGCTGTGTGCCAGAGAGCTGTGCTCTTGTGCACGCCCCTCCCCCCCCCCACCGGGCTTCTGACCTGAGCCACTGCAGGCATATGGCTGCATTTCCTGAATCAGAAATAAATGTGTGTCCAGTTTTCTCAGTTTAATCTCTGCAGCTCAGACTAACCTGGAGAGACTGAGTGATTCAGCCTTGGGCTTTTTGACTATCCACACTTAGCCTTTAAGTTAACAATGTCATATTTTTTGTGTTAAATTTTGTGTTGTGAACCTTT
This sequence comes from Gavialis gangeticus, assembly GCF_001723915.1. Taxonomy (NCBI): domain Eukaryota; kingdom Metazoa; phylum Chordata; order Crocodylia; family Gavialidae; genus Gavialis; species Gavialis gangeticus. The sequence goes on from NW_017728992.1 coordinate 170,236,002, forward strand.
TTGAAATTATTC
>NW_017728992.1:170241013-170243127 GCF_001723915.1 Gavialis gangeticus
ATTCAGCCTTGGGCTTTTTGACTATCCACACTTAGCCTTTAAGTTAACAATGTCATATTTTTTGTGTTAAATTTTGTGTTGTGAACCTTTTTGAAATTATTCAATTGGGCCAATTTCAGTACAAGGATAAAACAGCAATTAAGATCCTCCATCTATTTTTAAGAGGTTGTGCTTGAAGTAAGGTGGAAAGCCTTCTACGTTGTAGTGACAAGAATAGGTCAGTGAGATGTATGCTTTATGACCTTCTGCCGAAATCAGCGGAATTACTTAAGATTTTTGTATGCCACAATCTTTTGAAGTGTGCGTTTTTGGCAGTTGTACTTTTTAGCTCTTAATATGACTAACGTCATTCAAGTGAGGGGTTTCTTAGATGTTTTTTTCTGATGGATATAATTTTATTTTCTAAATGACAACCATGCCTGGCAAAATTATCTAAGTCTAATTTCCTTCTTTAAAATGTAATAAATATATGCAAGGCATTTCTATAAAGGGTAAAATATACTGTAAAATGAAATACTGGAGCAGCTGCATGACCTCTTGTATTTCTGAAATCAGAAATGAAGAGGCTCTGTTCAACATAGAGCAGAGTTCTACCCTGCTGCCCATCTCCCCGTAACTGCAGAGTAGGTTGGATCAATCTTGCATATGAAGAGCCATAGTTAAATAGAAACTTTTGATAAATTGTCAAGTATTGGAATTGTTTCTCTTCTACCTGTTAACTATTTTAAAGCATACATATGTCTGCTGTAGCAAAATGTTTCAAGGTTTTAGAAAATAAACCAGTGCTGAGTTTGTCTTGGCACTCACCTCACCATATAGCAATTTCTTTTGGTGTGCTGACACATGGAGCTGCTTAGATATATTAAACATTTTCTCATTTGGCAAGAGCTGTAAGTGAAACATAGACATTTGTTCACAGAAGTCATGTAAAAATCATATACTGCATGGACGAAAAATTTTAGACAAAGATACTTGGTAGCTGTATAGAAATTTAAAAAAAATATTTTTTTAATAAATAAAAGCCCAGTATCTTTCTATTATGGTAGATGAAATAACTCAAGTTTATATCATATGAAATTGCATCTTCATATCAGTTTTGCTGCATTAAAACTTTGAAATAAGAGGCTGGTAAACATTTTATTTAATTCTTTTAAGCATGGAGTTTAAAAAGGACTTAGTTGGGGATAGATGTGAAAGCAACTTTATTGCTGGAAGAAAGGTAATCCATTCAATATAGAGGCTGTTACAGTTTCATTTTTATTACAGTGGTGACTAGAGACCAAGTAAATTTAGGGCCCCTATTGTTCTAGTCTCTGTACAAACATATATCAGCAGACAGTCCCTGGGCTGAAGACTTTACAACCTAGAAGTGAAATAATGGCAAAACTCTCAGTGACTTTACTGGGGTGAGGATTTCTCCCTAGATAAACGAGGCAAAATATAGAAGTAAAAGGATGTTTTAAATGGAGCTAGTAATGCTACTTGTAGTTAAGGTAGTCTAACAGTTTGTAATATAAGAACCTGCTTTGTATTTAATTATACTTTTGAATCCACTGCATCTGTTCAGACTGAAACTTTCCAGGCTAGTGTCGGCATCAGGCAGAGTATATTGTGAAAAGCTTTGGTTAAACTGATTAGCTATTTCCCAGAATAAGGTAGAGGAAAAATTGCTTTTTCCTAATGTTTAAGAAATTCTTTGAGTTGTGAAGCTGTAAGTATGCCCATGCTTTGGATCACAAGCTTGAAAACTGTCAGTAGGCAAACACTTTTGTTAGATGTGCCTTTTATTATTCCTGCAAACAAACATTCAGATCTGGCTAAATTACAGACCCTTGAAAATCTCTGTTGCACGTTTTTAGTAGAACCTTGTTGGAATTTTGTTGAATATATTCTTTCAAAATTACATCTCTACTGAGCATGTTTTGTTACAGGGGCTGAACAGAAATTTCCTGCAATTTCCTGGCTGTGGTACTGAGTAAAGGAACTGAGAGAAGGGGCACACTAGCTTCTTTTGTGCTCAGTGCTCTTGAGTGCAAAAGAAATGAGGGGGGAGAAAACATTTAGGGGGGGAGAAGGAAATAGCTTAAAGAGAATGCAGAATGGTTAGTAATGGG
>NW_017728992.1:170243138-170249087 GCF_001723915.1 Gavialis gangeticus
GAAATAGCTTAAAGAGAATGCAGAATGGTTAGTAATGGGAGGAAAAAGTAAGTAAAAATCAGAAGGAAGGGAGATGGGATGAGAAAAAGGACAAGAGTGCTGGTGGGATGGAGAAGAGCAGAGAGGCACGGACACAGGCTGGGAGTGCAGGAATAGAAGAGAAAAAATCACTAATGCATCCTCTACTCCAGGACATAGATTTTGAAACATAAAATTCTTGAGTATCTACTTTATTCTGTGGTCAGATACCCATTGGTAAAATGGGTCTCAGGGTTCTTGTAGACATTGCATTTGTGATTAACAAGCTGACTCTTCCCCAGTAGGTCTTATTTGTTCATGTTTTGAAAGATATGAACAGACAGTTGATGACCCATCAGCTAAAGGGGGAATGTTGGCGGAGTCTGTTTAATGGTGCCAGGAGTTTATTACTGCTAGTTCTGGTGAGCCTTGAGGCAGACTGAGGGCCAGTTTCTGGGGGAAGCACATGATTCTGGAGAACAGAAAAATGTCCTCTTCAATGTACCTTTTCTTTTTCCAGCTAAAGAATCATTTTCATTCATGATTTATTTTTGCTTGCCTGCAGGTGGCTTCAGGTCACACCAGCCTATGGCTGGTGAAGTGAGCTAATGCATTCAAACATCGTTCCATGTTAAACCCATAAAAACAGTTAAGTCAGCCAAGTTTCTGATGGGCTCATATGTATTTGTCACTTGTAAGTGGATGGTGACCCTACAATCTGATCTATATGATTTGACCCTGCAAGAAACTACCTCGCATAAAAATTAGGCCTAATTAATGCTTTGCTACATTGATTATTATAAAGCCTTTACATTCAGATTTACTGGGCATTTAGTAATGATCACAACATTTCTGCTGTCTTTCTCATGTTGTATCTCACAGTTCTTAAACTTCTGTTTTGTTTTTATATTGCCATTTAAAGAAAATGATCAGGTCTTCAGTCTAAAAATGTTACTGACTCTTTTTGTAAAACAAATTTGAACTAAGATGAAAACAAAATATAGTTGAATGTTTTATTTTGTTTTCAAGACTTGTTTTCTCTAGAATTCACAAACATAAGATTCTGGAACATTAAAACCAGTTATACAAACTGTGGAACATCTCTTCTCCTAAGAGATTCAGTAATGCAGAACTATCTCTGGTAATACTCTGTTTTTGACGGAAATTTAATGGCTTGGACTCTAGACTAGCATGTTTTACTAATCTAATGCAGAAGTTCTTAAATTCTCAAATCCTCACTTTACTTTTAGTCTCCTTAATGCTAATTAAAAAGAATCATGACAAATGGAGGATTAATCTTTGTGCCAGATTGGGGATTATTGGTCTTTAAAAGAAATGGCTTGGAAAAGGTTCGTAGTTTAATAAAGAAATATGTGACATACTAAAGCACCTTAGCCCATATGATACTGATTATGACATAAGTGTTTCTTAAAGGTGATCTATATCTTTCTATTAAGACTGTTGCATTTACAGAGTCAGCCAATAACCACTCTGGGAAATTGATATGGGGAATTCCATGCCATGGTCAAGCAATACATAGTTTCTTGGAAGGACAGACCTTTTTTATCTGTCCCCACAATAATTTTTGAAGGGGAGAGGGAATCCTTTTGTATGTTAGTTATTCTTAAGAAATATTTATTTTACTAGGATGTTCAGAATTCAAAGTACTTTTTTCAGGTGAATTCAAGATTAGCTACTGAAATGGGTTGGGTTAGATTTTACGTCCATATGTACTGCATAACGCTTTCATACAAATCCTGGTATATTTTTTAGAACATTTTATAGTTCCTCTCAGTGTATTTTTGAATAGTTATGCATTTCAGAATAAAGAAAAGCCAATTTTTTTTAAATGAACCAAACAAAAATATCATGCTTATTGCATTTCCAGAGTAAGCTTACAATTCCTAAATCAGTTACTTTTTTATGGTAACTAAAATATTACCTGGAACACACTAAAATACATAAAAATGATCCACTGCCCTTATATCAGCTCACTTTAAGGATGTTATTCACTTGAGTATATGGAACCAATTAACAACTGGTGAGTCTGTTACTGCTATATTTGTTGCTTTTTGTCTTAAGCTCCACAAGCTTTTGTCTGTTAACAAATGCATACAGTATAAAATGCCTTTCCCTTAATGCAAGTAAATAAGGAGACTGTGTTGCCTAAAGTATAAATAACTTATTTCCAACTTGAAAGCTCTTATTAAACATTCTTGCAATATTCTGTGAGGTACAATTCCCAATTTACAGACTGGCAAGCTGACATACAGATGACTTGCACAAGGTCCCAGAAAGGGTATGGTTCAGAATGAGAATTAGGAGATTGGGATGTTCAGCATTGCCCAGTGTCATGGTTTACAGGAAAGTCTTTTGCAAACTTAGAAAAGTTCTAAATAGAGCTACTGGAGTCCTATTGATATTATTAGATTCTCTAATTTCAATTTTAAAAAAATGACAAAACAACTTTAAAGTCCTCGTGGTGGCAGAGAAAAGCTTGTAGTTGTAACATATCACCAGCCAGGGGACAAATGAAACAATTAAATTGTGGTTTTATTTTGAAATATCATGGGTTTTTTTAATCTAGTTTTACAACTTTTGGGGACCTAACTCATTACTGTAAGTACTTCAAGTTAATAAAATCACATGTTCTTCAAGTCCTTTGCAATAATTTTGAATAGCTTCAGCAAAATATATAAACCCTCATCCATTTCTTTTAGTCTGTACTATTTAAAAGCATTTTTATCTTCCTGTTGTCAAGCTTTCTTCATGAATGGGAGTGCAGTTTTTGAATGTCCATGGTTCTCACCAAAGCTTTCTGTAAATAGGACATTTTATTTAACATTTTCCCAAAGTTGCCTTATGAAGGATATTGGTTTCAAATGTGGATTATTCCGTTTTACTTTGTGGTATAAGGGAGAAAACTATGTGGGAAAGATAGGAGGAGGCTTCAAGCATTTGCTTTTGTAAACAGAAAACACAAATTGTGTAGTACTTGACTTTGTTACGTTTGGTGAAGGCAAGAACAGTCAGGCAAGGAGGGTAATTCTTCAAACTGCTTACATAATTCATCTCATTCCCTCCTGTATACTTCCACGTACATGATCATTAATCATGAAAATGTTGCGATCATCTGAGGTGATCAAATATTCAGTGAGTGCTAGTTGTATATGAAGAACGGTTTATAGTTGCAATTCAGAAAAGGGCATAAGGTTTCCAGAAGTGGATGGCTTCAGGTTTGAATTGTGCGTGTTGTCTGGGAATACTGTGGTCTGCAAAGAGAACAGCAACCACTATTTCCAAACCATTCTGGAAGGGCTTAGTTGCATGTCATTGAAGGAGTTTCATTCAGAAATGAAAAAGAAAACTCTTCTCATGGTGATTAGTTGTCTGTCCTGTATGTTTCTGCAATTGAAGTTTCCATATGCATAGCTTGATTTACTATATTAAGCAGTTGGTGGAAATTCCCCAAAAATTTTGGTTTGGTCAATTCAGTCTCTTGGCTAGTCTTTTTCAAGCCATAAAATGAGTTACCTTTTGGAGATTATTACCTGAAAACCACATGTTGGAGTAGGATGTATGTGAGATAGTGTTCCTTTTCCTTGAGCAACTGATGGCAGCACAATCCTACTAAAAGAGGGCATGTCCTTGTGCTTGGTCAGTCTTGTAGTTGCAAAGCTGAATTCTTTCACTAAGATTATTTGCTTGAATTTATTAATTTTGATATAAAATATAGATACATGCATGAAAGGCTGTGGTATTACATTGAAAATGCAACCACTATGAAGCCTTAGCATCATTAAAATATTTATACAAAAATAACTCGGCTAAGCTGTTGCTTGCAAAAAGCACTTATCTGTACATCTAGGGCCAACTCTTATAATTCCTGTCAGTCTGTGGACAGGTAGGGCAGACTTCAGAGCCCTGTTTTACCTATTTCTGACATGCTCTGCTTTGTAAGCAAGTCACTCCGTTCTGTATTGGCTTCTGTCCTCAAATAATTTGAGTATCACAGATTCAGATATTGCTTCTTACAGTCCAGTATTACACAACTGTCTCTTGTTATCAATATTGCAGTTGTATTTGCTTTTAACTGGAGGTAATGCAGCCTAGTGAATAAGCACTGGATTATTACTCAGACTATGCCTCAGTTTTTTCATCTGTAAATTGTGTAAAATGCCTTGAGAGCTGCTGATTAAAACCAGTAGATAAGAACTAAGTAGCTTTATTGTAATTAGTAGCAAAGCCCAGATTAAGACAAATCTTTGTCAACTGTTAGCATTTGAATAGATTCTTTCTCTTTGATCAAATATAAACAACAGAAACAATTAAAAAACCAAACAAACTCCATTATACAATTTACTTCAAAGTTCTTAAATTAGTGTATATTGCTGTAACAAAGTAATGCTAGAGTTAAGTGACTGAGATTTTTCAAAGCCAATTAGGGATTTAGCCACAGAACTTCTTTTTAAAGTGAAGTATGCGTGTGATTCCCAAGCGATAGTTTGGCCAGGGCACGTGGATTAACACCACTGCTTTTTGTGAGTAGACCTACCACAATGATTATGCCCCAGTTCCTGTATAAATCCCTTTGATGGCTTCCTCTACCTGTACATTAAATTTAAGCAGAGAAGCATTGTATCCTTGCTTTTATGGTCCTTCACAGTTTGGTTCCTGTTCCTTTTTCCCTTTTTGTTCAGACCAAGCTGCCTGCCCTGTTGTGAAATCCATATGTGGCCTAACCCTCATGCAGATTTTGTGACCAGTGTTTCTTGATCTTCTCCTCTTTATGCAAAATTTGTTTCTGTTGTAAGACAACAGATCCATTCCTCCTCTTAGGAAATGAATTAAAGATGTGACCTTTTTGAGAAAAATCTTGTGTAACATCTAAGATAAATGTATCACTGATGGACAGAAATGTTATGGCCCTAGTAAACCTCATCCTTCCTTATCTATCTGTATGTCCCATATGCTCCCGTGTACTCTTGTATTTCTATATGTATGATGATTATCCCTTCTGGCCAAGGACTTCAACTTCCATTTTTTTTCCATGAAGTATCACACAGATGAATTGCAATCAGAATTTTAAGGACCCAGCCATGCTAAGTCTACAGTTTTGTATCATACCAGAAGCTTAATACTGCTGTATACTATATCATACAGTACTGAGAAAAAAATCCAATTACTGTAACACCATTACTAAAGAAAGTAGTATGTTGAAGAAATTAAAGGGTTATCTTCTAAATAAGTTCTAAATAAACTGATCTACCCCAGCCATGAATTCTTGTAGCACATGGCAGATTTTGAAAAAAATTACCAGAAATGTGTTATTAGTTGTTTAAGTTCCCCAAATACTGAGGAGAAACTTAATAACAGCAAGGTATCTCAAAAGGCTCTCACTTGTATTTCTTGTGGTACTATTTGCAGTTTTTCTGTCATATTGTACTCCATTACTATAAATGCTGCGGCTTCCCCAAATCCAAAAGAAATTAAATGAGGCAAATGCTAAAGAGGTAATATGTGATTAACAGATTAATAAATTATTGAAAAATGACCAAAAATGGTTTTAAGGGCAAGTGCATACACGTTACTTGGTGGGATGGGAAGTCAGTAAAAAAAATGAATATCAGAAGCATATCAAACTGAAACGAATGACTGATTAAAAGAAAGCTAATAACCAATGAAGAACTATCTATTTCTGAACAAACTAACTTTTCTGATTTTTTTCCTCTAAAGAAAAGGTTAATAAGGTTTAAAATAAACCATGTAAGTCTTAGTGTTGATTTTAAAATATGCACATGCAAAGTTCTATTATTTAATATTTTTTATTTTAAGGTATTCTACCAAAACGGGGTAGGCAGTGTGTTTTGGCTGGAGTGCTGAAAAACCAATGCCTACTTTGGAAGGTGCTGGAGTGCCGGCATGCCAGAA
>NW_017728992.1:170249277-170251150 GCF_001723915.1 Gavialis gangeticus
TGGAAGGTGCTGGAGTGCCGGCATGCCAGAAAAACAAAATGAGAGCAGGGGGTACATGGCAGGATGCATTGCTTGTGCCACTTGCACCCTACCCAAAGCCCCTGCCCCAGCCCTGCTACCCTGTGCTCCCCAGCCCTGTTGCCCCTTGCCCCCCACCCAAAGCCTCTGCCCCCAAACCCGGGGTCTGCGGCTGTCAGCAGCTACTCTGGCTCTGGGTAGCTGCTGGAGCCCAGGCTGCTCCTGGCAGGGCTTGCAGTGTCCCAGCTGCCTGCTGGCAGCAGCCCGAGCTCCTGGCTGGCAGCAGCTACCCAGAGCCAGGCCAGCTGCAGCTGGGAGGCTGCAAACAGCTGGCAGCAACTGGATCTGCCTCATCAGAATACTGCCCCAATTATTCCTCTCCTGTTATCTACTGGTAGTATATGTTTATCCTTTGAGCGCTTTAAAATCTTTTATGGAAATAGAACTTCGGCCATGGACAGTCATTACATTTATGCTGGGAAAAAAGCCTTTCTCCTGGCATAAAATGGGAATGCACAGCTGTTGCGGGGATTTCTTGTGGAAGAGAACTAGCTCTTCTGCAAGAAAGCTAGATTGATTCCTGTGAGGAAGATTTCCCTCCTCCCGCACAGACACGAATGGCTGTGCACTCTACTCTTGGGTATGGATGACACCCAGTATCCCACAGCCCTCAGCTATCCCTTCCTCCAAGGGAGAGGGAGGAAGGGAGAGCACTGGCTCCCTGAAGTAGCCCATCCAAGGGTGAGCTGTGTGGGGTCCTGCCTTGGAAGACTTACCCCACCCCTCTGCCATTCAGCTGATTGGCAACTGGAGGCATTCTCCTGCGGCGGGAACCCTCTTGGAGCCTCAAGGAGGATCTCTGCTAGGGAGAGAGGCTGCCAGCCACGCCTCGCCACCTGCACTTCTCCGGGATCCAGGATGGCAGTGAGGTGTGTGGGGGAAGTAGGCAGCTATGCCATGGTGTCTCAGGAAACCCTGCTGCTGTATCAGAATGGTTCTTGCCCTCGTACTCCCCCCTCCACTCCGGTACACTCCAGAGGTGTTCATGGAGTGGGAGTTATTCTCCTATGGTAGGAACTGGGAGACAGTGATGTAACTAGGGCAGGGCAAATGGGGCAAGCACCTCAGGCACTGACTGAGGAGTGGTGAGTGACAAACATGCAGTTCCTTCCAGCAGCTGAATAATCACAACTGTATGGCTGCTGGAAGTTGCTATTGCCCCTGTGCCCCAGGTGCCCAGCTGTGTCCCTATGCTACTACCAGCAGGGTTCCCAGCATGGGAGAATGACCCCGTGCTACCAGTTGCTGATCGGTGGGGGGACAGCGTTTTCTGGAGGCTGAACCCTCCAGGGATTGTCTGTACAGGCTGCTGCTTTTCAACAGCTGCCAACTACGTATTGACAGCCTGCCCCCTTCTCAGGCAGGGAAAGAGGGCAGGCTGTCAATTAATGGGCTCCTTTAGCACAGGGGTGGTCCAGGTAGCACACGTCTAGTGCCCCCTGGCTGGAGAGCTTGCTTCTGTAATTCTCCAGGCTGGAGGCTGGAATTCATGTAGGCTTTTTTTTTTCCACCCTGGCAGTAAAAATTTCTGGGAAATTCTTGCTTGTAGAATTGGGTGCTTATCCATGGCCTCTTTTGTAGGCCACCAGTGTATTTCAATCCCAATAACTATTAAAGCCTTTACACTATACTACAATGAATTGTCTACATCAGAGGTTCTCAAACAGTAGTCCGCAGACCACTACTGGTCCATGAGCTCCATTCAGGTGGGCCGCAGAAAGGTTGCAGAACAACTGAGAGTATCTGTACTTGGCCATGCACTTGATTGATTTTTTTTTTTTTTTTTTTTTTCCTG
>NW_017728992.1:170257888-170264621 GCF_001723915.1 Gavialis gangeticus
TTTGCTTCCATGCTGATCATATACAGAATACCCTCACATATTCTTTATTTGCCCTCTCCTTCTCTTCAGATTTGTTGGGGACCAAGAAGCTTGGCATGAACTTGCAGAACTTTACATCAATGAACATGAGTAAGTTGTTTGCTGAGTCCACTTAAAAAGTGCAAGCTTGAAATCTTGTCTTTGTGAGTCAGAGTCCACAGTGACTGTTTCTGAAAGCCTTTGTTATGAAGTATACAATTTCATTTCCAGTATGACAAACAATATCATCAAACAATTAGAAGCTTGAACTGACTACCATGTTACTTAAGGTTTTTTAAAAATAGGAGGCAATTACTAAAATTACTTTGTAAATTTCTGCTGCTTATTGACCAAATATCATTTAAATAATTTTCCTTGGAGATAAAAAAGTAGAATAGGAATGCCAGAACTCCATATTAAATGTTCTTCACTAGATATAATTTTAAATGCTTCTAATCTTAAAAAAGAAAAAGAAGAGAAAAGGTTGCAGACATTACATATATCTAATGCTCTGAGTTTCAATAAAAATTCTGTTGCGAGACATCAGCGTTTTGTTTTTTTAATTGTGCATCTGAAATAGAGGCATTTGGTTGCCTGGGTACAAAACCCAGTGCAGTCGAGAATGCTGAATGTTGTAGGAACTTTCTTATTGGATATTTAATGTTTTTGTTAGCTTTTTTTATTGCTGTAGTGACAGGAGGAAATCCCAGTGTGAGAGGATTAGCTCAAAGCCTTAGTGCAAGTTTTCTAATATCCCAGCATTAATTCTAACCTCCATCCAAAGGCATGTCATTTTTTTTTTCTTTCTCACTTCTTCAGCCTAGACTAAATTATATCACATTGTTTCCTTCCTTCCTTTCCAGAGAGCAGTAAAAGAATCAGATTCTCAGGGAAAAGTTGACCATTCTCATTGTGCCAGAAATACTAGTCCTAGTTCTCACAGAAAGAAAAAACCTCTCTGAATGGCTGACTTTAAAAAAAATTAGATCTACAGTTTTAATGCCCAGGTTTCTTTTTTGCATTAGGAAATGTGCCAACAACTGTTCTTGTAATACAAATAGTCAAAAAGTGTTTGTTATGTAGTACATTTTATCTTTATATATGTATAGATAGATAGTATTCTTAAGGATGTAAATACATAAATTCATAAGGTACTGAAGCACACATACATGTTCAGTTATGTAAAATTATTTTTTCTACAAAATAATCTTCTACTACAAAATTATTTCCAATTTTTTGCGGCCAGTCCTCTCTTTTGATCATTCCCTTAGCAATAATGTATAGAATTTATCTTGACTGAAGCATTTGACTGCATGATACATGTACTTGAGGATTATTTAAGAAAATAATGTGAAGTCCTGTCTGAAAAAGAGCTCAATGTATATTTTCAAAGGCAATAATTGCTCAGCCTTCCCTTTTCAAATTAAAGTTACGAATTTCAGCTTTGATGTAATGACCTTTGCATGTACTTGGGTTGCGTACAGGCATATATTTCTACCGAAAGAATTGCAGCTCTTCCAATAGAAACCATGAACATACAAATGATCGCACAGTTTCTCCCAGAACAAAAATGGTGCTCCAGGAGAAAAAATAACTCACCTCCAATACAGTAGAGGTCACTCTCAGGAGAGTTTCTCCCTGGAGAATGCATGCCTGTATTCTTTGCCACCCCTTGACTCGTCCTGCAGACCAGGAAGCGGGGGAGAGTTCAACAGCAGGGATATGCCGGTCACTGGTTTGGATAGGGAATGGGGAGCAATAGCTGCCTACCACCTCCTTGTTCTGGGAGGAGTTGAGCAGTGAGGAAAGACTGCTAGACCTTGCTCACATCCCACTTCTCACACCAGGATCCTGGGTCTAAGCAGATAGTGAGGTTTTCTGGGTTGCGCCTTCCATTGGGCTCCTAGCCAAGGAGTAGGCAGTGGACTTTGCCCTGTTACTCCAGTCCTTTGGGTCTTAGAATGGTGCAAAGAACAGGGGAGAGGTTGAATGTCTGAACTGTTCCTTCCCCGGGAAACATTTCTAGCAGTGGAACTTTTCCATTACTAGAAATAAATGCCTGTGGCCCTGACTTTACAAACTGTAGGGAATCTTCATTTCTGCAGCTTGATCCATTTGTTTAAGACTTTATGCACCTTCAGAGCCTCCCTCAAGTGCTTTGAGATGACTGTCCATTTGTCTTCAGACTGAAATCAGAGGCTTTGTTACTGTTTAGCCCATGATAACATCTAATGTTAAATATGTGCACCAAGATCTTTTGGTTAATTTGTGGAACACAATTAGTTTATTTTTGTTTTAACAAATACATTCTGCTTAAAATATTTATTATGTGGTTATATAGTTTTTATTATATTGTTGATGTTCCATTTATAGGACATTTATACACATTTTTTTGAGCTGTGATGCAGCAGAGATCTGGCGTGCTAGAGCAAACTTGATTAATAGAGTCTGCTCCGCACGTTATTTGGCACCTACCGTGCTACATCGTTTGCAGTTGTACAAGCAGCGAAATGAGCATCAGCACGGAGAAAATGGCAGTGGTGTGCTTTTGAACTAAAACACTTCCGATGTGTTTTAGTTCAAAAGTGGACTGCCGCCATTTTCTGTGTACTGATGCGCATTTCACCACTTGTACAACTGCATGCATCGCAGCACTGGGAGCTTTTCAAAGCACCCAGTGCTGCGGTGCATACATGTGTAAAAATGACTATAGGTACTGTAAAAGTAAAACCCCAGTTGTCTTGATTTAGAACTGTTATTAGTTCTAACTGTTTGACTAAAGCTGTTTCATCCCTGGTTTAAAATGCAATTTTTTTTCCTACAGGAAACTGTATACAAGTCAGTTAATACATTTTCAGTCATTTTATGAAGTCCCCATATCTTCATAAAAATGTGTCTTATTATCTTCTTGTTTCTCCTAAATCAATTTAATTAAAGAAAAGAATTTTAACTTTGTGGTGTTAGTATAGTTCTGTGTATGAGTAAAGCTGATAGGCCTGATCCCAGAATTCTTTGCATGTAAGGTATTAAATCTTAATTCTGTGATGGATGCCAAATGAGTGCACTTTTCATTAACTGCAGGATCGGGACCTTAATTTATAGCTTGTTGTATGAAACATCAAATAACTGATAATTTCTTCAGCCCCATATCACATTTGTGGTATCTTGTCTTTTAATCTGAGTTGAGTGCCTTTTAGCAATTCTTTTAAAACAGTGATTTTGAAAAAGCATCAAAGGATGTAATGTTTATTACAATGATACTGTTTACTGGTTAATAAGCATTCATATCTTTTCCAGGACTTTGAAAATTGTTTGAATTACAGGAGCTTTATTTTTAGGGTTTTTTTCAATAAAACAACTAATGACTCTATATCCCAGGAGGTACTGAGAAACACAGCATATAAATGACCTTTTTAGGATGAAAATAATTAAAATTAAAGAATACTTTAGCAAAGAATTATGCATTCATCAAAGCAGCAACTTGCTTCATGTCATTGTCTGCTTTTTGATATTCCTCAGCTATGCAAAAGCAGCTTTCTGTTTGGAGGAACTTATGATGACTAATCCACACAATCACTTATATTGTCAACAATATGCTGAAGTAAGTATCTTTAGAAAAATCAATTGTGTTTGACTAGCCATCTTAGTTTTGCTTCAGTTTCCATGTCAGTTGAATAAAAATAATCTTTTAATATTTTTTCAGTTTTAGGATAAACAGGAATGTACACATCTGATAAACTGTAAACATTGAGTAATGATACATGACTTTTTTTTTACTTAATATTGTACTGTTGTTAAATTTGTAACTGAAAATAAAATAACTATTGTAACTATTAAAATGCCTACTGTGAACAGTTTCTTGTTGAAGGAAACCAAGCTTCTGCTAGCATTTATTTTCTTCCCCTAAACATCAAAGTTAGATGTAGGAAAAGAAAACTAGATTGGTTCAAAATTTTACCAGTTTCCAAATATAAGCATTTACAAATGATGCAGTTATTACTGAGAGTGTTTTGTATTAATCCTATTTGGAGGGGTTAAAAATTGGATCAGCATTAAATTTTCAGACTGTCTATATCTCTTTGTGGTTCATAGCTGAAATGCATCTTCTGCTTCATATTATGTCTGTAGTTAGCTTCATGATGGGAAATTAATTCATTTAATGAATTGCAATCTTTGAATTTGATACATTTAAAAGATGTGGTGTTAAAGAGGATCAAATATAATGAGAACCACATAAGAATCCCTGTTACGATGGGGGTAAATAAGGAAGAGTTGTATTTAGGGAATTGGTATTTGTATTAATGCAGATCAGAAGGCTTTTAAATAGGGTGACCATATTATGGATAAGGGAACCTGAAATGAGGGGTTGGGTGTGCTGCTACTATGCACACATGCGTGCATGTCCACACACATGCACCTGTGGTTCCCAGGAGTCCTGATGGTGGGTGGGGTAGGACAGTGCAGAGGCCCGCAGCCAGGCTCCATCCCCTGTGTGCAGAGGCTAGACCTGGCTGAGAAGCCTTCTTCCCACTCTTGATCCCCCACTGCTGCCAGCCACATGCAGCCTGGGCCCTGGCAGTGGCTGCAGAGAGGAGGTGTGAGGCTGTCAGCAGTGGACAGTCATGCTGGCTCCCCCTATGCATGTGCCCATGCTCTGGCCCCAGCGCCCCCCTCCCCCCCTGCCCTGTCCTGCCCTGGCTGATCCCAGCCCCAGGCTGAAGGAATGGTGCCCAGCCCAGCCCACCCTCCCCACCATCTCCAGCTGCTGCTCAGCAGGAGCTGGGCCTCTTCCTCTGCCTGCAGCAGCCAAATCTGGGACTTTTGCTTCAATTTACACCAGCCGGCCAGGACAGCCTGCGAAATCCAAGACTGTCCTGGCCGACTGGGACATACGGTCATCCTACTTTTAAATCTCAGGGTTTTGTATCTTACAAACCATAGATACTAAGTAAGCTTTTATTCTTTCAGTAACTGACACTTAAAATACCTATAGCTTTTTTTGTTATGGTAAGAATCTCTTGAAATTTGATTTTTGAATTGAGATTAGGTTACTCCTATGCACGTTACAGAACACTCATGATGGTGCTTTCTTTTTTTTAATTTTGCATGGTATTCTATATTTTGATGAGTCTTAACAGTTGGAGGAGGGATTTGTATAAATTTTATGCAGAAAAATAGCAAACTATTTCAAGTATTTAATCTATGTGATATGATAAAGTACTCAAGATTTCAAAATAATGAAACAAGTAGATTTTAACAGTCTGTAATTTTAACAGGTTAAATATACCCAAGGCGGGCTTGAAAACCTTGAGCTATCAAGAAAGTATTTTGCACAAGCATTGAAGCTGAACAATAGAAACATGAGAGCTTTATTTGGACTATACATGGTGAGTTTCAGTTGATAGGTTATTGTTCCTGAGCATTATCATTAGGAACTCAGAGATTTGGTTAGCTGTGTTAGTCAAAGTCAGGCGGAAGGGAGGGCAGGGTAGCACGTTGGGAATCATTAAGACTTCCTGTTTTAGTTTAACAGTTTTAGCAAATTGTATAGGAGTTACTAAGTGGAAATGGGCAGACAGAGTTCTTTGAGTAAATGTGATATCTTTTATTAAACCAACTAAATAGTTGGAACAATTGTTTTCTGCAGGCTTTCAGGTACAGACGCCCTTCTTCAGGCGGAGGGAGAGTCTACATGTGTATTGTGCTGTCCTGGAAGGGACACAATGGAACTGTAGACATTCCCTCTGCCTAAAGAAGGGTGTTTGTACCTGAAAGCTTGCAGAGAACAATTTTTCCAACTGTTTAGTTGGTCTAATAAAAGATATCACATTTACCCAAAGAACCATGGTTGCCTACATCCTTAAACCAACATGGCAACAACCAACACTCCCAATAAATGGAAATGAACATTTTATTATGCATAGACTTTAAGGGCCTGGTTCTACTCTCATTGATATCAGAGGAAATCAGAATACTTGGGTTCCATTCTTGGCTCTAGTACTGACTTGCTGTAAAATATATACATTAGCTTTCTGTGCCCTTATTTTTCCATATGTTAGATGGGGATAATAATGCTTTAACCTTGTTTCTAAAGCACTTTGAGATTTAGTTAGTAAACTGTAATGTGTTGATTTTTTATTGTTGTTGTTTCTTTGTTTGATAGGGTATTAAATTGTAGTAGATGTGTTGTGCAATACCTTTGTCTGTACTGGAAGTGGGGCAGATGAAATTTCTGAGCAGCCTGATTTTGGGCAGCTCTTCCAAGGGTAGAACAGAGGAAATGTTAGTACAGGTGAATGAACTGATACTTTAAGCAATTCAGCTTTTGAAAAGCAGTATTAAAAGAATTTACTGGATAAAATGAACTGCTATGTTGTTAGAATTTTTATTTAACCTTATCTTATAATGTGTGTATATTTTTGATGTTTTGTTTTATTAATGGTGTTAATCTTAGTATATGCATTTTGACCACTATGTTGATTATTGTAATTGTCTCTTATCCTTAAGTTAACCACGTGTATGTACTTCAGTATAAAAACAAAAATAGCCTGAAACGGTCTTGTAGTAGTTTATGACCATTCAACCTTGTCATCCCTTGGGGCGTTCTGGTGAACAAACATTCCCCCAGATACTGGTGGTCACCGCGATAAACTTATAGGTGGCCATCAGATCACCCCTGAGCCTGCGCTTTTCCAGGCTAAAGAGCCCCATGGCT
>NW_017728992.1:170265066-170265581 GCF_001723915.1 Gavialis gangeticus
CTGAGCTCGTCAAAGTCAGCTTTCCTGAAGTCAAGGACTTCCGTGTTGCTGACTGACTTCCCAGCCTTACGGCGGATGATGACGGTGATCAGCTCGTGGTCGCTGTTACCCAGCTTCCCATCTATCACTAGGCCACCAATTAGGTCATTCCCAGTAGCCAGTACTAGGTCGAGCAGCGCTTTACCTCTTGTTGGCCCATAGACTTCTTGAGTCAGGTAGAGGTCATCCACGCATGAGAGGAAGCTTTGTGACTGCTTGGATTTTGCTGAGTGATCCTCCCACAAGTTGTCTGGGTAATTGAAGTCACCCATGACAACCATGGTCCTGGAGCATGCAGCCTCAGCCAGTTCCTGGGCAAACTCCTGGTCAAGCTCAGGACTTTGGGTGGGAGGTCTGTAGTAGACTCTCACTGTTGTGTCCCCTGTGCCGTGTTTCCCACAGATTTTAACCCAGAGGGTCTCCAGTCATCCACCCTGGTCGCCAATATCAGCTTGCAGGGACATGTAGCTTTCCTT
>NW_017728992.1:170265659-170283361 GCF_001723915.1 Gavialis gangeticus
ATCAGCTTGCAGGGACATGTAGCTTTCCTTAAGATAGAGCACTACACCCCCACCCCTTTTATCTACACGATCCCTCCTGTACAGGGTATAGCCATCTACACCCATGGTCCAGTCATGGGTGGAGTCCCACCAGGTCTCCATTATCCCTATGATGTCATAATTATTTGCATTGAGCAGAAGGACAAGCTCCTCCTGCTTATTCCCCAAGCTCCTGGCATTTGTGTACAGGCAGGCAAGTGTCCCCTTGGGGGCTCTTGCCTTGCCCACAGATTGTACCAGGTCTGGGGCAGGGGTGGACTCCCTTAAGCACCTTGGCCTGCTGGCTTGAGCTGGGGATTGGACTAGTTGGCTTCACAAGGGTCTTTTCTGCCACATTATTCATGCTTAGCTCCAGGTAAGAGTTTGGTGAGTCACAAGTTATTACTTTTCTCCTTTTGTTCCACCCTGTTATACTGTAAGTGAAGCAGGCAGCATATTTCAGTTTCTCATTTTATAATTTTATCATTTTTCTCTTTTTAATCCTAGTCTGCCAGCCATATTGCTTCCAATCCAAAAGCAAGTGCGAAAGTGAAAAAAGACAATATAAAGTATGCCAGTTGGGCAGCTAACCAAATAAATAGAGCTTACCAGGTTAGTACTTTTGCCTATATTCAAAAGTTTTGTCCTGGATGTGTTTTAAATCTCCATTTTACAATAAAATGGGTTTCTGAAAGATAGGATGTGTGCATATCTTCACTGCTTATGTGAACAGTCTATAGGCTAGAACAGTGATTCTCAACCAGCGTGCCTTGATTTTTTTTCAAGGGTACCATAGGATGCAATCACATTTAGCACTTCTGGTTGTGCCAGTGTGATTCACAGAATAAACTCAGAGATTTCAAATACGAATCTAGTGTTAAAAACATATCTCTGTTTTGTAGCATTAAAACAGGCGTTTTAACCTCTACAGTTGTCTCAGTGTCCGAAATGGTGCTTTCATTAAAAAGGAAAGGATTTTAAGGGCGTAATTTCTCTTTGGACTATTAGAACTTGGTACATTAGAGAGAGTTTCCACTTCCCACTGCTAGGCAAACATTTTCTGACTACAGAACACTCATTAAAAGATTCTTCTTTTGTTAGAGTCTTGTGTAAAGTATGGTAAAGAAATGTACAGATATTTCACTCAAAAAGAAGTCTCCTGTTCCATATTTATATGCTTACAACACTTTTAGGAAAAACCCTCCCTTACATAAATAGATAATCAGTACATTTTAGCTGTTTGTGACAATAGGCAGCGGGTAAAATGCTGTTCAGTCTTTGCATCTGATTTGCACACAGCTGTGTTGACTTCCATGGGCATTGAATTTAGGCCTTTAGATATCTATAAGTAAGATAGCCCAAGGAATCGCGAAGATCACAGCACACACCAGAGAAACATGAAGGGCAGAATTCTGTGGTAGGTTTATCACAGATAAGCAAAGTAGGATAACATTTAAAAAGATGTATTTCTCAACATTCACAGAAGTATTACTCATGTGAAAACCAAAATAAAACACGTTGCAGAGGTCAGAGAGCTTTAAAGATTTTTAAGTTATTCTAAGGACTTGAGCTGCTTAGTTTGAAACACTGGTAGATGTGATGGTCCTAATACTAGAGGGGGAAGGGGGAGCATAATGTATTCATACTCTGGAAAACAACCCATTTTAAAATATCTCTCAGTCAGGAATTCCTTTCCATAGGGTTGACCATAGCAGATTGTCATAGTCATGCATCTGTCTTAACAACACAGTTTTTTCTCAGGGAATATGACTCGTGGTTTTGCTTTGTATTTGTTTATTTTATACTTTATGCTACAATTACATCAATTTTATGAAGTTTTGTTGGAACTTTGTCCCTTTCTTAGTTGATGCTTTTCAGAACAGATCACATTAGCATAATTAAAATATACCTAAAACAAATGTCATACCTTCTTTGTTATTTCATACCTTTTTAATACATTGTGTACTCCAGCTGTATTTTTCAGCAGTTTTGACATAAAGTGAGAAATACCATATTTATCCGAAAACTCTGGAGGAATTTACATAGGCAGAGTGTAGCAACTCAAATTAGAATTTGGCCAGCAAATGGAGAGAACACCCTTACTTTTGTAAAAAGTACCACGAGAACCTTTAATGAATATAGCTAGATGGGACCACCTCCCAACCCAATCCACCTCCCAGACAAGAGCACAGCAGGGTTTGGCCACTCCCTTGTTTATGTTAGAGACATTGAAAATCCAAATGCTACAGCAAATGGTGTTGGTGTCCTAGTATGTAGCAGTCTCCCCTCTGAGTCAGCGTTGCATCATTGCCCCTGCCAAACAATGTGGTTTTTTGAAGATTGTTGGAAGATTGTCACTTTTAGGATATAAAGGTGAATCCATGGTCACTTGCAACAATTGAAGTCCCTGTAGCTTTTCATAAGGAGATTCTTATGGCTAGATTCTGTTTTAGATACGTAACTTACTGATATCAAACTGTTCACTGTTCCCATATTTCCCAGGGTTCTGTGCAAATCAAGATAAAATCCTGGTGAATCTGGCATGGATTTGGTATATCACTTGGACCTGTTTGTATTGTTAAGAACACTGTTCAGCCTTCAGTTATGCATACTTCTATCCCAGGGGTGGGCATTTATTTTGGACAGAGGGCCACTTATTGAGTTTTGGCAAGCCATCAAGGGCTGCATGACAGGCAGCCCAGGGCAGATAAAATATTCATTTTCTAAATTTTTTAGGGGCCCCGCGGGCTGGATAGAATGGTCTGGCGGGCTGCATCCAGCCCCCAGGCCACATTTGGCCCATCCCTGTTCTATCCCAAAGAAAACCCATTTTCATTCCAGTTTGGGTACCTACCTGAGTAATGTGGATTGGAGGCTTGTGAATATGGAGGTTCTAACTGAAAATGTGTAGAGGTTTTAGAGTCTTTTTGCAAGGCTGATGTTCATGAGATGCTTTTTTAAAATTTGTTTTTGAAACATACATTCCCTGCAATATTATGCATGGTACATTTTTTTTTAATCTTCCTCTGTTTTGTCAAAATTCAAGACCACATTTTCAGCTGTAGTTGTGCTGTTTGTTTTTTCATTGGCTATCCTTGGTAATCCCTAATTTAGGCATGGATTGACAGTCTGCCCTCTGGGCAGGCTGTCCATAGGCATTTGGCAGCTGCTGAAAAGCAGCAGTTGTCACAGAGTCTTTCACCCTGTAGACCTGAGAGGGGTGAGAAGAACTGCTCTCTTTCCCCTGCTCCCTGCACCAACCAGGGTCACCCCCTGAGTAACTCAGATGTGTGCATGGAGCCTGGGGGTGTTCTTTTACACCTGGAACTGTCACAGGGTAGGAGGCAGACATGCCTGGGATTGGAGCTTTCGGCTGGTTGGGAGGACAAGTAAGGGGGAATTTTCCAGCAGCAGGAACCAATCTCAGAGTCAGAGAAGGATGCCTCTCCGTGAACCCTGTGCACCCCTCGGGGTCACCCAGAAAGCATGCATGGGACAGGAGATAGAGACATGGGGCAGGTCCAGCTGTGGGAATTACCCCTGCTTGTGCATAGACTGGTTTGGGCAGGGGTGGGGTATAGATGCCTGGGGCTTGTTCCAGTCTGGGGGAATGTTGTCTTCCTCCCCCGCCCTGCACTTGCACAGGCCTGGGATTACCCACATCCGTTCGGTGGCTGGGATACATTAGCACCCATAGCAGGGTCCCCATTGAGCACAGGGTCCCTTTCCCTTGGAGAGTGGGAGGGAGTGTAGTGGACTGTGAGACACTGGGTGTCCTCAACACCTGAGAAAAGTCTATACTTTCAAGTTACTGTGGGAGGGAAGTAATCTTCCAGGTTGAAAGAGGAAGAACCTCCAGGGCTGGAAGATCACCATCATGCCCTACAGCTGTGGGGATCCAGAGTCCCGCAGCTGTGGACATGGGACCCAGCAGTGCCCCAGCTGGGCATGGTACACCCCTGCAGCTGGGAATCCAGTCAGCAGACTGGGTTCATAGTCTCAGGGGAGACCCTGTTACACGTGCAGCCATCTATAAAGTCAGTACACATTTTTTGAGTCTAACTCTATAGCTGGTTTGACCTTTTTATGGTATGATAGGTACTTTGTAGCTGGTCTCAGTTAATTGCTCAATACAGGTAACGGATATTGGGGGGTTTGATAAATATTCTTACTGAAGTAAACGTTAAATATTTGACCGTTCCTAATGATTAGGTCATTCTCCAACTGCGTGGTTTAGGAGAAATATTAGCTTAAGGAAGAAGGAAGTTGTCTAGGCACCCAATGGTTACTTGGGTATAATGGTTACTTGGGATTATAATGCCTGGTTTCTAACCCAGGATTTAAAAAGGCATTGCTCACAGAGGTTTAATAATTTGTGCAAATACTTTAAAACCTTTTTTGGAGGATCTTATCAAAGTACTAATTATTGAAATAATAAATGCATATCTCTCATTTCAAATGCATTTAAAGCAGTGATATCTTAAGCCTAGGTTTTTGATTGCTTGGTCACTGGACATCATTTGAGTAAATTCTGACCTGGAGATCAATAGTCATAAAAACATTTTGTATATAACTGTAAGCATGAGTCACACAGAAATGATGACTAAGAACTGCTACTTTTTTTCACTTAACATCGAAAGAAAATATGCCTACCTAGTGCTCCTCAATTAGATAATTAGTTTAGCATGTCTTCTGGTGGCAGCATTTTAGCAGAGGCAGACAAGTTTGATTAATGCTCTCAAAAATCTTTAATGCAATCCAACTCATGGTAATTTTCCAGATAAATGCTTCTTGGGTACGCTGCTAAATTCTTCAGTGTTAGTGATCTAGACGTTGTTTATGATTGGAGAGGTGATTCTGTTACAAACCATTTGGGAAACAGAAAATTAAATGATGATTAAAAAAAAAAAAAAGGATTCCGGTTCAATCAGTTGAATTGCAGTATAATGGCAGAATAGGCAAAATAATTGGTTGTCAAGGAAAATTGGAAGTAATTAGATTTCTGAGTTTGTTATGATGCAGTTTGGTTTTATTTGTTCAAACTTAAAGTATATGTCAGTATCGTTAAGGTAGCCACTCTTGAAATTAACAAGTAACATTTCTTAAAGTAATGTCAGGTTTGTTCTTGATGTTCCTAAGGCAGAAAAAGAATAACTTAAATTCTGTTTGTTTTAAATTCTCCCTCCCTCTTCTACCCCCCCACTCTCCTCCCAT
The DNA here is from genome assembly GCF_001723915.1 of Gavialis gangeticus. NCBI lineage: Eukaryota > Metazoa > Chordata > Crocodylia > Gavialidae > Gavialis > Gavialis gangeticus. Next base: position 170,270,892 of record NW_017728992.1, read on the forward strand.
ACACACTTTTTTCCTCATATGTAATATTGCTTTTTTGACACTAGCGCATTCAAGCTTCTGAATTTTTATTGCATGCATCTCGGGAACCGTAACACACGTGCTTATGTTTGGTGGCTTTCTTTTCTCTTTTTTTAATCAAAGCTGTTTCTTAAGAAATTGGACCTCCCCAAGCATCTAATTAGGGCTCTTCTTGTTTTGTGTGATAGAGAAAAAGGAGGTGTAGGAAAAAAGACTTTCTATTCGGTTGAAATCCAGGCAAAAGATTACTCTATCAGCAGAGGGCATTAAGCAGTTTGTTGTTCCTCTAAAGTTTTTTTTTTATCAGTGTGGGCAGTTAAGAGGTGGATTTACAGCTACTCATAGAGTCAAAATTCAATGGTATATCAGTTCCAGAATTCTCATGCTATAAAACTGTGGCATTTTATAATTCAGGGATAAAGTAAAGGGTTTGTTGTCATAACTGTGTATTGTAAGTCCAGATATTTAATTTTAAATGACTTTTTATTTACTTTTCCCAGTCTAGATTTTTTTAACAACACAAAGTTAGCTGTTAGGAACTAAGGGAATCCTAATTTTCAACTGTAGCCAAGGGGGTCAGAAGCAGGGTAACATCTCCTGCAGATTGTTGCTGCTGTGATATTACCTGAGCCTGATTACTTAATCTTTCTCAACAGGTCATGGGAAGTTTGCTAAATTAAGTTAATTACAAGAGAGAAGGAACACATAATAAATCAGGGACTAACTATGCAAGACATCGTGCTTTTTGGGGGGAAAAAAACCATTACATTGAAAATTTATTCAATGGTTAGATGTTAACATTTAGTCAGAGAATAAACTGTTAATAACAGAAAATTACAGTCAGGACCAAAAAGGTTTAGTGTAGGTATTTTAAAATGTGGAGAGGATTCATTTGCTTAAAACACCATCCTAGCCAATAAATCTACCATGTTAAATCAGGCTGATGAGTGATGTGAATTGTCAGTACAGTTAGAAAACTCATTTTGAGATCAGCATGGGGTAGTCAACAGTCCTTTACCCCCACCTCCCAGCCAAGCTTTATGTATTGTAGGGACTTCAAAAGCTACATTACACAAAGATAATATTTGCCAAGCTGTATCTTTCTTCATTACTAATATAGATTTAATTTCAAATTGGAATTACAGTTGTAATAGTAGACTATAATCAAATAAAACTTCATCATTCACTTTCACATTGTTGAACCATGAAATGCAATCATAGGATGACTGCATTGCTTTTTAGTAGTTTAAGTAAAGTATTCCAGTCCTTTGCTGTAACTGTAATGAAGTCTTATTAATATTTATATAATGTATACCTACTACCACCATGAAAATATGGATATGATCTAATATTAATCAAATATACAACAGAACAGGGTTTTTTTAAAAAACCCAACATTTCAAATTATAGAGCAGGCAGTGCTGAAAGGAATTTATTTTTTTCACTACAAGTGAGAGGAACAGTGGAAAAACCTGTGGTAATTATCCAGTTTACTCTCCCTTTCAGCATCCCCTCTCTGCCACTATGACATAGGATACTGGGCTAAAGGGACCTATGGTCTGACCCAGTAAGTGGCAGTTCTTACATTCTAAGTAATTACTAACTGCAATATCAGAGTACAGAGATTGATCTAAAAAAATTCAAATTTAGAATTAATTCTGATGTGCATGACAAGATAACGATAGCTTCTATAGATTGTAACTGAGGCAGAAACAGCTGATATTATTAAAAATTAGCATGCATTGTATGTTTTATATTTATAGTAAATAGATGGTGCATTTTTGACAATTACTTTTGTTTCTATTAAAATTCAGAACTGCAGTTTGCACAGGACCATTGCTCAGCATTGTGTAGTAAATGTCTATGACACGTTTGTTACAAATTTATTTAATTCTTTTCCTTAGGTTGCAGGTCGCAGTAAAAAGGAGACTAAATACTCTTTGAAGGCAGTGGAAGACATGCTGGAAGCCCTGCAGATCACTCAATCATAGGTTGTTATGGAGTTATAACACTGAATTTCACAACTCTGTTCAGCCTTTTATGTCTTCTGAGTTACTTAAGCACCCAGTGCTGTTAAAAGCAGTTCCATTTTAATTAGTTTATGTGACTATCTTAAATCATATGGTTTATAAAAATGAAATTGCTTATTTATTAATTCAATGAAGAAGATGGTGAAATCCCACTGAAATTAATACTTTATCTCTCAAAGACAAAGAAATTACATTTATTGCACAGCAACTCCTTTAGTTCCTTTATGTTACAGTAATGATTTTAAGTCATAACCAGGTATAGAAATAAAATTGCTAAATGATGAATAAGTTTGGTTATTTATTGGGACAACCTATGGCAGCTTCAGTTTTCCATGTAGATAATTTTATGTAATGTATTGTACTTCTTTAATTAAAACAAAAGAACATAATCAAATTTGACTCAGTAATATTTACCAAACAGACAGACATGAACCATAATGGTGCCTCAGCACAACACAGTTTATGGGTGAATAAAGTTGACATACAAGTTTTGTGTTAGAGCATTTTTAATATGGCAGTCTGGAAATGGAAGCAATATATGTATGGAGTTAGCTTTAGCTGGTACAGGGATGTGTTTAAATGGTGTGCTGGGGTCTTTGTGGGCTAATGTCTACTTGTCCTTTCAGCCATCTCTTGGTACATCTGCACGCATCCTTTTTATCTGTACAATTAGGGACATTATGGAAAGAATGTATGTTCTGCTGCATGTATTTAAAATTGTCTCAGTAAAACAAGTGTGGTATTCTGCACTAGTTTTGTATTTAGGGACAAGCTGTAACACATGGTTTATACATCATTAATTCAGTTTCTACTAATTCCCAGTGTTTTTAATTAAAAAAACTATGCCAATTTAGTCATTCAGACATAATATCTTTAACTGGAATTTCAGCAGTTGATCGGGAGAACAAAAGTAAATCGGCCAACAAAAATTCCAGTTGCAAATAGTCCAACACAGACTTTATGTTGAACTTAAAAATAATGAATAATAGTTTCATATTTTAAATTTCATTTAATATAGACATTGCTAAATTAAGATATATGCACTATAAACCCCTTTCTGGGATCCTTAAATTACTGGGATCATGCAATGTGATCATAATCTATTTTCATTTAAAAAAAAAAAAAAAAGTTTCTGTCTCTTGTGGATTCAAAGCAACATGACCCAAGTTTTACTGCAGTTTGCCCAAGTCTGTTTGAACCAACAGCTCCAGGAGGTGTGAACTGCACCTTCCATCTGAGCTCTGTAACATGCTGTCATATACAGAAGAGTGGTGCGATGACTTGGGGTCTGTTTAGAGTCCCACATTGTTGTAATTCAACCCTGCTACATACTCTGTGGGGTATGTTACAAGGGACAGAGTAAATCCATGTTCCAGGACTGTTTCCCCTTGTTTGGTTGACCACAGAACCGAAACAAAAATCATGAGTTAATTCTACGTTGAGTTGTTAGAACAAAACATGATAGAAAATTTTGGTTAAAAAGTTGAAAAAATGGCAAATCTATTTTCTACCATAGACTTTTTTAAATGTAACGCCAGTGCTATGTACAATTTTATTTTTAATGAGTTTCCTTTGAATTGGTCATGTATTGTAATTTTTTAATATTCTCAGCATAGTTATAAAGTATAAAAGTGATTTTTTTTCAATATTAGGAATGGATTTTCACTGTTAATGATAGAAGGATTAGAAAGTAGTCCTCATGTTCCCGTAAATATTCTGTACTTAACTATGATCTTATTCTAATCAGTTCCAAAGAAAAATTATTTCACCCTTCCAGTTTACTAAAGTAAAAATAGTTGCCTTGTTTGTGTAATCTGCTTTAAATAACTGAAATATCTGAAATTTATTACAACTATTTACCAATGTATATTCAATGAATTTTAACATTGAAATAAATTAAGTAAATTATGCATTAAATACGTTACAGATCAGTCCTTTTAAAATGTGGTTTTAAAATGTCTATATATTGATTATAGGTAGGTTGTATCGTGGGAATCAAGGAGTGAAATTATTATTTTTTTAAACCAAAAAACCTGAAGGCTTGGTCATGAATAGCTGTCTTCTGTGGGAGTGCGCCATCTAGAGTTCTAAAACTCCTTTATTTTTAATACATTCTCAAATAATTCGGTTTTATCTTGAGCTCTAAAAGAGTTGTGAAGCTGTACTATAGACTGAATTAATTTAAGCAGCAATCAAAATTGAAACCATTCTGTATAAAGATAAAACCTCTTCTGCTCACAGATTTATATTTAGAAAATATATTCAGTTTGCAATACATTTTATAGCTGAAACAAAGTTTAATTAATGTGTGTGTAGTATTAAAATACTGAAGCATGTTCATTTCACCTGAAACACCGCTCAGGTTCTAGATCCCTTTTTAAATCAAGCCTGTGCTGTGAAGATTCAGTTTGCAGTGTGGAGTTTAGGACCATCACAAGTAAAAACCACACAAGTTCCAAGTGTCAGACACAGAAAGACTTTCGAATTGTTTAGACTTCTTATACATAACTTCCCATGTTGTTATAAGGATTCATTCTCTCAAAATTTATTTCTGTGGTAATGTAGTAAACTTTTAACTTGTGCAGTTGAGCTGCATGGTATACTAAATCGCAATGTGTTAAAATTATAGTTCAGTAGCCTCATGCAGTTGGCAGCTAGGGTCCTTAAAATGGGCATGTAAGGAGCGCTACCTTACAGACAGCAGTTGTATAACTATTAGCTGAATCGACAGTTTGACAGCTGTAGGTATTCTGAATTATCCACGGAGCAGCCAATTTAGTTTCTTTGAAATTATTCAGTGCTTCCATTTTAGTGATTGCTTATAAGTGATCTATTGTTTATGACTGCTCCTTCACATCTTAATAAATCTGCTACATTGGATTTGTTACAAGTGATCTGTTTTGTGGCCTGGGTAGGTTTTCCAAACTGTTGACCTTACAAATTGACCTTGCAAATACTTACGAAAACATATATTAGCATGAATATTTTGATCTTTAATGCTGACACATGTAAACAATATATTTGCCTACATATAAATGTTCCTTAAAGTAGTGACTGTGAAGTAGTTACAAATGCTGTCAAATTGATTAGTTTTCTATGCAAATGAATGTTTGTAAATACTACTTCATAAAATTAGCTCAATGCCTTGTCTGGATATTAGAAAATGCCTTTCATAGTTTTGTAATTTGGTATCTCATCCACTTTGAGATAGATTATGAATTCTTACAAATAGTACAGCTAATTATAATAACTTTTTTTGTAAAATGAAGGATTACAGGACTGGAAGGCAATTTGGAAGTCATTGAGTCCCACCCCAGGGGAGATACAGGATTTGCTGTTTTATCCACCTCAGAAAGATACCTTTCCAACCACCTTTGGAAAACTTCCTATGAAGAAGATTACACAATTTCCCTAGGCTGCTTGCTCCATTGTCCTTCTGCTTTTAGAGTTAGGAAGTTTTTCCTAAGACCCTGGCAATGCTTATTTATGTTGACTGTAAATAACCCCCCAGATCCTTCTGGACAGTGGTACAGGCAAGCTAGTTATTTCCTATTAGATATTTAAATGCTTGATATTTTTCTGTCTTACATGTAACACCTTATTATTGATGTTGTCTTTGATTAGTGGATAACATGTTATGCTAAGGGGTTATTTAACTGAGAAATAAATTTCACTCCCTTCAGTAAGACTGACAAAGACAGGCACTGTATAAAATGTTAAGTTCTGTCATCAACCTGCAAGCTCTTCTCTTCAAAATAATGTTTCAAATGATGCCTGGATTAGACGCTGTTTTTGAAATGATGAACAAGAAGCAGTTGCGTCTTATTCTTTTATTTTGTGCACCTGCATTTTCATAGTGTTTGTGTTGCAGAGGTCTTTATGTTATGAACAAAGTGCAACAAAGTGACAGCAGAACCTCTCATTGCTCATTTATTTCAGAAGTTACTGAAATTCTGAGTTTTACGTAAATGTCAATTCCATAGTCTCCAGACCCAAAAGATCCATATATCCTGTTTAGACAACAGCTCCAAACTTCTTGCAGTTTAGTGTCCAGAATACCTTGCAGTTGCTAGGGGAAGTTTTGTAGTTAGTCAGTGGAGTATTTCCTCTTGGCAACATGCTTTTTGTGATGGCATCCATGTTTGCTGGTCATTGCATTTGCAGTGGAACTTGTATTTCAGCCAACTTTGGAAGGGAGAAGAAAAGGAAAGCAAATAAAACATGACTTACTGGCTTGAATTCATTAGCTTTTTGTTATTTGCACCTACATATTCCAAGACACCAATCATAACTGCAGTCAGGCTTGTAATAATAACTCTCCATATTGTAGTCTCATATATTCAGCCATAAGGCCAAGAGTTTATTACAATCTAAAATATACACATCACAGTTAAAATGTTTTGTGAATTGTTACAACTACCCTGGAATTCAAGACAAGGGTAGTTCTTTTGCCCTCACCCAGTTGAGATTAGAATGAAAGAGCATTAAAATGCTTTTTAGACCTTGCTTTTTGTTCTGATAACTGGTTTCACTTGATACACCTTGAAACACAGCTTATATTGCTGACTTTACTCAGTGTCTGAAAGAAGAGAATTCTAGGACCAATTATTGCTTGGAACTGTAGATATTTGAATCTACATGGTGGGTAAAGTACTTTGGATTAGTCATTAGTCTTATCTGAAATGACTCTGCACCCTCAGAGATCTGTATCTGCTTGATAGGCACCAGCTGGAAGCTGGATTTAAACCAGAGACTGTAGTTTTCAGAAATACAAGGTCATTAATCTACCTGCTCTGAAAAGAAAAAAATGTTCTGACACAGAGAAGGTTATGCTTCAGGTGCTGGATGTGAAATGAAAAGACTTTATCGATGTGCTACACAGGTACATTTATGAGTTCTCTTACGAGCAAACCCTCCCAAATTCCAGTGGCAGTACAAGCCCCTCTGAGCTGCTCCAGCCTCTTGGCAAAGCTTTGTGTTTAAAGAAGGGACGTTTAACTTGTATACCTTAAGAGCGGGCTCTGGGCTGACTTGTACTAAGGAGGTTACTGGGGAAAGCTTAAAGGAAGTGCTCTAGATCTGTACTCAGTGGTTCCCAGGTGCAAGTATACTTTCAAGTAGGGGTGCAACTGAACTGCAGACAGCATTCCAGCCACCAAAAAGCCATACTGGCCTGGGAGATGCACGTTCCAGCCCTGCAGAGTAGAAAATGAGATCTTCAGAGGCTGAATATCTCAGCATGAGAAGTCTGGCCCAGTCAGCATGATTTCCTACTCTTCTTTTCAAAGGGTAGGATTTATGTTTATTGTTCTTTCTACAACAGCATTTGTCAGGGCAAAGCAAGCAAAATGCATAAAGAAATTATGAATGCTTGTGTTGTGCATTATATTATGTAACACCTTTGGGCATAGCCTATCTGGAAATAACAGAGAATAGAGAAAAAAGTATAAGAGGTAATAAGCATGCAACAATGAACATAAAAAGAAAATCTTTGCCAAATGAAGACAAAAATTAAAGGACCTACTAGTGACCTCGTACTCAGAGCTATTTTTAAATGGCTATTTCAAATCCTGATGTTAAAGGCAGTTGGAATTTTGCCATTAGCTTCATTGGGGACAGCAGTTCATTGCATTGTGACCCTTCTTATCTTTTGTGTGTTTTCCTCCTTAGCCCCACACTCGGTAGACTGACTCCAATGCCTGTGTAGTCTTACATGTTTTCAGAAACCCATTGAAAACACTATTGGTCTCTCCATACAGACCAGATTGATAACTTAGGCGAACTCCTAACATCCAGGCTACAAGGAAACAGAAAAATCAAAGATGTTTCCTCTCACATCTTTAAACCAAGCATGGTGGATGCCAAGTAACTCTGTGTGTGTGTGTGTACACCTGGTTCAATGCTCTTCCTCTAAAACATTTACTCTTGCCACTGTGTCCAAGACAGGATATTGGACTCAGAGTAGACTCAGTATGGCACTTCTTACATCCTTGAGGTAAGAATCCCTGACTCTATAGCTATATTTGCATGCATGAAGTGCAAGAACACAAGTCTGCAAGAGAAAGATCTTATAGTGTAAAGTCATCAGGACAGAGACTAGTCCCGTTATTGCTGTATGTCTGCAATGAACTTCAGATGCTTGTTGGGAGTTTCTCATAGTGAAAAGGTGGCATAAAAATGCTTCTTAACTTGGATGCCTTGCTGAACTTCACATAGTAACTGGTAACCATTCTTATTCATTCACTCTTAAAAATGATTTTTTTAAAGATTATAATTCAGACAAAAATGATGGAGACCAAAAGAGTTATGGAATAATTTGCAGCTCAGGTGAGCTTTGTGTAAGGTCAAAATTATAGCGTTATCTATAGGAGTTAAGGGCCATATCTTTCACTGGTGAGAACTGGTGTAGCTGCAGGGGTGGTGCAGCTCCCTTCTCTTCAGTGAACTAAGGTCTTTATTCCTTACTATATTCTGCTTTTGCACCCACTTTATCCAGGTGTAGATGAACACGGAAAGTGCCAGTATGCAGAGAATTAGTTCCTAAGGTGGTAAATGTAGATTTAATTCCTTATAACAAGACATACTGTAACTGTCTTCTGTGTGGCCTTTTGTCCAGCACCCTCAGTGCTACCAATAGGGGGAAGAGCTATTATAGACTGACTACCTCCAATTCAATCACTTTTGGATAATTTGCCCTATTTTCATCTCCCTTGGCACAACAAATTAAACAGTTTTCTGTCCCTTGGGTAGATACTGGGAACAGTGAGTGAACCCCATTGGGCAGTACTTACCAAAGCCTACTGATACTCAGACAAGTTTTGCCAAAAGAATGAAGTCTTGTCCCTCAAATAGATCAGATGTTTCAATAACGAGCTTTAGCTTTTGGACATACTGTTTGGAAGTGATATTTAAAGCCAGGCAAATGTGTTCCTCTTGTTCCCCTAGAAAAAATAATTGCTCGGATCAGCCCTGAGTCAGTTTCAAAAACCAAGCTACAACCAAAATTAAGCATTGCTTCTGTTTATTTAGGTAATTGAGCCTGACACAGCGGTACGTCTGACAAGTTGTTTTGCATTTTTTTGTGCCATTAAATATGTATGTGACACTTGAAGCTGTCACTGGGAGTCTGAGAATGTTTGTTTCAATTTAGACTTTGGAAATCATGCAAGTGTAGATGGATCATTATGTGGGCAGCTGTATATGAAATCCACCCAAGAGAGCAGTATCTCCTTACTCTGAATAGTTGGTATACTTTGTTCCACTGAAGTCTAAAATTAAGAATGAAAACCATGAAAAATTGCAAATAGGGTTATTGAAAGTCATAGCTCTAGTGTCCTTTTTTTTCTGCTGAAATCAATGTTGTCATTCCTATACCTTTATTTAACTGAACAGCTATTATATAGGCATCTTAAGTACTTGCTTAAGTAATTTTTAATAAGCTGGAAATATATTTAAAGTTGCAGCAAAGAATAAAAATGCTGAATAAATATAAGTAGTTGTCTCCTTTGTTAGAGATCAGTTTTAGAAAAGCAGCTTCTCTGCCAGAGTCCCTGAGCCTATTAAACTGCTGCATAACATGTATTGTGCTTCAGGGCATGGTGTTTTGTACAGTACCTACCGAAATCAGGCCCAAGCCTTTAGATACTATTGTAATACAAATGTTCCTTTTTTACTCAAAAGACTTGCCCAGTGACATTGGATCAAGTCTGATTTGCAGCCTCCAGCTGTGGCCAGTACAAGTACAAATATTTTTTAAAGAACAAGTTCCATATTTAGACAACAGAACAAATGCAGCCTGAATTTCCTGATTACCCTCAGCAACCATTGCCCTCAGGGACAGTGTTCAGATACCTAACTTTTTTTGGAAATCTGGCCATGTACTGAGGAGACTAAAATTAAGACCCTACATCTAAAATTTCAATTTTTCCATCATACTAAGGGGATCAGACTGCCTTTGCTTTGCGATCTATGAATGGATGTTACAAAAATGGTAAGTATTCTATTTTGTGAAGACTTCTGAGGTTTTGGAATTTGTTTTTGTTCCAGATTTAGAACAGATCTGAGACCCCTGCTTTATTTTATTTTCTTAAAAAAGGAATAGAGAGAAAGACGGGTTTCTACCCCACAATAGCCAAAGGCTTGATTTAAAAAGGGATCTAGAACCTGAGTGGTGTTTCAAGTGAGTGAAACACAGTCTCATTCAAACTACTATTGTGTGTTTTGTTTTTTATGAATTGATACCTTTTGGTGAAAAATGTGTTCTTGCAAAATTCCTGATCAGCTCCTCTTGCTGCTCCTCCTCCTCATCGTCATCAATATTTCTTTGGCCTTTCATATAAATACAGTCCGGATACTGTATGTTTAATGAGCTTGGGGATTGTTTTGAGATGTTAATAAACAACAATAATTTATATTCCTACATTTTTCCTGTAATAAACCTGGAACTTACATGGACATAAACATGGTCTTTCTTCTGGGAAATTTATAATCTCTGTTTGATCAGAGTTGTTTAAATACTTCCACACTTGCTTCTTTTGGTGTATGTGAAAATTTCCTTAGAGCTACATAGCCTATCCACGTGCATGAAGGTAAATGAAGATTCTGTATGTGCTTTACCCAGCATGGAGTTAAGCCATGTAAAATGGTCAAAACTTAAAAATGAAAGTTTTTCATTGTACATAAAGTACAGATGCAGGGAAGGTCCAAGCCATAATTCAGCCAAAGAGAATGCAGTGTGATGCAGAAAGGGCTCTTGGCAGGATGGAGGTGGGGAAGAGGCATTTACTCAAAAATTACAGGTATAAATAGCTGAGTTTCATAAACCAGTTAAATGTTGGACTGAAAGTTGAGCTTCAGCAACTGAATCATTCTCCAAACATAATACATATTCAAATCCAACATCTCAGTCATTGTGATTCTTCCACTAACCACAATTTCATGACTCTACATTACATTCAAGAAGCATCTTATTCTTCACTGCATAAATAACAGAAACAAGCATTTGGGAACTGTTTTGCCCCCTTTATGCAGGTAGAATGGTATCTCATGTGACATGGTTCTGCAAGTCTTTTGGAATCTGAGATTATTTGTCTGAAAGTGCTGCTACATATTGTGAGCAAAGGAACAGAGCCTGACTCTCGTTGATGAACAGCTTTGTTTAACACAGCTGATTGAGAAACTGAATTTTTTGTACGTGAATTTTAGTGAAAATGTCATGTTCTTTCTCGTTGTAGTTCAAATTTTCCATTAAAATTCACTGCCATATTTGTTTTAACCAGAAGTATTGTTTAAATACATCACCAGATATCCCACTGATCGAAATTGGCACAGCTGAAACTTTATTTCAGTGAGTTACGTCACTTCACAGCAGCAGAGGATCTGGTCTAATATGTTCAGTACATATAGAATTAAACTGAAGGAAACATTCCCCTCTTCATTTTTTAAAACTCTTCTTGCATCAGACCCCTATATCTTCCAGAAGCTCTCTGTCCACGTGCGTGTGAGTTGGTGGCCATTGGTTGCTTTTGGTTTGTTTGCTTTGTTTCTGGTGGGTATTTGGTGAAATTAACTGAACTGTATGCTTTTTGGGGGATAATACAATCTCGCTACCCATTTTACTTTACTAGATATTGTAAATACAAATGAATTGCCTAAAATCTCTACTAATTATTCAAGATTTCTTTTCTGTGCTTATAATGAGCGGTACTGATTAAGACTCTATCCTATGATCCCAGCTCAAGTAAAAAAAAATAATTCTCTGTTTCTTCTCTGTTACTTGGATTAATAAACAGACCTTAGTTATAGTATGTGAAACTGGTCTGATTGACTGCAAATTGCTGGACCACAGAATAAAGGAGCTTGGGGAAAAATCCAAAAGGTGATAGGGGAAAACAGGAGAAATTATGAATACTAGTAAGATACCCAGGATCACACTTAGTAGTTATTCTGTATATTTTGGGTTTGGTCCAGCTCCCGTATGAATTGAAGGGAATTTTATCTCTATTTAAACAGAAGCTGAATGATCAGTATTTTTTAGAAACAGCTTTTCTTTCACTTAAAATCCTGTTTTGTGTATTAAAAATCCACTTTACATCACCAAATTTAACCATATTTTGCTATAGACAAAGAAGGTGGCATTGTAGCTCTGAAAGTTGCCTCAGCAAAATGTTAGATTACAAAATGCTATTTTATGCCTTGACATTAATGCCACCAGAAGCAGAGTAAGTCAGTTACAGTAGGGTGGCATTTTTATAACCCATGTCAGTGAAAACATTAAAAGAGGATATGTTTTAGCAGTCCAAAACAGTAGGATACAGATGGCAGCCTCACAGAAAAACAAACACTGTGGAAGATGATTGGTGAATATTTATGACATAACTGTATCTGGGACATACACAAAAGGGAACTGTTTAAAAACAAAAA
>NW_017728992.1:170288361-170289424 GCF_001723915.1 Gavialis gangeticus
CCGCCTGGTACAGAAGTACCATTTTGTCCATCAAAAATTAAAATAAAAGCAATAATCTCTGAGAATCATCCCGACTGGCATTTAATGACTAGTTTGGTAGCTAACGGCCCGAGGCATAGCCTATAGCCATTAAAGCTGTAGAAAAAAAATGGTCATTAACTATACTCCGCTGAATGAAGAGTCTCTGGGAAAAAAAGTTGGGGGAGAGCATCACACAAGAAAAGAAACAACAAGTCCTTGAACCCCAAAACAGTGACGGATGCCTGACCAGATGAAATCACTATCCATCAGAAGGTTCACTTACGAATATCTAGATGGACTGTTAGGGCTTGCTTAAAAGTTAAATGTTGCATTTAAAGCCTTGCTTAAATACTGGCATTGCTTATGTGTTCAATAAATTAGAATATGAGACTGGAACAGTATTGCTGATGGATTCATTTCCATTCACTTCACCCCTTAGCTAAATTTAGTGCAACAGTTCCTGGTGGGCATGTGTGAATGGAGATCAGAAAATCCTGACTTGATTCGCTGAACCTCCCTGGGTTCCCAGTGTTGCAACCTTGACCCTTGGGAGAGGGATTTGTCTCGACTGTGTAGTTTCCTAGGCAAGTAGGGAATATCCAAACTGGGGATCTTCCCCCTTCAGCGCATAACACCATGTTAAAGGGAGTTGAAGAGTGAGAAATCGGTACTAAAAACTACCACACTCTGGTTTGCAGATAAGAGAACATTTGAGACTGATGAAAATGCTTTAGAGGATTTCTGTAAACTGTGGTTCTCTTGGGTGGCTTCTGGAAAAAAATACATGTCCAGATAAAAAGACCAAGTAGTGAACTGCTTTTCAGGGTCTTTTAATGGGAGTGAGGGAGCTGACCAAAGAACTGCTGTGAAAAAATGTGGAAGAGGAGATGCTGAGGGTGGAATGTGAGAGCGGGAAAAAGAAAATGAGAATTTAAAGGCACAATTGGCAGTGTTGTAAGCAATGTTGCTGAAGGATGTGTGTAAGATGACTAAGACTTAGCAGGGATTGCAGAGGGCATTACAAGATATAGAAGGAAAAGAC
>NW_017728992.1:170289765-170296191 GCF_001723915.1 Gavialis gangeticus
GGGGGGGGGGGGGGGCTCATGATGCCCAGGCTGCCATGCAGGAAGTCATTAAGGATGCATAGGAGGGCATCCAACAGATCTCAGTGCCTGTCAGCGCAAGACGAAGGAGTGAACAAAAGCTGGGCATTTTGAGTGGAACCGTATCTGTCATCTAGGGTGGGAAGGCAGAGCGAGGTGGCAGCAACTCTGAAGAAGGGGAGAATGAGGATAATTATGATACCACTGACATATCTTTTTTACTATGAGGATGATAGGTGGAGACCAAATCCTAGAAAACCCCCTCCTCACACTGTGCTGAGGGGGGACTTGAGGAAAATGCAGGAATGAGCACCTACGGAGCTGCTAGTTGTCAAGAAGACTATTCATTTGGGGCCTTGAAGGGGCCATCCCATAGAGCTGCAGACACAGGGGCCCTTCATCTCAGATCAGTTGAGAGCAGCTGATAAGACACCGGGGCTGTTCAAGCAGGAAACAGCTATTGCCTGGCTGATGGCAGTAAATCTGCCAGGAGGGCGAGCCAGTATACAATAGGCCATTTGGTTGATTTACATCAGGAATGTATTTTGAAAGATTTTGTAGCCCTTCTCCCTGACGTGAAAAGCAGGTCAGTGACAGTTGCAGGAAGTGTGCCGGCAGCAGTGTTAACACCGTTCTTCCCTGGAAGGCCGGCAGCAGTGCTGTTTCACAAGAAGAGGCAGCAGCCAGGGGAAAAACCAGATGCTTACATAAAGTGGAAAAAGGAGCGAAATAACGAACCAAATGATTGGGTAGGCTGTGAATTGAAATGTGTCATTATCAACAAAGTAAGAAGGCTGCACCCTGACAGCCAAACACTTTTGCTTAAACACAAGGAAAAAAACTCCCAACCAGCAGAGAACAGATCTTACCAGCAAATTGCCTGCTCCTGCAGACTTTGTAACTTTGAAGTCCTTTTAAAAAATGACAGGATTCTCAACAGATTTTATCAAGGAATATGCAGGAAAGGCTGCCCTATTATATAGGTTGTTAAAATCTCCTTTACCAGAAAAAGTATACCATGGAAAAAGTGGTTTGAAGGAGGGAAGCCATTTGAAAAAGGAACTGAGAAAGCCAAGAAGGAAAAAAATGTAGCAAGAAGCACATAAAGCAGAAATAAGAGCATTCAGAATAATGATTTTTTTTAAAAGGTCAGCATCAGGGGGCAGCAGGGAAGGCCCTACGAGGCTACGGGACCTGAACCTGTTCAGCCTCCACAAGAGAAGGCTGAGGAGGGATCTAGTGGCCTGTTACAAACTAGTCAGGGGGGATCAGCAGGTACTGGGGAAGTCCCTGTTCCCCCGAGCACTACCAGGAGTGACCAGGAATAACGGTCACAAGCTGGCAGAGGGTAGATTTAGGCTAGATATCAGGAGGCGCTACTTCGTGGTCAGGGCGGCTAGGATCTGGAACCAACTTCCAAGAGAAGTGGTGCTGGCTCCTACCCTGGGGGCCTTTAAGAGGAGGTTAGATGAACACCTTGCTGGGGTCGTTGGACCTCAGTACTCTTTCCTGCCATGGCAGGCGGTCAGACTTGATGATCTGCTCAGGTCCCTTCCGACCCTAGAAACTATGAAACTATCAACAAATTTGGTTACTTTACAGCAAGCTGATAAGGAAGCAATTCAGTTTAATTAAAAAGTTGTTTGCCAGCCATCTGGGATTAAGCAGCACACCAGCACATTGTGGGTCATCCCTAGAGCTTGGGGCAAGTGGAACAGGCAAACCACACTTTAAAAACAGCTTTAAGAAAAGTAGTGAGCCAACAAAAGAAAGATTGGGATCACTCCCCACAAGGTCATGACTGGCAAAGAGATTCATATGCCCAAGCAATGGTAGGTGGTAGGAGGTGTGCCTGAAGAACTGCAATCACGAATATTAACGGATAAGTAAATGCAGCAGATGTTAAAAGTGGTCTCAAATGCTCACAGGCAGTGTCCTTAAAAGTAAAACATGATCAAATAAGCATTTTGGTCCACTTAAAATGCCTGTCAAATGGCTGGTTATTGCTGGCTTTCTTGGAAGAACAGTCATGTGCCAAGCTTACCCTCATAAGGTCCATGCATTGTGCTCCATCTGGGCTGGACCTATCAAAACTGCAATAAGGCTAGTCCTACTGTAATCTATATATCTGGGACATATAGAAGAGAAATGTAAAAAACTATATATATGTGTGTGTGTGTGTATATATAGTATGTGTGTGTAAGCCTAGGAAAAATCTTAAAGTTGGGGAGAGCATCACATAAGAAAACAAATAATGAGTACTTGAACCCCAGAATGGTGATAGATGCCTGACCACCTGAAATGACTATATCCATTGGAAGGCTCCCAGAAGAATATCTATATTGACTGTTAGGCCTCGCTGAAAGGTTAAGTGTTGGATTTAAAGCCTTGCTTAAACATTGGTATTGCTTATGTGCTAAATATTGGTATTGCTTATGTGCTCAGTAAATTGTATTTGAGACTGAAATAGTTTCACTGATTGATTCATTTCCATTTGCCCCACCCCTTAACTAAATTTAGTACAACAGCTTTGTCCAGTACCTAACTGCAACAGCCACATTCAAGGAAGGGGAAGATTAAATAAGAAACTAATGGACAATATTGTTCCTTATTTAAAAAAAGTTTTTCCATTTTAAGTCTGGAAGGCAAGCCACTTGAATTTTTTTAATTATCATTAGGCAGCTCTGGTCTAATTTATGCTAAGAGGTTTTGGCCTGTTTGTGTGTGCTGGAATTTGCCAAAATTAGTAATGTGATATTTCATCTTTAGCTAGCCTATACAGCAATAAATAATGACACATGACTGTATGTGACTGCTGTTAGTTTAAATTTTTTTCCTGTGGTGTTCATGAAATGCCACAATCTTCCAACTCAAATTCTGCAGTATTAGGCAGCAAGTTGTACTCTGAACTAAACCAGATGCTGATCAGCTCTATTCCTATTATCAACTCAGGGCAGAGATGGTAGCCAGACCTTATTTGCAATGTTAACATTTGGAACAGATTAACAACAGTTAGGCTGAAATGAGAAACCTCCACTTTACTAAAAGTTTCAAAATATGTAATGCTGCAAAATCAGAAGCCCTGTATGTAGTATGTTAACTAGGAATAAATAAGTTAACTCTATGCCACGCAGGATATGTTGTTTCCACTTTGAGTGCCTCTTTAAAGGATATGTTTATGACATATGCTGAGGTTTAAGACCTGGTAAGCCATGTGCTTGATGAGGTGTATTGTATCAGAACCGTCGAAGTTTATTTCATCATGGCTGTGGTTCTGTTGGTCTGAGGAAGTATGTCTGTACTGTCCTGGGAATCCTGCTCCTTGGGGACAAATCCTGAGGAGCCTGTATAGCTATAGCTATGAGGCCCAAGATGCACTAGAAATGCCACGTTGCTAATGCATGTGACAGCCAGTTAGCGAAGAATTAACCCTAGGGTACCTTGCTTCTGTGCATACAACAGAGGACAGCTCCTTGACTGGAACACGAAGTGGGGAGTAGGTAAGTAGGCTCAGCTACTACCTCTGCCATTGTCTTATTCTGGTTACCCCCGCTCAGCAGTGGAAAACACTGAGGCCAGTTCTCCAGCCAGAGCACTTTGCAGGCTGTACTAGAAAACTGTTTCAAGTGTGGACACTAGCAAAGCTGGACACTGATCAGCAGACCTTGTTCCAGTGGTCCTTACCAAGCAAAATCAGCTATGTCGATAGAAGCACAATTGTGATAGTGCAATTATCTTCATGCTAAGGTCTTTTGCAAGCATAACTATGGCTCAAAGCATGCCTTATTCCTCCTGCACTAGCACAACTACTAATGGAGCTTGAGTGCAGGATAATGAGGCCTTGTTTACACAGGAAAGTTGAAATGGTGTCATCCTGGGTATGATGTTAACCAATACAGTTATCTGTGCACACGCCTGAGAGAATACTTTGATTCTGATATAGGAGCACCTCTTTCAATTCAGCATAAAATGATTTGAAACAAGTTTCAATTAAACCAGTTGCTCCACAATAATAATGGCTTTAAAAGGGTTTGAGGTAAGCCAGAGGGTTTGTAGCTTTCCTGTGTAGGCAAGGGAAAAGTGATTCTGTCTCTTAGGGAGTGAATCTACAGTAGCACTGGCTCTGTTCAAGGGCCCTATGGACCTCATCCGCTATGGAAGGAGAAATCTAAAACCACAAGTGATGGGCTAGATGGCAGAGCCTCAGAATTCACATTTGACACTTGATCAAGTGACTCTATAAAGGTGCTGAGATGCCTATACCCAGCACCAACAGAACTGCAATCTAAACTGAAAATAGAGCTGGAGTGGA
This sequence comes from Gavialis gangeticus, assembly GCF_001723915.1. Taxonomy (NCBI): domain Eukaryota; kingdom Metazoa; phylum Chordata; order Crocodylia; family Gavialidae; genus Gavialis; species Gavialis gangeticus. The sequence continues at coordinate 170,294,096 of NW_017728992.1, forward strand.
AATCACAAGACCTGAATGTGACCTGGTGGCTGGAGGTGGTAATATGGTGAGAGGTGACACTAAGGTGGTTAGAGGCAATGACAAATGAAAGAGCAAGAGCCCAAGATAGTATTATGGTTTGAGATGGCAGCACAGTGAGAGAGAATGATGCAGACATAGTAGCTGTATCAGAAATAAGATGTTTCTTCTTAGCAATACTTCCTCCCTACTATCCAGAGATGAATCTAACTGCTAACAATAAATTATGAGCCAGGTGACTAGGGGTGAAAGGGGAGGAAGTGAAGCAGAGATGAAGCATTTGTCCATCAGTCATTCCCACAGGAAGGTAGAGGAGACTGAGGCAAAGTACTACTATCCAAGAGCCCATGGAGAATAGTAAATGAAACAGCATTTACTAATACATGCTGTTTTATTATTATTCTGTTTTCCAAATCAAAAGTATTCTTTTTGCTCCCATTGTGAAATTGCCCTTGTTTTATACATAGACCCAGTGCTTGTGAGAGTTTTACCAGCCAAGTGTGACCAGGGTAGGCATCTGGGCAGAGGCTCAAGCTGTTAGTGCTTGTTAATTTTAGGAGGCTCTCCTACTTTCTGCACCTAACCGTTCTGCTGCTAAAGCGAGCCCAAAGGGTTACATATTTGCAAGGACGTGTTCTGGAAATAATCAGGGCTCTGTAAATATGTTTCTGAAGCTTCTTAGCAAAGGAAAGCTGCAAGAAGAGGTATGATTTTTAATAAGATGTAACTTGTGAATGCTGCTTAGGGAAATGAAACATAGATTGACAAAAAACAGGAATGGAAGGGACTTTAACAGATCAACTAGTCCATGCTGTTGCCACAAAATAGGATTATCAATACTGAAAACCTGAGCAAGTTGTGGGCAAACATTTGTTCAGAAGTAGTTTGTCTGACCTGTTCATACAGACTCCCTAAGGGAGGTTTACAACTGTTCTAGGTAAGAGATTCCAGTGCTTGTCTACAGTTAGAAATTTTTTGCTCACATCTAACTCTAAGCCTCCATTGCTGCAATTAAGGTTAATATTACTTGTCCTGTCCTTAGTAGGCATAGAAGTTAGTAGTTCTGCTCATTTTAAGTGTGTGCATCTTCCCATCTCATCACCTGTTGCAGCTTAAGAAGACATATGGGCCCTTCTGTTGGTGGTACTTTAGAGAGCTTCCTTTAGCTTGGAGGTGCAGACTTGTCTTTCTGGAGTTGCAGAGGTTCTGCTCTCGGGTCAAAAAGTGTATGTGTTTTTGTGCCATTGTGTTTTTATTTCTATGGTGGATTTGTTGCAGAAAGTACCTCTGGCTCTAATCCTGCAATGTGTTGGACCTATGTTGCCACCTGTGGTTGCCATCCCATTGCTGTTTCCAGGCCTTTATTTTTTATGGAAAACTGGTCTTTTCTTTTTAGCTTCAGTTCCCTGAGAAGTTGGCTTGTGGTAGCATTTAGGAGCAGCTCTTTGGTTCAGTTTGTAACCAGAACTCTGGTACAGTATGTTCATGCCCTTATTAAACCTGGCCAGGAAAAGTATTTTAATGAGACAAACTGTGAACGCTCACAGAATTGTGACTTTTCTGTAGTTGGAAGAAAATTATTCGAATAGCACTAAGTTATGCATATTTTATGGATATTAGAATTACATTGTCTAAAAGATGGTGGAAGGCCGAGTAGCAGAGAGAGCCTTTTCTCCCTGTGGCAAGGTCCCCCCCTCCATCCCACCCCCGCAGAGGCAGCTGTAGGAAAGAGGGGCCCTACAGCATCTCCAGTGCTGGAATGGGTCATGAAGGTACCTCAGAGCCATAATGCTAGTTAACAACCTTGATTTGAAGGGAGAGAAGATTGTGATCTGTAAACTTAATCCTAGTGGCATGGGGGGAGTTTACAGTATCCCTCAGGAATGAGCCTGCAGTGAAAGGCCATGAAGCAGGAGCGTTTTGTTAACAAATGATTCACTGTTCTGTATGTGTATACTGACTGGTGCATGGCCATGAGGGAGATTACTTCTGCTTTAAAAGATCTGTAGTCATTTCACAAAGCAAGACAGCCGCTGAGGGGTGAGAGGAGTTTTAAAGAGAATCCCCCCCCCCCCCCC
>NW_017728992.1:170296241-170299176 GCF_001723915.1 Gavialis gangeticus
GGTTTTAAAAAGAAACCCCCCCCCCCCCCGAAAATAAAACTATTCCAAAGGGACAGAACAAAATAAAGGAAGCTCTAAATACAGGTTGCCCTTGCTTTATGCTGGTTCTGTATGTGCAAATTCACTCTTATGCGATGACCCTTTTTATACCAAAAATCCGTTATATGAGGGGTAAATTCACTCTTATGCAATTGGCGTGGTGGAAGCTTGCAGTCAGTTGCTTTGTGCGGTGCATTGTGGGAGTGATGTGCACCAAAATAGTCTCCTGTGGATCTGTGCTCCTCACTCATTGTCTGCAACACGTGTTTCTGTGGTTGCCATGACCATTATGGTAACATTCACCACCACTCTGTGCTTGTGTGCACTGTCTGCTCTTGGCAAGTACCAAAATTGTCTTGTAAAAGTGGTAGGAATGGGTCTGGGGGCCAGTACACTCGAGGTCTTGGAACGTATCCCTATTAGTGACATTGTAAAGTGGGTTCCCTTTATGCGAATTCAAGTTATGCGCCATTTTCCAGGAATGCATGTACAGCATAAAGCAAGGGAAACCTGTACTCAACCTTTCAGCCTCTCCATCATCTTTCTTTTCTTCAGCTCTTACTCTTCACTTGTGTTGTCTCCCCCAGGGACACTCGCTAGAAAATGGTGTTCTACAGTTCAGCCTCTCCAGAAAGACTGATACTTTCAAAAAGTGTTATGTCTTCACAGCAAGGATTACGGTTATCCTCACTCTCATTTCCAACATTTTCTTTGAGCACTGCGTAAACAAGTTTGTGCTGTAAAAAGAAGTTGCACATTGCATGTCTTGTTTTTAACTACACCTTAATTAAAAATTTTAGATGGGAGTCGTATTTAAAGAGATCCTGTTTCTTTTCATAATGGGAAACATTGTTATAAAAAATTAATCTTGCCCATTGTAGAAGATCATCTACTTTGGACATTAGTGATTGAGTTTTAATTATTGAGCAGCTATGTTATAAAGCTCGGTTGCTGGTTTTAATATATTTCGAGATTTAAAACCAGCGCACACAAAAAAAGTAATTGTGGGATAAAATTTGGCTATATTCACAGCCTAGGAATTATGTTTCAGACTTGGAAGGAAAAAGTGTTGGCTTATTTTTTTCCAATTTCAGAAACACTATTATTTTCTGAATTAATGGGTTTCAAAGCTGTTTAATGAAAAGATTATTTCTGGAATATGTATATTTTGCAGGTGCTTAGTCCTTAGGTACCTCTGAAGCTTTCACAGTGAAACTATTTTTGAAATAACAAGGCATAAACCTTCATAAAGTGGTTTCTAGGGAGCAAAGACTGGTGCCTAGGGGAGCAGATGTTTGAGCTAGTGCGTTTGCATCCAGCTGCCCTCTGCTGAATGTAACCCAATCTGCTCAAGTCAGCATTTTGTCTTGCCCACTGGTGGCTGAAAGAGGTGATGCCATATGATGATTATTTTTTTAATTCCGGTGTTAAATTTTTCTTGTGAAGGTAGATGAAAATGAGTTTAGTTGTTGCTGTCTTGAGGTCAAATGATTCAGCCTGTTGCTGTGTGCCAGTCACCTGAGCTCAAGTGAGGTGCAAACTGGACCTTGTTACCCAGAGTTGGAACTTATTGTGCAACACAACTGGAAATTTAACACCGAGAGGGTGTGTTCTCAGCAGGAGTCATGAGTAAGTGACAACATGCCTTATTCAAGGGGAAGAAGCAGTTGCGGTCTGTTAGGTAAATTATTTTAAATAAATCAAATCAAGAGAGCAGTGCTACTGACCACAAACATTCCAAAATCATGAGGGAGATCCCAAAACACCATGGGAATTGTGTTTTAAAAAATTGTCTTGAGGTAGTTAGAGGGCGAGTTCTTCATACTTGCCTATTGGATGTTGATCATTGAGGGTGTAATCAGGTCATATTTTCCTGTTTTTCTCTTTAAGCATGAGGACAACTACTTTTCATTTAAAATGCAAGTTGCATTAATCCCTCGTGTTCTGGAATTCAAATAATGTCCTTATACTCTTTCATACGAAGGATATAGGATCATAAAATCAAAGAAAAGTGGGGCTGGATGGGATCTCCAGAAGTCATCTTGTCCAACCCCTACATGAGGCAGGATCAACCCTGTCCATACCATCTGATACAAATTGTCTAACCTACTAGCAAGACTACGCAATCAACCCTGACACAACCACAAGACAACAATGCCCTAATCTGCCACAGGTAAAGCAGGGGGACCATGAAGGGAAATACTATACTAGGAAAAGTATTCCTTTTACATTTTGCTATGAATATTTTTACAACAAATTGACTAAAGCATCACAAAGCCCTAAGGTTTCCAGCCACCACTGAAGTCAGCTTTGCTGTACACTTCAACCAAGCGCAAGATTTGACCTTTAGCATGGACAAGGGAAATTATAATTTTAGTTCAATTTAGCAATCAGTCACCTGAGGTAGATCCATCAGTGGTCCACAAATTTACTGGTCTACCTTAGCATTTTATGTTAATTGTCATTCATATCTATCTTGTTATAAAAACATACCTTTCCCCCTACTTTACTTGCATTCCCTCCTCCCCCACTGCTGCTGTGCGAAAGATGCACATTACTAACAGTTGAAATCAAATGACTATCCAGGAGAAAAAGGGACATTGACTGATAATACAATAAATTCTTTAAGTACCTTTAGAGAACAAATTGTATTAAAGTACCCTGTTACCTTGTTTTAGTGGAGTGATTACTTTCCATGTGCTGCTGCTCTTTGTTCAGGGAAAAACTCATTAAAAATGTTTTCAAAACTTATTTTAACAGAAACTTGTTTTCCAAATAGATAATTTTTTTATGTGTAAAGTGTCTTCTGCTGAGGAAATATGGATTTTTTTCCCCAAAAAGCTTGATAAAAAAATTAATACCTAAATGTTTTGGGGTTTTTGGGTTTTTTTAGTGA
>NW_017728992.1:170299440-170332010 GCF_001723915.1 Gavialis gangeticus
GTTGTTTATGGCATAAAAAGGAAAATAATTCTTTATGCCTCTTTTCATGCCTTTGTTCTTTCATGCCTACATAGTACATAAGCTTATTCATAGTGCAGTAGTACTCAAAGACATAAGAACACGAGAAGTGCCATGTTAGATCCATCTAGCCCATTATCTTGTCTCTGACAGTGGCAGTAATGAACACAACGCTTTAGAAGTAGAACATATGAATACAGTATATTTAGAGTGATCTATCCCATATCATATCCTCCTTGGCATCTACCATCATTGATTTAGGGATGTCAGAGGACACATCCCTGACTGGAGCATCAGTTTTGAGATTCCATTGTATTATTGTAAAAACACACAGAGGTATATAGTTCATATCTCAAAGACTTTACAATACAGTTCAAGACCATATACAACAAGTGAATATGATAAACAGAGAAAGTAATAGAGAAGGAACAACAGATAATTTTTTATACACAGTGGGTGTATCTACACAAGATGTTTATTGTGCAGTTGACTAATTAACTGTGGAGTAAACTTGTTAGCAATAAGCTCTGGAGTTTATTCACGTGCACTAATTTGCCCCACAGTTTTAAGGCGCTTGTACATGTTACACATCATCCACATCCACATTACAAAATGTTACAAAAAAATCCCCTTTTGTGTAGCATAATGGCATAACCATGTACATGTGCACTTTTTTCGTGACAGATTTTGATTTATCATGGCAACTTAGACCTCCTCCAATATGTTTTGTTTTTACTATGGCCAATTGTTCTAGAAAGCTTCTTTTTATTGTGATAATTTCAGCACATGTACATTTAATAAACAGGTAAATTCGTGGCTGTGTTCTGACACCCTTTGGCCACCAGGTACCACTTGAATTCACCTGTAATTTCATATATTTTGCAGGTCAGTTGTCAGTTTTCTCATGTAATGAATACCTTTTCACAGCAGGTGTTGCTGCAACGCCCAACATGGAATCATTCCTTGCTCTTTAATAAGTGAATCAGTTTAATTTAAATGTATTTTTTGTGCTGAAATTAGTTTGAGTTAGTAGACCCAAAATGTTCTGTAGTCACAACTTCAGTGTGTGCTGGTGTCTCAAAGACTGTTCATCTTGAACTATACCAGGCACCCTTGAGCACAACACCCTATTTTTAATGGGAAATTCTCTTGTGGGAAAACAATTGGCGTTGCTTGGTGAAACACATTTTTTGTGTCTGCTGTGTACTGCTGGCATCCAGTTTGATGCTGCTGATCATATGCCAATTTGTTGCTCCATGACATAATTTATATGTGTGCATAACTAATAGTTACTAATATTAAGAAGTTTGTTTTTTTTTCCTAATGAATAAATCTCAGTATTCCCTGCTGGCACTCTGCTCATCCATTATCAGGTGGTTGTTTCTCGCATGCATAATGATAGCAGTTGGAGAACTTTATGGATTAGTGTGGAGAAAATTCTGTGCATAAAGACTGGAAGTCTTGAAGGAAGGAAACCATAGAGACCTTTAGTGGGAGAAGTTTTTTTACATAATATTATATATTGCAGTATACTTTCTTGTTTTCAAACTTTGAAAAAGAGTAGTATATTAGTTTTCAATTTCCTTGATCAGTCACATATACTTCAACCACATGAACGACATTAGTACTTTTTATAAATGTCTACATATTATTTAACATAGAAATATAATATGTCAATAGCTGCTTGGATTGCAAACAATATATTTAAAAAGTTTTCTTTAATTTGTTAAAATGGTGGACAAGCAGAGGCAATCCTAATCAAAATAAGGTTCTCCTTTATTTTAAAAGGAAATAAGATATAAATCAAACTTGTTAGAGTGTAGTAAATAAGTCTTGAATAGACTACTTGACTTGATCAAGACAATCCTTTTCCAATTAACATGTAATTAAAGCTTACAGAAAAAGTTAACAGCAAGTTAGTCAGAGATGCATGTCATTATTATTTTACAGCTGTCAAGACATGCTTTTTAAAATCTCGGCTCTACTCAGCAGATGTTATTTAGTCCAGTGTGGTCTGACTTGGACCTTTTCCAAGCCTGCCTGCATATAATTTTCAAGTCCCCACAGCCCTGCACAGCTAGGAGATAAAAACTGACCAGAATGATACCCTTTCATATTACTCATGGCTCAGTTTAATTATCTGAAACACGACCAGATAAATAGTGTAATCAGAAGAATTCCAAGTTAATGTTAACTACTTCCACATCAAACTTTTCTAATTTGAGACAGGGTTTAGATTACTAGCTCTAAATTATGTAAACTTCCAATCAATGGTTAATATAACAAGGTAGAAACTGGATTTTTTTAAAAAAATTAATAAATTCATGGGTTTTCTCATGCCTGTGACTTGCGACTAAAGCTTTTCCACTTCAGTGGCATCCTTCTTCATAAATAACATCATGGTCTCTGTCATCAATTGTACCAGACCCCTCCATGAATCTCAATCAGTTTGGCTTTTGCACAGTGAGTCAATTGGAATGGGTTGACTTGCACCCACATATTCTTAAGCTTGAATATGTAACACTTAAGATAAAAGCATCTAAAGAAATGGTATGATTTTTCAGAGCTGCAGAACACCAAACAACTCCCAAAATATCCTTGTCAGGATAGGCATAGGGTTCGTTTAGGCATGAGACAACAACCAACAGGATTTAAGTATGTGCTGAATGTTAAGCACATGCTTAAGTCCTTTTCCTAATGGGAATGATATCTTAAATTGCGGTCAGTGTTAAAGAGGAGCTTAGATAGCAGTTGTCTGTATTCTGCATTTGTGAAAATCAGGCCACTTGTTTAGGTGCTCAATTATGAACTTAGGCCAAGATCTACAACCATATTTAGGTGTGCAAATCTCATTGAAATCAATAGAAGTTAGAAATCTCCTCATCTTTTTTTAAATTTGGGCCTTTACGTTGAAAGCATATCTATCCAGGTACAGACACACAGTTTCTTCTAGGAGAGGCACTGCTCTTCCAAGAGAAACGATGAGTGTACAGATATTCAGAGTTTTTCTCCCAGAGCAAAATGGCTTTTCTGAGGGAAAAAAATGAGTGGGGAAAAACAAGGATTGAGTCACTGTGGGGAGAGTTTCTCCTGGAAGAGTAAATGTCTGTATATGTTCTCTTCTAAGAGGAGCCAAAGTACATCCCAGTATCCCAGGATGCTTCCCCCTTAGCACTCTCTCCACTCCAGGGGCTGCTGCCATTCTGTCTCCAGGCAGAATGAGGGAGACTGCAGAGTGTGCTGAGATGTGTACTCCGGGGCCATCTGGCTGCCAAATTTCAACACTGCAAACTCTCAGTTTCTCAGGAGTTCAGCATTCAAATGTCTGTTTAGACATTTCTGGGTTAGTTCTTTTTATGCAGGAAAACATACTTGAGAGAAGTTTAACGGCTCAGCTGTTATACAGTCATTTCTGGATTCTTGTTCATTGTCATATATGGAGCAAATATATCCATTTGCCACAAATATTTACGCTAATGAATTAGCTAATTTGTGATTGCTAATTTGTCTGATTTCAGTGACCATTCCTATAGTTCTGTGGCAGGAATGCTAAAAGAACCAGAAAGCTTATGATAATATTCAAGACTGTTCATAAACTATGAAACTATGAAACTATAAAGAGTGACCTCTGAAGTTGTACCTGCATGATCACTGGGATTAGAAATCACTCAGCATTGTTCTCAGGAGCAGCAAACAAGATTGCTGCTCCTGAGACAAGATTAAGGAGCAGCAAACAAGATTGCCACCTATGACAAACCAAACCAGCAGATACCTCTCTAATTTCGGATGGTAAATATTTTCAATGACTTTTTCCTGAACCATCTACAGACCTTCAATTATTTATCTAAAGGGATTACTAAATTTCAAATAAATAAATGCATTTATTTGGCAGCTTAAAGACTAACTTGTTCAGAGGCATACGCTTTCATGGGTGACAACCTACTTTGTCAGATCAAGGTTAACAAGGTTTACTACGTCTCTCAAATAATAAATGCGTGGGACAGTATGACAAAAAAAAGCCAATCAGTTGAGGAAATTCCTTATGATAAACTGACAGCCTGTTTTGACTTGGTATACTTTACACAAGCAACAATAAGTCTTTCAGGCTTTCTCTAAACATAAAAAGCAACTTTTTCTTTTTGGGTTTACTTTAAACTAATGGTGAATTACACTTACAGGATATGTCTACATAGCACAAGGCAGCTCTGAGCTAGCTGTTTGTGTACTTTGGCTTTTGAACCAGAAGCAGAATTGTCATGTTCAGTCTATAGTTCATATCTATGGTGCTTCTAGATCAGGAACTAGCATGCACAGAGAGAGCTTGGGGATCTCTGCATGACAGTATCATAGGATCAATGAGTCGGAAGGGACCTAGACAGATCATCTAGTCCGATCCCCTGCCATGGGCAGGAAGGAGCACTGGGGGTGGGAGGGGTCATAAGACCCCAGCCAGGTGACTAAACAGCCAGTAGTTGGGCTGTTTAGTCACCTTTTAAGAGTTGATCAAAATGGTAGTGGATATTGCTATTTTTCCCCTCTCTAAGCCATTATGCCTTGCATTCTGAGAACTTTTATTTAGTCATTCACTCTGTTCAAGCTTTTGGACAAGATCACTTACATTTGGAAAGCTCGCTAAACTGCTTTCTCAATGCTACATATGAGATCTTTCTTAAAACTGAAAGCTTTTTGGGAAATAAACCTAAGATGTCTGTCACTTGAAGCTCAATACTTTGTTTAAGATGTTTGTATAATATCACATCACCAAAATGGAACAGATAAAGATGAGGTGTAAAGTATATGTAACGTGGTATGCAGTTAAATGCAGTAATTGGAGAATGTAGGCAACAGATCTGGAAAGGTGATAAGGTAAGCAAAAGCTTCTTGGAAAGGTAAACTATCTGAAAAACTGAGAGTGATATGCACTGACTGGAAGGAGCCCAAAATTGTTTTAGCCTTTAAGCATCTGACAGACATTGGTGTAATTGAGTAATTGTACACTGTAGGTCCAGTACTCCTGACACTGATACCTCCTGTATCTCAGTTATTGGTGTAATTTAAATTTGATAGCTGCATTACACAGTGGACCAAATTCTGCTTTCTTTACTCGCATAAAACTTCAATATGCCACATAAGCTCCAGTGCCTTCAGTATAGTCACATAAGTGAAATGAGCAGAATTGGTGTCATATAAAGACTCAATTGTTCTCTCATAAATAGTATCCTATTATTTAAACATGTTTGCACACAGCTATTTATATTATGTGAAGAAAGGGTGTTGATTCAGGAAGGGAATCTGGATAGAAAGGTTTATACCCGTGAATACATTTAATATTCTTAGTGCTCCAACATTTTAGAAATTGTTCATTGATGTTTATGTCCAATGATATCCCCCAAGCTTATTTGCCTTTATGGTGCCAACGTGTCAGACGTGCATTCAACCTTGCATCCTCAGTGAGAAGATCTGCCTCTCAGTATTTCTCAGAATGACAGATGCAACTCAGTCATACTTTTGATTGGGTGGAGAGAGCCAGACAGATTAATTTAAAAATATTTCAGCATAAGCCAAAGTCCCTGTCTGTTTATTTTTTCTCATTTCTTCAGTATTACTTTTCAACATTACAGTAGCCAGATCATTGTAAGCTGCACTGAAGGCTGGGGTGGCTTTTTGTTCCATATATTTTGTATAGCATCTCAGCCAGTGGGGTTGCAGGCCGCAACTGGGGTTTGCAAGTACTATGAAAATAAATAAATACTAATGGCTGGCCCTTCTTTCCCTTTTCTGTAAAATGGAAGATCATGCTTGGCCTCCTCATTCTGGTGCTGTGATTGATTAATATTCATAACGTTCAGTAGTGCTGCTAACATGCAGTTGGATGGACACGTGCCTGCCATGGATGGGAGGCCAGGCCCAACAGCTTATTCAGACAGTTGTTGCTTACAAGTTTCTTCTGTGGCTCTTGGCAAATGTGCACAGACCTCAGCATGGATCTGAGCTCCATTTGTCCTGCAGCAGAAGGCTTGTGTTAATACTGATTTTCATACAATATGAGCCAGTTAAGTTTAGAGTAGCAGGTTGGCAGGCTCCTCATAGCTCCCCCAATGCAGAATCCTCAGACCTTTGATCATGGCAACCTGGGATGATCCCTCTATTTTAACCAGAATTGCTCAGTCGCAGCAATAGTCATTCTTAGCATTCCACATGTACCAGAACAGGTTATCTAACCCCCTAAGATAGCCCATTTTTCTCAGTCGCTATGGGCAACACTACCACCCGGCCTGTCACTCCAGTTTATAACCTGAGTATTGTCTTATAAACTGGGTATCATCATCAATGTGGACCTCTCTCTAGGTCCTCACTTCTAGGCTAGGTTGCAGTCCTAAACTTCTTTCTGGATAACTTCTCTTAAGATATAGCCTTCCCTAGTCATCCACAAGCTAAAACTTTTGTCCAGGTTCTCATCACCTTATGTTTTTTTTACTGCAATCTTGTTCTCTCTAACCTTGACAAATACAGCTTTGTCCTACTCGTATCCATCCAGCATACCGCTGTACAGATCATTTTTCTGGCCGGGTATTTGGAACCTATCACCAGCTGTGCACCTTTCTACTAGCTCTCCTTTTATCATGTCACACAAGCAACTTTTCAAAGCTTGTTCCCCTGATCATTTCTCATGCAATATAGAGTGGTTGATGCCAAACCTTTATCCTACACTTGTTACATTTTCTAACAGGCACCTTGTGTTTTTCTCCTATACTGCCACCTCATAGCATTGAGAGAAATTTTCCATGAATATCTACAAGGCTGCCTCATTTTTCTATTCCAAATAGATTCTTAATACTCACCTTTATCTGATGCCTACAAAAAATTAGCTGACAGTTTGGCTGTTGACATGTTGAGACCATTGCACATTGTGTTAACTAATAGTGTCTTACTGTTTCCTTGTACCTCATCTCCCCCGTCCACATTTCTTGTCATACACTTTAAAGCACTGACCCTCAACCGGGGTGATACATGCAGATTTCAAATAGCAGTCCATAGCGTCAAAAACATCGTGACCTGCTGACCTGTTTAAAAAAGTGTTTGCAGCCATATAATTTTTTCTGCATTATAATAAATGAATTAATTTCTGACTCCTGTTGATTTCAAAATTACTCTTGTGTATCTGGGATGGAGATATTTGGGGCCAATAATGATACTTTAATTCTGTGTTTGTACATTGCCTAGCACAATGGATTCTGGTCCATGATTAGGATCCCTAGGTAATAAAGGTTATAGTAATATTTGTAAATAGGTATGACAGTGGGGTTTTTTTGCTTCAGTAAATAAATTCTAACTTGTGCTGGCTTACTGTGTTTGCTTATTTTGCTTACCATGCGTTTATTGTGTATATTTTAAGCTTAAGTTTTTCCCTTGGTCTAATTGATTTAGAGTCTCTAAAGACTGTTCGTTTTGGTTACAAAGTAAATGTTGGTCCCAACAAATTCTTAGAGTACCTGTCTGTTTAAGTTTAAAAGATCAAAACAGAATCCATTGCAGGATATAGTTGATAGATGTTTGTGATAATTTTTATGGCAAAGACTTTTTTCTTCTTTTTTTTCCTTCTACTACTTTTTGGAAACACACATTTTTTTAAATTACTTCAGTTGCAGTAACAAAGCACAAATCATGCAGTATGTGTGATTTCTATTCTAACAATCTCAATAGACCCAGCTGCTCAATAGACATTTGTTAATGTTGGAATAATGTATCGGATCATCTTTCTTACTGCCCCATAGAGGTTAGACACTTCCACTGAGGAACTGTCAGCTAAGGTGATTACTGTATAAGCAGCCTAAGCCTGGGGGATTTCATATCAGATCTTGACTGTATTAACTTAGTACAGCTAATTAGTCCATGTTAAATGAGACTTGCCACTTCAAAAAAAAAAGACATGTTTATGTTCTTAGAAGTATATCTATATGACTGGTTCAGTGTTATTAAATAGGAAAAACAATGCAATAAATTCTTGGAAATAATCCCCTATAAATAACAGAATATCATTTTGGCGTTCTCCCCTCATTTCCACCGGATACTACTGGGATTTGTATATCCGCTTTCTTTATGTTTCTAATTAAGAAACCATGTCAGATTTGTGGAAACCCTACACAATATGTCACTTTGACTGCAGAGGACTAGGCATGTTTCCCTGACCTCCATCCCCATCAATCTGAGTATATCCAATTTCATTGATTTATATTGAATAGAATTTCATTGGTGGCTAATGCAGAGATATATACGATGACTTCCACATTTTGTACTTGAACAATGCTGAAAATGGAACTTGGGTGTTTAAAAATGACCTTTCCCCATTTTCTGCATCTTTTATTTGGGGGGGAAGGGAGTTCTATCATTTTTCATTCCTAAACAGTCATAAGATTTCTCTCTTAAATTATTTTTTAACTGAAAACTTAAATTTTTTGAAGTCTTATGCTGTGCTTAGAAACCAGTTTATACAGAAAGCAGAAGATTGTCTATGTTTATAAGGTGAGTGATATAAAGACCGGGTGAATATTTTATTTGCTGAAAAATACATTTTTGATCAAAATGAAGCTGTTAGTAAATTCAGATCAAACTCATCAAAGAGTTTCAGCAAAAAAAATCAGAAGTGTTGACTAGTTCGGATGATTGTGGTTAGATTGATGGCACTGAGGAGCATGTGATGGTGGTGTTGCTGTTTACATTCTCTAAAGTAGCCAGAGAAAAGTGGGTGGTCTGTCACCAGCCCCTGTTTGCCACTTCCTCTACCCAGTAATTATTTCTGCCTCTTGGGCTCTAAATCAATTCCTCTTCCCCAGTCCCCCATCAGTTCTGCCACCAACTCTTAAATCAATCTTGTGCAGTTACTTCCCCATCATTACTACCTCATCTATTCTGCCTCCGTGTCTCTTCAGCCTTGAGTCTCACCTCAGCTCTTTCAGCAGCTCCTTCAGTCCTTCACCCTTCATTTCTCCAGGCTTTTCTCCTACTTACAACTCAGGGATTATTTTAAAGTTCCTCAGACCCTTGACTCCCACTGTGATTCCTTGTGACCCACCTCATTTTTAGCTCTATCACCCCTCTTTAGCCCAGTGGTTAGGACATTCAGATGGAATGTGGCAGACCTAGGTTCAAATACCTCTTCTGCCTGATTCACAGTGGGCTTGTCTACACATTCATTAATGTGCAGTAATTACTGCACATTTAGTTTAGTATTTGTTTAATGAAGTACTACATTATATGTGCAGTAACTACAGTCACTGTACAATAGTGCTGACAAACAGTTTTTTTAGTGATGCTTACCTCACAGTAGCGTATTAGTTCGGTTTGCCCGGCACGCTACTGTGCAGTGTTATTCAGCTACTGTACATTAGGGCTAGGGACAGAAGTTAGACATAAACCAGTTTAAGTGATGAGAAACTGATTTAAACCTGTAACAGAACAGAAGTTCAGTGCACATAAGCCAGTTTCAAATTGGCTGGAACCGGTTTAAGATAAACTGGGCTGAATTTAGTATCAGACTTAAGTGATTTGGATCAACCTGGTTTATGAAACTTCTGTCCCAGTCCCCTTCCTGGTTCAAGTTAAATTACAGTCCCCCCAGCATCCCAGCATGCTTTGCAGCCCTGAGCCAGGTTGAGCTGTGCTGTCTGCTCCCCTGCCTCAGGCCCTTAAAAGCCTGCAGGCATTTTAAGCCCTGAGGCACACAAGCAGGGAGCCTGAGCGCACTCCAGGCCCCTGTCTCCCCCTCGGCAGGCCACAGGCCAACTGCCTCAGCCTACCTGTGCCCTGGAACCACTGCTTGGCATCACAGTGCGGTGCAGCTGCCAGGCCCATGCTGTCCAAGCCCCCAGCCCCCCAAGAAGCCTGCCCTGAGCCTGCAGATGCTGTGGGGCATTGCCTCAGCCATTCAGCTGTCAGTCTTATGCTGGGCCCTTGTTCTGGGTTCTGCAAGCAGAGGGACAGCTGCATGGAGGCCCAGAGAGCTGCTGCTGGAGCCGATATGACATCTTCACTGATGTCCATGCCCACACCTGTGCCTGCTACCTGGGACTCCAGTCGTGCTGCACCTCCACCTCATGGCGTTGTGGGGCCAGGTGGAGGTGCAGCACCAGTGTGATCAGGGTGGGCACTCCAATACCCATGTCTATGAGGGGCTGTCAAGCCAATTGCGGGAGCATGGGCACAACCAGTCAGTGCAGCAGTGCTGCATAAAAGTCAAGGCTTTCCAGGCCCAGTGGGTTGCCATCACTGACTTCAATCATCGGTCAGGGAGTGCCTGTAAGTTCATTCCCTTTATATGACAAATGACAGGCATTCTCACACCCTGGACCCAGGCCATAGCTGTGCTGTCTACAGCAGCATGGGTGCCTGCCTGAGCTCCTACCAGGGCTTGGCACCCACAGTGACAGGGTACTGCAGGCAGGCCAGGTGGGGAGTGAGGGTCAGGGGTTGGGGGTCTGGCCATAGCCCCTGACCCTGATCCTGCTTCTACCTCTGCCCCCGCTCTCTGCCTGGCCTTCCTGCACTCCCCTGGCACCCAGGATTCCCCCTCCCTTCCACAGCACACAGGGAAGCAGAAAGCAGTGCAAAACTTTATTGAGCAGCCTGTGTCTCCACAGTTAGGTGGGCATGGGCCTCACACTGAGAAATGTGTTGATGCCAGCAGCAATGTCCTCCTTGGCTGTGCGGGGCAGGGATGTGTAGCACAGCCAAAGGTATCCCTCCAGGCAGCAATAGAGGTTGTGGGGCAGCCTGGGCTTTCGCCCCTCACCATCATAGCTCAGGATCCCATGCCAGGTGTGCAGGTTTGCCTGGGGCACCATGGCCATCAGAAGCAGCAGGGTGTAATTGGTCAAGCACCCCTTAGTCCATGCAAACAGCTTCTTACACACCACCTGGGGCATGCACAGCAAGGTCATGCTTGGGGCACAGTGGTGGCATAGTGGGAGCTGGCCCCAGAGTGCTTCCCTATGGAGAGGGCAGGGACATGGGCAGCTCTTTGTCCCAGTTATCCAGAAGCCCTATGCCTGCAAGCCCAGGTGCTATGGGCTGGGGGGCAGTGCAGCAGAGTGGTTGGCCTGCAGGAGGAAGTGGGGGGCAGTGGGATCTGGAGCAGCAGCAGCAGCTGGTGCTGCCAAGAGCCTGGTCTGTCCCACCCTGGGAGCGGGGCATGGGAGGCAGGCTGCCTGAAGCCAACTGGCCCCAGGAGAGTGAACACATCTGTGGGGCTCAGCTGGTGGCAGGCTGGGCCCTGGCCTACCCATCCAACTTACTATGGTCCCTGACCACCTGTCCATGCCTGACCCCTGATCTGAGGCCAGGCAGTGCACAGTCTTTGGTACAAAGCATCGTACCTCTGAAATGTTGCAAACACACAAACAGCTCTTTTTTTCCTCATGGATCTACAAGGCCTGCAGCTGTGCACAGGGGAGAAACTACACTTGGAAGCTTGGATGTGGCCTCAGGGTCAGCAATGCCCACAGCTGGGGCTCTGCAGATGTGCCAGCTCCACCAGATGAGGACCCCAGGCAGGACCCTTCTTTTGGACCACTTGGGGACTGGCTGGTGGATGTTCAGGCCTGATGGGTGGAGTATGTGGCCCACCAGGTCAGGTGGTGGGTGGAGGATATGGCCTAAAAAAACACATGGGACCAGGTTCACTGCGAGTTCTGGATGCAGCTCCTGGCTCTGGAGTATGAGTGGGTGGAGGCACTATGGGACTGGACCGCAGTCCTGGGCAGGGCAGTGCAGGCCATGGACGATGACTGCCAGGTGCTGGACACTATTCTGGCTCTGGCGATAACCTTTATGCCGGCTGCTGCCCAGCCCCCGATCCTAGCCCTGCCTGCCCCCTGGCAGCCACCTGCTGCCCAGCAGTAGACTCCTGCCTGGGCCTGAGAGAGGTCCTGCACCATCTCCAGGAGCCCTTGCCCCAGACCCTGCCCTAGGTCCGGTGTCACCCAGCTCCCCCACCTGGACCCAGGCCTGCTGCTTGCCCTGGCTCCACATGGGCATGGAGCTGGAGTTGCCTGTAACTGGGCCACGACTACACATTGGCCTTGCTGGTTCCTGCACACTGGCTGCTAGAGGGGGAGTCACCCACACTTGGGGAGCACTAGCCATCATTGCTCCTGGGTGAGCTCCCCACCCACTGCACTCACCATGCCGCCTGTACCCACAGGGCAGTGGCCAGAGGCTGGGGTGCTGGCCACCTGTCCATGGGCTCTGCCCCCTAGGCACTCCCACCCCACAGCTCCCTATCTTGGCACAGCACAAAAAACACTTTGTACATTGTTTTTACAGGGAAGAAGGTTTTTTATTAGTGGGTGGGGTTGGTGATGGAGGGTCTCTGTTTGTTGAGGAGGGAGGCTTTGGTTGATGTAAGTGGGATAAAAACTTGTTCTTCTGATCCGTGTCTGCAGTGAGTGTGGTGCTGGGGGTTGTTTCAGCTGCCTGTGGAGGGTTTGGGATTGAGAGTGTGGTCGGGGGTTGAAAGGTAAGAAAGGTTTATTGACTTAACAAACACGCAACTACTCATAAATAAAAAAACAAGGACAGACGATAATAATTCACGTTGGCAACTTATTGGAAGTCCCCTCTTCTGCAAAGCTCAGCAAAGTCAGGTGGTCCCTGATCAGCGCTGTCCAAGGGGTACCAGGAAGGACCCTGGTATTCAGTCCTTGGACTCCTCGAGATCAACAGGCCCACTGATCCAGGTCAGCAGCTAATTAGTAGTTCCTTTCACAGATCTGTATCTTCTAAATGATTTCTGGATGTGCCAGCCAAATTATAACTTTTGAACTACGTTGATAACTTGCAGCCATTCAGATTCTCTTTACTTCAACTGTCCTTAGACTGACCAATACCAGTACAAGCCTTGCATTCTTTTGATAAGGTTAATTTTTACTACGCCACAGGGCCTACTACTTCAAGACTTTGTTAAATTTACTAGGCCTTACTTCATACAAGGCCTTACTACATCTTAGACTTTAATTAGGCTTTTAACAACAACCTATAGCTTAATATCTGAACAAATGACAGAAAAACACCTGATCTAATCTTCATAGAGCCTTCAGCAAGCACTTTTATCACACAGACATAATTTTCATCTGTCACAGATGTGGGTAGGGAGGGTGAGGGATCCATGGGCGGTTTTGTAGGTGGGCTAGAGTGGGGAGTGTTGGAGGAGGTGTTTGGCCAGGACTTCCCACATGTGGGGCCCTC
Source organism: Gavialis gangeticus (assembly GCF_001723915.1). Lineage (NCBI taxonomy): Eukaryota > Metazoa > Chordata > Crocodylia > Gavialidae > Gavialis > Gavialis gangeticus. The sequence goes on from NW_017728992.1 coordinate 170,312,701, forward strand.
GCTGCCACTGGTAGGTGTGCAGCTCTCCTGGGGCCTCAGTGTGGAGGGGGAGAGGGCATCGCTGCTGCTGCAGGTGGTACTCCTGCCACGCATCTTCTGTGCACCACACCTCCTCCACCTAGGCCTCACAGAAGTTATGTAGCATACAAGCTGCAACAATGACCCAAGTGAGGTTTTCCAAGGCAAACTTGAGATGAGTGGTGAGAGTACACCAGTGGCCTTTGAAGTGGCCAGAGGTGTACTCCACCCAGGCATGGGTCCAGGCCAGGCAGTGGTTAAAATGGGTCTGGCAGGTGTTCAAGTGTTTGGTGCAGGGTTACATGAGCCAGGGCAGGAGTGGGTAGGGAGGGTCCCCCATGATGAAGGGAGGGGACCACGACAGTGCCCAGCTACAGATCTAGGACCCCGGGCAAGAAGCAGCTACTCTGAAACAGGGCTTGCAGGGTAGAGTTCCTGAAGTTGCAGGCATCATCAGTGCTGCCCACCCAGCCAGTGCTCACATACATGAAGGCCCCATGGTGGTCCGTGACAACCTGGAGCACTACGGAGTGAAAGCCCCTCCAGCTGTAATAGGGGCAGTCTCCATGGGGCAGGCAGGTGACAGGGATGTGGGTCCCATCCAGGGCCCTGATGTACTGGGGGAATTCCATGATTCAGAACCCCATCACCACCACCATAGGGTTATGCACATGGAGCACAGTGTGCCCCAGCATGTCCTGGAGGGTGGCCACACTTCCAGGATGGCCTACCCAGTGATGGCCTTGCCCACGCCAAACAGGTGGCTGACGTACCACGGGCTAGTGGGTGTGGTCAGCTTCAGCAAGGCAAGAGCCAGCGGGGTGTCTGTGGGGAGGGTGGCCGAATGCTGGTGTCCTACCACTCCAAGTGTGGCCAGAGCTGCTCCAGGAGATCCCAGAAGGTGGCCCAAGTCATTCTGAATGCCTCCAGCCGCTGCTCATCATCCCAGGTGTGCTGGACAACATGCTACCATCAGTCCTGGCTTGCCTGGCGGGCCCAGAGGTGTTAGGTCTGGAGGCCCAGGAAGGCAATGGCAGCCTTGGAAAAGGCATCCTGGTGTCTGTTGGTGGCATTCCTGCCAGAGTCTAGGCAGCAGGTGCACAGTGGCGGCCCTGGGACAGTGCATGGCAGGCAGGCAGGCAGCCTCTGCACCTGGGGGAGCTGGGAGGGGTGAGATAGATGTGGACCCACCAGCACTCAGCACTGTGGGCCAGCAGGGCCAGTGCAGCAACCAGCAGGTATACAGAGTGCTGGCCATCTCTGCCAGGGGCAGAAGGTGTGGGGAGGCACAGGTGGCAAGGAGAGTGCTGCTGCGTGCTGTCCCTGTGCTGGGCATGCTGCTCCTGTCTAGGGAAGTGGCTGGCCAGAGAGCAGTGAGCAGGGCTGGCTTTTGAAGATGGCTGCCATCTGCTGGCAGATGTGGCTGGAGTCTGGACCTGCTATTGCAGGGCCCCAGGAAGCAGAAGCAGATTTGCTGTCATTGCCGGCGAATCTGGTCCCATTTCCCTGCTCGTGCAGGTGTCTGCCTGGCACCATTTACTCAAGAGTAATTTATTCGTGAGTAAACTGGTGCCGCAGCAAATGCCCGTTTAGATGCACTCACTGGCTACTATTTATTTATTTATTTATGCTATTTATATGCTATCCTTGTCAGCAAAGGCTCAGGGAGGCTTACAATAAGAGGGTGGAATAATTTATAAAACAGGTAAGTGACAAGAGAACAAAACAACTTAAAAGGGATCTAGGATATTAACTTAAAATAGAGACCCCATCAACAACATTTCAGCCTAGCTTTATTTGTAAATCTCTGCCCAAATAGGACGATTTCACAGTGCTTCCAAAAGAGGTCCAGGCTCGGGCTCTGGCAAAACTTAAAGGAGGGTGTTCCAGAGCTGAGGAGCAACTGCTGAGAACAGCCCCCATGTCATTTTGGCAACAGTACTGACACTCATTTGGTTACACTTGATTCCCAGGGTAATCACTGAATCACAGTCAGGAAAAAAAATGTTTATGAAACTTTTTTCTGTCTTTACATTATTTCATTCTTTGTAGTGCTGGACTCATCAGTTTCAGTGGTAGTAGATTTAGGCCAACTCTCTAGCACTGGACCCCTCCCATTATTTTCCCTTTGTTGCTTTTTTTTTCCCCCAGTCCCTTTATTTTGTTCCTATTTTAGGCCTAACTTCCATTTTACTTTGTGTCAAGACTATGTAGCTTTTATTGTAATTGGGCGCATCTACATATTCATTAATGCACCTCAGATACTGTGCATTTAGTTTAGTACTTGCTTAATAAAGCAATAATTGAATGTGCAGTAACTAGAGTTACTGCACAGTACCACCAGCGCATGGTTATTTTGTGACACTTACTGCACATTAGCCTAGTAACACTGTGCAGTAGGTTATTGGCATGGTTTTTAACTGCCACACTACTGTCCAGTTATTAAGCTAATGCGCTGTATCTCGTGTAGATGCTTCCACTGTGAAGTGTCATAGCCCAATCTGTGCCTTACCTACCAAACACATTTCGTGTTATTTTAGGGGACTGATGCATCTCCTGCTGTCTTCCTTCCTTATGGCACATCGTAGTTGTTAAGATCCAGTTTTGTTATGGGTTGTTTGGCCATGGGTACATTATGAGTATGACATAGGAAGGCTGGAGCAGATTTTCTGGTAAACCCCTTTGGACTTAACACTTATTAACATGACTTCTTGTTACTGCAGAGGACTGGATTTGGTGACTCATATAATCCCTTCCTGTTCTATGTCCCTATGTTCTAGTACCTATTATTTGACATATAGCTTAGATTATTTTCCTTTCTATTATGGCTGTACTGTACATGGAGGAGAGCTACTGGGTGACCTCCTTGGTTGGTGCAAATAGACATGGCTCCATATTGCCAATCACTTGAACGTGATTTTTAAAAGTTCTAAAATATTTTCCTTCTTATTCTGAGAGGGCTAATGGATATCATGACAAACAGCATTCTTCTTAGGGCAGACTGTGGTGCAGGAAGCTCATTTGTGGTGCGAGATTTCATGACAGGGATCTAGGGAACTTAATTTTTTTTTTTATTGCTCTTTTAAAAGCATGGCAGTAGATCATCACTGTTCTTACAGCTTTAGGAAGTGGTCTCTCTTCTGATGTGTCTAGTTAGCTTGTATTTATCATACTGCCACTTGCCTTAATAACATTTAACAGAAGAATCCTTGTGTTATGTTAGCAAATTGAGTGTGATTACTTTCTGTTCTAATATTTTCCCTCATAAATTATTCAGATGTGTTAAAGCTCTCAGAATATACTAAAGCAATAAAAAAAAATCTTGACTCTAAAGATGTGAAATATCTCTAGCAGCCAAATTACTGTATTATTGTCCTTATACTACTATCTCCTGTATCTATTTACATTAATCTATAACACTCATATGTTTTATCTGAATCTAAAGTCTGGCCATTGGCTTCAATAGAATTATGACTGGCAATAAGCACTATGCTCAGTAATGAATGTTTGGAGGATTGGTCCCCCTTGTTATACATGCAGTTCACATGCTGTATATTTGAATATTTGATTGTATCCAGGGAGTAGATATTTAATATGCCAATGCCAGCAACTTTGATGCAGGTTATACATTGGTTTTTACCAGAAGGTGAGGCTAGTCAATGAGTAATCCAAAGACTGGAATGCTGCCAGCATGGAGATTCATTCATTGTTTGCTGCCAGCATCTGAAATGTTTGGGCAAGAACTGAAATGTCACCAGTGTTCGGAATTCTTAAAAGTCCATTGCACATTATAGCAACATTGCTGAGACAGAGAAACATCTTGGAAAGAAGTTTGGAAAGGAATGAGTTTATCTGTGTGTGCATTTAAAGTATAGAAATGTAAATGATATTTTGAGCCTTACATTTATATATGTGTGTAGCTAATAAAGTGGGGAAGTCTATATAAGGAATTCCAGTAGATTCACTGCCTAACAGTTTTATTAAATACATGTTCCAAATACTGTTTATACTTTGTATACTGTTTAAAATCATATCAGGGAAGTAAATGCTTGTCTACAAAGAAATTTCATTATACTTGTTCCTTGAGGTTCCCAGTGAGTAGCTGTGTTAGCGGTTTATATATGGTATCCCTAACATTTAATTTAGCAATGCTAAAACATCCAAGAGGACCAAACCCTGTGCTTTAGCAAATAGAGAAACTGCGGTGTGGGAGAAGAAAAGCTCCCTTCCAGTCCTAATTTTGTATGTTTCTGTGACAAGTGTAATAGTCAGACTCACTATTACTTCAGCACCCAGGTATTCCTGTAGCTAAACATTCCAGGGAGGGACTATTTTCTAATGTGGGGCTTTCAGATATCCTCAGATTGTCCTAAATATGTTTCTGTTGTAGTCAGTAGTAACTGTCAGTGGCTCAATGTGGACAGTTGGGTCAATAGTAAGCAAGTTCTGAATATCTCCCCCTCATTTATTTGGGGGGGGGGATGTATTTATGTCACTGCACATGCAACTTTGACACTTAATCTCGTGCTAAAGATATTTTTAAACTTCACATTTATTTACAATATTAAAAATACAACTTTCCACCTTCAGAAAAGTATAGTTAGTAACATTTTTCCACAAGCCTACAGAGAGGCAAACTGATACATGTAATTATTGCCATATAGTTGTATAATGACCCAAGGCTCAAGAACTAGTATTAGCAATAATAATTCATAGCCTGGTCTAATAATTAGATAATGAAGAAAATACTCTGGGAGAGGCTTTGTTATCAGAATCTACTGCACCAAAATTGGGAAGACAATTGATTTGGCAGGGCTCCTGTGTTTTTTTTTGCTCAGCCTGCCAGGACTTGTATGTGGAGAAATTTTCCATGAGTGGGTGTGTCTACACATATGCATTTAATGCACATTAGCCTGATTTAAGGCCCATGAAGGGCACATGTCTACATGTGTGTACCCTTAATGTGCCTTAAAAACAGTGATTTAAAGCTTTTTGAGCCTAAATTTGATACCTACATAAAGCAGGTATTGAATTTATTTGCAAATAGTTAAATTGCATTAGCGAACGTGTAGATGTGCTAATGCGCATTAATGTGGTGTGTGTCAATTGACTTGGGGTAACTTTAGTCCCAGGTTGGTCTGCACACCCTCTTTAATATGCATTTAGCGTGTGCATGTGTGGATGCGTGCCCAAATCATGTTACTGTGCATTTGCCTAACGCGCATTAAGTTTAGGCATAAAAGTATGTGTAGACATATCCATTGAGTTTTTTTCTCCAGAAGTGTAGCCTCACTGAACCGTCCCCTTGAGCAAGGGTATGCGTGTAGCATTCTTAGGGCAGGATCAAAACAGATTGTAAATTCTTCAGGGCAGTAGGGCAAGGCCTATATATTAATGTGGGATTGCTTACCAAGCATAGTAAGACCTCTGGGAGTTATTGTAGCACAAATAATAATCCAGTGCTTAGTCTGTGCTGCAGTTCCTCACCCCTACAATTTGCTGATAGTAATGACATGTGAAAAACAAGTAGTGTGCATGTTAATTTACTTCAAGATTAGTATTCTCTGGATAGAGATTAGGAAGCTAGTGAACAGAAAACAACCAGAAAGCATTACACAGAAGCTAACAGATCATATGGGTTAAATTAGGCCCTCTCCATTCCTCCTGAAATCAGTGGGGGTGTGGATCAAAGCAGGAACTGGCTGCTGCTGCAATATTTTCTACTTGATTGAAAATTATCAGCTGTGTCTCTCTCTGTCCAGGAGATGCTCTGGATCTTATCTAATGTTTATGTCTCTCAGTTCTGTTAGGGAAAGGTTTATTTAATAAAAATAATCTAGACTTTAGAGTTTTAATTATACATCTAGAATTCTTTTGAATAAGCTGTTCTCGATTATAGTCCTAGGGGAGTCATCTATAGTCACATATAGTTTAGAAACATGAAAATAATAGTAACTTATAAGAAAAAGTTTACTTTATTTGCATAGAAAAAAGCCAGAGAAAAGAATAAGTGGTAGATGAACTGATATGCAAATATACCTGCCTGTGTATTGATAACAAAACTTAGAATAATTTATATTCATTTAGCACTTATCATCCTGAAGGTTCCCAGCTGATGAATCCAATTATATGGACAGCACTGACATGAGTAGGTACATATGCATCATTGGTTAGTCTGGGTTTATCCTGAAGTGACCAACCTGGTATATATTCACTACTATTGAAATGTGTATATATGCATTATGACTGAAATGCTCTCAGGTATTTCAAAGCACTTGAACAAAGAAGATTGTGGCCATCAAATCAGGATAAATTCCTGCTCATTCCAAAAAAGGTGGTGGAGTCCTTAATGTCCACAGAAATTTAAAGGATTTCTGATTTATTTATCCCATAAATAGCCTCACAAATAACTTTATAAAGATCTCCTAATAATTTAACCTAAACCAGTGAAAAACCTGTTTAAATACAATGATCAAATGATTATATACAAGCTGGATTTGAAAATGCATTGATAACAGGGATATTGCACTGATTCACACAACAAATACTATACTGTATCTACTAAATAGTCATTTCTATAGTCCAACTCTAAGCCATCTTTCGTCATGTACCAATTATAAAAAAGAGATAGGAAAGCTTTCACTTGATTTATCTGATGCAATAGTGATTTTTTAAAAACACTTGTCTCCTAATTAAGTACAGTCAAGTATAAAGCACTGTATGTTTGTGCTGCCAGTAGGAAATACAACAAAAATATACTAGGAGTTTCTCCAAGCTGATAATGTCATTCACATAAAAACCTTTCCAAAATCACTCCTGGGAGAGAGAATTCTAAAAAAAACTACAGATTTTTTTTTTTTTAATATTACAAACATTCTCCTGCAGAGTTCAATTCTTCGTGCAACTCTAACTGTGAAAGCATTTCCTAGTTGGAATGTTGCAAACAATGGTCTAGGCAAACCAGGTTGGCTTCAGGGCTATAGCCCACTGGCTCCAATGGGCTTTGGATAGACACTTCCCTGTTCATGGAAGATGTGTGGCCAGTCAGAATGTCCTTGAATGCATTCACTGGTTGATATTAGTTTTATTTTCAGCTGTGTGGCTTGATCATGAATATTTAAAATTAGTTTTGTGTAGCTTTTTTTGTGATTGGTTTGATAAATTACTTGAGTGAATTCATAGGAAAATTCAAATGAATATTTCCTGACAACATTTTGCATCGTTTGCCTAGCTGAATTGCTAATGGATGGGAATTGGAAAGGAAGATTGGCTGGAAACTGTCTATAAGGAAAAGTTAAAATGATTAGTATAATTCAATTATATAAACAGAGCACATGATAAATGTTACCAAGAGCCTAAATGATCAAAGTCAAGTGTTTGGTTTACTTGTAGCTTGCTGTATAGGATGAAATCTGAATTTCTCTAGGTTTGCCTTCTCCTTCTCTATGCTTCAGCTGTGGGATTTCAAATTCTCCAGTCAAATACCATTTCCTATTATTATTTTTATTCCTTATTTATTTAGTTCCAGTCATATGTATATACCACTCAAAAAGCGAGTCCCTGCCCAAAATAAACTGCTGTATGTGAGGTACTTCCCACATCATATTAATCAATGAAAGTAAAACGGAGTAATAAAATCTTACTGTTACTTACTTTCATATGATCTTTTTTGCTCTTAGCTTTATTATTATTATTTTATGTTTTTAGTTTAATGTATATATGGTTCTAACGAAAGGTATGCCTGTCCTTTGCTCTAGGCACTCTCTGACAATTCTTAAATATACAACTATGAAGTGGACTTATTTCTGTAATCCTCTCCTTTGTTTAGGTTCTTCTACCACACTCATCACCTCAGTATCTAAGTTCCTCCCAGAGGTACAAATAAACATAGAGATTAACATCTGCCAAGTAGAGTACCTCCCTCTTCCTCCCACACCCCCTGGGAAAAGAATGAATGTATGTATATATGTCTGTTATTACTAGCTGCAGCACTATATGCTATTTGGGAAGGCAAGGTTGAGGAAGCATGATTTGCATTTGGTTAGGAAAATTGAGACGCTTAGCTTAGGTTTGGGTTTCAGACTTGGGCCCCCAGTATTTTGAGACATGTGGGCCTTCAAATACCCAAGAAGGCCTTGTCTTCTGCACAGCTGAAGTTTACTATTTCACTTGATGATTCTCTTGTTCCCGAGGGCAGAGTTGTCGAGGGCAGTCAAGGGCTCAGTCTGAGACCGCCCTTTGCCAATCCTAGATCCTGAATATTTGTGAATGAGGCAGAGATCTTGAACTGTGTTTGTCTGTTCTGCAGGAACCATGGGGCAATGGGCTCACAGTGATCCATGCAGCTGAGGAAATAGGCCACTGTGTTCATTACCTATCTCAGTTTGTCCAGGCTGGTGATTTGAAGACTTAAAGGCCTGGCTAGCTACCCCATTCTGGACAGTGTTGGAGAGTACCACCGTGAAAATGTATCCCACTCACTGGCAGGCAAGGTTCTTTGAGTAGATGTGATATCTTTTATTAGACTGACTGAGTAGCTGGAAAAAAGCTTTTAGCAAGCTTTCGGGCACAGTCACCCTTCCTCAGGCATAGGGAAGAAGGGAGACTATGCCTAAAAGCTTGCTAAGAACTTTTTTCCAGCTACTCAGTTGGTTGAATAAAAGATATCCCATCTACTCAAAAAATCTTGCGTGCCTATGTCCTTAGACCAGCATGGCTACAGCCAAAATCCCAGTATCCCATTCACTCTCGTTCTGTGTCTACCTCATACTGAAATATATCACATAGTCAGTTCTTGTTATGAATTCAGGACACGTACAGAACGCTCTTAGTCTTGGATGTGTTCATGAAAGCATCTCTGGGCATGCTCAGTGCATCTCTAACAGCAGATAGAAAATAATGTTTCCACATGCGGTACATGAGAATGAGCAGTGCAAGAGATGGAGAGAGAAACTGAAAAAGAACTATTACATCTGAATATAGAAGACTTGAAAAAAAATAGAGATGATGGGCACTGTTTGACTTCTGCTTTGTGTGCCTGGTATGTGTGGGAAGAATAATGATGAGAAGGAGGGCTCCAGATAGACTACACATATCAATCCACTAGCCAAATGGAGATGACAGACAATTGTGTTATTCATTGATGCTGTTACAAGAGAGCCCAACGTCAGCAAGACCTCATAGTCTGTGGATAAGATCTTGATGGTACATGCGGGTTGCAGCTGAATTTAGAGGTTTCCACAATGATTTAAAAACCCTGGTGAAAATGTCCTAGTTCCAGTGTTTGTTACATAAAGGCAGGAAGTTAGCTTTACATCTTCCTCATCAGCTCTGTTTCTGCTTCCCTATATCACAGGATGACTGAGTTTGTCAGTACAAGCTCCCCCACTATAAGCGCTAGTATAGCCTTTGCTCTGTCACTTGCCATAATAGAAGCCAACTCATATTATTTTTCATAATAATTAGAAACAATAACAATTCAACAATGAAGAATAAAAAAAAGACTTGCTTTGCAAACAGGCATTGCATGGTTACCATTTATGTACCAACAGGAACCTGTTTTCTTGATGGGAGATTTTTCTTCTCTACTAACACTATTTCCTAATTAAAGATAGATACCACATTTTATATTCTGCTTGTCTGCTGTCGGCACATGTGGTTGATTTACTCTTCACCCTTTCTGCTCCCAATACACACGCCGCCTTATTATAACGGCATATTTTTCTTAGGAAATATAATACATCAGTCCAAGTTCTCAGCTGGTGTAAATCCTACTAAATCCATTGACTTCAATGGATCTAGGAGACTTCCACCAGGTGGCCCACCATATTAGATTGTATGATATGAAACTGTTTATCTATACTATAAAGGGATTTGCCCTTTAATTTTCATTTATGAAAATATTTGTTTTTGACCCCCATTAATGGACTTAGAGCCTATTATCCAACCCTTATTTCTGGGAATAAAACTAGTTATGTGAGTAATCCTCTTGAGTAGAAAAGCAGGGTTAACTAACCATAATCTGAGCAAGATTTATTCAAGTGAGTAAAGACATGTAGGTTCAAGCTCATACTTGGCACTGATTTGTTATGCAAGACAGCTATGATTGTATCTGGGATCATTTTTAGACAAGAGTAATATATTTTTGTATTGGACAAAATTAATATGTCTAATTTTAAATGACATATTTATAGTTAAATCATATTCAGTAAATTAATGTATTTCACCTCTATTTTCCTTTTGGACAGATGCTTTGTTTATTAATACACATACAATCATAACTAAGTTGTCTTAGAATATTGATAAATAATTATTTTTGTTACAGTAAAGAAAAACACAGTTTAAACTCCTTCATAAATAGCTTGAAGCTTTCCAATGATGGGTTTTTTGGTTTGGCATATTGACTTCCTATTTATAAGCCAAATGTAAAAGAACATCTGGTTTGTTTTATCATTAATTCTGGGAATGTCCATTAATAATGCATTTTTGGGAATTGTTTTTGTTATTCCTGGAGAGAACTATAATGAACAGTCTTATGCTTGTTCTATTGGGAGACGCATTTCAGCTTAGGGGTTGTTTTGCAGACTTAATTATATTAGTTGCTAACTTCTTCATATTGCCAGAAAGTGTGTCCTATTAAAATGAATTGCTGAGAAGGCTGCCAGTGGCCTCTGTGGAAAACCAGACTTCCTTGTATTTTGGAGAAGGGACTCTTTGCTTTCGAAAACGAAATTCAAAGCTCCTTTTTGGAAGTCTGGCATCTATTCATTCATACAACCTAAGGAAAACCACAGTATAAGTAACACACACCTTTTTGTTCCCACTTATCAGCCCAACTATGAAATAGTTATGAGTGAAAAAATTCTTCTGCCTATTGGCAAGAAAATGAGACATCAGGCATCCCAATCTTCTTCTAGAATTCCCAGATCAAATACAGCCAAATCACATAGCTTCAGAAACTGAAGCAAGTTTTTCCCAGGTCAGTTAGGCAGACACTGTTACATTTTGCACTGTGTTTGAAGACCAGGCAGTCAGCCTTGGTTAAAGAAAAGCTGGAGTTACCACAAATCCCCAAAAGAAAGAGCTATGGGACCGGGCTTTAGGCAAGTTTTATAGCATTGTCTAGTTGTAGCTGTTTCCAAGCTAGGAGTCGTGACCCCAAGTGGGTTCCGACTTTTACAAGCCGGGCCATGAGACCAGTGGAAATCCAACTGCATAAGTGGGGCTTACAATTGGAAGTGAGGTCATGTGTCTGGAAGTGGGGTTGCAGTGGAATAAAATGGGAACCCCAGTGGTCTAGTGATTGAGAAGCAGGAACAGAAGTTTGGGAAGCTTGAGTTTTCATCCCAATTTTCTTTTTGCATCAGTATCTGACCCATATAGTGTGACCCATGCTGTTGGTACCTCTATTCTCTGCCTTTTACTATCCATAATTGAAAAATGGGGGATAACAAGTCCAATGTGAAGTCCAGCAAAACCATTCACAATTATTTGTATTCTCTTCTGTGAGTGCTGGATCAGGCCCTGTGTTTATATTTTGAAGAAGCAGATCATGTTTTTGTCTAGTGTTGGATAATCTATATAACCAGGTGAACCATCATTTTTGATAATGCTTGTTTTCTTCTGTTTTATTTATATCCATGTAATAAAAACCTTGCTCAGATGCTGGATGGACAATGAAGGATACAAGCAAGGAAGTGTAGCATGGACAAGGTTTTTAGCATCAACAGAAAGATGGCAGCATAGTATGACAACAAAGGAGCTGAGCACCCAGGGCTCACTGCCAGATTGAAATAACCAAAAAAAAAATCACTTCCATATACTGCCATGCCTACACTTTTACAGGACTTGGGGTGCCCAAACTTATATAAAGGAGCTGGATAAGCAGCAGTTCTTTTGGTCCATTTTCCAACAAGAAGATGTTTGTAATCAATGATGAATTCTACAGTCTCAAGGTACAGTGTATTCGACAACTCCACAATGCAAGGCAACACTGAGGCACTGATTCTGTGTTTGCCAGGCTAACTGTAAGCAGTCTCTGAGGATATTTGCAGCTGGGGAACATTTTGGATATCCAGGAATTCCTAGTGACCCCTACGTAGTATTCCTGAACTTTCTGGCAGCTGCAAATTTGATGCCAAAAAATCACAGGCATCTGTCTTACATTTTGAACATTTGTCATTAATATTCTTATTTAATTTAAACATCCGTTCTGGGGGTCACGCATTCTCTGTGAATAAAATTAGCCGCATGTAACTAATCTATGAATTGAGTTTAATCACAGAGTTCTGAGGCTATCACAGATGTCTGCCCATTCATTGTCCAGCTCTTGAATTTTAAATCCAAATGCCTTCTCTGTTTGCTTTGTGATTCCCACTGAATTCGAGGTGCTTTATCAGCTCCTGCTTCTTTGTTGCTTCAAGAAAGGTAATTTACACTAACATTTTGCTGGGTACAGTTCACTTCTCACTTTATACCAGCTCAGTGCACTGGTTGGTACATTGGGGAAGCTAACTCACAGCTCTACCACTCATCACCCCTTCCTGTCAACTCCCTGCTCACTGGCATGGCAGTAGCACTTTCTTCTTGTGTGACATCTTACAATGGTAGTAATTAGGGGACGCTTTCTCCTTCTTTACTGTTCTAGATAGATGCAATGAGAAGATCCACAACTAAACCCATATGAAGTAGGTGTGGTACAGCTTACTGTAAGTGGTAATTAGGATGTGGTCATTAGCTTGAAGCTCCTCAAAGGACATCTAAATTTTTCAAGAGACCATAGACATCCTGTGCAATCATGACTCTCAGTTCCTCAAGCAAGGAGAGACTGAAATAATCCACTGCAGTTCAGTATAGCAAAACTGACACAGCTGCTGGAAATACATGCAACTGCAACCTTTTTATTTTCATGTATAGCCTATCAACATTCACAAAACTGGGGTTAAAGTGGTGGGTGGTAGGTCAAAGGTGGTGGTGGTGGTGGTGGTGGTACTGGCCTCAGTTGCTGCCCTCAGTCCTGAAGTAGCTAGATACTACTTTCCTGAAAAGAAGCATCTTGCTGTATATTTGTACATCATGGAGCACAAAGAGGTGCAATACATGACGAAGCTTCAGCATGCTACCTCAATGTCAATAATAACTAGCAGGAATGAGTCTGCTAAAATGAACCTCAGTAAACAGTGACTACTTTTGATCTTTAAACTGTTGTCAACAGGCTCCAGAATTAACATTTCTTTAAAATGCATTCCTGGGCAAATCTAGGATTTGGAAAAAGGGAGTGCAGGTAGTCTGGTACATCATCACCAGGGATCCTGGTTTTCTCCAGCATGTGCAACCTGGCACTGCAGGAAATAGTGGAGCCATGAAGGGATCTCCTCGCCGCTGAAAGCTTTGTGCTACCCTGGCTACGTGTCCTCCATGTGCAGGGGCAGTGGGGGAAGCGACGTGGGGTTGTTCCACTCACTGCATCCCCACATGCAGGGGATGTGTTGTCAGGGCAGGGGGGACCTGCGCCCCCCAGATCTGTGCATGGTGCATGGGTTTGTGCTGCCTGCTGTGGACTTGTGCTCCCACCTTGCTGCTCTCCCTCCCATGGTAGGGAACCGGTCCTATCCTGCTATCCCACCAGATGAGCCACCCACATCCCTATCCCATTCCTTGCCAGGGCCCTGCTTCCATGCACTATGGGCCCTGGGCCCCAAGCCCCATGCACTGGGCAGCAGCCCCAGCCCCAGCCCCAGCCCTGCCCAACTCCCCCCCCCAACGGGGGCCTCAATCCTATCCAGTTTACTTATGGGAGCTGGTCTCCAGGCTGCCTGGGGGATGTACGTGCACATGGCACCCCTGCCTGATCATCCTCCTCCCGCTCCCTCCCAGCCCCCTGCAGGCTGGACCTCTGCCAGCCTGCAGAGACATCATTGCAAAACTGCAAATTCTGCAGGGTTCTCTGCTAAAATGAGAAATCTGTGTTTTACTCTGTTTTGTACTAGAACTAAAAACAGTCTGCAGGGCTGTGAAATAGAAGAGAGATTCATTTATAGGGAATAGCTAACAAACAGCAAATTTTGCAGAAGAAAGGATGTCTTGATGAATGGAGCATCAAGACCATTTAAAAGGACAGGGGGTCATTTCATTATCACCTGCAAGGTGAAGAGAGATTAGCAGCAATCAGGTACATTATAATGAGCCATGAAGATAATTCACTCTTTCAGTGTTGCCTGAATAGAAATGCTGCTGCCTGTACAGGCAGCTGGGTTTAAAGTTTGGGTGGAGCAGGAATCAAAGAATGCAACCAGCTCACACTCCTTTGAGCTTCTGGGGTGAATGATAAGCTCAACTGTGTAAATCAGGCAGAAAACAACCTGTTGGTAGAGTAAAATGTATATGAAATAATCATCCCCTTGTTCACATTTTCAGACTCTGGAAAAAAGTGCTGCTGCATCCCTTCTTCTTAGCAAACCTGATAATTAGAAAAGTTTTTTCCCTCAAAATAAATCAGACTCTTCGGAAACTAATGAGGGTACCAAAAATGAAATCAGTATAATGGGCCATGTAGCAGCTGATTCCAATTTCTATGCCACATCAAAGCACTACTGGATTAAGGATCAAAGCTTTGAATAATGCCAAGCATACACCAGTTTTTACCAGCCAAAGATATAGCCCATTATGTCTAAAATAAGCCAAACTAATGGAGGGAAGAATTCCATGTATTTATCATATCCTTTATATTAAAAAAAAAAAAACAATAAAAAAGTGATGACTGCTAAAATCTACTTTGGTTCAGCATGTTTGAAAGATGCTTTATAGATCAGGGTAAGGGTCCAACTCAAGGTAATATAAAGCAATAATCTAAGGCAATTTATATATTGAAATCATTCAAATATGAGAGTTCCTTTATTCCAGTAGCAGTTGGAGAGTCTCAGACTATTGTTCTGGCTAATGCCCAGAATGAATTAAATGCTCTGGTGGGAGGCAGGATCATACAGAATATCCAAATCAAGCATCATTAAAATAGCTTAGCTGAGAAGTCCAAAAGGAATCAAACGATTTGTGTGAATGTGCTGTGGAAATAACTAATCCTCCTTCAGGTAATCCTGAAGCTCATTCCAAAGCACAGATTGTTCAGTTGGTAATTAACTGCACCAGATCAAATTCTTGAAAAGTTTGTCCTTGTTACAGTGGGTTTTAAGTCATTTCCAGACTTTTTTTTTAATTTTTATTCCAAAATTCAGAGAATTAGCTTGTTCCACTCAGCACAGAGGTATCTGAAGGCTAGTGTTATAGTAGAGATTGTGTTTTAGTCCTGATCACCCCACAGAATAGCACAAACCTAAAGTACTATTTAATACAATTAGGCAGTCAAGTCAGTGTGTAAAAGATGGCAGGATGCCACTCTCTGCAGAACCCTGTCAGTAGGTGTAGTTGAGAAATAGTGATAAAACATTCCTGGGCCCCTACAGCAGATTCACAGTGGGGCATTCACAGGTGCCTAACTACCACTTCAGGTGCTAAGTCCAAAATGTAGTTGCTTAAAACCCCTGTGTAACCTCGAGGTGCCTAAACTCTGTAGATACCTTATCTTCTGCCAGTAAACTCTGGTTCAAATTCCTTTGTGGTCTGATTGGACATGAAGCCTTGCCTCCCACCTTCTAAAAAGCATTGGCCTATTGGGCATTATGTTGCACACTTTCACTCTCTCCTGTCCAAGTCATTCTATTTTGTGTAAAATAACTAAATGTTCATTGTGGCAGAGACTGGAACCACACCTTTCATAGACTTGGAGAACCCCAACCCAGGGGATATCAAGTCAGTCTCATACTATTTTTCTCTTTCTCCCCCAGTGAATAGTTATATATAATGAAAATCATCCCAGTTTATCCAGCAGTCCTGTGACTCAGGAAATATTGTGTGTGACCTGGGTTCAGATCCAAGGGTCTTGAGCATGGTAAATTTACTGTGTAGACAAGCTCTTAGTCTGCTGTTCTCTTTGTCATTTACTTTCCTCCTAGCTGTTAGACAACAAGAATACTAATTTAGGCCAGTTATGATGGCATCTTGAAGGGGTGCATTTTTATACAACAGCATGAGGTAAATATCAGGCTAAATATGCACTTGCTGCTCCTAGTGATCATAATTAGTTTTATGTTACTCTTATCCTGTGACTGCGATCGTAAGTCACACATCTTACTTGGCCTGAGCAGAAGGAGCCTTCCTTTAGTCAGGAGTCATAGCCTTAAACCTACTCCTGAAGGAAAACTCCTAAGCTCACATTTAACGAAGCAATCTTTGGTTTTAAAATAGAGATTTTGTTCGGGTTTACTTTACTTCAATGACTGTTTAGTATACACCCATCCAGCAGGGACTAGAATTCAGGCCTCCTCTTTCCCAGGTGACAGCTCAAAATGCTAGGCTAAGGAATCAAACTGTCTTCTCAACCTTGACCAGGAACTTTTTCTCTTGGATCCTGATCGCCTCAGCTGGGATTCACTTCTGCCCTTCTACCACAGTCTTACCTAGGCCTGGCAGGTTTGCTTCTGCTTGGGACCCCAGGCCAGCCCCTTGTGATTTCCAAGGCCTCTGGTCCACAATCTGGCCTTTCAGCATTGGTGGCCACTGAGCCTCGTTTCTGGAAGCCTCATTGCCTCCTTGTCTGGTCACCCCCCATCAGCAGATCCACCTCTTTGAATCAGTCCTGGCCAAAGTGCTGGCTGCCTGGTTGGGCCTGCAGTCTACCTGTTTTGCTTCCCACTGCTTAGCTGCACCATCTGGTTCTGCCATAGTTTGAAGAAAGAAAGTAACAGCCACCATGTTTTTGAAGAGCTTTCTCTTTTGGACAAGCTCTGAGCCAACCCACAGGATCAAATCCACAGCAAGAATAGCAATAGCAAGAATACCTAGTGTGCAGATCATAATGAGATTTAGATTGACCTGGGTTCTTGGCAGCTTGGATACACAAGTCTATGAGCTTGGGTTGGATATTTGACTAGTCAAATAAAGTTTGGTCAATTGACTGATTAAATATCAGTCAAAAATTGTTTAAAAATTGTCAATAAGCCCAAATAATACACAGAAAAAGCACAAATATTCCATTAAGAAATGTGTCAAAAAAAATACAAAATCATATTCCTGTCAGGAAAACTACAAAAGAATGTAGGCTTTTTTTGTTAAATTGGTATAATATTTTACTGGTCAAAAATATTCAGGCAGCTGACAATATTTGACCGGTCAACTGACTGACCTGCCAGCCCTACTGGGAGCAGAACTTTGGATGACTAGGGCACTTCAACATTGAAAATTAAGGCCATAAAAATCTTAGGCACCTGCAGGGCAAGGCAGCAGCTGAATGGGGATTTTGAGGACTACTTTTTGGACACCAATGTTTAAAGTGGGAGCTCAGTGACACTTAAGTGCCTATGTTCTGTGGATCTACCTTCACATTTTTAAAGGATACTTGGCCTTCATTTTCTATTTGCAAGTGCAAATTAGTGAGTAAAAATGAAGGGTTAGGTAAGTATCTGTGCAAGTTCTAGCATTTGTATAGGATGTCTATCTGATTTGCAGGTGTGGAGGTTGTGATCATATGTACGCACAAAGTGGTGCATCCAGTAATGCTTACTGTTTCAGACCCATGAAAGGTATCACTGAGAGGCCAGAATACACTCCAAAGTCACATCGTTTTGATACTTAACTTGTTACAAGACATGAAGTTTGCATAGCACTGATCTCAGCGTAGCAATGACTTTGATAAGTACATACATTATTTGGTAAAGCAAGAGGCTCAGTATTCTAATACATCTCTCCCCAGTTTCTGAATGACACAGATAATGGTGTCTGGCCTGGAGCCTAGGTTTGGTTCTCCCAGACAGAATTCATTAGCAAGGGTTCCAACTTTCTTGGAGTTTATTTGGCTGGGGTAAAGAGATATGATCAGGAATGTCTAATTGAATGTACTTTTTATTTTAAGGTACGAGGCGAATTAAAAATGAAAAGAGTTTATCTCCTTTCTCACAGATGACAAAAGTCTCTTGTTTACTTTATCATCATGCAAGAAGAGACTGAGAAAAATATATTGTCCAGCAAGCCAGAATTTTATTTTCCAGAGTTTAAAAAATTGTGAGGCTGTAATTTCTTGTTTACAGAATTTTTTTTTTCTTCTCATGTCCTTGTCGTAAACTAGATGTTTTTCCAGAATCACTTTGTATAAGTGATAGCTCTTTCCACTGTTGCGGTGAGGTCCTTCTTCATACAGGTCTCACCAAGGAGTTGGCAAATTAGCAGGTGCTCCATAGTCAGCACTTCACTGCACTCACATATATTAGTGTCATTAGAGTAGTCCCCTTTGATCCTGTTTGCTTTTGATCTTCCAGTTTGTGTGTCCAGGTGATTCAGGCATCACCATGTTGGCCAGTCTAGATCAGCCCCTCTGGGAAGTCCTCCTGGGGTTCCAGGTCCATTTCAGAGCACCTGATTACATGTAATCTTTCCTTTCATTACCTCAGTCATGCCCTGTCTGCCATCGTGTCCAACAGTGCAACGCTGGTCTTGTTTGCACTTTAAGCCATTTAGTTACTTCTGTGTGACTATGGAATGATTGCCTGGAATCTACCATCTGTTGTGATCTTTCTTTTTGGCTTGCTACCTTTCTTCTGATATCAGGTGGTGCAATGCCAGCCAGTAAGTACAGGCTATCCTTTGGTGTTGGCTTTAGACATCCTACTTTTTCATGACAGCTGTCGTTTAGAACTGGGTCTAGTTTCTTGGAATGAACTGATCATTCCCACGTAGGATATGTATACTCCACAGTGGAGTAACACAAGGCAGTAGCAGTGGTTTGTGATGTACCTGGGTTCACTCCCTACTTTGAGGTGACCAACTTTTGAAACATGTTGTTGAAGGCACTGACTTTCCCTTTCGTTTTCTCTATGCATGCTTTCAAGGTAAGTGTTTGGTCCAATGTAACCCCCAAGTACACGGGGCGCGGGTGATTAGTCAGTGGGATTCTATCCCAGCTGATGTTTAATTTCTTCTTGACTTCTGTATGGTGTAGGTGAAAAGCAGTGACCTGCACCCTGGCTGGGTTGGAGTGAAGCTGGTTCTTACTGTAGTAATCGGAGAGGTTGCTCAGTGCACATGTTAGTCTGTTCCCAACAGTGGTAAAGTCCTCCCCTTGTGGTGCAGAGATCATCAACATATATGAAGCTCCTCATATTCTTCTGTACTGGTCATTCATATAGATGTTAAAAAGGATTGGTGCTAGCACGCTAGCCTGTGGGAGGCCATTTCATTGACATCTC
>NW_017728992.1:170337010-170345699 GCF_001723915.1 Gavialis gangeticus
TGACTTCTGTATGGTGTAGGTGAAAAGCAGTGACCTGCACCCTGGCTGGGTTGGAGTGAAGCTGGTTCTTACTGTAGTAATCGGAGAGGTTGCTCAGTGCACATGTTAGTCTGTTCCCAACAGTGGTAAAGTCCTCCCCTTGTGGTGCAGAGATCATCAACATATATGAAGCTCCTCATATTCTTCTGTACTGGTCATTCATATAGATGTTAAAAAGGATTGGTGCTAGCACGCTAGCCTGTGGGAGGCCATTTCACTGACATCTCCAGCAGCTTTGTTTCTTGTTCTGGTATTAGAAGTTGTTTGATATGAGGTGAAAGGTGATTGAGAATAAGGTGTTCATAAAGCTTATAAAGATGGCATACAAGTGACACTGGCCTAAAGTTCTCTAGGCCGGAGGCATCTTCCCCTGGCTGTAATAGAGTTATTACACAAGCTTGTTACTATAGTTTAGGTATTCTAAGGGTTGATAAGCAATTGTTAAAAAGGCATAATGCCCATAACTTGGTTGTCAGAAGAAAGTGCTTCGTCTGCTGCATGCATGTCATCAAGTCCAGCTGTGTTGCTGTTCTTCAAGTGACTTATTTTGATATAAAATTCATCCGTTGTGTATATGGCATGCTAAATTGATTTTCCTCCAGACCAACTTGCTGTCTAATCCATATTTTAGGCTGTTCACCTGAAGCTTTACCATTGAGCAGAAGCTGGTGAGCCACCTGGTTTGCTGTGATGTTGTGGTGCTACTGTACTTTTTTTGAGTCATTATTCAGCTTGCAAATGGTTAACCATATGTTCCTGCAAGTGTGGGTCATATCTATTCCTTCAGTCAATTCTTTCCATTTATGTCACATTTCTTCTTGGAGCTTGTTAGTTAGGGCTGTCCCTGCTGTAGTAGTTTCTTCTGAGAAAGGATTTCTTTGAAACTTTTGCTGGTATTTTTTGTATTTGGCTGTTTGAATGGGAATAAGCCCTGGTATATACTCAATTCTGCATCCTTGAGGTATATACTTCTTGGAGCTTTTGCAAAATGCATTCACAAAGAGGTCATAGTTACCCGAGACTGGTTTGATGCATGTCACTTTATTGTCAAGGTATTTAGGAAAGCCTCTCCAGTCTGCTTTTTTTAAAGCTGAAGTGTCTATACATTGGTACCATATTTGGAGTGATGGCTGCTGTGACATTGACAGCAATTGGTCTATTTGCTGTGTGGGGAATGGGTTTCAACATGTGTTTGTTGCACATATCTTCTATATTGCTGTCAACAAAGGTGAAGTCTGGATTATAGCTTTGTTTCCACTGAGAGTTAATCAAAGACCCAGGTGGCTTTGAGTCCTGAATCAGGCTTAGGTGGTATGTTTTGGCTCACATCTCAACCAACTTGCCAGTCTCATCATTTTCGCTGTAACCCCATGTGAGCCTGTGGCTATTAAAGTCATTGATGAACACGTGCTTTTTTGTGGTCTAGGTTTCCTGGGCTCCCAAATGCAAAATGCTTCCCTGGAGGCTTATAAACAGATGTGATTGAGACGCTGTCCACATTGATAGTCAAGATTCCAATGTACAGTAAAACCTCTGTTATCTGGCATCCCCCAGGAATGGGGGATGCTGGTTAATCAAATATTCTGGTTAATCAAATGTGCACCATCTGGTGCACTCCCCAGTGTCAGTGTGCTGCAGCACAGGGAGGGGGGGCCTTGCTCAGGCTGCTTTGCCCCATGCAGGCTGCTTTGCCCTGGGCCGTGGGCCGAATAAATGGCAAGAACTCTGCTCGTGGCGGCAGCAAAACTCAGAAGTGGTACTTCCAATTTCACTTTTGCCACATCCCTTGGATGCCAGTTAATAGAGTTTTCTGGCTAATAATGTGCCAGTTAACACAGCTTTTGCTGTAATTTATTTTATTATTGATGTTGCATTAATGATGAGCTCTGGTTGTTAAAAGATAGTGTCGCCATATTTCTCATGCTGCCTTTCAATGGCTAGTCTCATCCCAGGGATCAATGGCCTATTGCTGTTCGGCTCTCTATGCATCTCCTAGAGAAAGAACACATGACCATTGTAGTCAGTGCAAATCCTGGAAGGAATATCCTGTTTGACTCTTGTGAGTCTCTCAATGTTTACAGAGATGACTATCAGTGCCAGCCCTGAGGAAGGCCTATGGTTGTGACACAGCAGATCAACCTGTTGTGAATTAGAGGTTTGTATTATATATATTGGACATTATTGATGACAAGGTATTTATCAAAATTTAGCAGATTCTTTAGAATCTGATGGGCTGCGACATCAATGCTTCTGCGGTTGGCAGTGTACAGAATTCACAAAGTAGAGTAAACAACACATAATCCAAAGAATGAGGTAGATATTCCTGGAGCAAGCAGAAGAATGGAAACAACAGAAGAGATCATTTGATTTGCATTCTAAGTTGTGGGTACATAGGTACAGCATGTAACATTTCTCCCAGGTAGAAATGAAACTTCGTATTGCACAGGAGAATAAAAAGATATTATAGTTTCCCCTGGGTGGAAATATTCATTTGATGCAAATTAGGCTCAAATAAAAGTTCTAGTAGTCTATTTATCTTCAAGCTGTCTGACAGCAAGCAGGTGTAGAATTTTTTCAGAAAACCCCTTAGGACCAAGGGAATATATACATTTATATACTCATAATTTAAAAGAGAAACGAACTCTTCTGTTGTTTCCCATTACATCTGCTTACTCTATGATTACTTGCTTAATTGCTCGTTGTATTATATTTTGCTTACTGTAGCTTATTGTATGTAGTTTACAGTTCCTATATATATTTGTAATCTCTGTTATGACCCTGTCTGTTCTGGGTACTCAAATACTTCTGATTAGCTTGGTTATCCCTACACCGTACAGCACTTATTTCTGTGGCTTTAGTGTAGATATACCCAAAATCTCTTGAGGTATGGGGGGATGACCTTCCCTAGGCTACTGGAGAAATGAGCCTGCTCAGATTGATCCTTTTAAGGAAGGCAGAGATGAAAGGAATCTGTTAATTTTTTTTTTATAAGTATAATATGCCACTCAGATGTTATAAGTATCAGATGCCTGTGTGATATTATTATCCTGCCTAAATCAAAAGAGATTATCAGGAAACAAACAACAGGAAACAAAATAATGCAGACATACTGTGCTATGACAAGGTACTGGAAGAGCTGGAGAAATCATTAATTCAGAGACAGACTCTTGTTCCAGTAAGGCTAGTGAAGTATAACCTTCCCAGACCTAAAAAAATACAGATCAAAAGAAATTCTATAACCTTAATGTTGCTGGCCTCAAAGATGAGGAATGAGCAGTTTGTCACCAGATGGAAGCTGATGCACGATCTGACTCGGACTGTCCTGCTAGTGGCAGGACAGTCTGCCTACTTCAGCCAGAAATGATGGACAAATTTTACACCTTTGAAAAATATTCAAAATTTCAACATTTTTTCCTGTCCCAAATCAGGATGAAAAGGTAGAATTGGAAACGTTTTGTAGACTGAAAATTCAAATAGTATTTTGGATTTTCCTTTGGATCAACTGAAATGGGGTTTTTTGGATATTGACCATAAATTATGTTTCTTAAATGTTTTAAGATTAAGTTTCAAAGCAGAAGGTCACTTCAAACCAGAAACCCAGAATTTTTCATTTAATAATATTGCAATGATACAGAGAGACAATTTCTAATTTCTTTTTCAAAGGTTTTTTAGACTTCAAAAACTAGTAACTTACCTTCATGGGAAAAAATTTAAGTTTTTGACGAATAATAATTTTCTGACAAAAAATAGTATTGATAAAAAAATCCAGATAAACTCTATTTGCTACTCAAAAATGTCCTCTGTAAACCATATACAAGATCCACATGAGTGCAGTGGGACTCCTGCTGGTACCAATGGAAGCTTAATATAGGCCAAGCACTGTACAGCCATAAGTCATTGCAAGAGACAACTTAGATGTGTGCAACAAATCTGAAAAATTCTTTTCATCTATACATTTGCATGACTCTTGTATTTGAGTAACATACAACATTGATGAATTTACCCATCTGAGAGGCAGGGAATCAATTCATCCACTATTACAGGAAGTAAAGCTTTTGAGCCAGATGTTCAGCTGATGTAAATCAGTATAGCTTTGCTGACCTCAAGCTGTGCCAATTCACATCAGCTGAGAATCTGGCCCTTTCTCTTTAATTCTTACCTGCTTTTTTTAAAAGCCTCTGTACAATGATGTTTTATAACCTTGCATCTGACTAGATAACAGAATTTACAATAGTTCATTACACAGTTCACCAAACACTTCTGCTAAAATTCTTGAACAAAGATCAAAAGTGCTATCATGTACCCATATGAGATAAGAATACAGAGGCATGCTAAAACTAGAAATATACAGTGGTTTTAGTTAAAGTAATAATCTGATAACATTAAGTTCAGAACATACACAAAGGCAAAGTTGTACCAGGGATTTGGCCCAGCTTAAGAGGCAAGGATGAAATTCAGGTACAATCTCCTGTCTCTACTGAAGTCCACTTTAGCTCCTTTGTGAGGGTTTTAGAAGGAGCAGTGTATGTTGGCTTTCTGGAGTTGTAGGAGGAAAAGAGGAAATAAAGCAAGCCAGCCCTTTTATTATTGGTATTTAAAGAAGATATTAACAGTCTTTTAAAAATCCTTGATTGGTAGGCCAGAGATTTATTTTAACATTTCAGGTGTAGATTTAGTGCTTGGGAGGCCTAGGTTCAAGTCCAGACTCTGATGCAGACTTTATAGGTGATTTTAGGCAAAGCAAACTTAGTCCCTTACCTATGAAAAGAGATTATAGCACTTCCCAGCTCCAGAGGGGAATAGTGAGAATAAATGTACTCAGACAATTGTAAAACACTTAAATACTATGAGCTTGTCTACATGATCTCCCTTATGAACTCAGGTTCATGGCTGACAAAATAAGCCTTGGCAACTCACTTCTGTTCAGGCACACTAGAGACCAATAATTAGGCAGAATACATGGCTTTAAAGAGCCCTGAGTACACTCTCCTGGAGTTTTGTCTCCGAAGAACCTGAAAGCAGCCCTGTGTGGGCTTATGTCTGCCCTGAGCTATTTGGAGTCACTCCTAAACCATGTACTTTGCTTGATTGCCTGTCTCAGCTGTGCCTGAATGGAAGTGAGTAGGTGGATAACAGACCTGGGATCAGGAGGAAAGCCATGGAGACCCATGACCTTTGACAATAGGGACCATATGAGTATAGTACAGAGTAACAGCTTTAGGGTATGTTTGCATTGCAGTCTAGGTTTGACTACATCTCATGTAAACACACCTTTCTCACTTGTACCTGTTCTGCACATGACAGGTTACAGTGGCAGTACAGGTTTCCTGCATGCCTTCACTTACAAATACTTCTGACTCCTGTTTTGCAAGGTCATTAGAGGAAAGAAACTAGTTCAGCACCCATGTGCATTTGCTACTTGATGTTCTCAATTGCAATTACCAAACAGTGCCAAATAATAAATAATCATTGCTTGGCAGCTATCTTAGACCTCAAAGGAGGGTAGAGTATCATCTCAATTTGTGGATAGGGAAAGTGAGAAGCAGAGATGTTAATTGACCTGATCAGTATCACATCATATGCCAATGGCAGGGCCAGAAATGAAGGCCGGGCCCTGCATTCCCATGTCTATGCCCTTTCCACTAGACTACTCTTTTCCTAATTACAGTGTGTTTTTTCACTATGGACAAATGTTATGAACTGGACTGAAACCACTTTATTTCACAAAGGCCACTAATCTTCTTTTAGTCATTGCCAGTTTAGGCAGGATTTGACACAGTGATACACTCGCTTATAGCCCATTAATCCTTGAGTGGATCAGTCTCCCCTTAGGAATAGTTATGACCAGCTGTAATATAAAATTATTCCAAGTACTTTATATGTGCCTATTTAAGTATGGTATTCTACAACAACCAGCATTAAAGGCATATAATAAAAAGCAGTACTCTTGGTATATTATTTTGTACCTGGTAGGGTTGAATTCAGGGTCTGTAATAAAGTCAAGTTTCAAATATCTCCTCTTCTATCTAGGATAATGTATTTATTGTGCATTGTGTATATAGCCCCAAACTTGTCCGGCCATATAAATGATGCATTTGGCTCATTTTCTCTCCCAAACCTTAGGATTTCTAAAAGTTTACAGAAACATTTAAAACAGAGAATC
This sequence comes from Gavialis gangeticus, assembly GCF_001723915.1. Classification (NCBI taxonomy): domain Eukaryota; kingdom Metazoa; phylum Chordata; order Crocodylia; family Gavialidae; genus Gavialis; species Gavialis gangeticus. Next base: position 170,343,213 of record NW_017728992.1, read on the forward strand.
TACTCTGAGACAAAGCAGAGCATCTTCAAAATGTCTTAAGGTGGATTCAGTCTTCTAAACATATGTAAAGGCACAGAGACCCATTACCATGCGTCTACACATGCGCTTTAATGTGCATTAGCCTATTTTAATAAGCATTAAAGCATCACTAAAAAGACATGCTATTTAGTTAAAATGCATTAAAATAGGCTAATGCACATTAATCATCTCTAAAAACCCATGCTTTTTAATTAATGCACATTAAGTCAGGGTAGGTTGTCTCACAGCCATTGTAAGACAACCTCACAATGGAGATACTAGATATAATGCACATTAACTAAAGTGCATTAATGCACATGTAGATGCACACCTTGTAGCATCTCTTGTGGGATTAATACAGGTCGAAGCCTAGGGAGTTCACAGGTAGTGGTTGGGAGGAGTGTATCTCTTATAGCATAGCTCCCAAAGGACCAAAGAACTGACCTGAGCAGAGGGCTCCAGATCAAGCTGCTTGAAAAATAACAAAGTTCAACATTTTTCAATGAAGAAATATGGAAAGTACTACCCTGTCTTTAATCAGTGCTGAGCTGGTCTGGATTTGTGTTGGATTTAAGGTCTGAACATCTGGCTCCGTCTGTGAGTGCCAGAGAGGCAGGAGTCAAAGGAACAATCTGTCTCTAGAAGTGATATACAAGTTGAGCAGCTGTCCAAACTGAATGACACTACAGAAGTTTGGTAGTAATGCATGGATCTGTGATCTCATTAGACTATATTGGACTGATTTTGTGCCAGTGTTACTAACTCTCAAAATTATATTGCAATTCTCATGATATCTGAAGTTTTCTTGAAGTAGGACATGTTGGAATGAAATAATTGCATCACAATCTAGCTTGTGTTATAAAAACAGTAAGTGGTTTTGAAGAGTAGTTTGTAAATGAAATAAGCACATTCAAAGGCCTGAAGAATCAGATGGCAAATAAAATGACCCCCCAAAATATATTTTCAAAGTGTAATGGGCAGTTTTTTAGCCAGTTTCAGGATATTTGTGACCTGACTTAAGTTTCTTTGAATAGTCAGAGCTTCCAAAACCATGTACTTTCTTTAGACTATTCCATGCATTGCCCTGGGGCAGAAAGGAAACTTTGTTATTTAACTGTCCTCTGGTATATTTCTGTCTCTGGTATATGCAAGGGAATATTATGGAACAGGTACTGAGGAGAAGATTGTGTCCCTGTCTTTCTTAGCCAATCAGGAAATTTAGGGAAGTAAAGCCAAACTCAGCTAAGTAAAATCTGCCTAGATATGGGGACAAGATCTCATGCAAAATTCAAAGCTAATTTTGGGTATTACTATCTGAAAACAGACAGAACCTTGGCTGCACCCCTGATTTAGTCATTGAGTTGAATACCTAGTGGTATGAATGAGGAAGCTTTTGTTAGGGCTCCCATACCTTTTATTCTGGGCAAGAAGAAATAGCAAGGAGGAAGTGCCTCAAAGGGATGCCTGAGAGTCATGCCCAGCTGCTGTACTGGTTTTGGAATTTGAAATAAAAAAAGATTTGTTAAACTCTATTGCAAACATCTTATATGACATAACTGCATAGACTCAAGCAGACTTTTTGGTCATCTTTATTATTGTTGTTGTTGCATCACTGCAGTGATTAGGTGTCATTGTATTAAACATTGTACAAACATAGAAAGTAAAAACAGTCCCTGTTTGCAATTACCAGTTTATCCTCTAAGTATAAGAAGTATGTAACCCATGCCTTGAGACTTAGATAGAACTGTAAGAGAATATGAGAATATTGATGAGCATCCTAGAGCATTTAACTTGTCAATCAATATCATCACAAAGGAGATTTTAAAGACAGGTCTGAAGGAGTTTAATGGGATAGCTTTGCAGATGTCTATGGGAGCTCCTCCCTCTTATTGGGATAGCCTGGGAAAAAAACACAAAGGTGCTCATTGGAAAATGTAATAAGTCGGCAATACAGTCTGTTATCGTGGGACAAAAGGGGTGCATCTACACCTTCATTAATGTGCTTTTGCTACTGTGCATTAAATTTAGTACTTCTAATATGAGGTACTAACTAAATGTGCATTAGGCTGCCCTAATGCGCAGTAGTGATAACACACACTTTACTGACATTTTAATGCACAGTAGCCTAATTTTACTGCGCATTAACATATTAGCATGAGTTTTGTCATGACACTGTAATGCACAGTAAAATAGGCTACTGCGCATTAAAACACACATGTAGATTAGGAGTGTGCAAAGTGGGCCCTATTCAATTTGGATTTGGCCTGAATCCAAATCTGAAGTTTCATAGGAATAATGGAGACCTGGTGGGACTCCACCCATGACTGGGCCACAGGTATAGATGGCTATACCCTGTACAGGAGAGATTGAGTGGACAAAAGGGGTAGGGGTGCAGCTCTCTATATCAAGGAAAGCTTTGCATCCCTGCAAGCTGACACTGGCACCCAGAGTGGATGAATGGAGACCCGC
>NW_017728992.1:170350699-170351127 GCF_001723915.1 Gavialis gangeticus
AACTGCAGCCTCAGCCTCACCACGATCCGCTGGCTGGGGAATTGGCTCCATGGTAGGACCCAGAGCCAAATGGCAGAAGTCAATCGTCGTGGTGCACTGTGACCAGTGGGGTCCCTCAAGGCTCTGTCCTTGATCCCATACTATTTAACATCTTCATTAATAATGTGGACATTGGTGTCAGAAGCAGACTGGTCAAGTTTACCAATGACACCAAATTCTGGGGTAAAGTGTCCACACCTGAGGATAGGAGGACGATCCAGGCAGACCTTGACAGGCTTAGGAAATGGGAAGACAAGAACCTGATGGTGTTTAATACCGAACAATGCAAGGTTCTCCACTTTGGGAAGAAAAACCTACAGCATGCTTATAGGCTTGGCAGTGCTACACTGGCTAGCACTACAGATGAAAGGGACTTGGGAGTCATCATT
>NW_017728992.1:170351788-170380032 GCF_001723915.1 Gavialis gangeticus
TGCTGATTCAGAGAATCAGTGATTCAGACATAGGCACAGCTTTAAATGGTTTTTCTACATACCTTGAGGTATCAGCATGGCTCATGAACACTGCAATGCTGGGGTGGATGGAGAGTCCCACAGGATTATGGGGAGGGGGCCCTCCACGTGCTCAGGGGCACAACTGGAAGTGGACCAGAAATACTTCCGGTCCACTTCTGGGTCCACTGAGGAGCACGCTGGAGGCCCCCCTGCCCCACCTTGGCTCAGCAGTCAGGCACGGGGGGACCCCAGGTGCCCCCCCCAGACCCAGAAGGCACCAGTCACTGAGCTGGGGGTGCATGAGGAGGGCCCCAGCGCACTCCTGGGTGGACCCAGAAGTGGACTGGAAATGCTTCTGGTCCACTTCTGGGTCTGTTGCTGAGCACACTGGGGAGCCCCACCAGGCTCCTGTGGGACACTCCATGCACCCCAGCATTGCAGCATTCACAAGTCGCCTACTACCTAGAGGTATGGAGAAAAAACATTTAAAGCTGGGGATATGTCCAAATCGCTGAATCTTTCTGAATCTTTCTGAATCGATTCAGAGGGTTCCAATTCGATTAAGAAAGATTAAAGGGTCCTCTGATTCAGTTCAGGTTCAGAGATTCGGCCACTGAATTGGACCAAATCTCTGCCGAATTGACTCAGGGACCGAAGCTTTGCAAAGCCCTAGTGTAGATGTGTCCACAGAGATGGAAATCAAACATTTAATACTGAATGATTAAAGATAGGTTGGGAATAGGCTGTTAGAAGTTTTAAAAGGAAAGGCAAGAAGCTTATGTTGGATACAATAGGGAAAGGGGAGCCTTTGGAAGGACATGGACAAAGCCAAGGTTAAAAATTTATCTCTAGAGTAACATGTTGGATGTATACGAGCAGGAGAAGACTGCCAAGGTCAGAGAAGAGAATACTGCAGGAAGGGAGACATGAAGTAACGAGAGCCTGGACAATAGTTTTATCTGTGTGGATAAACCAAAAGGACCACATCTTAAGAGATGCTGTACAGAAAGAATCAGTAAGACACAGTTAGAGCTAGAAAGTGAGGACCTCAAGAGAAGTTGCAGGTCTGGATGTTAGGCTGTATGGTGATTTTTATGAGAGAGAGAGCACCTTTGGAGAAAAGATCAAAAGCTCTGTTGATGTCAGAGACGGGATGAATTTTTATTTTGGACAGACACTCCAGAGTAGAAAGGTCTATGAGTCATCTGAATAGAGACAGTAGTTAAATTTGCATTTACAGCTGAAATTACCCAGAAATATGTTCTGTGGGGGAGAGAAGAGGCCAAAGACAGACCCTTGTGGCACTTCCACAGAATGCTGGAGTGATGAGTAGACTTCACCAAAAGACCAGCTAAAGGAGGAGTTTAGAGAAGCAAAAGTATGACCTCCTCTTGAGAGGTTGGAATCACACAAACAGTGTCCATACAAATACCCAGCCAATGACTCTGTTGCCCCAAGGTCTTCTGACGAAGTGATTTAGAGACCTAGTTATTGATCCATCAAAGCACTTTTCATCAGGTCACTCCTACAACAATCTTTGCTCAAAAAATAACAGTTAATGCCTCTCAGTCCATATCAATACTCAGATGTTTTTGTTTAACCACTGAGTCAATGATAACTTCAATTTGTCATGACTTTTCTCCAAGCATTTATAAAGGGTTTTTTTTTAAAATTACTATGATTCAGTTTTCATTAGGAGAGGCAGCTATAAAGACACAGATTTAGTCAGATATATTCTTTATGGATAATTGGTAGAGGTTGAATCAAGCATTCCAAGTGGATTTTATGATCAGGTGCTCCTGTATAGCCTTTATATTCACTGAGGGTAACAGATTTAGTTTGAAGGGTATTTAACCATTTTGCAGTTAAAGACTGAGGTGGACAGTTTAGCCATAAAATGCTTTCTCTCAGCATAGAAGCAAGGCAGTATTTCCGAACATCAGGGGAGTTCACTGCTCCTTCTTTATAGGTTTACAATAAGTTACTTTTCTAAAGTCACTTCCTAAACAATTCATCTAAGTTGTCTGGTAGTGTTATAGGCAGCATACTGGAGGTGAAATATGAAAGGTAGTTCTTTGGGATTTTCTGTTCCAGTTTTGCAGATCTGAGAAACAACTGCAAACAGCTGAACAAAAGGGGACTGAGCTAAGCCAAATCTCTGAAAATACTGAGTTTACCTTTCATTCTGCTTAGCTGGAGGGGAGGAGGTGGGGGGGGGGCTCCAATCTACCCGCCCTCCCCTCCAACATGGCTGGGGAAACCCTAGAATGGATGTCCCTTCCCTGCCTCCTCCCCCTCCAATCCTGGGACAGCATCGGGGGCAAAGTTGTGCTGCAGAATCCCAATGCCGAAGCAGACAGAAGTTAATGAAAGCACTCCACTTTGGAGTGACTTCATTTGAACCCTCATACAATAAGTATTAATTTGTCATGCAATTGGAGCACTCTGCAGCCATGGTCTTCTGTTAGGGCATGCCTTTAGAGTACTTTCAAGTGGCTAATTGTGTGACAAATGTAATTTCTGGTTGCACCCTGAGAATCACTATATATATGTTATCTTTTTCCTCTGTGGAGGATATACCAGTGCCAGAGAACTCCTAGTATTCTGAGTCTGTGAAACAGAAATAGGAAAAGCTGCTGCTCCTGGACACCTCCGTTCTAGTTGCAGGTCATATTGCTCTATAAGCAACAAAGAGTGAAGAGATAAGCTTCCTGCTGTCCCCCAAAACCCCTCCACCGATCTTCTTGAAACTTGGCAGGCTTTGTGTTCTCAGCATAGGATACCACTCCTGCAGTTTTCACCCCGCTATATTGTAATGCCTAGATGTGACATGAGTTTTGCTTTCAGGAATTTGGGGTGCTGTTCCCCCTAAATCCCTGCACCAATCTTCTTGAAACCTGTCAGGCTTTATTCTCTCTGCAGAATCTACCATCTCTGAAAAATTCATCCAAATCAGACAAAAAACAACAAAGTTATAGGTATTTTATTGTTTCCCCATTATACCCTATGGTCGGATTTCGGAGGTGGCTCCAGGGCGGCTCTGAACTGCTTCAGGAAGCCGAACGAGGCTAGCGCTTCAACCTGGACGTGCTGCTTTGGACCCCAAAGCATCCGAAGCTTCTCCGGATCTGAAGCTTTGTCTGAAGCCTCACACAGCCCTAATCACTACATCTTCCCTGTTAATAACTGCAAAAGTCAATTAATGCAAAATGAATTAATGACCATCTACAGAGGAGAGGTTACTAACCCTTCATTCTGAAGTGAGTCTTTATCATTCACTTTCCTATTCCCAATTTTCTGCATCTCAGATCCAGTTTCTAACTTTTTTTGGTGGGAAGCTTTTCCTCCAAGTCTTGATAGACTTGAGCCCTTATAGTGGGATCTGGGTGAACTTGCACTTTTGGCAGCTGTGCTTCTGCATGTAGTACAAAGTTCATTAGCTGCAGACCACTAAGGCTGATTTCCTCTTTCTGTATGATGGTATTTGCATTTGTGTCTCTGGTACATTTCTTCCTATAAGGACATTGTTGCTTCTTGTGTTCTGGAACAACTGTTTTTTTTTCTCAGAAGATTGTCCCAATTTTGGCCCAAGAGGATCATTGGGAGGCATGAATGTTGTATCTTCTTGTACGGTAAGATCTCAATTAGTTTCAGTTTCTCATAAACTGCCAGATCCCCAAACTGGTGTAATCTCCGTAGGTACCAAAATGAGTGGGAGCTTGTATGCTTTATTTTTGTAAAGGATACTAACAATGCATCTCCCTTCCACTAGTATATTTGTTCCCAAACAGCCAGTTATGTTGATGTTTGCTGGACTCACATTTGGTCTCAATTTTAATTTTCTATATTCCTGCTCTGGTAAAATATTCTCCTGAGCTGTAGTGCCCAATTTAAGTGGAATCATTGTTCCTTGCACTTAAACTGGCAGAATCTAGTCTAGTTAATTGATTTGGCTTTATTTTGCCATATCTATATAAAACTTTCTGGTATGCTCTCAACTGTATGCTCTTGAGGTTTTTGTGTTTGGGATGGGCATCACCTGGAAAAAGGGGTTCCTCTTGTTGCTCTTAAACAGAGCTTTTCAACTGCAACACAGTGTTTGGGCTGACAGTGCCTTCCACATTTGGTACACATCTGCTAGTTTGCTTTTTCTTGCTTAGCATGCTCCTACCCAATGGAAAATTCCACCCTGTGAGGTTGCTTTCTCTGGCCACATTCCTTTATACCTACTGCATTCAGTTCTGCAGCCTGGGCCTTCACAGTTTCTGCTGCCCTGCACATTTAGACAGCCTTTTCTAGTCTCCCTTGTGCAGTATCTTTGCTTGTAAGGCAGTGTCTGCCAAGCCACAAATAATCCTATTTCTAAGCACAGATTCCCAAAAGCACAGGTTTTGCCTAGTCTCTTCAGCTTAGTATCATACTTATCTATCATTTCTCCTGTTGTTTGCCTGCACATAAAAAAAAAACTGTATCTTTCAAGTATCTAATTCTTTTTTGGCATGCAGTACTCCTGAAATATGGTAAATATTACACTTAATTACATATTTTGACTTTTGCAAAGATAAAGTTGTTATAAGCAGCCAGAGCTTCCTCCCTTACAATATGTAAGAAAACTGAGGATTTGCCTTTGTCATTTTGCTTTTCTGCCCTGTGGTTGCTATGTTCCACCCAAACTTTTGTCTGAAAGCCCTCCAGTTCTCTGCTATATTGCCTGACCGGCAGATGGAGGTTGCAAAATTTCCATGACTACCTGCGGTTTTGGTTAGACTATATCTATCCAGAAAGATCACTTACAAAGGCCCTTGTCTTTCCATGTGGCTGCATTACTTCACTGGCTCTCAGTTTCTCACCTTTGTTTCTGTTTAGACCTCAAATTCTTTCAAGTTTTTCTCATTCACCATTTCTGACACCTTGCAGTAATCACTGGGCTCAATAAACACAGGAATACAATGAAGAGAAGAACTAAACAACACAGTTGAATTGTGGAGCAGTAGGAAACATCTGAAGACCTTTTGCCTTTAACTCACTAACTTAGCTGAGGGACTGTCTTCCAATTAACAGCTTCATCGATTTCCTTAATTAGGTAGCACCTTTAAATTATCACTTGTATCACTACCAGGAGTGATCATCCCTCATATTTTTTTTTAGCTGTAGAGTACAAGCAACTCACTTCTTTCCCTCTCCAGAGGGTCTCTTGGTAGTGGATCTCTGCATCTGATATAAGGGATACAGAGGAGTAAATGACTTACTGACTTCTCTACCCTTTGCCAGGGAAGGGTGTGGCAGAGCCAGAGAACTGGGATGGAATAATATTTACAGTAGGACTACATCCTGAGAAGGAGGAGGCTGCAAAATCTCTCATCCCTTAGACACCTTCTATTCCAATCTAGTCTGGTCTAGCATTTGTACTGTCACCGTCACCATTATAGGTAGATAACTTGCCCCACCCATTGATACTACCCAGCTCAACATACAAACAAGTGGATTGAAGCACAGATGAAAACATGCTGAAGGGTCTTTTTTGTACCACAAGCTGTTTCAAATGGTACAAGGACTCAAATAACGACTCTATGCTTGTGCCTTAATGTAATGAAGGAAAACTGGACGCAGAAGATGTTTTGCAAGTGGATTTGTTGTGTTAGTAAATTTTAAAATCCATGGAGTTTAACTGATTTAAAATGTCTTTAAATGCATGCCCACTCCTCCATTCAAAACCATAAACAAATAATATTTCATGTTGCGTATAGTAATTAATAGTCTTTTAATAGCCTTCAGTACTGGTTTTCAGGAAATAATGTTGAACTATTAGCATTCCTGCAAAACCATTAGCTCAAACTGCATGTAATTGATGGTAGCACTAATGTTTGTAAAATGAACTGAGCCTGATTTATAAGCCTGATAATAAAATAGTTAAGCAAAGTGCTTTGATCTATAAAGCTGTGAAAAAAGCACATGCACCTTAAAGATTATCATTACAGATTTCCATCCTCCTTTCAACTTTTACAGGTTCTAGCCAATATAATTTAGGGGTGGGAGAAGCAACTAAGTACACCTTGATATAAAGATCTTTCGATCTTTGATCAGTTACATTCCACTGCCATTCAAAAAATTAAAAACACCAGAGCACTTGCTGTTTGGTTATATAGTATGGTATTTTTCCTCCCACAGAGCCATTGTAAATATTAGGGTTGTGGTAAAGCCCAAATCTGTATGGTAATTCAGTCATTTTGTAAGTATCTGGATTTGTCAAATCTCAGTCTCCTTTCCCACTGAAAAAGTACTCTATAACTGAATTCTAACAACTTAAAAACAATATTCAATCAACATTTAAATTAAGTTTTGCTAAACAAAACCCCCATTTATTAAAATTAGTATATACAGATAAATAGTTAGAATTCATTCGTTAAGAATGAATCGTGTTTGGGATATTATGATACTGATTTAATTATAGATTTAAATGGTATTATCTTCAACAGTGCTATAACATCAAGAGGAAATTTTCCAGTCCAGGAAAAGACAGTTTTAGCTTTGACTGAAATAACCTGAATCTGAATTGGGTTCTACAAAAACGAGTTTTTCAGTTTGGTGACCAAACAGAAAAATAAAAATAATTATAATGAAAGAAGCCATTTAGGGTCTAGTCAAGATCAAATACTTTCAGCCTTTTCAGTGAATTGGAATTAGTAATGTACCTTAAACCAAACTTTTTAAAATCCAAAATCCACTGACTGACTTTTGTCTCTAGCCCCAAGATTGAAATAGTCTATTTAGGAAACACTGATTTTTCCCCTTCATTTTTCTTTAGCCAAAACTATTAACAGAAAATGACCTGAAATCACAGTATTCTCAGTTCAAACAAAGCTGCTCTTTTTTAGTGGCTAAATTATTTGTCAAAGAAATCACCGAGCTATACATTACCCCAGTGACTTCAGTTAAGTTACATCCTCAGGCTTTGGAATGTGTTTATCAGGGCTGTGTGAAACAGCATCATTTAGCTTCAACTTCAGTTCTGCTGTTTTGACAGGACAGTGTTTCTTTTCGAGTTTCATTTCATTTTGAAACTGCTTTTCTGTTTTGTTCTGTCAAAACTGTTTCGCTGTTTCGACTGTTTTGCCATTTTGTCCATAGACTATAATGGGGAAGCACAAAACTGCCTATAACTTTGTCAGGTCTTGCCTGATTTGGATGAAACTTGCAGGAATGGTGGCTCCTTCTAAGTTCATGAAGCTTGCCAAGTTCCAAGGAGATAGGTGCAGGGGTTTCTGGGAAACTGCACCTCAATTCTTGAAAGCAAAACTCATGTCGTGTGTGTATGTTAAGGCACGGGGGGTGAAAACTGCAGGCATGCTAGCCCCTGCTGAGGCCATGAAGCCTGCCAAGTTTCAGGGAGATTGATGCAAGGGTTTCTGGAAAATTGCACCTTAGGCTGCTGACAAGCAAAACACATGATGTGTGACTGTGTGTGTGTTAAGGTGCAGTGGAGTGAAAACTGCAGGCATGCTAGCCCCTGCTGAGGCCATGAAGCCTGCCAAGTTTCAAGGAGATAGGTGCAGGGGTTTCTGCACCTCAAACTGTTCAGAGCAAAAGTTGTGTCACTTGTAAGTGTGAAGGCACAGAGAAAGCTCAGTTCAAACAATGGTTTTTATGCTGTTCTTCCGTTCCTCCCCCAGAGTACTGGGACTGGAAGGGACCTCAGGGAAGGATCACAGTCACTGGCCAGCTACACAGTCAATATTGGAGCTTTCCTTCCCCCTCTTTCCCCTCCCTCTCCTTAGTTTCTCTTTAGCTGCAAGCAAGCCCAGCTTCAAAACCTGAAACATTTTGAAACTTCTGAAAAGTTTCGACCGCCCTCATTTCATTTTGAGGCTGTTTCAAAGCCTTTCATTTTATTTCAATTTTGCTGTTTCAAGCTCAAAATGAGTTGAAACAGCATTGAAACGAAGCAGCCAGAGAAATTCCTCACAGCCCTAGTGTTTATTTACCCAGCTGAACTGCATCCTTGAATATTGGAATAGGAATTAATTTATAGTAATTAAATACCTTTTCAAATTCTGAAGTAAACCTTCTTTTTGCTGAGCTTACCAAAATTCACACAGTTAAATACATCCTGGGTATAATAATGGGTAATAGGGTTTTTTTTAAAAAAATCATAATATCTTCTGCTGTAAATGAAAATTTCTAAATGCTCACCCAGATCAGTTGTCCACTTCCTGAATTTCACTGTTGCATCTACACGCATAATTATGGTGCCCGAATAAACTTTGGAGCTTATTTCTCTTGGTCACGCTGTTTGAACATGTACCCAGGAGCAATTAACTCCAGAGCAATCAGCTCTGCAGTTTATGCAGGTGAAGTATATGGAGCTGGGTCACAGCAGCCCCAGCTGGGAGGGACCCAAGTGGCCTTCCAGCCTGGGGCTGCTACCGCCCCACCCCCAGCTCTATGTACTGCAGAAGGACTGGCTGGGGCACAAGGGAGCTTCAGTGCTGGGGTTATCAGCAGGCAGCCATGGCACTGAAGCACCCTCATGCCCCAGTCAGCTGGGCAGCATCTACACATGCACTGCTGCAGAGTTTTTTTACAAATACTATCTTGCTGTGGAGTATATTAGTTTACTCCAACCTAATAGGGGTACACGTGTAGATGTTGAGACATCACAGCTAATTAGTCAACTGCACAGTAAACATCTAGTGTAGCTGCATCCACTATGTAAAATAAATTACATTTTCTAAAAAGACTTGGCAATCTCAAGTCACATGACTGTTACTATTAATAATCCTGGGAGTAACCCTCCATAGTTGCGGTGACTCAAGCCAAAGGAATGACTATTTAAATCCTGTGGGCTATTTTTAGGTTAAGTGATATATTATTATATGACTTGACAAAGAGCGAGGTGGCAGAGCCGAAGAAAATTTAAAGGAAAAAGTAGAGACTTGTGGGTAAACTCTAGGGCCAGATATGGTACACACAACCTGAGTCCTATTTTTACTTAGCACAGATTCCATTTGCCTGTCTATAAAATGGGGATCATATTATTTATCTATATGGTATGATATTAAATTCTAATATCTGCCCACAGCTTCAAGGTTCTCAGAAAAAAAGAGTAGTAAGTATTATAGTATAATATTTTTAAAATAAAAAAATGCATTATTAAAACATTCATACCTAAAAATACAAAACATTTCTTTAAAAAATATACTAGCAGTGACCTTGCCTGAACCACATATATTTTTGCCAGCAAGATGAAATGGTCTGTCTAAATCTCATCTCCATTAGGCAAAATAGGATGCAGTTTTTTATTCCTTAGTTGTTTGCTTCAGGAATGACAAGGAAAGGCCACAGCTCTCAGGATTTACTTCTGCTTCAATCTCAGTGGTAAAATTCAGTGTCTTGTGCTGGAACCATTCTATATACAACCTGTCCATTAGTCACCTAATACATTTTTTATCACTTCATAGTTCATTTTCTTCCTTTGACCTTTGAGGATTCCCAAGGAATTCTAAAACCCATTAGTATCTATGAACACTCACAGTAAATCCATAAATGATTGCTTAATGGTCATTGCTAATCAAAATTAAGCAATCTTGGCCTAGCAAAAGCTTTTGCATGGTATTATTTTTTATCTGTGGTACACAAATTTTTTCTTTATTTATTTACAATACTAATTTTAAGTATCAGATGATACAATAAATGTGTATTACCACATGAATCCAGTAAAATACAGTATGCACCAAAGTGTTGAAGCCATACATGGATTTAACTTGATAAAATACACCGTAGCAAAATGATTGAAATACTGTTGTTCTGAGAATCACAGGAGCTGATATAACTTTGATAGGGATGGACACTGGATTTCAAGGCAACAGATAATGCCAGTTGGCATTAGTCACATACACATTTCAAAAGGCTGGAATCAGTTTAGATAAATACCTCCATGTTTGGATGCTTATCTCCAGCTTATCTACTCTGTGGCATATGTCTGCAGGAACCTCACAAGAATTCACAGATTTCTTGGTACCTTCTGTTTCCAGGTGGGCTATAAATGAAGAGAAAGCAATCATTCTTGCAGTATTTTGCCACTTTTGCTCACAGTACCCGCTACAATGTTGACGGGCAGAGCTATGAGCAAATGAGAAGTCATAAAGCAAGCTTAGGCAAATCAAATCCTGCCAGGTTATATGAATGATGCAGTCTTCACTGAAATCAGTGGAAGATTCCCATTGACTTCAATGTGCATTGGAGCAGGCTCTACTTACTCATAAAGGGAAAGAGGGGAGATGTGTATTTTGCAGTAACATGAAAGGCACAGCCCCTAAATGAGTCATTACTAGGTTGCTCTAATACAGGTCAGCAAAGTGCATGCCTTGCCTACCCTCACTATAATTAGCATTATTTCTATGCCTCAGGAGTTTATTGCAAGTCTCAGAATATTTAGTGTATCTTTTAAAGACCCATCCTTTGGAATCATGCAAAAGAAACTTAGCTTTCATTTGTTTAAAATCTAGTCCTGGTTACAAAGACAATCTAGAACCATGATTCCCAAAGCCTCAAAAATTAGATAATAAATAAAAAGAACCCAACATGAATTATTTTTTAATAATCACATTTTTTAATGTCAATCTTATGTTCTTGGCAGCTGGACTTATTTTAGACTACCTGGAACTGGCAATATTTGCCCAGCTATCAGTGAGTCTCAGTGGGGTTATAGAACATGTTTTGCTCTCCTTTTATTTTTTAATATTCTATGTACAATTGTGTACTATATAATCCAGGGCCAGGCAAGTATTTCAGGTGGAGGGCCGTTTACCCAGTTTTGGCAAACTGTTGAGCACCTCATGGGTAGCCCTGCCCCTTGACAGGTGACCCACCCCCTGGTCAGCAACTTGGGACCAATCTCCCAATGTCTTGGAACCAATGTCTCAGGGCCAGCAGCGGTGGGGCCCAGAGTAGGGAGCAGGCTGGCAGGGGTCTGTGGAGCCAGGCTGGGCTGCACCAGCAGGGAGAGAGGGGAGTTGGCCTGGCTTCATAGAGCCCCTGCTAGCCAGGATCCTGTACTCCTGCCACCCTGCTCTGGGCCCTGCCAGCACTGGCCCTGGGACTGGTGTGGACCCTGTGCACCCACTCACTCTCAGTGCCCCCCCAGCCCCACAGTACAGATGGGGGGCAGCATGCAGCCCCAACCCCCTGCTCCATGGCAAGGAATGAGCTGGTGCTGAGTGTAGGGAAAAGAAACCCCTTCCCTGCTCCATGGCTGGCACTCCCTGCTGCAGCCACTTGCAGCCCACATGGGTCTGTCCTGGGCAGGCATGGGCACATGGGCTGCGAGTGGCTGCAGCACAGGGTGCCAGCCACAGGGCAGGTGAGGGGCTGCTTTTACCCATGCTTAGCACCAGCTTGCCAGCCTGGGCCCCACATTGGTTCCAGGCTTGCCCATCAGGGCTGCCCATGGTGACAGCAGCTGAGGCTCCCCACTTGCTGCGCTGGGCAGTGTTTGCCACCACCACCTCTGTGCTGCCCAGCGCATGAGCTCCAGGCAGGCAGCACCAGCAAACACTGCCCGGCATGGCAAGCAGGAGGGCCACAGCTTCTGCCACTGTGTGCAGCCCCGATGGGCGAGCTCAGAGCTGGCGCAGGACCCAGGCTGGCTGCGGGGGCAGGTTACAAGCTATTGCTGAGGGTTGGAAAAGTGTTCCCTCACTTGCCCCATGGCCGGCACCCTGCACTGCAGCCACTCGCAGCCCACATGGGACTGCCTGTGCCTGCTCAGGACAGCCCTATGCAGGTTGCAAGCGGCTGCAGCATGAAACACTAGGCAGGGGAGGGGCCGCTTTTCCCTAGGCTCCTTCCCTGCCCAAGGTCCTGCCCTGCCCTTCCCCCCCCCTTACCTGAGTTTCCGGCACCGGTGCAGCCACGTGGTCCCAGGCCAGAAGCCCCTGCTGAGGCTTCCAGCTTGGGGGGTGGGGCCGGGCAGGCCCTGCTGTTAGAGGAGCCCGCTGGGCTTCCCCTGGGTCCTACTGCCCTGGGTTCCTGTTATTTTTTACGGGAACCAAAGACAGACAAATATTAATTTTCTAAAATTTTTAGGGCCCCCGCGGGCTGGACAGAATAGCCTCTCAGGCCACATTTTGCCCACCCCGATATAATTTCTCCTTTTATGTGAGATAAATGAAACCAGGAGTTGCAAACATTATATGTCTGTTGTTAGGCAGTTTGGAGAGAAGAAAATTGAATCCCTACATAAAAAATGTCTGAAACAGGACTAAATTTAGTGGTCCAAGCAATGGAAATCATAGTTTTGACTCCTTCATGTTGAGATTTTGTTATGGGCTATGTCCAATTTTTAAGCCTTTGTAGGTTCAAAAGTGTGTTAGCAGGTGTCAGTAAATTGTCTTGTATTGTTGTGTTTTGTTCTTTTCTATCATTGTCTATCATAAAAGTTCTACTCCAAAGACAACTTATGTCAGTGGAAAGACTGCTATCGGTTCCAGTGGATTTTGGATGAAGTCCCAAATGTGCTATGTGTCCCTGTTTCCAAAGGGGCAGCAGTTGGATTAAATTCTATTTAATTATGCAGAATTTTTTTTCTGTTTTAAAAGAAGTAGGCTGGTTTTAAAATAACATTAAAAAATGCAAACGCCCATAAACATGGAACTAAAACTACCCAGGAAATGAGTTTTAGAATGTAGTTTACTTTCACCATTTATGGTGACTCTTGAAAATTTCTTACTGCACAATGGAAATGGGCTACCAGTTTTTCAGTTTTGTTTTGTATCAAGAATCACTTTCTGGCTACCATGACCTGGCAGGTGGCTGCTTTTAGCTTGAGGAAGGGAAGGAACTCACCATGAAGTTGGAGTCTAAAATCTGCAACTTTTCTCAAACCGAGTGAATGCAGCACACACATAAAAAGTGCATATTTAGGTCTGTGTCCTGTGAGGGTCTGTAGAGGTGTACCTGACAGTGGTTGTGCCCTGGGCCCAGTAGGAAATAGACACTGTTGTAGAGCTAATGCAGCTGCCAATTTATTTGCCAAGCAATTAAGTAAACCCCTTAATTTTGTGGCAGCTGTTGGGTCAGGAGGAGCAGGTCAACCAATGGCTACTGATTGTGATAGCTCTCTATGCAGTACCAGTGTCTCCCAGGCCTGGAGCCTTGAGCCTTCTGGCTCCATGCTGGTGCTCCTCTTCACTGAGAATCTGGGGGTCTTCCCTTGGTCACCCACCCCTAGTTATACTTTTGAAGTAGCAAGCACCTCAGGGTATGCAGTACCTTGAAAGACTGGCCCTGTATGCAAAGCATAGAAGGAAGAAAATATTATTGCTACATTATTGACTGATTCTGGGTCAGGAACCATAGCAGAAACAAACAGAGTAATTGAGGAAATTACAGTAATAAACCTTTTCTGAAATGGTAATTATCTACTGACAGCTGATGAAATGAGTCCAGAAACATGCAAGGAATAGGGGAAGAAAAAGGAAAAGAAAAATATATCCTTATTCATGAACACTGAGCAACTCCCACATTAGCATTCATTTGGCTTCAGTTCAGCAGGACATTTTTTGGTAAATCCTAAATTCGTTCTCCAAATATACAATGCATCAGTTTAAAACCAATCAATCAATCATTAGTCATCAGGAAGGAGTTTCTATATGTGCCTTGTCTCCTTTCAGGTAGATAGTCATAGATTCAAGTGGAAGTTTTGTCTGAATAAAGATTTGGAGGGTTTGGAAAACAGAATCTACTCTGCGCTTTAGGATGTCAAGGTAAATGGATGAGGAAATGTACTGAGGCAAGAGGTACAAGTGGAGCCTATGCTTGGTGAGGTCAGCTGTAATGTTTCCATTGCGTTCCATGGTTCAAGATCAGGACTAAGTATTTTTTGTCTCACTAGAGAACATTTTTTTTTGTACCTAGTAGTTGAATTTGAAAATTAGAACATACACCTGAAGGAAGGAAGTTTACAAAATATAAGGTCTTGGGCTCTGCTCCTGCAAAATACACATACAAACGCATGCTTACATTTATGCCTGTGAAGAAATTCCATGAGGTCACTTGAGACCAGTGGCTCTCAACCATTTTAGACTCAAGCCATTCCTCATTAGGTTGAAGGCGCCACTCAGAAAATGTCAGTTCTTCGTTTCACTCAGTTTAGTGCAGCAAAATGAAGGGAGAAACTACTGCTGTGTATAACTATATTAGGGGATTAAACACCAGGGGAGGGGACATACTATTCTCCGTTTTAGTTTTTAAACCTCTTTCCACTTGACATGCTGATTTCTGTGTTCACAGCTGTGTATTCAAGGCTCTGCTCCTGGCATGTATCTCACCTTCCTTGCCTTTTCAGCCCTAAGTAGCAGTCCTGATTTTCATTTACTTCTGTCCATTGACTTCTGCCCATTTGGGCATGCATATATATCTTCCCCACTGCATAATGAGATCAAGCCTGCGGTCCTATGCATTTAAAAGTATTTTACATCCAGTTCTGTGCTGCCAAGGCAATAGCTTGCTCGTTTCATCCCATGCTCATAAATAGGTTTTAAATCTGTTACTTGTAACTCAGCTTTTATCTTCTCAAGTCCCACTAACAATTTAGAGCAGTCTACTCATTTGTGCTTTATTTCCCTTCTAGGTGTGCAATCTGAACCCTTAAGTAATGCCAGAATAAAGCCTTTGCTCTTTGCACTTCACAGAAAATGCAGTCAGGCATCCATCCCTTAAGACCATCCTGGAAGGATCCCAGAACATTTTAGTTTTAACATTATTATAATTTCTAGTGTCAAGGAATTCTAGCCAGATCAGGATAAATCTTTTAGCTGTGCTTGATTGCTCTATACAGCCACACATATTTGGAGTGCTAGCCTCTGTTAAGAGAAAACCAATGTGGATTCCCCAATTGTAATTTCCTCATACCATTTTTTTATTAAGAATATAGCAGTGGCGATATGTAGGGGGTGTATGGGGGTGCATGTGCATCCCCCTGAGAGTGCCAGTGCCCCCCCGAGAGCGCCAGCTGGGGAGTGAGCTAAGTGAAGTGGTCCCCCCGCGGCCAATCCTGCTGACCCGGAAGTGCCAGCTGTCTGCCCAGAAGTGCTAATGGCCCGCCACTGCCACTTGCGGGTCAACGGGATTGGCCACAGGGACCCCCCTCCAATCAGCAGGATCAGCTGCGGGCCCCCCCCGACCTGCAGGATCGGCCATGGGGGGACCCCCCCAGTCACTGACTGTCCACTGGAGGCACCAGTTACCCATGCAATATAGTTCTCTTAATGAAATTTTACAGCATTTCCTTTGAAGGATAATTTCATATTACACATGGAACAGGTTGTTAGAGCAGTAATTCCAGCCTATTAATACATAAGAAAGATTAATAAGGAACAATTTTGATTTCTTACTAAGTGATGTTAACAGTATAATGTAGTTATTGAATAATGATTTATGGATTTTTGCTACCATAAAAATGTCCATATTGATTCTATTTTTTCTTACAAAATGTTATCTCTTGTTTCTAAATTGAAGAAGTTATTGAAATGCATTCAAAGAGTTCTTAATAATTCAAAAAATGAGGCAGTTTCCCATGTATTAAGCAAGTATATAAGAACAACAGAGCTAGGAGGGACTTTTCACTGTGTCAAGTATTCTGTATTTCAGGCACCCAAATCATATAAATGATCTACTGATCCACTCCATCATGAACAAGGTAGGATTTTGCCCCACCTAATCCAGTTTGGAAGGCAATTCCAGAATCTTAGTGCTCTGGTAATCATAAACTTTCTAAATTCAGCTATGCTAAAGTTAATTATGTACTTATTTGCTCTTGAGCCAACATTGTTCTTTAGCTTAAATAGTTTCTTCCCCTTCTTGAAAAGGGTGACCAGAACTGTGTACACATTATTCTACTATTGTTATACTTGAAATACCTCCCCGTATACATTCTGGAATCGTATACACTTCCTTCATTGTTTATCACACAAGTATCTCCTAGGTACCGTGGTTTATAGCCAAGGATTCCCTTTTATTTCTTTTAAACATTTAAATAACAACCTTTTTCAAAATATGAAATATTATCTTTTGACATTTGAAACATTTCAGTCCACTCTCCAACTGATGAAAAATCGGCATGTGGTAGAATTTGTGGTAGTGTTGAAGTGATGTTGCCATGATGAACCAGAGAATATGCAAGCAGTAAGAATTCTTCTCCTTTATCCATGCCATATTGATAGTTTGCACCAAGTTTATTTTTCTTATTTCAAAATTTGAAATGTTGTCAAAAAAAAAAATTTGACCAGTGTCATTTGAAATGGGTAAGTGATCAGCTGAATTAGTGAAATTCATTATTTCCTCTGTCCGTTTCTATGTGAAGAAGTCTGCAGAGAGATTTATGAAACCACATTAGACATAATGTGTAGTGCAGAATTATGAGAATGTCCCCTTTGTCCTTCAATCAATAAATGGTTGATATTAAACCTTAAATCATTCCCTATTACTTTTATCATGTTCCTTCCTGCCTGTCACTTCAATTAACTAAGCACACTCTGTTTTCACATGGCAGTTTGCTTCTGTCTCTGCTCATTTTCTTTATTTTTTCATTCATTTCTTAACTTCTTTTAATATCTTTCTATTTCTGACATATAATTTTTACACCAATGATCAGAACTGAGCACAGCATTTACCACTGGTTTATATAACATTTCTTGTATCTTTTCAGTGTCATTTTCTATACCATCCTCCCCACACATCCTAACATTTTGTCTCCTTTTAGAGCACATGGAACAAAGTCTTAAGTGAGAGCCTGCCTGTGTAAGGCTTGTGTCTTCCTTACTGTGTGGTTACAGTTGATTTAGAACTCTGTGGTATGTGTGAATAGTAGAAATGATCTCTTCCCGTGTGCATTACCTGCATGATTTGACACTGGATTTCAGAAGTGATTGTGCTGCTCAGTCACCTGCTTGGTTAGGCCTCTGGAGGTTCCTTGCTATCTTCTTTGGTGTTGGCGATGCTAAATAAATTCAAAAGAAAGACACAGAGCAGATGTGCAGTTGTCAGGCAGCATCATCACCAAGGTGTTTTGTGTGAGCCTGAACTCCAGTGTGGTCAGATGTGGTGAAAGAGATGAGGCTACTTAATTTTTTTTATTTTACAAAGCAAAACAGATAAAACTCAGCGTGGATCTAATTGCTTTAATTGCCTCATTTATCACATGACTCAGTGATCTGATGTTTTCCACTCTATTTCACTCATATAATTCTTGTAATATAAGAACAAAGAGTTTGTGCCAAGTATGAGCGAGAAAAGATCCCCCCTGAGGAAAGCTATCACTGGAGTGATGTTGGCTTTGGGTTCCAGCTTATTGAAAAATCAATGTCCATTTATATGACCAACATATATGGCTGTTGTCCAGATTGATGGCTGCTTAGAGTTGCTTGATATCGGATAATTAAGTCAGATTATGTTACTCAATGCTTGATTACCTATTGATAGAGTAACTTTGTCATTACAAACAGATTTGTATTTTTTTAATGTATTCTTTAAAGTCAAGGTAAATAAACTGAGAAAATAAATATAGTTTTATTAATGACTTTTGATAATTGGGAGTGAAGATGACTAGTCATTCCTATGACAGAATGTTCATTGTACTTGGAAGATGACCATTGTCAAATTTAGGTCAAATCAGCTAACTCCTCTGAATGGGGGGAAGAACTGTTTTGTGAACGGCAAAGGTAACATCTGCTTCAGTTTTTCTTGTGTTGCTCACTGAAGTTCTAAAGACCTAAAGAGACGTGAGTTTTTTGACAGATTTTAGATCTCTGAAAAGGAACTTTTTCCTCTTGGCTAATTAAGTCCAATATGAAGACACTGAACAGGCAGTTGTCTGGTACTTAGAGACTTGTCATCTCCCTGTCATTGTGTCTGTCACATTTCAGAAGACATTTATATGATTGGTGTGCAGAGAGGTGTGCAGATGCCCAAAACACAGTGGGACATGCAACACGATGTGCAGGTGCTAGACACTGGGTACATCTACACATGCAATTAATGCTATAAAGGCTAACTATGCAGTAAAATACTGCGCAGTAAGCCTTTCTGGGGAGCACCTCTACACATGCTCTCTGCCAGGAGCAAATTTGCTCCCAACAGGAGCAGCCCAGTATAGAGCTGCTCCAACCCTGCTCTGGCCCTCTGCAGCAGGCAGGGGGGAGCTCCAGGGAGCACAGGGACCAGCAGAGAGCATGGGGCCAGTCCTGTGCACATCAGGAGGGGTCCACATAGGGCTGGGAGACAGCTGCTGCTGCAGAGCTCTTCTGGTCCCCTGCACATGGGGGCAAGCCCTGTGCCCAGTGGGGCTTTCCTGTGTAGCTGGGAGTTGGCCCTGAGCTGTCCCACTTCTGGGGCATCTCTCAGCCAACTCTAGGATGTGTGAGGATTTCCCCACCCAGCCTGGGGCTGGCCAGGAGCTGTCCATTCGGGGAGATTTCCCCACCCAGCTTAGAGCTGTTTGGGAACTGCCTGAAAAGGGGCAGTTCCTGGCCAGCCCCAGTCTGGGCGGGGAAATCCTCAGACAGCCTGGAGCTGACTAGGACCTGTCCCAGAAAGGACAGTTCCTGACATGCCCTGAGCTGTGTGGGGAAGTAGGGAGCTCCTAAGTCCTGGTGCTGCTTGGCTCCTAGCTCTTGTGGGGAGCTGGCAGCAAAGCAGCGCTTGAATGGGGAGGGGGGAGGCAGGAGGAAGTAGAGAGCGCCTGTCCAGGCGCTGCTCAGCTCCAAGCTTCTGGGATCTGGGAACTGAGTAACACTAGAACCAGGGGAGTTCCCTGCCCCCTGTGGCCTTCTAGTGTTGGGCCTGACCAGGAGGAAATTTGCTTCTGGTCAGCATCTACACGTGCTACTGTGCAGTATCTACTGTGCAGTTAGTTTACTACATGCATTTACAGGTAGTAGCTAACTGTACAGTAGACTAATTTACTACACAGTAAATGGTGCACATGTGTAGACACTGACACTTTACTGTGCAGTAGTTTAGTCAACTGTGCAGTAAAGCGTCTTATGTAGACACACCCACTGAGTAGCATACATGGGTATGCTGAAAAAAGCTGTATATCAGCTCCCATTGGCTAATACAAGTTAGCTAACTCCACTTAAAATAGTAATGCAGGCAGGCAGTCTAGATTAGAATTTGTCTTAGTAATTCAGCCTCAGGTCAGGGGTTGGAGAAACCCTGCCTAAGGCCTCACCCTGGAGTCATCCCAGAGGCCACCTCCAGTTTTGCTATAAGTTCTCATCTGGGCTAAATATCTAGTATCTAGATCTGGGATTGGTGAATATAGGTGTACACCTTTCGTTGGCAGCAGGACAAACAGTTAGAGCTCAAATGGGTGAAAGAATCCTAAGCTTCAGGCGCCTGGCAGAGGATCCTCTTTGGACAATGGCAGGAGCTGCATAGCTGAGTTAGCAGGCACTTTGAGGCAGACACAACACCCTCCAGCCTTTGAGCCTCAGCTCTCAGCTGGGTAAAAGTTGCAGCATCCCAGAGCATGTATCCTGCTACTATGCACCACAGGTTGCATACTAAACTATTTTTTGTGGACAATCTACTGGCCTCTATAAAACTTGGGCTAAAAAGGCTTGCCTCTCACCAACTCCTGGCTGATTTCCCATGATCAGCAGGATCTCCTTTTTAAGTGGGAGAAACAATCACAAAAATGGACAGAAACTAACAATCAGATGCTGGAATGTTCATATACTACTTGACTCAAAGGAAAATTGAGCTCACAAAAGAGCTGCATTAGTAATGAAAGAGCTACACTGGTATTAAACATTGCTGCCTTATCCAAGACTAGACTACATGACTGCAGTATGTTTAAAGAAAAAGAATACACTTTCTGCTGGTCAGGTTACAAGGCAGATCAAAACACCAGCCTACACGGGGTAGGACTCACTATAGCAAACCCCATCACTAATAAACTGCCACAGCAACCTATGTTAATATCTGAGCACTTGATGACCTTGTGGATACCACTGTCCCACAAAAACTTTCTGGCAATAATAAGCACCTACGCCGCAACACTACCTGCTCCCGAAGAAACGGACATTCAGTTTTACAGCCAGCTGTGACACTCTAAGAAACAAACCCAACAATGAAAAAATCCTACCACTAGGTGACTTCAATGCATGCACTGGAGATGACTACACCACTTGAAACAGTCATGGGGAAATTCAGATGTGGGTCTTTAACATCAACAGGGAATTACTCCTAACACTGTGCACAGAACTTGACCTTGCTGTTACAAACATCTTTTTCAATGTGCCAGAAAAGTGTTTCTGCTCTTGGCAGCACCCTCTGTCAAAGTGATGGCTCCTTCTAGACTATGTCATCACTCATCGCAATGACCTGAGGGATGTTTACATTATCAGAGATATGTAGGGTGCAAAATGCTCTCTGGATCACCAGTTTATCCATACTAAACTGATCATCAGGATTCATACTCCTAGAAGGTTGCTTCAAAACCAAATTGGCATGTCAATGTTTCAGAACTTCACATGGAAGAGGAAAAAGAACCCAGTTAGGAACTTCAAATCATGCTGTACTATCTAATTATGTCAATGCAAGAGCAAGTGGAACTATTGATGAAAAATGGGGCACCTTTCAAACTGTAGTGCAGTCAACAGATAAAGACGTTCTTGTTGTTCCAACTTGATGAAATGTGGACTGGTTTGATGCAAATGACAATAATACTCAAGCATTCCTTGTGGCTCATCAAGCCATGCACCAAGTTAAATGGATTGACCCCTCCTCTCTTTCATGGCAGCAGATGCCTTCAAGAAATCAAACTCGGAAGGGCAAAAAAAGCTGTGGGACATGGAGGACACTTGGTGGAGAAACAAAGAAACAGAACTACAATTTCTTGCTGATACTAATAGCACCCAAGGTTTTTTTTCAGCAGTTAAAATCCATTTATGGACCATGAAGAGCTAGTACCTGTCCAACCGTGTCCACTGATGGCACCATCCTCCTGCCGGAGCACAGTATGATAATAGAAAGATGGAAAAAACATTCTGCGACCCTCCTCAATTGTGAGTCGAGTGCAAATGATCAAATAGTAGACTTAATTAATCAAAGACTAGCTTGATATGAACTCAAAGATCCACCAACTCTGGAGGAAACTAAGAACACACTTCTAGAAATGGCAAGTGGAAAGGCAGCTGGAGCTGACAAAAACCCAGCTGAAGTATTTAAACATGGTGGTCCTACAGTTCACAAAGCTTTGCTAGGCCTATTTACTTTCTGCTGGGGAAACAAGTCTTTACCCCAGGATTTCAAAGATGCCAAAGTTGTAACAATCTACAAGTGCAAAGGAGAAATACGACATGACTGTGGCAATTATCTTGGCATTTTGCTCCTCTGCATTACTGTTAAGACCCTTGGTAAGCTGTTGCTGAAAAGGCTCCAGGTTGTTGCAGATGATGTGCTCCCTGAATCCCAGTGTGTTTTTTGTTCATCATGCAGCACTTCCAACGTATTTACCCTACGCCAGTTACAGGAGAAATCTGCCAAACAATGAATGAACCTATACGTTGCATTTGTTAACGTTAGTAAGGCATTTGACTCCATTGGACACTCTGCTCTCTGGTACCTTCTTGCAAAGTTTGGCTGCCCAAAGTAATTAACTTCATACGCTGCTTCCATGACAACATGCAGGTCCATATATCAGTAGGTGCTGACTCATCTGATGCCTTTTCTGTAGCTCATGGGGTTAAACAGGGCTGTGCACTTGCCTCTACATTGTTTACTCTGTTCGTGGCTGGAGGACTAGAAGCTGCCATGTGTGCAACTGCTACTGGTGTCACCCTAACAACATGATTTGATGGCAGATTTCTAAACCTCCTCCAATTCAAGGTCAAAAGGAAATTCCAACCAAGTCAAGTAGAGAATCTACTGTATGATCACAGCTCCGTGTTTGTTGCCCTTTCTGAGAACGAACTGCAACATTTACTGAATTCTATTGCTCATGCATTATCCCTTTTTGGCATCTGTATTAATGTAAAGAAAACTGAAGTCCTGCACCAACCACCTCCTGGCAGAAACCTATCACCTCCATCACCCCCAGAAATAAAACTGAATGATAGCCAATTAAAAAATGTCAAGTCCTTTTGCTACCTGAGTAGCACAGTTACTGATGACACCAGCATTGACAAAGAACTTTGAGCATGCTTAAAGTCAGCTTCCTCAGCTTTTGGTCACCTACAAGAAAGACTATAGCCAAAATGGGTGGGGGAGAGGGGGGGTTAAAGTGTCTACAAAATGCCAAGTTTACAGAACTGTTGTGCTCCCTTCTCTCCTATACTCATAAGAGACCTTCCCCCTTTATCATTGCCATATCAAAAAACTTAACTGCCAGCAACAACATCACCTATGCAGCATAATGGGAATTAAATAGTTTGACAAAATCACCAACAATGAAATACTATTATTGGCAGCCATGCCAAGCATGGAAACCAAGCTAGCATGGAGGCAAATGACCTGGGTCAGTCCGGTCATACACATGGACAACAATTGAGTGCCTAAGAGAGTTCTTTACAGTGAATTTGAAAAAGGCAGTAGGCAGGTTGGCTATCCCAAACTCCGCTAGAAGGACTGCATTAAGTGGCACATACACTCTGCCAGGCTGGACTTCGTGTCCTGGGAGAATATGGCCCATGACAGGCAGAGCTTAGCACTCTGCTATGAAGGAAGCAGAATAAAAAACAGAACAATGTTGTGCTACCTTGGCCAACAGCAGGAGGGAACATAGCAATTTGCCTTCGCATCTTTCTTGAACTCTATATGTGGAAACTGATAACAGTATCAGTAGGAGTCATACTCGAATACAAGTGACAGTCATGATTATAATTCAGCCTCAGTTTTAACTAACTTCAATTACCTCAACTAAATAGGACCATACAAAAGTAGGGCTGCAAGGGACCTCACAAGGTCATCTAGTCCAGCCCCCTGCTCAAGACAGGGTCTCTGACTAAAACATCCCAGCCCAGTGTCTTTCTAATATGTTCTTTAACATTTCCAAGGATGGAGATTCTACAACTTCTCGAAATAGCCTTTTCCAATGCTTAACCACCTTCAAAATTGGAAAGTACCTCCAAATCTCCAACTTAAATTTCCTCTGCTCTAGCTTGAGTTAACTGCTCCTCATCCTGTCCCCTCCACCCACTGAGAAAAACCTATCTTTATCCTCTCTATAATCTCCCTACAGGTATTTGAAGACTGTTACCAAATTCCCCATCTTCTCTTCTGCGGACTGAAAAACTCTAGCTCTTTCAGTCTTGCCTCCCAGGCCCCTAATTGTATTTGTTACCCTACACTACAGTCTTCCCACACTGTTACACTCTTTCCACGCTGTTCACATCTTTCTTGAAATGTGGAGCACAAACTGGACACAGTACTCCAGGTAAGGCCTCATCAGTTTTGAATAGGGCAAAAGAATCACTTCACTTTTTTTTTTGCAAGTGGCGCACCCGTTGATACCACCTAGTATTCTGTTGTTTTTTTGGCAAGAAAAGCACCCTGCTGGCAGACATTCAGTTTATGGTCCATTATGTCAGGACCACTGGCATTTGAACCTGGACCAACCAAGTCAACAGATAGGGGTAAAGTCCATGGCACCATTAGGCAGCTGGGTAGGCACTAGCCTCAATCCAGCCTGATCTCTCACATGACATTCCCCAGTCTGTACTGGTACATGCAATTATTGCATCCCAAGTGCGGGACTTTGCACATATCTTTTTTAATTTCATCTGATTGATTGTGGAGCATCTTTCTGGTCTATCTTTATCATTCTGGATCCTAGCCCTGCCCTCTGGAGTATCTACAACTCCACACAACTTAATGGCATCTGCAGATTTGCTAAGCTTGTACTCAGTCCCATTGTCCAAATCATTAATAAAGTTCTTAAACAAAACTGGAATCAGGACAGACCACTGAAGAGTCTCACTTGATACCTCCTCCTATCTACACATTGACTCACTGAGGACTACTTATTTAGTATGATAATCCAACCAGTTATGTATCCACTTTACAGGACTTTTGTTTAGTCTGTCTGTATTTCATTAGCCTGTTTATGAGAATGTCATGTGAGACAATGTCAAAAGCCTTGCTAAAGCCAAGGCTTATCACAACTACTGCTCTGCTATGCTATCCACAGATCCTGGCACCTTATTGTAGAGGGAAATTCCTTTCCCCTACACTATCCACAGATCCTGGCACCTTATCATAGAAGGAAATCAGATTTGTCAGACCTGAGTTGCTCCTGGTGAATCCATGCTGGCTCTTCTTTTTCACCTTGTTCTCCTCTAAATGCTTCTCAATAGATTCCTTGCATGACCTTTCTGGGTACCAAGGACAGACCTTTGTCCCTTCCCAATCATCTGGGACCTCACCTAACCTCAACACGTTATTAAAGAGGATAGCCATTGGCTCTGAAATTACCTCAGCCAATTTCTTTAGTACCCTAACGTGCATCCCATTCAGCCCTGCAAACTTGAAAACATCTAGCTTTTCTTAGTCATTCATCTACTACTATAAGCTGTGTGTCTCCTTCCCTATGTTTTCTGCCACCTGCACTTGTCATCTGGTAGCTGTCCCTATTTGTGAAGACTGAAGTAAAAAAGGTATTAAATATTTAATCCTTTTCTTCATTATCCATAACTATTTCATTCCACATTCTATAATGGATCTATGGTCAAAAGTAAGAGGAAGATTAGAGAAACAATATTTTGGACACTGGTCCTAGTTTTAATATTATACTTTATGTGTTAGGACCCACAGCTCTGTATTTACAAATACCAGAGTAAGCCACAATGGAACATATAGTATTTATAATAAAAATCATTTAAGGTGCCAAGAATACAGTCTTTAAATACAGAAGCTCTTTAGTCTAAAAGTGATGTCACTAGAACCTTATTCAAACAGATTTACATGTGATCTCTTGTACAAAATAAATGCATTTGTTTACACAGCACTTTGCACTTATAAAATGCTATATATGAACAAACTCTTTAGTAAAGAGTTATTATTGTGTAGGCCTCTAGCCACCCCCGCCCCAAGTTATAGCAGGCTTAACTCTATGTGTCTGTTGTGACACCTAAATCACTCTCACTGCATCTCTAGATAACTACAGTGAGGCATTTTCATTGGTAGTCATTGCTTAACTAATTGCAAATTTAAAAAACCTCTTTTTCCAATGAAGAAATGGACTTGCATTTTTACAACCTTGTCAATAACTTGTTTAATGGTGCTCAGAGCAAACTGGCAATAGGGGCTGTTATTTAAAGGATCCCTGTGTCAGAGGCCGCACTAGGTTGGTAGTGCAAGATGGCTCTAAGTTTCTTCCTTAATTGTTCTTTCCATCAAGGAAGCGAAGAGTCTAGAAAACAAATTCCTGAGTCCCTATGACTCCATTGTACCAGTGGTGCAGGCTCCTTTATATGTAATTTGGCAGCAACTCAGTCATAATGTGCTACTTGCCTTGTTGACAATAGCAGGCTTTAGGGACAGGTATAGACATTACACTTTTACCAGCATAAGTGATTGGAAACTAGTCTATACCCGTAACAGAACAGAAGTTCAGCACATACAGACTGGTTTAAAAATAGCAGCACCCAATCTAAGATTTGCTCCCCAAAGGGCTAATGTATGTTCTGTTTGCTATTGATCCAAACTACACTGCTTACAGAAAACTGCGTAACTTAAATCGATTCCACCTATGGCTTTTTGAATGTCTGTACCTAGCCTAAATTTGTGGTGGAAGTGCAATTGAGAAGGAGTCAAAATCCTGTGTACGACTAAGCTTCAACCAATCAGATAGGGTCCAGTGAGAATGATTCAAATATGAAGGAATAATAAAATGAATAAATAAAAAATTGTGGGGATACTTTTTTGCTTAACACACAGAAGGTTTGGGGGATTGTTGTGAAAGGTAAATTGAAGAGGAGTCAACATATAGCAAGATACTCTTGCAATATAATCAAATAAAGCCATGTAGTCTGCTGGGCCTTGTTCTGATATCTGATCCAAATAGGCAGACTTGTGTGCCTGAGCAAAGCTGCAGCGAGGTCACCAGTACTCTGCATGGGCAGACCCTTATGCAGGGTTCTCACTGCATGGATCAGATTGCAGGATAGAGGCTTTGGATTATGTTCAGAATAGCAGTCATTGTGAGATGTTCAGCTACCACAAGACTGAGTACAGAGTAAATATTTAAGTAGGAGGATCGCTGTTTCCCCAAAATCTCTCCCACATCAACCCTCTGTCCAATTTTACTGTGTAACTGAGATGAAACAAAACAAACTAGTAAAGAGCACTGTGCAGACAATGCCTTTGCCTTAATCTACGTGTTCCATCTGCTGTCCCCCTGGCTAGTTATCTTCTTTAGTATCCTGCCATGGTGAGGCTGGATTGTAAACTAAAATTTGCATGCATGATTACACACATACTTTTTTTCTCAACAAATCAATGATCATGTCTTAATGATGCTTCCCACTGCATTAATAATCTTAAGAGTCCTGCTCCTGCAAAGACTTATGAGTAAGGCTACTTACATGAGCATGAGAATAGCTACTTCGAGTAACTTGCATACCTGTTGGAAGGGTCAAGACCAATATCATTACTAATTGTATCATTTTTTGGTATAGTGGTGTTCTAGCTGTGGTAGGACTTGTAAACCAGATGTGGCTCATGGAGCCATGTCATCTATCCCATGGGGATTCCCACAGGCCCAGAAATTTGGTGATGCAGGACTGAAAACAATTAATGCTACCACTGCTGGTGAAATGCAAAAATTCCAAGCCCATGGGTCAGAAGCCATGGCCTGAGATGCCAGATAAGGCTAGCATGTGGGGCCAGGGCAGCCAACTAAGTCCAGCACATGGGGCTTTCCTTCATCTGATGCACAAGACCTGAGCCACGAGTCAGATCCTGCCCACATGCTGACTCCATACTGGATCTGGCCTATGGACTGACCCCCACACACTCATCCAGCCTGGGCACTGCTGGTTTTGTGTTAACCACAAGTGGCTGGACACTATGATGTATTGCAAGGTTTCTTTTCTAAGTAATTAATTCATACAGAGTGGGTAAGTATGCAAAGCTAAACAAAAATCGAAATGATCGTTCCAATGGCAGCACATTAAACTGGACAGTTAAAGCAGCAGAAGCATTAAAAAAATAATCTGTAGACACTGGATACTAATTGATTTTTCTTATTTGTTTTACATGGATGTAAGGTAGAGGCCAGGGAAGGGCAGACCAGTAATGCAGTAGTTTAGCAGACTATCAAATATGAATCAAGTTCCAGTCAAATAAGTGAAGTTTGTGATTTTATTGCTCTGGACATCTAATTCAACCACTGGAACATCTGTTCTTTCAACAATATCACATCAACCAGCCCATAATTCCAAGTAAGCCCTCTGAACTGCACTATATACAATTGGACATGCAAAGAGATATGCTTTCACTAAAGCAGTGAACGACAAAACATGTTAAAGCTTCAGTAATTATCTAGGGGCCTGATACTGCTCATATTGAAACCAATGGTGAAATTCCTATTAACTTTAATGAAGTCAGGTAGGTCATGCCTTGTAGCAATTGAAGGTATTCACTAATAGTGCTCTGTATGAAACTGTCCAGACTGGTCCATTGTTTTAAAAGCTGCATTATATTACTTTTGTTCCACAGGCATTTCGCATATGGTGTCATTACTGAATTTTAGCACCCTTTGATTGCAGAATATACTTCATAAAGGACTAAATGCCACATGCTATGCAGGAAATTAAATGAAGTAACACAATGGAGAATCAGACTGCAGGTATACAAAACCTTGCTATGAAAAATGAGCTGCTAGTTAATGTCATGAGCTCTTGTCAGGCAAAGAGAATGCAGGAATTGGTAGTATGGCTAAAAATACTCTCTGATCCTGCAAAATGCTAAGTGTCCTGTGTGGTACAGAGCCTATGCTAACTCACTGTCACTTAGTTCCACATGAGATAATAGTTTACAAGCATTATAAGGAGAAAGTAGATCCTCATGGGATCAAGCAATAGATACTTTCTAAGCTATATCAGGGTATGTTTGGAGACTTAAATCTCTTTACAAATAGAAGATTTATAGGAGGAGACAATGATAGAAAGCTATTCTAAGTCCACAAGGGGATGGGCTGAAAATTGCAATTTACAGCAATG
>NW_017728992.1:170380223-170381304 GCF_001723915.1 Gavialis gangeticus
GTAAAAAAAAAAAAAAAAAAGTAGATTAGGTCTGCAACCACCCAAAAAGTTGTAAAGAAAAAAAAAAAGAAAAAGAAGAAAAACAATCTACCTGACCGAACAGAATAGTTTTCATTTGGAAGAAAAGCAATGGAACCGAATGGCTAGATTAACAAAACTGCTGCTTCTGGTCTCCATTAGTCTAACAGCTCAATCAAGGTGTGGGAGAACTGCATTCAGTGCCCTCCTGTCCCTCATTGGATCTGACCCCACATCTCTCACAAGCAGGCCCTTACCCAGAGGTGTACCTGGGCACCTCTAGTAGCAGTGCACAGGGCAGTGTGAGTGGCAGTGCTGCTGGTGGCAGTAGCTGGGTCCACAGCACAACAGCTGTTATTTTTGCTCCCCTAACTAGGCACTCAGAGCTGGTGCCCTAGTTGTCCTGCTCAACTATACTACTGCTTTTACCACAGATTATAAACAGCCTGGGTGGCATGCATGCTTCTAATCCCTCCTGTTGGGCCTGTTATATATGGCAATACCTATTCACTGAAAGTAGGGCCTAAAAGAGAAGCATCTCACCTCACACATTAATCCTCAGGCTAGAAAGTCATTCTTGGGCCCTTGCTCTTTCCCCCATTTAAGTATTCTATACAAGGTGGAACAGCTCCAGCGGGAGGTACTGCGTGGGTTATATCTCAAAATACCCAACAGCTTAGTGATAATGACAGTAATGTGGGTGGTGGACTCTGCTCCAGTGAACATTTTATTATTTACATAAAGCTTTGTATGTATATACTGCTTTCTATCTGTAGACCTTAAAGTGCTTTGAAAACCTAGGGAAATATCATTATTATCCTCATTTACAGTTAGAATAACTGAATCTCAGAGAAGTTTTGTAACTTTCCCAGGTTCACACAGGAAATCATGAACACAGTATGTTAATATTCTACATACAGAATAGAAATTATTGCATAAACAAGGAACCTCATAACCCCTTATCTCCTGCATGGACTCTGGGGTTGTATTATGAGTAATGAAAACAGATGTTCTCTCAGTCTCTCTCTCCCCCCCTCTCTCTCTGTCATGCCCCACTTGTCTG
>NW_017728992.1:170381510-170387848 GCF_001723915.1 Gavialis gangeticus
CCTCCCCCCGCTCCCCCCCCCCCCCCCCCCCCGCTTCCTCTCACAGACACACAATTCATTTGAATTCAGGGAACTGAAATCTATTACAAATTATTAATATTAATGAAAATGAGGACATCAGTATTATAAGATTCAGAATTCAGGGGCTGACACAGTTCTATTCTCATTAAAGAATTGTATTAGGAGTGAATCAGTATTAGGAATGACAAAATATAATAATAATAATAATACCAGTAAAGAAATAGACACAAGCCCATGCTATAACAAAATATATATGCTATGTTTGCTAGGATGAAGAGTTTTTCTCTTCATTCTGTTTTTGACTGCTTATTCCTTTTTGATGAGTTTCCATCAAACAAAAAAATGGAATTAGGTTTCCTTGTGAAACTGGTAAAATGAGATAGAAAGAAGGGAAATGTTATGATTAATGAAAAAGATTTAGTTCACATATAAGGACCCAGAAAATCAGATGCTTTACAAACTCTTCGGGCTTACAAAGCCAGATTGGGAATAATGATAAAACCTTGGAATCTCGTTAGTATGGCCTGACTTTCAGTATTTTGGCACTACTGCTTGTGTCAGGGCTAAGAAGTACAGAGGTGCATGAAAGAGGAAACATGCGCTGAACTTCTTTAAACCTTGAAAAAATGTCTAGGTTTTGAATTATGGTTCAGGTCATCCTATATGTTATATAAGCCATTTTATCAGTCCTTAGGTATGAAGCTCTGGGGAGATAAAGTGAGATTCCAGAATAAGCACTGAGGCTTCAGTTTGATACTTTTTGGGAGAGTGTTCTGTGGAGGGAAGAAAAATCATGTTACACGGGAAAATACCATAAAAACAGATAGAAAAAAATAAAAATGACCCTTTGTATAATGGCAAAACTATTTTGGTTTTTAAAACATGATTTTTTTGTTATTATACTAAGGCAGAGCAGGACCATACGGACGGCAGGTAAGTCTTCCATGGGGTTAATGTGACATCAGAGGTAACTCAGGCAGCCATAACTTTTTATCTGCCCCTAACATGGACATAACAATTTTGTTGATTGCTGATCTGAGAACTGTACATGTCAAGGTGTGATCCATGCTGGTGCAGTGGTGCAGTTGCACCACCTTTTGATTCTTGCTCCATCCAAATTTTAAAACCAGCTGCCTGGGTGGGGCAGTGACATTTCTACTGAGGCAGAGCTAGAAGAGCCAATTGACTTCATGGCTCATTATCCTCAACCCAATTCTTGGTAATTTCTCTCTGTTCCACTTGTGACTCTGTATCCTTTTTAAGAGCCTTGATGTTATGTTATTCATACTATCCTTTCTTTTTTCATTTTCCTGTCTGTTAGTCATTCACAGTAATGTCTGTCTTCTATTTCACAGCTGTGCTGACTGTTTTTAGCTCTAACTAAAAACCTTAACTCAGGTGTAATAATATTAATTCAGGTATAGAAATAATGTACAGTGAAGAATTAGAGGCACAGTCAAGATGCTCAAGAAAGCTATATTTTGTGTTTTAATTCTGCTTTAGAGATGTACATTTGACTATAATGACTCCAGGGACAATGATGCAGTATCTTTTGATTATTTTGACTATTTTTTGCCTAGTTTATTGTTTTTTAATTTTTATATATGATCTAGCAAATTAGCACATGTTCCAACAGTTACATTTGTTTTTTTCTTTGATAGTAAATATACTATACTATACAATGTTTGTTTTATCTTTGATAGTAGACTGAATAATATAATGCCAGCCTAGCATATTAGTAAAGCATCTAGTTGCCCTTTAACTGGAAAAAATACAGGTTGTGTTATATTTGATGATATGCCACACCATCTGCACCCTCCCCCTCTTTTTTAAATTCTAGATCTGCCCATGTGCACACGACTGAGAAAACTTAGTAATGGTTGCTCCTTAAGGCTGCCTTTCAAGAAACGATGCTGAACTCTACTGCAATGGTTAGATTGCTACCAGTTCTTGAGCTAACTCATTTTAAGCTAGTTTAAGTATCACAGCACAACACCACAATCTGCTGTGTAGATAATTGATATGCCCACATGTGGCTGCATGGTAACTTGGACAGCGGTGCTTGAAATCCTTCTCACAGAGTTGCTGATTTGGCTTCACAGTGTGTGAGCAGAGGTAGACCCTTAGCTGCTTTAAATTGCCATAACTCCATTTTGTAGTAGAGCTGGAATGCTGTTGTAGCTGTGATGGTCCTGGAAAGGTATGAGGCAAGGGTTTTTTGTGATGACTTTTACTAGAACAACTGCACAGTTAGGAAAGAAGTTTGACAAGATTTCAGGGACACACTGACTCTTCTCATGTAATCCAAACACTTGTCAAACTTCTCTCCCAAGGATGCCATTGGTCCAATAACAGATACCACAAAACACACTTGCCTTCTGTACATAGCTACATTGACTTCACCTGCTGGACGCAGCTTATTTGCTTTCAAAAGCTTCTTTCATTGCTGGAGAAACAGAAGGAAGTTAGCAGAAAATCACTGGAGCTGAGGGACCGTTCTACCTCCACTTCCCTTCTATGACATTAGTCACAGCCCTTTAAACTGGTGAGTCAGTTGCAAATGTAACTCAGTTCGTGGTCTTTGGATGTACTGTGTGGTATCATGCATGCTTTCTTCACGTGATTAAAAAACAACAATGGGATTCCAAGAAGAAAAAAATACATTAAAATTGAAGTAAATTTAAAAGCAGTTATGAGTAACTAAAGGACAAAAATATTACAGGCATGTTGCAATCAGTGCTGAAGTGAACATTAGAAGCTCATGAAATATGGAATTAAGACTATAATTAAAAAGGAAATCTACATAAGTGAAGATATAAAAATGTATACTTAATGCAGATAAGCAACATTAATCCTGCCCTTTAATAAAAATACGATGTGAAAAAATGATAAAAATGGTATCTTAAATGTCAATTTAATCTACTTTATGATGCAGGCAGAGTGAAGGTACTCATGCCCAGGCCCTTCCCCTTGATCGGAGGAATCAAGGAGAATACACCTGAGCCCCTGTTCCCTTCAGTATTGCACCCAGAGCCCTGTAATCACCTTTGATCTACTCAAGGTCACCCCTAGCAGTATCATTCAGCCTCGGGTACTAGTCAGAGGGGTTGGATGAGTCTTGGTAATCCTTCCACAACATCTTGGATTCAGGGTCTAGCCAGCAGCAGACCTCCTGAGATAACAGGTCAGGCTGGCAGATGGGTGCCTCTGTCCCCTGCAGAAGGAGTCTCCAACCACCACCATCCATCACCTTCTTTTGGTGGCAGTGGTCTCAATCTTCCCATCCTTGGGGTTGGCTGGCCTGGCCTCTTCCACCAATGGAACCTGCTCCACCTCCTCTGTTGCTAGCGCTCCGTATCTGTTCTTCAGGCGAACTGCTGCAGGTGGAGATGAAGACTTCTACTTGCTGCCAGAGGTCATAAGCTTCCATCTTCCTGGCAGTTCACATCCTCTTCCTTCTTTAGCACTGCCTCTGCAATCCTAGACATCTTCTCCAGCATGGAACTAATGAAGTCCTCTTGGCAGAGGAGACTTTGGAGCCTCATCACTTCCTCCTGTAGCTCTCCTTTCTGCTCCCTGAGAGACACCACCAGGGGGCACCACTCATATTGCAAGTACTCCCCACCTGGCTGTCACTGGAACCAACTTGCAAGCCACAGTCTCCATGGGTGCCTGTAGACATGCAGGGGCACTGCTCTGACGCATTGCAATTATGCAGTCCAGCAGCTGCAACAACACTGCTCTGGTGCCTGCTAATTAGCATGCTTCAGCAGCCTCCATATCTTATGTATTCGGTGTCCAGTATCAGCTTCAAAATGCCAGTGGGAATACTTTAACTAAAGGTCATCAAATGAGCTTTAGTTAAAGTGCCACTGCTGCCGTTTTGAAGTGAGGGATGCTAAATACACAAGATGCTGCAGGCACCTTAATTAGAGTCCCTAATTAGAGTGATTCTCAGAAGCCCCAACTGCCAGAGCACGTGTGAAGACATCCCACGGCACCAACATCCACCCAGGTGGAAGCCTCAAGTGTGGGTGGTCCTGCCTGGACAGACGCCTCACAGGTGCAAGCAGAGAAAGAGCTAGCAGTGTCAGTGGCACTGGCATTGTGACATCCTCCAGCCATTTCTCTGGGTCTCTTAATCCACCACCTCTATCTTTCTGCCCCTCTTTCCAAGCAGACCTTCCCTAGCAAACTCCCCTGTAAGCTGGCCTGTTTGCTGCTTCTTGGTCCCAAAAGGTTGCTTTTTCCCTGCTTCCTCTCACCAGGCTTACAGGGAAGGAAGGTGGGAGAGAGTTTCCAGGTAAACTCCCTAGGGAGCTTCCCCTTGCTTTGGACACAAGTTAAACGAGGGGCTTAAGCATTGGTTTAACTGCTGAGTTTTAGCTACCTACACTAAATATATGTATGTTAGCTACTCCTAACTAAAGAAACGTAAGATAACTTAAAGGCTTCCCTTCAAAAAGAGGGTTGGCAGACTGACCTGTTTGCTCACTCCTTGGTTGCTCCAGGAGTCTCCTTTTATACCCGCCTGGGCCTGTACTGGCTTTGTCCCCTCGTTAGGGCTTTTGTCAGACACAGGCAACAATCACCCAGCTGGCCATTCTCCCAGCTGCTCAGATCACACACCCAAACACATAGGTCACCAAAACAAACACTCAAGAGTCCAAACACACAGGCAGCCTTGACTCACCTTTCTAGAGCAGGATCTGGTGCCTGGCTCCTGGCTGCTCTTCCCCTTGCTCCCCTTGCTCCCAGTGAACTGCTTGCAAACTGCCCTGTTTGCTGCCCCTGTTTGCTCACTCTCTTTAGCCACTTGTGGAATAGGACCCAGCAGTGACATGGAGCAACTCAGAAAGTAGAGTATTTTATCAGATCTATTGTAGAGAGAAACTAAATAGGTGGGGGGCATTTAGCCAGATGTCCATATATGAAAGATTTGGCCAGAATGTCATTAATTTTACAAAAATGTATTTTTAAAGTAGGATTTTCTCTTAGAAAGAAATATAATTTTCCTGTACTTTAGAACAGCTATCAGATTATCTCCCAAAGTTGTTCTTGTCTTATCTGAGGGGCTAAATGCTAATGTCAGGAGATATTTTAATTTCAGACCTTACTCCAAGCAATAATTCCATGGAAAGCAAGTTTTAAAAAGAAAAAAAAAATTAAACAGGTAGGTAGACATTGGCCTAAATGGCTGAAGAACCTTATTGGTCTTGTAGCAGCAACAGGCAATATTACTGGTGTCAGGATAATAATATACACAGATCTTAATTATGTAGGGGCTGTTTGGGGTTTCCAATAATATATTGGATCATCAAAGCAATATGTCCTGAACCAAGGAGAACATTTGAACACTAAACGGCATTTTAGTGAACATTTGAACAGTGTGGTCCAGGTCATCTTCTGACGTTGCATATGAGGAGCATTACCTTGATGAAAAGTACCAGGGAGGTCCAAAGGGATTGCTTTAACTTTTCATTGCTGCCTCCATCTTCCATAGTCAATAGCTTCCCACCCATCTGCAAACATGTTTTAATATGGAATTTTACATATTTTATTTCAACTTTAAAAATATGCTGCTCCATCCATTATTCTGTCTTGTTGGAAAACAGTGCTAAGAAACACTCTAAAAATAACACAAAAGTGAAAAGCAGTTTCTTTTCCTTGTTCCACAAATGAATAAATGCTGCCTCCTAGTGGAAGTCTGGCTAAAAACAACGTGGTCTGTGTTGAATTGCACTAGCATTTGCCTTGCTAAAAGGAAACGAGAGAAAACTGAACTATCACAAACTTATTCCTGTGAAGAATAGAACAGACAGTATTAGAATCAGAATTAGGACAGATGTCTTATGTTTTCTAATATATTAGGATTACAGTTAATCTCTATAAAGCCTGGAATTTATAGTCACAGGTTTTCTTGTACCAAATATCATCACTATGAAATTTTGCTTCTACCGTTAGAACATGAGTGGGATGAGCTGGATAAATTAAATCATAGCCATTTGTTAATTTTTAGGTGCCACAGAAGTTAAACTTTATTGCAGTTATAGACAGAGCAATACATAGATGTTACTAAAGAGTTTGCTGTGGGTGCATGTACACATCCAATTAATGTGAAGCAATAAACTCCAAAGCAATAAGCATGTGCGCCCAGGACTGCAGTACATGCACCCAGGACCTGAGCACGTTGAGCTGGGTCAGAGCAGCCCCAGCTGGCAGGGGATCTCGGGTTTGGCCTGCCCGGGGCTGCTCCCCACAACTCAATGTACTGCAGAGGGACTGGCTGAGGCACAAGAGTGCTTCAGCATGGGGCT
>NW_017728992.1:170392848-170397481 GCF_001723915.1 Gavialis gangeticus
ATTGCAGTTATAGACAGAGCAATACATAGATGTTACTAAAGAGTTTGCTGTGGGTGCATGTACACATCCAATTAATGTGAAGCAATAAACTCCAAAGCAATAAGCATGTGCGCCCAGGACTGCAGTACATGCACCCAGGACCTGAGCACGTTGAGCTGGGTCAGAGCAGCCCCAGCTGGCAGGGGATCTCGGGTTTGGCCTGCCCGGGGCTGCTCCCCACAACTCAATGTACTGCAGAGGGACTGGCTGAGGCACAAGAGTGCTTCAGCATGGGGCTAGTTGGCAGGCAGCCCCCACACTGAAGCACCCTTGTGCCCCAGCCAGATGCATCAGCATCCACACATGCATTGCTGAGGAGTAAAACACTCCACAGAAGGGTAGTACTTGTAAATACAAGTTAATTAATTTGCTCCAGCCTAATAGGGGCACATGTGTAGACATGCAATGTTTACGGTGCAGCTAATAAATGTACTGTACAGTAAACACCTTGTGCAGACACACCCTGTATTTACAACAGCAGCTGTCTCCAGTGACAGGGAACTTCACACAGATATAAAAATCATTATAGTAACACATTATCTTCAGTGGCCTCTAGACCAGGCTCTGTGTACTAGAGAAACTGAGGTAGAATACCAGCTTTTTTTACCCTTTCCTTAAATTATGGGATGTTAATGTTGCAGCCACTATATTCCCAACTGTGAACTTCGTCTGTTTACCCTTAACCTAAGAAGGTCAAGCAAAAAAAAATATATTAAAGAGAAGACAGTCAATGTGAAATGGAAGGAAGTGTAGACACTATTTTTGCAGTTTTGTGGGAAGTAGTAACTGTTGTCAGCTTTCTGCCAATATGTTGCTTTTTCCTCAGGTTACAGAGTCACTGATTCATCTGAAGTCAAGTTGAAATGCATGGATCAGTGTTGAGATCCAGTGATTTATTTTTCAAATGACACATAGTAGAAAAAGAGAAGAACAGGTAAAACCAAATCAAGGCCCAGGTACAGTACATTGCTGCTGTCCAAGAAACACTAACACCTGAAGTTTAAGGCCCCAGGCTCCAGTTAGATCGTAGGAAAGCAGGGCTGCAAGGGACCTCACAAAGTCATCTAGCTCAGCCCCCTGCTTAAGACAGAATCTAACTAAACCATCTCAACAAATTATCTTTCCAACCTGCTCTTAAAATTTCCAGCGATGAAGATTCCACAACTTTTCTAAGTAACCTGTTCCAGTGTTTCACCACCCTCATAATTAAAGCGTTCCTCCTCATTTTCAATCTATATGTCCTCTGCTACAGATTAAGGCCAGTGCTCCTCATCCTGTCCCCTACAGCCACTGAGAAAAGCCCATCTCCATACTCTCTGTAATCACCCTTCAGGTATTGGAAGATTGTTATCAAACAGTCGTGTCATCTTTCTTTCAGAGTAAATAACCCTAGCTCTTTCAGACTTTCCTCAAAAGTCACACTTCCCAGTCCTCTAATCATTTTTGTTGCTGTCTGCTGTACTCTTTTACATTTTCCCCATCCTTCCTGAAATATGGGATCCAAAAATGGACACAGTACTCCAGGTGAAGCCTCACCAGTGCTGAATAGAGCAGAAAGATCACTTCACTTGATTTGCAAGTCCTGTTATTAGAACCCGTAATACTGTTGCCTTTTTTGGCAACAGAAGCACATTGTTGGCATATATTGTTGGCACTGTAACTCCCAGGGCCTTCTCTGCAGTACAGTAGTCTAGCCAGTCATTCTCCAACCTGTATTTGTACATACAATTATTCTGTCCCAAGAGTAGGAATTTGCACTTTGCACTGAATTTCATCTGGTTTATTGCACAACATTTTTCTACTCTATCCAGGTCATTCTGGATCCTAGTCCTACCATCTGGAATATCTGCAA
Source organism: Gavialis gangeticus (assembly GCF_001723915.1). NCBI lineage: Eukaryota > Metazoa > Chordata > Crocodylia > Gavialidae > Gavialis > Gavialis gangeticus. The sequence goes on from NW_017728992.1 coordinate 170,394,740, forward strand.
CTTCACTGAATTGGTTTTCATCTACAAATTTGCGAAGTGTGCCATCATCCAAATCATTAATGAAGATGTTAAACAGTACTGGACCCAGGAAAGACCCCAAGGAACCCAACTTGATACCTCCTCCCAAACTGACATAGAGGGCACATCTACACAAGAGCCGCTAATGTGCATTAGCCTAATTTAATGCACATTTTGGGTGCGCGTCTACACATGCGTATCCCTAATGCACATTAAAAATGGAGAAATTAGTCTAATCGTGCCTAAATTTGATACCTGCAATTGCAGGTATCAAATTTAGGTGCAATTAGTTAAAGCACATTAATGCACATGTAGATGCGACCCAGCACTAACCTTAGTGCCAGGTCTACCCAGATACTAAGGGCACATGGCAAGGCTGCAAGGACTTGGCATTAAATTCCCTGCACACATAGACACCTGCCCAAAATCACTTAATGTGCATTAAATTTAGTCAAGCTAAATGCATGTGTAGACACACCCACAGAAAACTAGTCTAGTCTGTATTTCCTTAGCTTGTTAATGGGTGTGTCTACACATGCATTTACTTCATCCTAGATTTACTGTAAGCTATCACCCTATCACACAACACCCTATGGTGAGGTAGTGACATGCTACGGTGATGTAGTGATCATGTGGGTCTACACATGATCGCTAGCTACCTCACCCTGACAATGTGCTTCCTGCTTACAGCGCACCACTACATAGCAGGGAAATTTAAGTGTGAGCCACCCATATGACACAGTATGGGCAGTTATTGTGCTGTGTTTTAGTACTTCCATAAGGATCTCCCAGCCCCATTCCACTATCAGAATCTGGGATTGGGGGCTTGGAGCTCTCTCCTGCCAGGGCAGATGGACATAGTTCCCAGCTGGGCTCCTGTGGTGGATCCCGCCTCAGCAGCAGGCAACTCCCTGGGTCAGGGAGCTATCTCCTACCCCCTGGTGGATGGCTGACCAATTTTGGCTCCCAGCCAGGTGTCTATATGAGTGCTATGGCACCATTATTAATGCCAAGTAAATTTGCTACATGCATTTGCAGGTAGCAAATTCACTCAGGATTGGGGAGATTTACTGTGAAGTAAGCATGTGCAAGTGTAGACCCACATGCTTACTTCACTGTAAACTATGCTTATTCACCACTAAGCATCTTGTGTGTAGATGTGCCCAATAAGAAAGTATTGGAAGATAGTGTCAAAAGCCTTGCTAAAGTGAAGTTAAATTACACCCACTGCTCTCCTCTCTACCCCCCAATCTGTGGGGCCAACTGGGTGGGGTCTCTGGAGGTGGGGCTGAGATCTGGTGACTCCCCCAGATCTCAGCCTGCCCCTCTTGTAAGCCTCTTCAAACTCTGGAGGGGCAGGTGGCAGAGCTCCAGGCTGAGGTGAGCATGTTGCAGGGGATCTGGGTGGCGGAGGATGAAATTGATTTGTATTTCTGTTCTCTGTAGGGCCAGGAATCCACTGGAGAGACCCCCACATGCAGAACGTCCAACTAATCTGTGGCAGCAGGTTCCTGTCAAGGCCAGGACAGCTCGTACAACTGCTGCGCCTGCTCCCTAGACACCCCTTGGGAACAGGTATGCAGCCCTGGCTCGCCTGGAGGAGAAGGCAGAAGAGCAGATCCCTAGAGTCATTGATGCTGCTCAACCTACAACATGGGCTGAGAAGAGGCAGACCCCGAGGAGGAGGAGACGTAAAGTTGTGGTCATCAGGGACTTCATCCTGAGGGGAACCAATGGTCCAATCTGTTGCTCTGAGCCCTGGTCACAGCAGGTCTGCTGTATGCCCAGAGTGAGGATTCAGGACATCATGGAGACCATTCCGAAAATCATCAAGCCCTCTGACTACTACCCACTGGTTGTGGTCCATGTGGTGACAAATGATGCATCCAAGGGCAAGCCGGACAACATCATGGAAGACAACAAGGCCTTGGGACACCAACTCAAGAAGATAGGAGCTCAGGTGGTATTTTCCTCCATTCTCCTGGTAAGTGGACGTGGTAGGCGTCATGAGGCCTACTTTGATGTAGTTAACTGGCGGCTTTGGAGCTGGTGCCATGAGGTGAGCTTCAGGTTTTTTGACAACCCGTATTTCTGTATGGAGGGCATGCTGGGGTGGGATGCGCTTCATCTCTCCCCTAAGGGCAAACATATTTTTTCTTCTAGGTTGGCTGATCTCCTACAGCGGGCTGTAAACTAGCTTCGCCGGGGTACAGGGCCACTCCGAGTGGAGAGGATGCTTCGTCAGCATGCAGAGTGACAAGAGAAAGGAACGCCCAGGTAAGCAACAACCTTCTGGGTGTAGGGGGCCACAACAGTCCTGGGAGTAGGGGGGGAGGCACGTGCACCCTCAGGAGGCCTCAAGTGCCTCTACACTAATGCTTGTAGTATGGGGAGTAGGCAGGAGGAACTGTGCCTCCTGATTGCAAGTAAGAATCCAGACTCAGTAGGGCTCACAGAAACCTGGTGGACCCCACCCACGACTGGGCGGTGGGCATTCGGGGATATACCCAATATAGAAGGGACAGGACAGAGAGGAAAGGCCAGGGGGTCAAGCTGTATGTCAAAGAGCAACTCACATCATCAAGGATTAGCTTCGGGTTAGAGGAGGATTGGGTGGAGACACGGTGGGTCAAACTACAAGGGGGGCATGGAGAAAGGGACCTTACAGTAGGTGTCTACTACAGACCACCCAACCAGGGGGAAGAGCCGGACCAGGACTTCTCT
>NW_017728992.1:170402481-170403306 GCF_001723915.1 Gavialis gangeticus
GGTGGTTAAGTGAAGGGATGTCATTGTCATGGGTGACCTAAACTACCCAGACATTTGCTGGGAGGAGCAGACAGCCAGGTCTGATCTCTCGCGTAGGTTCCTGGCTGTATTACAGGACCTTCACCTTATCCAGGAGGTGCACAGCCCCACTAGGGATAACACCTTGCTGGACCTGGTCCTGGCCACTGGGGATGACCTGCTGAGGGGACTGCAGGTCTTTGACCACCTGGACAATAGCGATCATCACCTGCTGGAATTCACTATCCAGCGCAGGGTGTCAAGGGCTAATAGCAAGACTAAAGCCCTTGACTTCAGAAGGACCTACTTCAATGAGCTTTGAAGATTAGTGGAGGAGGCACTGAGGGCCCAGAAGGTAGAGGACATGGGGGTCCATGAGGGATGGTTGTACTTAAGGGGTCAATCCTCCAGGCCCAAAGGGTAACAGTCCCTGAGAGAAGCAAGGGGGGTAAGAGTGTTCAGCAAGGGCATTCAGGAATGCCTGAGAACTAAAAGGGTGGCATACAACCAGTGGAAGTAAGGAGCTATCACTAAGGAGGAGTACTCCTCCTCGGCCCATGAGTATAGGAGGGCTATTAGGAAGGCCAAGGCAGAGATGGAACTCAGGCTGGCATCCAGGATTAAGGCCAACAAAGAGTCCTTTTTCAACTACATTGGAAGAAAGAAGAGGGCACCAGGCAATGTAGGGCCTGTGCAGGACTCAAATGGTAATCTTGTGGTTATGCCAGATGAGAGAGCCAATATTTTTAACAGTTTCTTTCCCTCTGATTTCTTGAACAGGGACCGGGACATCCCTCCTGCCAGAGG
>NW_017728992.1:170404548-170404869 GCF_001723915.1 Gavialis gangeticus
CTGAGGGACCTGAACCTGTTCAGCCTCGGCAAGAGGAGGCCTAGGGGGGACCTGGTGGCTACTTACAAACTCATATGGGGAGATCATCAGTAAATAGGAAGAGCCCTATTCTCCCAAGCACCACCTGGGGTGAAGAGGAACAATGGTAATTAGCGGATGGAGAATAGGTTTAGGTTAGAGATCAGAAGGCAATTTTTTATAGTTAGGGTGGCCAGAATCTGGAACCAACTTCCTAGGGAAGTGGTCCTCGCCCCTACCTTGGGTAAATTAAAAAAGAGTTTAGGTGATCACCTGTCTGGGGTCTTGTGAACCCAGCATTCA
>NW_017728992.1:170404879-170450543 GCF_001723915.1 Gavialis gangeticus
CCTGTCTGGGGTCTTGTGAACCCAACATTCATTCCTGCCTGTGGCAGGGGGTCAGGCTAGATGATCTGTTCAGGCCCACCTGACCCTAGCTACTATGAAACTGAAACTATGAAGAAGAAAGGCATTAAATTCTTCAGCCTCTTCTGTATCATCCATAACCAGATTGCCTTCTGTATTCAATGATTCCTATGATTTTTTTGGTCTTTCTCTTATTTTTGACCCACTTGTAGAATCCCTATTTATTGTCTTTTATTTCACTTGCTAATTGCATCTCAAATCATGCCTTAGCCTTCCTAATTTTTTCCTTGCATGTCAGTGTGATACTCCTGTACACTTCTCTATTACTATACCAAGTTTCCACTTTTTATAGGATTCCTTTTTGAGTTGTTTCACCTATTGAAGAGAATGCTGTCTAGCCAATAGGGCTGTGCAAAGCTTTGGACTGCAATTCAGATTCAGAGATGATTTGGACAATTTGAAGGCCAAATCAATGAGTCCGAATTGAATCACTGGAGGCTTTAGGCTTTCCGAATTGGTTTGGAGCTTCTGAATTGATTTGGAAAATATTCAGAAAATATTCGGTGATTCAGAGGTTTGGAGGGCTGTCTGTATGGGAAAACAGAAACTTAGAAGAGGGAAGGGAAGTAGGGTGGGGAGGGAGAGCAGGGGGGAAGGACTGACATCTCTAGCTGGCCAGTGAGCATGATTTCTCTCTGACTGCCCTTCCAATTACAGTGTCTGGGGCAGGGACATAGAACCAGCATAAAAGCCTCTATCTGCAGGCTTGCTGTGCTGAGCTAGTTCTGAGTGAGCAACAGTGTCAGAAAGGTACTGTGCTGCCTGGCTCGTTTCATAGTCAGTCAGTTGCAACTTGCCTGCTCCTTTTTGTTCTTAGAAAGGATTGGATAGGATTTAGCTTAGTTTATCTTGTCTTAGCTTAGAATCTCTTTACTTAATACTATCCAATTCATTTCTTTCAATTTATATTTGCTCTCTTTTTTTTGTTGTTGCAAACTTTTAAAAAAGAAAGCTCAGTGTTTTCCCTGGCAGTGTGATCCATCACTGTGCAGGGAGGTACTCACATTGCACATACTTACCTACACATATACAAGAAGAAAAATCAGATATTCATAGAAGAAGAGAGTCAGATTATATATAGTAGTTATTAGTTATTAATGTTATTATAGTTAGCTTACATACAGACTAAAGCCAACACAGAAGAAGAAGTGAGATAGAGATTCAGGTTGAGAAATTAACACACACAACACAACTCAGAGTCCAAGAAGAAGGAGATATATTATTTTAGGTACACTACACACAAGAAGAACAAGAAGTAGTCACACATTCACATTAATAGCACATCACAGAAGAAGACACCATATAGAGTTATTATTAAGAATCATAATCAGGAGTCAGCATACCAGGCTCCAGGACACACAAATACAGCAACACAGATAGTGAGCAACAGACAGAAGAAGTCACACAGTCACACACACCTTTTGCAGGACAGGAAAGATTAATATGAAGCGTGCTGGAAAGGCAGGTGTCAGGTCTTCTGGCAGGGGAGGGAGAGGGAGTAGGGAGAGAGCAAGAGCTGCATGTTCCCCACCCCCCAACATAGATGCATACTTTTCCCAAGCAGCCATGATGTATCTGCTGCCACTGGAAGCAAGGAGGTGGGAGCAGTACCTGTAGCTGATGTCCCTGCATCTGCACCACCTCTCCTAACTCCAGAAAAAGGCACCATCAGCAGAATTACTGTCTCCTCCACTTAAATGTCATCTCCCAGCATGAGACTCCCATTGCCAGAGGAGGAACTGGAGCTGAAACCAGGGGAGCTGAGTGCCCTGGCTCAAGCAATTCTAGGGACCGAGGGGGAATCAGAGTTGGTGCTCCACACCCCTCAAAATTCCCCTAGACCCAGGTCTCCCCTGGAAAGCAGCACCTCAGAGGATGTTGAGGTTGTGGAGGCTCAGGCAAGTGGCTCAGCTGAGGCAGCTCCTCCTGCTGTTGTGCCTCAGCCTGCTGAGGAGGGGGATAAGGCAGCATCCCCACCCTCAATCTAGAAGCACGTGAATAGCGTAGTGGGGGAGGTTTTTGAGCTGGCAGATGATCCAACGTTTGCTATCTCACAGCAAAGCTGAAGGCAGATCAGCCGGGACAAGGACATGAAACACATTGCCACTACGGCGATGCTGCTGCATCTCAGGAGGCAGCACCCCTTTGCCCTTCTTCCTGCTCAGCCTGGTACCAGTGTGAGTATACCCAAAGGGAAGTCTCCTGTTCACTCTAACGCCCCCATCCCCCCAAAGCAGAGGCAGGCCACCATGGAACAGTGGGGGAAAGGTGGACAGAAAGGGGAGTGAGTTGCAAAGGCAAGCGAGATCACCCAGATTATTGGGGAGATGCTTGCTCTGGATAGCCAGCCCTTCTTCCTAGTTGAGCAGCCAGGGTTCAGGTGGCTCATGGTGCTTGTGGCCCCATCTTACCAATTGCCCACATTCACCACCTTTAGCAAGATGGTGCTGCTCTCCCTGTATGAAGCATGCAGGGAGTACTTGAGGGAGGAGCTGCGCAAGGCAGGGCTGCAGGTAGCCTTGCACTTCACCTCAGACATCTGGAGCAGCCAGGGTGGTGATCACGCCTACCTCTCCCTCACAGGGCACTGGTGCAATCAGTCAGGCCATCAGTGGGCTCTCCTCCAAGCTGAGGTTCTGGATAAGTCTCACATGGCAAGTGAAATCATGGTGGCCATGAACCACATGGTGCAGGGGTGGCTCAATGGGTAGGCTGAAATCACCTGTGGATTCATGGTCACCGACAATGGGCCAATACAGTCAAGGCTGTCCATGATGCCAACTTTGTTGGCATCCTCTGTGTGGCACACAGGCTGCACCTCATGGTCAAGGATGCCTTGGAGGGGGACAGGGCTGCCAGTGATGGCACTGCCACCACTACTGCTACAAGCCAGCTGTTTTCAAAGTGCAGGAAGGTGGTCTGCTACTTTCACTGCAGCATCAAGGGGGGCAAGATGCTGTGGGAGAAACAAACAGAGCTGAATATCCTGCAGCACAAAATCATGCAGGATGTGGAGACTCGGTGGAACTCCACATACCTGATGCTCGAAAGGCTGGTGGAGCACCAAAAGGCCATCCATGACCACCATCCATGTCACCAGATGTGCAGGCACTGGTGAGGCAGCTGAAGGAGAGCATCAGGAGATGGCTGGATCCCTTGCAGTCCAGTGCAGTCCACATGCTGGCAGGCATGTGTGACCCAAGGGTGAAGGGGAGCATGTACACTGACAGCACCAAAACACTCGATCACTGGATGCAGGTGCTGGTCAACAAAGTCAAGGAGGCTGAAGTGCAGAGGCAAGGGGATGTGGAATCATGCCAGCACTCCCAGCATCAGCATCGCCACCAGCACAAGCACCAGCCAGTCTCCTCCACACCAGCCACTGCTAATGTGGGCCATGGTCATGGCTTCCATGGTGGGGTCCAAACGCACCAGACCCCAGCCTCAGGCAGGTAGCGCCAAGGCTTTGGTGGCTACCTATCTCGCTGAGGATGTGGAACCACTGGACTGCAACCCCTTGGCCTACTGGGCAAGCCGCAACCAGATATGGCAGGATCTGGCCACAGTTGCCCAGCAACACCTGTCCTGTCCACCAACCAGTGTTCCAAGAGAGAGGGTATTTAGCATTGCTGGGGATGTTGTGACACCCCACTGCATCTGCTTGGATCCTGGTTTGGTGGAACAGCTGGTTTTCTTGAAGGTGGACCTCCTGCTGCTGGGGTTCCCTAAGCTCCACCTGCAGATGGGCAGAGTGCCACCTTCCTCCATCTGCACTGATTTCCTTTTTTGATTTTTTTAAAAACCAGGTAAAGCCCCGCTGTCAGCTGGAAGGGGCACTAACTGCATCACCAGCCACCAGGGGAAGAACATGTTCCTGCTGAGCTCTTTCCCCTGCCAGGATGAACCTGGAGGTATGGGATGGGTCTATGGGGAAGGAGGAGACCCCAGGTCCTTGGCATGACCACTAAAACTGCACCCTGCCAGGGTAGGGAGTCCCGGTGGTACTGCTGGTGGCACAGCAGCCCTGTAAATGCCAGGACCAATGATCCCCTGGTGAAAGGCAGGGAGGAGGCGTCATAACCTCTAGCTAACGCACAGACGAAAGCACACAGTCCTGACTGGGGAAAGCCCAGACCTGTCACATCTTTGACAGGCCTGATGCTTGATAGTTGCAGTGCAGTTGTGAGGCTCCCAGTGTGTGCCAGCTTTTGTGCTGAAAAACCCTTTGTCAGGCTGAGGAAGTATGTGCAGTTGGTGTTTCTCATGGTCCTGGATGGAAGGAATAGTAAAGAAGCCAGAGGATGGCCTGGTTTGCAATGCAGGCAAGAAAGCCAGTCAGTGAAAATGGAAATGGAGGCGACAGGGGGTGAGAGGCTGGCTAGGGTGGGCAGGGAAAGGGGGATGTAGCAGCACAGGTAAAAGTGCAGAGTCAGATGTCTGGCAGGTTGCAATGTGTCAGAATTCCACTGTCTAATCTATACTGAGTCCATGAGTTTCTGCACCTAAGAGGCTGATGAAGTGAAATTCATAAGCCTGGTTGTGAAAAGTGGGTTATAATTTGTTCCCTCTCAGGATCAGGCCCAAGAGGCTAGAAGCAGAGTGGTTTTTTGGTGAGGAATGTTCCCCCACTGGTAGTTGGGTATTGTTGCCTTTGATCAATTCTGGTGTGCAGTTTGTGGGGGTACTGGAGATAGTTGGCAGGTTTTGTGTTTTGAGCTGTAGGAAGTTGGCTTCAGTTTTGGTGATGAGGTTAGGTGCTTGTTTGAATGTAGAAACCACTTTTCAGATCTGGGCCTATGAACTGCACTTCATCGGCCTCCTAGGCAGTAGGTACAGAAACTTATGGACTCAATATACACAGCCAGGAAGGGTGCACCTGATCACAAATATACACACATAGAGTCGCACAGTCAGGGCGCACCTAACACATGCACTAGGTGCTCCTACTTGACAGGAAAGAAGGGCCTGACAGTCCCGTGGGGGTACCTTTGATGTTGCTGCTGATGCTACTGGTGTTGAGCCAGCTAAGTTATTTTGACCTGCCATCATTTAGTGGTGGACCAGGCCAAGGCTGTAGGGGAGGAGGCCTCACTGGGGCACACTGCCGTGTTGTGCAGTGGCCCCAGCACCAGGAAGGGCGCACCTGAACACACACAGTGTCACCCACCCATGTCACAAGTTTGCCTGCCTTTGGCCAGAGGTGCAGGGCCCCAGAAGCCAGACTCCCCCTGCACCTATCTCTTTGACAGCTGGCAGGCTTTGTGGCTGCAGCATGGCCTAGCAGCCAAGCCTGCAGTAGTTTCCACCCCACCCCATGCCCCTGGGCCCTAAGACAGACACAGTTGCACATGCACCCATGTCACAAGCTTTGCCTGTTAGCAGCTGGAGGTGCAGGGCCCCAGAACCCAGACTTCCCCTGCACTTATCTCATTGACAGCTGGCAGGGCCACAGCAGGGCCTAGCAGGCCTGCATTTTTCACCCTGATGCGCCTTAACACATGCACACAGTGTCACCTATGTCACAAGTTTTGCTTGTCAGCAGTTTGAGGTGCAGTTTCCCAGAAACCCCTGCACCTATCTCCTTCAAACTTGGCAGGCTTTGTAGCCTCAGCAAGAGCTACCATTCTGGCAGTTTTCACTCCACTGTGGCTTAACATACACATGTGACATGAGTTTTTCTTTCAGGACTTTGAGGTGGAGTTCCCAGAAACCCCTGCACCTATCACCTTGAAACTTATCAGGCTTCATGATCACAGCAGAGGCTACCATTCCTGCAAGTTTTATGTGAATCAGCCAAAAACCAACAAAGTTATAGATATTTCATTGATTCGCCATTATACTCTATGGCCAAATCTCTGAATCGGCTCCGAACTGACTCCAAATCTTCTAAAACGATTCAGCCGAATCGAATCAGAAAAACTATTTGGATCTCTGAATCAAATCTCTGGTATCCGAATTGGCTGAATCCAAATCCACATCCAAATCCAAATCAAATAGTTCCCTATTTGCACAGGCCTACTAGCCAGGTGGGCCTCTTTTTGTACTTCCCATTCTTACATTGCATCAGGATAGCTCGCTACTGTGCCCTTCAGAAGGGCCTCCCTTAAATACAGCCAGCTCCCCCTGACTTCTTTTTCCCTAAGACATGCCACCCAGGGGATCCTGCCCACAAGATCACTGAGTTTTCTAAAGTCACGTGTCTTTATTCTTCTGTTCTCCTTCCTTCTTCTCCTTAGGATCTTGAAGTCTATCTACATGAAGTCTACCTAAGATCTTGGCTGCACCTACATGAGATGCTGACTGTGCAGTCAGTACTATATATAGACAGAGAAGTACACACAAGTACTGAAGTATACACACGTAACCGGAGTTACTGCGCAGTAGTGTTGCGGAACATCTTTTAGGTGATGCTGACTGTGTAGTAGCTCATTACTCCTGAGCAATAGCATTGCATCACACTTCAGTCAGCACCTTGTGTAGATGTGGCTACTGTCAGCCAAGTTGCCTTCCACTTTTACATTCTCAGCCAGTTCCTCCCTGTTTGTGAGCAGCAAGTCAAGAAGAGGTTTCCCCCTTGTTGTCTTGTCTACCATCAGTATCAAAATGTTTTCCCCAGCACATTCCAAGAATCAGAATCCACATTCCAGGACTCCTTGTGCACCGCTGTGTTTCCGTCCCAACAGATGTCCCAGTAATTGAAGTCCCCCATGGGAACCAGGTCCTAGATCTGTTGACAGGAGCAGAAAAGAAAGGAAAGCTGTTCATCATCATGAAATTGCAAACTGAAACTTCTCTTCCATTTCCAAAGCATTGGATATTAATTGCATTCCTTTTCCATTTGTCCTTCACATCTTTGTTCTCCCAGAGACTTAGCTCTTTCTCTATGCAATGACTATTGTTGGGAGTTCCCCCGATGATGCCCTCCTCATTACTGTCACTTGAGGACATTTGTGGTGTTTGTCTCACTTTTCCATTTCTTCCTCTCACTATTCCTGCTTCAATATTTACTCACATACTACATACATGCTTTCCCCCCAGAATCAGCCCTCCAAAATTAGGACAGACCAACTGCAGATCCTTCCTCAGCCTGATGAAGGGTGTTTGTGCCCAAAAGCTTGCAAAGAAGAATTTTTTCCAACTGTTTGAGTTGGTCTAATAAAAGATAGCTGGTTTACCCAAAGAATCTTTTCTGCCTATGTCTTAAGTAGGGAAGTTGATTTTCTGTGCTGGAATTTAAACATAGTAGGCTGTAGTAACTATCACAGGTGTTTACTGTTTCCATCCAGGGCGGGAGGGGTTGAATGCAGTCTGCAGCGTATGAGGTTCAACCCTTTTATCATTGCTGCTGAACTGGCAGTAGCTTTTGACTGAGCAGCCAAAAGCTGTGAAATGCGTTCAACCTATAGCTTTTGCCTCTGCAGCAGTGATCAGGATTCAGACACACAGTCAGGATTCAGCCACTGGAAAATCTTTTTTTTCTTCATTCTGCCCTCTGAAAACAGGTAGGTGTCTTATTTGAGGATGCATGGGTAAAATACGGTAATTCTCCTTTTCTTTTAAAGTTACCTTCAGCATGCTCTTTTCTCCAACTGTGGAGCATTTATATGACCTCCTGCTGCCTCTGCTTTGTCTTCTTTTCCCAGTGTCAGAGTTTAAAAAACAAAAACCGAAACAAACCAAAACAAAAATCCTCCACATGTGGCTATGAGGACTCCACAGGGACTAACTCTGTGGTTTATAATGCCATCAGAAGCATGCAAACATTTATGTGGTACTGATGCAACCATAACATTTATGGATTATATTCAGCAGGAATATGCATGAGGTTTTAACACTGAATTTCCATTAGAGGGAGCAGTGTCTAAGGAATACACAGGGTTTCTCTGAAAAGCATTCTGTAATATGGTTTTCTTTTCTCTTTTCATTCCACATTTTATATAGCCTATCAAAGTTTTATTCTGCTGCCCATCACCATGCTACCTGAGGATTTTTCTTTGTTGTTATTTATTATTTATTTGTCGATCTATAATGAATTTTTCTTAAGTGAATTCTGATGAGAGGTGAGGAAGTTGGAATGAAATGCAGTACAGCTGCCGACAGACTTGACAGAACTGAGCACTGTGAATGGGGACACGCTTATAAGAAAGGAAGCTGGTGACAGGTTTGACTTGATATGAAATTCTCAAGAAACAAAATGTCAAATGAGTTGGTTGTCATGGATATGGTCCTTAGAAGAAACCGTTCTCTGTTTCTGAAAGTTTAAATTAATCAGTTTTATTGAGTTAAAGTTGCTGTTTCAGGAAGGGGTGACTCAGGCTGTAAGTACCGAGTGATGCCTCTGCTGCTGTGTCAATTATGGGTTGATTCATAGATGCACCTGAAGCTGACAACTGGCACTAGGAGCTAAAATTACAGTGGGACTCATGCATCCAACTGCCACTTTAAATGCCTGAAGTCCAACATTTAGGTGTCACCAACATCCCTAAAATCTGTGCTCAACTGCTGCTCAAATGAAATCCTCTAGTCACCTAAGTGTGTACTGAATTTGCACAAAACTGAGTTAGCTAGCACTGAACTTCTTGAGGCCCTTGATCACACCTAACCCATTCTCAAACAGGGCAACCCCACCAGCAGGGCCCAAGGAGGTTGCTAATCTCAGAGAATGCCTGGAACAGGAGGGATGTCATCGTCTGCAATGTTTGCTGTGGGGGGTGGCAGTGGTTATGCTCCACATCCTGCTGTAGCTCTCCTTGGTTTTCCATGGCGACCCTGGGCTCGTCCTCTTGCCTTTCCCACTGGAAGTGTTGGCATCACTTCTGCTTGTGGCACCAACTCCTCCTCATCTGAGCTGGATGAAGCTTCTACAGACACATGGTCTTCTTGCTCTGAACAAGCTCTCATGTCTGGAACAAAGTCAGCATCCTCACTGCCTTGGGATAAGATTTTATCATCCCCAGTTTACCTGTGCAAGATAGGCTTCAGCACTGAATATGCTCTGCCTTCTCATCTTGGACTGCAGAAAAAAAACAAAAAATTGATTACTGCTGAATGCATATAAAGAACAATCAAAGCCAAGCCTGTCCATCCGTGCTGTCACAGAAGCAATTCTGCCCTGCCCTATGGCGGTGCAGGTAGCACCCTCTCCTCCTGGGCACAGAAGCCAGAGACCAACACCCACCCTTTGCAGGCAAGCCATATATGGGTGGATGCTGTTTGGAAACCACACATGCAGGGGCTTATTGAGAGCAGGTAAAAGAGGCATGGGGATGTCAAGCCCTTACCGTTCAAGGGGACTCCATTGTGTATGCTGTATTGCAGTATGATGTTGTTCTATTTCTTCTCTGCTGACCCTTTGCTCCTTGTCCTCACTTCCAGCAAGGCCAGGACAAACTAGCTTGTATGTTATGAAATGGGAAGGTGAGGTGGAGTTTGGCCATGAGAAAAAAGAGCAGAGGTGGATTTGGGTGTTACAAAGGGTTGGGGTGAGGGGTTTGGTACAGGGCAGGGTGTTTAGATGACCTTGCAGCCTGCAGACAAAGTGGTTAGCAAAAGGGAGTACCACATCTCCTGCAAAAGCAGAGGGATAGATAGCCATCCATTAGTTACCATGGATCTCTGAAGTGGACATGAAAGAGGTGTGAATGAATGCTGACCTTTCAGATGCATCCACCCAAAGTGACCAAACAAATCTAGGTCTGTCATTTATACAGACATTGCATTAGGGGTACCCAGTGCATTAACATGGCCTTGGGTTAAAGTTGGGAGGAGGATGGAAATTAAGTTTTGGAGTATACATTACCACAGCGTTGATGTTACTTTACCTTTTGGCCCTTAGGCTTGTGACCCTAGCCCCTAAGATTTTCTATATAAAAGTGCAGTTTCTGGGGCTGCAGCATGGCATAGTCTGTCTCTTGCTGATGGACTGTCTTTTTCCCCTAGCTTGAGCTCCCTCCTTGCTCTTGTAGTTTCATAGTTTCATAGTAGCTAGGGTCAGGAGGGACCTGAACAGATCATCTAGCCTGACCCCTTGCCACAGGCAGGAATGAATGCTGGGTTCACAAGACCCCAGACAGGTGATCATCTCACCTCTTTTTGAATTTACCCAAGGTGCAGCACCCTGCATTTATCTAAGTTGAACCCCATCCTATTCTCATCTGCCCACTTTGTAGTCTGTCTAAACCTAGTTGCAGCCTCTCTCTCCCTTCAAGTGTACCCACCTCGCCCCACATCTCAGTGTCATCAGCAAACTTGGACAACGTGCTTTCAACCCCCTTGTCCAAGTCGCTGATAAAGATGTTAAATAGTGCGGGCCCGAGGACTGACCTCTGTGGTACCCCACTGCTCACATCTCACCAGGCTGAGTACGACCCATACACCACTACACTCTGGGTGCGCCCCGTCAGCCAGTTTTTTACCCATCCAACTGTGTAGGCATCAATGCCACAGTCGCTTAATTTATTAATGAGAATGGGGTGAGAGACAGCATCAAAGGCCTTCCTAAAGTCTAGAAAGACTACATCCATGGTTACACCATCATCCAAGGATTTAGTTACCTGGTCATAAAAAGCAATCGGGTTGTTCAGGCAGGACCTGCCTTTGATGAACCCATGCTGGTTGCCCTGAGCATGATGTCCCCTGCTGGCCCCCCACAGATGTGCTCCTTGATGATTTTCTCCAAGATCTTCCCAGGGACCAAGGTGAGGCTTATGGGCCTATAGTTACTTGGGTCCTCCTTCCTCCCTTTCTTAAAAATGGGGACTACATTAGCTAGTGTCAAATCCCCTGGCACCAGGCCAGATGACCATGAATGCTCATACAGCTGGACCGAGGGCTCCACAATGACCCCTACCAGCTCCCTTAACACCCTTGGGGGGAGGGCATCTGGACCTGCAGATTTAAAAATGTCCAGCCCTTCCAGAAGATCCCTAACTACATCTGCGCTGACCCAAGGCCTGACAGAGCTATCTCTGAGATTTTCCCGGTCCCTGTTCAAGAACACAGAGGCAAAGAAACTATTAAAATATCGACTTTCTCATCTGGAGTAGCCACAAGGTCCTGCAGGGGCCCTCCATTGCGTAGTGCCCTCTTCTTGCTCCCAGTGTATTTGAAAAAGGACTTTTTGTTGTCCTTAATTCTGGATGCCAGCCTGAGTTCCATCCCTGCCTTGGCCCTCCTAATAGCCCTCCTACACTCATGGGCTGAGGAGGAGTACTCCTCCTTGGTGATAGCTCCTCCCTTCCACTTGTTGTATGCCACCCTTTTTGTCCTTGGGCATTGTTGAATGCCCTTGCTGAGCCACAGGGGTTTCTGAGCACTCTTACCCCCCTTGCTTCTCTCAGGGACTGTTGCCCTTTGGGCCTGGAGGATCGCCCCCTTAAGGTACCACCATCTCTCATGGACTCCCATCTCCTCTGCCTTCTGGGCCCTCAGTGCCTCCCCCAGTAATCTCTGAAGCTCATTGAAGCTGGCCTTTCTGAAGTCAAGGGCTTTCGTCTTGCTATAAGCCCTTGAAACCCCGCACTGGATAGTGAATTCCAGCAGGTGATGATCACCATTGTCCAGGTGGTCAAGGACCTGCAGTCCCCTCACCAGGTCATCCCCAGTTGCCAGGACCAGGTCCAGGAAGGTGTTATCCCTAGTGGGGCTGTGCACCTCTTGGATAAGATGACGGTCCTGTAATACAGCTAGGAACCTCTCTCTGTGTCTCTCTGAGTTTTTTAACTACCTGGAGGTACTCCTTGAGTAGCCAACTGCCTGCAGCTGAGCCTCTGTCACAGGCTCCCTCTGAAAGGATTAGACTACCATGTTGCAGGCAGGCATCTGGTGCAGAATAAAGAACTGTGCAACATTTAAAGACTGTTGGGCTAAGCAATATCCCCAAACCTGCTACAGCCTCTTACTGTCCTTTATGCCATTGCAAATGCTCCCTGGCTCGACTCTGCCCCTTCCCCCCATACTTACCCCATACATTCCCCATGCTCAGTATCACTGCATTGTCCCTCAAACTCATCAGACCCCACCATCCTCCTCAAACCCCAGTGAGTACCTTGCCTCCATCACTGACCCCGTGAATCCACTGCACTCTGCAGACACATCCCCATCATACTCTTGTCCCTCTGATCTCTCACCATCCCCTTCACATCCCACTGAGCCCTCCCCTGCTCCTTTCAGCATTCAGATTCACTTCAGCCTTTCACACCCTCTCATTCATAACCCCCTTTTTCCTGACCTTCGCTCACACCTCAGCTCACTTCTTCATGGATCCTGGAAGCCCCTTCCCCTCAAAACCCCTCCCAAACAGTTCCCCCCCACCTGTCACAGCCCCCAACTGCCCTCCTGCTGCTCTTCCCTTCTGGACAGCATGCCCATAGCTGGCCTCCACTGCCTTCCACCCCTCCACAAAGAGAAAAAAATAGCTGGCATTGGAGGAGGACTTGTGGAAACCAACCCCTCTGGATCCACTCATACCAGGCTTTAGGCTGCCCTGGTTGTGCTGCTGGTTCAGTGCCCCACAGCTTCCATCATCTGCTGCAATTAATAACCCAAGGAAGGGTCACTACATAACTTTCCTCTTCATTTCAACTTTGCAACTCCCTCCTGCTCTGAGTGCTGCACCACTGTACAACTCACCCTAATCTAATGCTACTCCTCCACTTCCTGTCTCTGATTTGTTGTGAGTCTGAATCCTCTGTGAACAAGGCCACCAAGTACAGGTTCCTAAGTAGCAGCACACCTCTACTGGAAGGGCATGCAGAAGAACATTGCCAGGAGTAAATAACAGATAGGATAATTGTAGAAGAAAGGACAGCTTGATTAGGGGGAGATACAGTGTTGTTAAAATATGGAGTGAAGAGATTAGCAGGGGTCAAGTAGATAATTATGAGCCATGAAGTCACTTGGCTCCTTCAGCTGCACCTGAATAGAAATGCAGCTATCCCTGCCAGGCAGTTTGTTTTAAACTTTGTGCAGACTAAGAATCAAGGCACAGTGCAACTGTACCCCAGTCTTTCTCTTCCCTTCCCCTGATCTGTTCTAGCATAGGCTTGAGGAAAATAGGAAAGCAGTTCAATAGCAGGAGAATTGGGGCAAGGATGGAACGAGTAGAACATCTGGAGGCACAAGGTGGGAGACGGAGTTTCTGGCAAGCAGGAGAGCCAGTCCAGGGCATGGCAGGAAGTAGGGTACAGGAGCTCTGTGAAAGAGGAGAGGATCTGTATGTGGATGGTGAGAGGGCTGGCAGGGGCTCAGCTGGATGTTGGTCCCAAAAGAACTAAGTGCTAGGTTAGAGACCATGCTGGCATATGTCCTTTCAGGAGGAACATACCTTGTGCAGAGTAACCATCAATGTGACTGCTGCCTAGCTGTCCAGTTTTGCATTCAAATAAAGGAACCTGAAGCAGCAATCCCAATGATTCAGTTTCAGGAGTTCCTTGTGAGCCGAAATGAGATCTGGGATCCCCACGTACTTTCTGTCCTTATGTGGAGCAGGGAGCATCTGCAGAAGATGCTGGCGAAGGGTAGCTAAGTGGAGCATGTGAGGCTGTAGCGGGCATTGCCAATTTATGGAGGCCCTGGGTTTGGTTGCTGACCTAAGACTGTCTCCACATGGTATGATGTATAGGAGCTGATTGAGGATGAGTTTGCAGAAGCGATGGCAGATGTTGGAAAAACTGGTTTAGAATCTGAGTCTAGGTCTCTTTCTGGGTCTGTTTGTTGGCCAGCTGGTGACTGTGGGCATGATATGTTGGAGGAGGGATCAATATATTGTTCCAGTGTACAATCAAGCATGGTGCTGAATGGGAAAAATAACACAATGGGATGTGTACATACATTTGTGTAAACTGCAGGGGTGTCATTTGCAAACCAAGTGAAGTGATTATTCCACTTTATTTAGTACTGGTAGGGCTTCACTTGGAGTTCTGTGTCCAGTTTTATATCCCACACTTCAATAACGATTGAAGGGCAAATTTGAAAGAGTTCAACAGACAGCAACAAAAATGCTTAAAGGTCTGGGAAACATGACTTATGAGGAAAAACTGGGTGGGTTATTTAGTCTGGCGAGGGGAAGACTGAGTGGGAACTTGATAACGTTTCTTAAATACATGAAGGGCAATTATAGAAAGAAAGGACATGGCCTTTTCTCTGTGGCTGTAGGGGGACAGGACTAGGAGCAATGGACTCAATCTGCAGTAGAGGAAATGTAGGTTGGAGACTAGGAGGAACTTTCTGACTATGATGGTGGTGGAATATTCACCCTTGGAAATTTTAAAGAGCAGGTTGGACAGACCCTTGGCTGGAATGGTTTAGTCTGGGATGATCTTAACTTGAAAAGGGGTCTGGATTGTATTCCTTCTGAGGTTCCTTGAAGCCCTACTTTCCAATGATCCTATTGCAATCACACTAAGTGATATATGGACTTCCAAAGATAGGTGGGCTTGTCCTGTTTCTGCATTTCAAAACTCACTGAGATCCCTACCACTTGTGCATTGTTCTTTCAATAAATCCTTTTGGGGGATCTTGATTGATTTTTTTTGCCTTTGACTGAGCATTTTTGCCTGGCTAACTTCAAGGGTTTTCCTCTGCCTTTTCATTTTTTGGTTGGAATGTGTGGGGCTTCTCTCATTCCTAGCTTAGATAACTTCTCACTCTGCTTCATTCCCAACAGTGGCACCATGAGAGCTGCTGCACTGTGCTGCAAGGGTTGCTTCCAAAATTGGAAGTAGGGTAGTTGTACCTGTGCAGGGCTTTGGGTAGGCTAAATAGTACTGTTGAGTGATGGTGCCAATCAGTCTGCCATTTGCATTAACTAGTCTATCTGTGGCACTGTGTGGATGCAAATGCATTGCTTCTAGTTTATAGGGCAGCCCATGTGGATTACTTGAGAGTGCCACTAATTGGGACATCAATCAAATTTACCATGTAGTCAATGGCCAAAGGCATTTGACTTTCCCTGTGCACTGAATGGGGAATCTGGGCACCTAACTTGGGGCTGTGAATTGCACTGGGTGGCAAGGCACTTATTCTCTTTATGCATAATGCCCCTAAGTTAAGTTAAAAAATATATATTGACAAACTGGAGGAGAGAAAAAAGAATAAAAATAATTTGGAAAGTGAAGGAAGTAATGTAGGACAAAACTTATATTTGTGCATCAAACATTTCATGATAAAATGGCAAACTAGCACCCTACCTCTATTTCAAAGATGTAAACAGTAGTGAAGGAGTGGAGTTACTCTGTGTGGTTCAGAGGGTGGCACTAGGAGAGTGAGATGACATTTAGATAGAGAGAACATAGACTAGATGATAGTGAAAAAACTCAGTAGTGGTGAAAGCTATTAAGGCATTAGGAGTGTCATCACTTGAGCTTTTTAAGATGAGGCTGGACAAGACCAGCAGAAGTACTGAAGGGAAACATTCTACATTTTCAGGAGATGTACTAGCGAACATTTTATGTTTTCCCCATCACCAGCTTCCACAATCCTATTTTTCTTTAGTTAAAATAGACAGCAGGCTTCAGAAATGTTGAGCACATTTATGCTTCTCACACAACTAAATTTTAACCTGCATCCTGTGAATTAATACATGCTTGAGGGGATATCACAAAGCTTTGAAAATTACACTGTTCACAGGGGGTGTTCTCTTTAACAAGTTACTTCGTACATTTTCTGCTTTCCCTGTCATTTTTCTCTCACTTCCAAGATCACCCCTGTGTGAATAGATGATTAGGTGATTTCCTTTTATAAAACTTCAAACATACTATTTTAGTTCATTCTCAGTGTTCAAAGTGTGAGACTGCAGTTCATTAGGAGTTTGACTTCTGCCTACATGATACAAAAACTGTGACAACCAACTGAACACTGTGAGCCCTAAGTCCCAATAGTCATGCCTCCTCCGGTCATAACTTCTCATACCCGCACAGCTAAGCAGGGCTGGCTTGATCTGTAAGGAAAATCCAGTGCAAAGTGAACACAGAGCTAAAGATTCAATAGATATTGTTTTTGCAGTTTAGGATCTTGTCTGCACAGGAAAGATTTACCAGTTATACTGGTATAATTCTCTTTGCCCTTTCTCCTATGAAGGCACTTTTATTGCAGAAAATAATGCTTATTTAGCATTTTCTATATCTGTTTCCAAATAACATCAGCTTTAAAAAGTGCTCACACTGGAATACGTTTATAAGGAGATTATACTGAGATAACTGCATTTGAATTCTCACTTTAGGTAATATTATATATAGTCAGGGGTGGAGCAGGGATGCAGGATACATTGCATATGAGATGTAAAACTAATGTCCCCATCACTTATGGTCTTTAAAGACCACATGGGAGCTTTGTAAGAATATGAAAGCTAGTGCTGTTCTCTCAGATTCCAACTGAATCACTATATCTTGTCCTGTTGAAAAGCCATTCTGAATCTGTAATTGGAAAAGGTGTTCTTTATTTCCCCATCCCAAGAAAAAATCCCTAAAAATTTTGTGTGGAATTGCTGACATGAAAAAGCCCCATATTTATGTGGGTTTGAAGATGAGGAATGTTTCTTAAGAAGTAATATTGTTTTTAGGTTGCACCAACTATTGCTGGGTATGGTCAAGATGGCTGCTGCTTTTCATCTCCAGGTTTATTTGGAGTTTCTAAAAAGTGTTGAAGGTCTCAAGAGTTTTGACAGCAATTAAATGCAATGGCTCTGAATGGTTCTACCTGACTAGCTGTTGCATTTCAGCAAATGAAACATTGTTCCATACTTATACAGCCAATAAAGCACTTAAAAATCTTTCTGGATCTCAAGTGCCTTATAAATAAAAAGCATTATTAGCTAGCAAGATATCTGCTGAGATGCAGCCACTGCTGGATCTTTGCTTGATCTATGTCTTTCTTTCAGGATTGTTTTCTTTATTTTTTTTCTGCTGTAGACAAGACTTGTATTTTTTTTGTAACTTCTCACACTCAGAATGAGAAGAATAGTAGGAAAGCTGAAAGTACACAGTTCATAGCTACTAGCAAAGAAGCAAGCAGCTCAGATTACAATAGAAGTGTGGGAACTGGACAAATGTAACAGAATTCAGCTAGACTTGGGCTTGGCCTCTGATACAAAAAGGGGAAAGGGACCAGATCCAAAAAAGACACTCAACTGCAGCTCAGGTGCCACCTACGTGAGCAACTCAAAAACAGTTTACTGCTTAGGACAGGAGGCAGCAACATATAGCCTGCAGGCTGGATCTAACCTGCAGAGCCACAGGGCTTTGCTTGTGCCTGTGCCCATGCCTGCACTAAGTCTGAGTGGGGAGGAGCTATGTGGGGTAAGTGAACTGGGAGCTGTGCCTGCGCTCCTTCCACTTCTTACTGTCTCACAACCCTTTCCTAGTTTCCAAGGCTGCAGCATGAGTGAATCTTCCAGCCTGAGTGGAGCTGCACTGGGGACAGGCTGGGCAGTGGGTGGGAGGGCGTGTATGGGAGGGGAGGGGGGTCAAGGAGAAGCAGGAGCAGTGTAAAAGCAGCCTCCAGTTCCCCAGCCCAGCCCCAAGCCAAAGTAGCTCTGTTTGGGATGGAAGCTATGTTTGCATAGCAGCCGTGGAGCAGGACGGGGTTGGGAGAAGCAGTAGTGGCACAAGTGCAGCTCCTAGCATTGTTCTGGCAAGGGCACTAAGAGAGCCCCTGCTACGCACTGCTGAAGCCTCCCAGCCTGTGTCAGGCTAGAGCTGAGTTGTTCCAGCCCATGGCTTGATGCAGTTTGCTGCCCCTGGCTTAGGACACAGGCACCTGACCTTTTGTCGCTGAAATCAGGCACCTAAGGTTCTGCAATTTCACAAGCCTAGAACTGCCATCATCTTGGCTGAGCTGAGCATCTTGGCCTTACATCTAAAACTGTTTAGGGTTCACAAACCAGGTCTGAAAGGCCTGATCTACTTGCCATGCTTTGAGCATGCTTAACACATGAACATAATTAAGTTCAGAACAAAACAGAAATGCAAAAATCTAGGACTCTTGGTTCCCAAATTATATCTTTTACTAGACCAACTGAGAAATAGCAACAAAAAAAAAATTCTTCAAGCGTTCAGGCTCATGCACCTTTCATCAGGATCAGGGAAAGTTCAAGACGGTAAAAAGTCCCCATTTGTAGGAAATAAACATCATTTTTGCACAGAGGAAGCAGAAGCTGGAAAACTGTCTCCCTGGATCCATGAGAGTCTCTCTGGGAGCTTGCTCTTTGTTGTGTAGATCAAGCAGGATTTCTTCCCTGGTGGTGTCAGATGGCAAGCAGGGAGGTGTAGAAATCTTTCTTGCCACCACTTTCATTCAAAAACACAGTCGGGGGTGTTACTGTTGCCCAGCATAGTGATTAAAATACCCACCCAGAAAATGAGGGACCTGATTTCCATGCCCCCAACCCCCATCAATGGTGGCCTTAGGGTTGCTGGGGCCCTGGGCAGCAGTCATTTGGGACCCCCTGGAGGCTTAATTTTGATGACCTATAAGCAAGTCAGACATTTTTTATTTCTATTTCACTTTGCCCTATCCATGAAACTGCAATGAAAGTATCTTAAAACAATATTGATAATACAAAGAAAGTTTTTTTAACGAGCTATATTCTAGATTAATTCTAGGTTCAACATTTCGGAGTCCCCCCAGTCTTAGACATTCAACATGGGGTTGTGAATTCTATTTCAAGAGTCAGCTTTGTGGCAAAACTGAGCAGTGCTGTGCCTGGCTCTCCTTGTGGATTGTAAGAGTCCTTGAGCAGGCTTCTGGAGACTGAGGTTTTATTTTCAGCTATGCCACAGACTTATAATCTGACCATGGGCAAATCTGTCTGGGCCAGGGAATCTTGAATTTATTTTTTGTAAAGTGCACAGCTTCAGAAGGAGTTGGGTGGAGCGTGTTCTCTATAATTATGCCATTAGGGTACTCTCTGGGAAGGTATGGATTTTGACCCCATTCAGGCAGAAGAAGACATAGGTCTCTAGCAAATGATCTAAATGTACAGCTGTTTTGTCTAGAAGTGGGGGAGGAGGGCTGGGGAGACCTCCCCACCAGTTGTATTTCTGAATGAAAGCTGCTGTGGTCACAGTATTACATTTGTGTGAAACTTCCCGAGACAGCACAGCATCAGTCTTAGAGAAGAGAAAAATAATGAAAATAAGAATCAGCCTAAAGCTCTGTATCTATTTAAGTAAAAGCAGTAACTTAAACACTCAGAGAAACTTGATCTGAAAAAAGACTTATTAGGGCATCTTGCTCTTCTCTGCCAGTTTAGGATTGTTTTCTTGAGTGCTTTATTTGCTGTCATGCTGTACAAGTGCTGAGGCTCCCATTACTTGCCTTGGGAGACGATTCCACAGCGTAAGAGATGTCTCCATTAGGTCACTTCCTGACATTCAATTTAGATTTCCTTTATGTAATTTCCTTTCCTTATTCCTATGATGCCTCTCAAGCCTCCCTAATCAATACCTTTCAGTAACTCATTTCTCATTACAGTGTAACCAGGCTCACTCGTGTAATTGTTTGAAATGTCCTGCGACCAAAATTAAATCCACAGGGTCTCTAGGGATTTGACAGACCAAAATCAGCCACTTGGAGACCCCAGGATAGATTTACAAGGAGGAAATAGACAACGTAGAGAGGCATTTAAGTGCCTATTTACAGCATTTATCTCCATTCTCCACATGCTGCTTAACCCTCTAGGTATCTAAATTGCCCTAGTGCCCGAGTTTCTGCTGATATTGTTCTGTAGGCACCTTGGTTTCTTCTTCTAAGCACACATTCCCATACATCCTGACAGACCTCTGCTGCTTGAAGCCAAGCTCGTGCCTTAAACCCCACTGGGTTACATAAAATAAGCATTTGCTTGACTGACTTAACTGTGGAGCTTGATCTTGCAGATGTGATCATACCATGTCTGACCCAACACAGAACACCAGAGCAGGAACCCCTCCCTCCAACCCAGACCAGTGGTCAGAGCATTCACAAGGGCTGTGAGAGATTCAAGTTCAAACCTTTCCTCCCCCTGAAGGAGTTTGAAGCTACAGCTCCTGCTTCCCAGGTGGGTGATCCAGCCAGCAAGCTATCAGGCATTCTGGGTTGGATTTTTCTCAGTCTGTGCCCTGTGGACTAGACTGAAGTCATCCCACTCCCAGGTGAGTGTCCTAACCTTTAGTCACTCTTACATTCATATTTTCTGGCTTAATTACTATTTAATTATCCCATGCAGAGTGGAACAGCTTTAGCAGAAAAAACTGAGAGAATCCCACATCAAAATGCCTTATCTCCCAAATAAGATAAGGCAGAACAATGGTAGAAATCCAGCTGGAAGAGTGAGAAAGCGCTAACAGGAAAGAAGCTGAGAAGGCATCGAGACTGTTTCTGGTGTCATTTACAATTACACTGCATTATGTGGTGCAAGAGCTGATAACCACAGCAGTAGGCTAATGAGCCATAATCAAAAAAAAAGTTCCATAATAAAGTATGTGTTTGGGAAATGCATCTTTCAATTCAGTCCTTCCTACCCAGGAGTCAGAATAATGATCTATAATATATGGCAGTAGAGGCAACATTTTATCGGTACCACAGAATGACAGGTAGCAAGCGCATTTTTTATGAGTTTGCATTATATTGTTTTTATTCACATCCCTAAGTTGAATTCCTGGAGTCAAATACCTCTTGACTAGCTAAACATTTATTCATCTGGATAGAAGAAGTGAGCAATAAGTCCCAAGGATGTGTGTATATGTGCGCATGTGTATGTGTGTGTGCAAGTTAAAAAGATTCACTTACCTGTCCTACTAACCTTATGTATTGTTCAATTCCTGAGATACAGTAACAGCCTTTTCAATGACAGTCAGTTATCCCTAGACAGCATAAAGACAGTTGGAGCACTCAGTAGCAGCCTCTTCTGCTGCCTGTTCTCATGAATTTGAACAGTAGCAATTTGTTTTATGGGGCCTGGCACCCGCCCTCACCAGTAACACAAAAAAGTGGCCTTTTGTAACCACACTCTATGCTCTTACAGTACCAATAGATGGCCTGTCTTGGCATGCTTGGATGCAAACAAGGAATGCGTATCACTTACCAACTACTATTTTATTTATTTAGGACTAGCTTGTGACTCTGGCTGTGGCCTCAGCAAGCATGATACGTTACAACGCTGACCCTGGATTAGTGCTGGGAGACAATGTCACACAGAGAAGTCTTTCTGAATAACAAGTCCCTCCATGCTCATCTCTCACTTTAAGGACAAAACTATAATCACTGCTTCCCTCACTCAGTGGAACTGCTTACCCCCTTCTGTGCACCCAGCCATGTACTGCACCTATCAGGCGTTTCAGTGGTATGTAGCATTGAGGGCCAAAATCGACCAAAAGGGATACCACCTAGGCATTTAACTATGCAAATAGCATTTGGGGGCAGTTGCAAAGATATTTTAAATCCTATTCTAGGGGCGGGCAAAATACGGCCTGCTGGCTGCTTCCAGCCCGCCAAGCACTTTCATCTGGCCCACGGTGTCCCGCCACAAATTTCACCCTGCCTAGCCCTTCCACCCATGAGGGTGGGGGAAGTGCCACGTGTACACCCCTAACCCCCAAACATACCCTATGGCACTTCACTCCCACCCTCGTGAGCAGAAGGGCCCAGCCTGGCCAACACTCAGCTTCCAGGTGAGGCTGCTGCTGCCGCTAAATCAGCTAATTAGATAAAACCCCCGGTGAAGCATGCAAGCTATGCAGATGTTGGGAAGCCAGGTCAAACTGACGTGATTCCCAGGGGCGACGTGTCGGGGGTGCACGTGCACCCCCTGAGCGCAGTGGTGCACCTCCTGCAAAAAGGCAGTCACTACTCACCACCCCGCCGCCGACATTGCCAGCAGTGTCTGTAGGTGGTCCATGATTCCTGCTGGCCACTGCTGCCAGTGTCAGTGTCAGCTGCAGGTGGTTGCCGAACCTTGGTCAGCGCTCACCACCCCAGTGGCGGCAGCGTCTGCAGGAGCTCCCCTGCCTACCGCCACTGCACTCCCACAACAGCATTCCCACTGTCGCTGTGCACCCCCAGCCGCCAGGAGCACTCACTGTTCATGGTGATTCCTCTTCTGGTAAAGCAGTATTTCCCCCGCCCCCCCCATATCTGTCAGCAGCCAATGACTATAAAAGTGCAACCTCTGCCCTGCCCCCCACAAGAAAACACCAAACCAGGGTATCATCCCATCCAAGGCAGTGTCTATCTCACTAAGCCACAGTCCTTATTCCCACTGTTTTTCTGTTCCCAGAACTTCTTGGCTGCCAAGTGGATTAGCTTCAGTTCGAGGAGTGGAGGTTGCCCTATACCAAGGGTTTTCAAACTTTTTGGATCAGTGTATCCCCAGCTGAACGCGGCGCCTGCTGTGTGTGGCGCATGGTGGTGCTCCGTCCCCACCCACCCATCTGTACCCCTAGGGCCTTCTCAAGTACCTTCAGGGTATGTGTACCCCCCAGTTGACAACCCCTGCTCTATACAACGCCTAACCCATGTCCTGCTGGTGAGGGAATGTTGCTATGAACTGAGAGGTACAAACTGAAATCTTCTCAGCATGAGGGAAAACAAGAACGTGGGTCTCCCGCTCCCTGGGTAAACATCCTTTTTACTAGGTTACTGAGCTCCTCTTTTGGTACTTTTGCATGTTTTATACACTTATGTGACTTTCTAGATGTAGGGAAGGGGGTAAGACCTAAAATCTGTGTAAGTGGCCAGAAACACTAATTATGCAGCCAAGTTAGCTGGGTAGGTTTTACTTACCTATATAAATGTGGAGCTGGATTTGAGCTTTAGACTGCTACTTAGATGCTTAATAGGTGGATAAGTCTGGCTCTTTTATTCCATTAAAATTAGAGAGAACACAGAACAAGCTCTTGATTCTCATGCCAATCACTCAAAATGCACTACTTATCTTAAATAGGCTGTCACTCACTGCTGGATGACAATATACCAGAAGTAAACAGCCCTGCTAAGAATTTGATCACACCCTCACACGGTTTGCTTGAATAATACAGGCATGTGCTACAGTCTGGACCCAAAATATCTAAACCTTGTGTAAAAATTGATACATCTTGCAAGCCTTATACAAATGAAGAAATTTCCTCAGACTTTAAAATGAGGAAGCAGTAATTTGCTTGAATTCTGAACACTGAGCAAAAGAAAATGTTCCCTTAGTATTCTGGACCTTGCAAGAGACAGAAGTACTTACTTGGAAATTTTCAAGAAGGCCTACAGTCATCCACTGTCAAAACCAAAGAAGTTTAGATAAGTTTAATAAATAGCCAGTACTTTCAAGTGCTTGAAAGAACTAGATCTGTTGAAGCCATCTGTCCTGAGTAAAAATAAATTTATAGCATTCTTTTCCTTCCTAATTGCAGTAGAATCATTTGTTTCTTGCAGCTTAATCTATTCCCTGAATTTTGCCAGTCTAATGGTTTTGGAGACTTATTCCCAGAAGATGTCCAGCACAAAAAGGCTCAGGGCATTGCAAGCTACTTACCAGCATGCCACAAGATGATGCTGGAGCCTTTACCCCTTGGGAAGAAGAAAGGGATGTCGTTTTCTTGCCTATTCAGTCCTTGGCCTGTCTGTTGAGACTGCTAACAAGGGAACCAATTAGTACTACTAGATGTTTATGAGAGTCTTTTTTTAGACTGGGAACCACAACTCACTTGTGTATAGTTCTTAAAACATCTATGAGTGATGAAATAGAAGGTGTTTATAATGCTCAGTGTTCTGACCCCTGTAGTATTTTGAAATGGTTTTGCAGCTTTCAGTGACAGTGTGGTATTGGGGATGGTGCTGTGCCATGTTACTCAGTGAGTGCAACATGTAGCTTTGGGCTATAAGGCTAGGGACAGACATTACACATAAACTATTTTAAGTGATCAGAAACTGGTTTAAACCTGTAACGGAACAGATGTTCATTGCACATAAATCTGTTTGAAAATGGCTGAAACTGGTTTGAGATAAACCTGGGTGAATGTAGTATCAGACTTAACTGATTTGGGTCAAACTGGTTTATGAAATATATGTCCCAGATCCCTTGCTGATTTAAGAAAAACTAGACTTCCCCAGCATCCCAACACGTTCTCTGGGCTGGGAGGGGCTCTCTGCTCCACAGTGGGGCTGACCTCACCCCTCTGCTCCCTGGCCAGAGCTCTGTCAGAGACTTGCAGGCACAGAGCATCTTCTTGGCTTCTCCCTGCTAAACAAGGATTATTCCCCCTCTCCCCTCTGCCTTATGCAGACACCTCACCATTAGCTAGCAGACCACAAGCTGGCTATGGGAGCTGCTGTAGGAGGTGACAAAGCCAGACAGGGTTTTTGGAACTAATCAACAAGTAGCTTAATGTCCTTCCTTAGAAAAGCTGTTTAAGAAGAGTTCCATTAATTATTGGAGAGTGGGCTTATTTTCTTAATGGGTTGATAAACACTGAGTTAGGGGTGATAAATATTCCCTGCTGGGCTGCTGGTGGTGGTGGTGGGGGAATAATAAGAGTGTCCTGCCAGGGCCTGTCCATGCCCCGCTCAGCTCAGCACTGTGAAATGAAGGGAGAGCTGCTCTAACACCCCCTGGCTTCTAGTATGAGCCACCGCATGTGCCTGCATTTCTGGAATGAAAAGGGAATGTCTATCCACCTGCAAACTGGTTCAAGCTTTGCAGGTTAGACTAACACAAGGGTGCCTCACAATATTAACTCATATTTAAAATACAGAGAGACTAAATTACATCAATCTCACAAGCTGACCCTGGTTCAGGTTACTAAAACTGCTGGCTTCATGGATATATTTACAGTGTCAAAGCACTGTGCTAGGGGGTGCTGAAGCGAAGCACAGAAACGCACAATCAAAGGTTGGAAGGAAACCCAGGGGGCATCTGCTCCAACCCTTTTGCTTTCTGTTTCAGGTATGGTAAAGCTATAGACAAAAGTAACAATTGTACTAATATCAAAGGATAGTGGCACATGTTATTACTAGGCACCCCTAATGTCTCCATGATGCTGTAGGGATACAAATGTAGTATAACCACTCCAACTTTAACCCAGCTTTATTCAGGGTCAAAATTAGGGCAATTCTGCTACTTGGTATTTCTACAGGATCCTGCATAACAATGAGATCATAACAGCAGCTGTGTGTTATGAAACAGTAGCTCTCCCTTCCCTTTAAAGGATCTAAAATGCATGGTTGTCCACACCCTAACTAGCAAGTTCCCAGTGTGTCATCAAGGTCCCTATATTACATTCACTTTGATAGCTAATGCATATAGAAGGGACATGTTGTGTTTCCTAGTGTGGTCCTTTGATGGGGTAGGAATACCTTACAAGGCTACAGACATTTAATAGATTGTAGGACCTAAAGCTGGAAGGGGTTGTGATAATTTATTCAGACTTTCTGTGTAGCAAATGACTTACAACTTTCATCTCTGCTTGAACTGGAGCAAGGGTGTCAAACATACAGCCTGGGGGCTGGATCCAGCCTGTGGTGTCATGCTATCTGGCCCAGCAGACTACCAGAAGTTGGGGGCAGGCCTGGGTCCTGTTGGACATGGCCATCAGCAGAATGGGAGTGCAGGAGGCAGGAATAAGGGCGGTGCTGACATAGCTCTGCTTGCCCTGTGGCTGTTTGACTCCACTGCTGCTTGATGCTGCCACTGGATTGCCTGGGATGAGTTTGACATCTCTGAACTAGAGCATATGCTATAGAAAAACACACAATCTTAATTTCAATGTTGCCAGCCATGGAGAATCCATAACTAATCTCATTAGTTGTTCCAGTGATCTATTACCCTCACTGTTAACAATGTGTACCTGAGTTCAACTAACAGTCATTGGATCTTGTTACAACGTTATCTACCAGGTCCAAGATCCCTCTGTCATCATCTTTCTGTTCCCCAATAGGTATTTACAGATTGGGATCAAGGACCCTTTCACTTTCTCCTTGTTAAACTAACCAGACTGTGCTCCTCCAGTCTCTCATTGTAAGGTATGCCTTCCAGTCCTTTAATCATCGTTGTGGCTCCTCTCTGAACTTAGAAGCAAAAAGACAGTAACTAATGCTCCTCTATCATTCCTGAGAGAGTCTGATGACAGGAATTCAAAGCACCTCTGGTTTTGAACCAACATAATTTGTACTTTCCTCCTGTCAGCACTGATAGAGTTTTTAACAAGTAATTACTGTAGGCGACATTTGCCCTTCTCTCTGCACATTATTAATTAGCAAGTCAAGTAACCTACCAGAAGTGAAAAATGCTGACAACTTGCACATAAAAATAAGTTTGTGTATATTATTTTCACATTAGGCAATCAAAAAATTATACTAAATAGGTTCCTGACATTAGGAAGATTATGAAGAAAAATCCAGAAATCTGAAGAAACAGAAAACAGCCAAAAATAAATTAAAAAGAAAAGAAAACAAAAACAAGCAAAAACTAAGGTTTGATTTTACCCAGTCAGTATTGACTGGTTCCAGTTGCACCTTCTTTGCTGATGCCATACCTCACCCTGGCAGTGAGTCATTGTTTTCGGTGTAAGTAGGGATTTGTTTTCAGTATCAGCAGAACAGGACCACTGTTTTGCTTCCATAGACGGCTCTCAGATGGCGAGGTTCTACCATCTCTACTCCTGCCGAGGAGAACCTTCCTTTGGGAGCCTTACTGAAATCCATGAGTAGTAACAGATACCATGGAGGGTAGGGCTAGGATTAAGAGTGACCTAGACAAATTGGAGGGCTGGGCCAAAAAAAATCTCATGAGGTTCAGCAAGGAGAAGTGCAAAGTCCTGCACTTAGGATGGAACAATCCAATGCACTGGTACAGGCTGGGGGCTGATTGGCTGGGCAGCAGAAAAGGACCTGGGGGTTACAGTAGACAATAAGATGGGTATGAGCAGTGTGCCTTTGTTGCAAAGAAGGCTAATGGCATAATGGGCTGCATTAGTAGGAGTGTTGCCAGCAGGTCAAGGGAAACGATATTTCCCCTCTATTCAGCACTGATGAGGCTACTTCTGGAATACTATGTTCAGTTTAGGGCCCCTCACTACAGAAAAGATGTGGACAAATTGGAGAGAGCTCAGCAGAGAACAAGAAAAATAATGAGGGGGTGGGGTACATGACTTATGTGAAGAAGCTGAGGGAACTGGGCCAATTTAGTTTGGAGAGGAGGAGACTGAGAAGGGATTTAATAAAAGCCTTCAACTACCTGAAGAGGGGTTCGGAAGAGGATGGAGCTAGCTAGACTGTTCTCAGTGGTGACAGATGACAGAACAAGGAGCAACAGTCTTTAGTTGCAAGAAGGGAGGTTTAGGTTAGATATTAGTAAAAATGTTCTCACTAGGAGGGCAGTAAAACACTGGAACAGGTTACCCAGAGAGGTAGTGGAAGCTCCATCCTTGAAGGTTTTTAAAACCCAGCTAGACAAAGCTTTGGCTGGGTTGATCTAGTTGGGGATGGTCCTGCTTTGAGCAGGGGGTTGGATTAGATGACCTCCTGAGGTCCCTCACAACCCTAATTTTCTATGTTCCTATGATTCTGTAGACCACACGAACAGTAGGACTACTGTGAAGGTAAAAGAATTTGCCCCAGTCATTGGGATGGGTGACACCAACTCCAGGAGAAAATTTCCTGGGAAGTATATCCTAGTTATGAACTAGGATCCCCTTGTGCTAGGAGCTGTTCAACCTGAGATTACAGTCCCTGTACCTAAGTGCTTACAATTTTACTGTAAAATTTGAGACAGATGGGGAAGCATAAGGAGAAAATGAAATAATACCAGTCACCATGACAGGCAATGATCCTAGCACAGCAATTACTTACTGTTTTGCAACTTTTAATTTTTAATCGGATTCTAGTGTCTTTGCGAGGAGTCCATGTGACTCAGATGCAGGTCATCAGATTCTATTCTTAAGGTTTTGCTTAGTGCCACTTTATCACACCACTTCAGCTGAGTCTTTTTTTCTGTTTTGAGTTTACTTTTGCTTTCTAGTTGCATGCCCACAACCTTTAGTCTCACATTAGTTCTCAATAACCAGTTCAGAAAGCAAGAAGTGACTCAGCAGGGCATTTTAAATAATTTAAATGGTTGTCATTTAAAAAGAATTACAGATTGGACGTCTGAGTTTCAGCAGATCAATAACGTTTGAATCTAAAATTTTGGTTGAGTTATGACTAATTTCTCAATAATAAAGAAATAAGTGCATGACAGTTTAAAACTTCCTACTTCTAGTGGGCTTTCATCATGTACTCACCTCATACAC
Source organism: Gavialis gangeticus (assembly GCF_001723915.1). Lineage (NCBI taxonomy): Eukaryota > Metazoa > Chordata > Crocodylia > Gavialidae > Gavialis > Gavialis gangeticus. The sequence continues at coordinate 170,433,208 of NW_017728992.1, forward strand.
TTTGGTGAGGAAATAAGAAAGGACATGACATCTCGTAAGAGTGAGTGGCAAAGTAGTGAAATACCTCATTGCTGATGTGAAGTATGAAGTAATCTATGTTTGATGTAGCAGGAGAAAAAAAAAAGGAAATCACCAGGTAGGAAACTGGCCATTGTCTGCTTTTATATGACATTCATGAATCAAAGCTGAACAAAAAATTGAGAGACAGGCATGTCAGTGGAACCCTTGTGTCTCTGGTAGTTTCTTTCACCAAAAGAAACATCCAGTTCACATCTCTAAATGATTGGCTTGGCTTGTATTTAGAACTGAGCAATGATTTTTAAGGAAATATAAATTTGTTTAAAAAGCAGTTTACTAATTTTTCAATCAATTTAAACGGCATTTTTATTTTATTTTGGAACTGAATAAATTTAAAGAACTCCCAAATGAAAAATTTCATTAAAATTTTTGGTTAACAAAAAGTTTTGTTCTGACCTACTTATTAGGTTTCATTTGTTTTGCCTAAAAAGGGGAAAAAATCCATTGTTTTATGTCAACTTAAACCAATTTCTTCCCCTGATTTTTCAGGTCAGGTACTTAACCAACACATCAGGTATTCACACAGTTCTTCTTGTATTCACTGCATAAGCTTTAAAATGTTGGCTGCTGATAAGCTGAACCAAGCTTTAGAAAAAATAAACAAACCTTGAAATATCCCTGCCCTAAAATCTGCTGGAAAAGGTGGTTTAATGGACCAAATTCCATGTTCAAGATACCTTGTGATGTACATCTTTCCTGCAGGTAATCTGAGTTCTGTATGTCTTTTGTATCATAAGCAAAAATGTAATGTTCTTACTGCCATGCATGGACATTTAAAATCACAGGATGCTTTTTGTAAAAGGGTCATTTGTCCAGGGACAAACTCTCTCTTTTCTTACTGTTGCACACTATGTTGTTCATTGCTTGACTGCCTTTCTGTATTTCACTGGGGGTGTTTATATAGAGGTGTAAAGTGTTCTGGGATTGAGGGTAGTATTATTCTGTGAAAATATTAATCTACAGGCTAGGGTTTTTTTGGACATGCCATAATTTGTTTGAACAATGGAAAATTCAGACTTATTATGGAAGTAGTTGCTTATAATATTATTTTATATTCATAGGCATAGATCATAATGTCCAGCCAAAGGCTGTTCCAAGTTTTATCAGCCAGAGGGTCACCTAGGGACTGTTTCAACAAGAGGGGACTGTTGAAGTGATTCTGTACTCTGACTTTACTTTCTATAGTTGCAATAAGAGTTGGTGGGTGCATATTAATGTGACACGATAAATGTTGATACACATTGTGTCAGAGTTTATTGCTCCTGAGCTCTGTGTTTATATATGCGTCCAGGGCCACAGCACATTGAGCCAGGTCAGAGTAGCCCTGGCTGGCAGGGGGTCTGCGAGGTCAGCCTGCCAGCCCGAGGCTGCTCCAACCCAGCTCAATGTGGTGTGGAGGGCTGGCTGGGGCACAAAGGTGCTCCAGTGCAGGGCTAGCTGACAGGCAGCCCCTGCACTGAAGTACCTTCATCCCTCAGCCAGCTGTGTCAGTACTTACACATGCAAAAAAACTCCACCGCAGGATAGTACTTGTATTTACAAGTACTAACCTGCGGTGGAGTTTATTTGTTTCCTGTAGCCTAATAGGGCCACACGTGTAGACCCTGAGATGTTTACTGTGGAGCTAATTAGGCAACTCGACAGTAAACATCTTGCACACTAAGAGGTAAAGCAGTCTGGCATAGAAGTGCTCATCAAGTAACTAAATGCAATGCAAATGGTGGGCTTACTGAATGGATCTCTACAGGCACAGACAGATGTAATGCAAGTGTCTTATAAGTGATAAAAATGAAGAGAGACAATACATGACTCTACAGCATTATAAATTGGCCTGAACCATATAGAAAAAAATGACCCTGACTGAGACAGAAACATCTCTGAAGCATTTCCTTATGAAGCATGTAGATTACTTTTTTTTTCCCTACAAGTGTGAAATATTTCTTAATTTCAGAATCATGCCTGTCCCTTGCTGTACTATTCTCATTTTCATTTTAGAGGTTGATGCCCCATGTCATCACTTTCAGTACAGTTATCGAAGGTAAATTGCCTAACTGAACATTAAAATTATGATGCTGGCATCTTCATTACTACTGCAAGATTGTTTGGTACTTACTGAATCAACTAAAAATCAACTTTTCTCCAGTGGGTATGGGATCTATTTCTACTGATGCCTCTAGAAAATATAAATTAGCAACTGCAAACAGGAATGGGAGCTAATAGTTATTTTTAAGGTCTAATGATGATTAGTTTAATTAGCTAAGAAACTGAAAGGAATAAGCTTATTTCATCAAGATAGAAGCCATGTATAATCTAGGGCAGTAAGTACAGTATTTGCATGCCACCCACGATAGCAAAGAGATCATGATGGGTGAGCAATAACAGGTATATAGATTTAACAAGAGAAGAGAGGCTGAAGGAGAACAGAAGGTTAGGGTGCAAGACAAGAGGAGAGAAGACAAATGGAATATGAGACTAATCAGGTGGGGCAAAGAACAAGGAGACAGTGAAGAACAGCTAACATCTGTGGATAATGAAGGAGAAAAGGGAAAGGACTGTTAACAAGATTTAGCAATTTAAGTGTACCTACCCTTCACCTCTTTGACAACAATAAACTATACCATGCAGTTAACTGCATGTAAACCTTGCAAGCTAAAGTACTTTCTGCTCATTGTGGATATTAAACAACCACCAGTACTCTGCTGTAAGAGTAGCACTTTACCGCACTGTCCTTAGCCAAACTTCCCCCCACCATGCTACATGTTGGGGGATAGATACCCTCCATCCCTAAAGGGATTACATTTCAGTGGTGTGGTTATAAGTCTTTAAAAAACTGTGGCTACCCTCAGAGAAAAGGTTTAGACATGTGTGTTGCCTCTCAGAAGAAACACCATGTGGACACAGTACTTCTACATAAAACTGAATCTCCTACAACAAATAACCAGGATTTTTTTGACTCCTTACAATGCCCAAACTGTAAAAATTATTTAGCGGCCTCCGTGGGAGTGAGGGGAGGAAGAGGAGGTCATAGATGGAGAATAGGACTGCTGCAGAGCTCTACTAAGAGTAGTAGAGTACTCTCTTTTCAGAGTCACCCAACAAACCAGCTAAGTTGATGCACCTTGATCCCTAGTCTGTGCTCAGTCAGGTGTAGAAAGAGAAGCTACTGGGAGTGGTTTGCATCCCTAGGCTTCCTTGACATATGTCCAGGGAGTATCTGCAAATAAATTGCATCTTTCAGTCTAAAATGTGACATTCATGATGTAAGACAGAATTTAGGGCTAATCCTATCAACCAAAGAAGTTTCAAAAAAACCAAGATTGGGCCTACAGTTTCTACCCCTAGAAAATAATGGAGTGAATCATTGTCCCATCAATTGTAAACAAAAAGGAGTAGGATCCCATTCTACAGTCAGACCATGTTTCAGAGGAGACAGTCTTCTGAATAGATTCTGTTGTTTTCTGAATGAGGAATCCCTTTGCTATTGACTATACTTTGGCTTCCTAGCATAAAGAGCAACTAAGTCATAACAGTAGTAAATGGCTTGCTTATGATAGTTCTAAAGAAGTTCAACAGCAGCAAAATACCCATAAGCCATTGCTTTTGTAATAATATATTAAGATCTGTTCATTTTCTCTTGTTTTTGACATGTGTTCTAACTCAGTCCCCAGTATTACAACCACATCAGTCAAAGGCAAACTGACTACATTCAGTTCAGCATGAAAAATGTAATGTAGCTGCCCAGTAAATTATTCATGGTAGCTATTTATATTATGTAATTCCTATACTTACCTGCCTAAATGTATACTGACTAGTTTGTTTGTCCTCCAGTTTATTCTCACAAATTATTTGCATAACAAAGAATGAGAAAATTGCTTTCTTTCTGTTTCTTCTTTTTCCTGGTCACCATGGTAAAGCTGAAAGATGTATATAAAAGGGCAAGCGGTCAAAACAGGAGCCTATCCAAACCCCACCTTTATGTGGTAGCCACTGTCCTGAGAGAGACTAGAGCTCAGACTTAGGGTCTCCATTGCTTAAAAGTCTTATTCTAGTCTAGAACTTGAGCTGAAAAGCTGTACTCTAACCAAGCCTAGTGACAAACTGCATACTCTGTGGCCTGAGCACAGACAAGGGCTTGAAATACAGTGGACGGCAGATTACATGTACATATAGATTACAATACCCATATGTGTGTTACTCTAGCCATAACTGGTTAATGTTGTAGGAGTTTTAACTGGACGTAGCTGCTAGTGGGGCATTTTCCATTAAGGCTCTGTAACTAATTCCAGTACATTTTCAACATTGGTCCTCATCAGCCTGTAGTGGGTCACATAGGCAGCCCTACTACAGAAGGGGCTATGGAGAAGTCACAGCTATTTCTCCTGCTTTCACCTTACTCAGGGGCAGAGGGTGGTAATTCTCTGGAGTCATTATTGATTCTAAAATGAACATGGGCTGCCAATGTGAGGATGCAGTCAGCAAGGCTAACCGCACCTTGTCATGCATCCACAGATGCATCTCGAGCAGGTCCAAGGAGGTGATCCTCCCCCTCTATGCAACACTGGTCAGGCCACAGTTGGAGTACTGCATCCAGTTCTGGGCGCCGCACTTCAGGAGGGATGTGGACAGCATGGAGAGGGTCCAGAGGAGAGCCACGTGCATGGTCAGGGGGCAGTAGGGAAAGCCCTATGAGGAGAGGCTACGGGACCTGAACCTGTTCAGCCTTCACAAGAGAAGGCTGAGAGGGGATCTAGTGGCCATCTATAAACCTACCAGGGGGGACCAGAGGGGAATGGGTGAGGCCCTGTTCCCCCAAGTGCCTCCCAGAGTAACAAGGAATAATGGTCACAAGTTGCCTGAGAGTAGGTTCAGGCTAGACATCGGAAGGCAGTACTTCACTGTCAGGGTGGCCAGGATCTGGAACGAGCTTCCAAGGGAAGTGGTGCTGGCTCCTACCCTGGGGGTCTTTAAAAGGAGGCTTGATAACTACCTAGCTGGGGTCATCTGAGCTTAACTTAGTAGGGGTCATATGAGTCCAGTATTTATTCCTGCTCAGGGCAGGGGGTCGGACTTGATGATCTGCTCAGGTCCCCTCTGACCCCACATCTATGAATCTTCACACTCACAACAGCCAACACATTATGTCATTCTTTGTGCCAGTTCAGTTATGTGGGAGAGCTGGTAACTGGAGCTAAAGCCCTGCCCATTCCCCATCCATCCCTGTCTACTTGTCCCAGGCTGGAGGCATGAAGCAGTTGGTAGCCCTCAAAGGGCATAAGTAGAGTACTTACTTCCTTGTGTAACCACATAGCCCAAGTCACAACATAGCCCCATGAATGGATCTGAGAAAAAAATATAAATTGAGTTCTGTGCAGACGTTAAAAACCCCTTAACTTTCTTCACTAAAATACAGCATCTGCCCTTGCAGTTGAGATACGCTGCATATGAGTCCTCTTCCCGTTTAAGTGGTTCTGTGCGTGCGTGCATGTGTGTTCTATATATAGTCTATGAAGCACTTGGTTCTGAGATAAAAATGTAAAGCGGCAGTAGTAGAAGCAGAAATAATTTATGATCTTCAGCCACCTTGGCTGAGAAGCCAAAAGTGAGCTGTCTGCATATATAAAGCTTTACACTTCTTTAAATCAGGACCCTAAATAAAGATGTGCAGTTGTGACAGTCCTCGGAGGACTCTGGTTCCAGAAATCAATGCAAAGATATGCACTGCCTAGGAAGTAAAATATCTGGGATAGAGTAATTTTCCCTGTAAATTTGATTTCTGTGTTACATCTTCCTCTTCCTTTTCCCCCCACAGAAGATATGATAGTAACCAAAGCCTACTTAATATGAGCATCCAAAGAAGATTGGTTGTTAGTTTAACCTAGACAGGTAGTGATTATAGTTAATGAAAGTTCAAGCTGTGTTTCTGTGTTGCAGATGATGAACAACAGGACAGCTCCCTCAGGAGCTTGGCTCTGAGATGCACTGGCCTTCAAGAATGCTCCTTACCTGGCAGGAAAGAACTGCTACTAATACTGTAACCTGCAACAGTATGCATAAGTTATATGTATATGATTTACATATAATCTAGATATGCAGTAATCACTCTTCTCTACCCTTTCCTGTCTCTTTTGGATAGCTAGCAGTGACAGTTCAACACAGTTCTTCCTGTTCCTTCAGCATCTGAAATGGATATGTGTGTGGTCTGAGCAAGGGTATAAAGCAAATAGTTCCTCTTCTCCCTCCCTGTTGGCTCAAGGACTAACAGAGTCAATGGATGCTCTCTCTCGCGCACCCCCCACCTCTTTCATTGGCCCAATTCAGCAACCTTCCCTCCAATTGTATACAACAGGACTCTTACGCTTCTTAACATAAGATTGCAGGCCGTAAGGCAAGAGTGTATGAGGACTGAAGTTCATTTGGCAGGCTGCACAACTCTTGAGGTCAGACTCTCTATTAATAATCTTCCTTCTTTTCAAAGCTATAGTTCCTCAGTCTGCTGGCAATAGGGCTTGAAAGGTCTATATGAACCACTTAAACAGCAGCCAGAAGCAGCAGCATTTCAGTACAATCCAGTATTGATTTTTTGTCTCTAACCCCTTTGTTACTAAGACTACTTTCAATACTGTGTGCTGTGGGAATCTTGAAGTTTAAGTGAACATATTTCAAATCTCAATAACTGTGTTCTCATTTGATACTAGAGGCAAGTTAGAGTGAATGCATCCTCTAGGCTTCTCTGGCATCATGCTTTGGAAATTCAAAGAACAAAGCAACATATGATGATGTACAATGATTTTACTTTGTTTATTTGCAGGACCCTCGATGTTGTCTGAGATTTGAAACATGGCATCTTTAAGTCAGTATGTGCAATATATTTGGCATGGGTTACACACAGGGGGTTAAGCAGAAAGATGGATAAAAAGCATAAGGCAGGCTTATCTGCATAATGAAATTACAGTGCGTTGTAATATGTTTTAGCTAATATTAGGCTAAAAACTCAGGGTCTTCATATGGCTAATGGCTGCAGATGATCCAGATGTCTCATTACATCTATGTGGGAGTTCTTCATCTGTGTAACTGGTGCCAACCACCTTAGTCTACAGAGAAGACACAGGCGTTGGACACATTCTTTGAGTGAGTGGAAGAGGAGACTGACTTGCCTTTGAGACAGTGTACAGAGTAGGGGAAAGGGTGACCTCTTTCTCTTCACGTATTCCTGTATCAGCATACCCATGCATGGGGGAGAGAGAACATGAGCAGGCTTTGCAAAGTAGGAATTAAATGGAGAGTGGCAGGGCATGAGGGCAGTCTTGACTCTACTCGCACCAGGTCACTAGAGCTGAATCAGCACAGGAGAGAAAAAACAAACAAGTTAAACTAACTGGGTGCTTGGTAGAGAGCTGCTGTAAGGAAGGAGGGAGGGAGTCAAGGAAAAAATGTGACTTACTCTAATTGACTCAGTTTCTTCTTTAGGTGGCTCCTTCGACATGGAAAATACTTGATGTCCCTTACTGAAGAAAGGCATAAAATCTTGGTCTCCTCCTCCTTACTAATTTCTGATCAATACATTCAGAATTTCCCCTTTTTTCTTGTCATGCAAAGGATGAAAAGACGACAAACAGATATTGAACATAGTCATTTTCTTTCTACCAGTTTGCATGTCCCTTTTTCCTTTATATTATATTTTACCTTATATAATATAAGGTAAACACACACACACTCACATTTTCAGGCTTCCGCATGTCCTTATCAATTTCAGAAAGTCTCACTGAATGCACGGCAAGTCCTTGAAGAAAGCAGCGCCAAAATGTTAGGAAAGCTACTTGGCATTACTTATATTTTAATGCAGTTATATTGATTAGTTTGTCAGATGCTGCTTTATGCTCGATTTGAATTGAATTTAGTTTTCTTCTTCTTTTTTTTTTTTTAACTATAAAACCACCAACTCAAGCTCCCTTTTCAATAGGCAGACTACAGTGGGAGAATCATGATTAAAAGACTTTATTTACATTTCTAACTGATCAATATCTTTTAGATACTTCTAATGGGAAGAATTGATTTTTCTCTCTACAAAAAAGGATTTAATCAATTTTGCTTCTGGAAATGTTTTATTCAACAATAGCTGAATTTCCTTGTGTACAAATCAGTCAAAGTAGAGCTATTATTGGAATAAAGCAGCTTTCTGTGCTGATAAAGATAAGCCTTTTATTATTGGAATAGAAGTCTATTGATTTTTTTTTGAAACATTAAAAGAGCTTACCATCATACAAACTCCTGGATAATATAAAGGAAAAATGTCATTAAAAATTCACTGCAAATTTTAGCAAGACATGATCTGGGTTGCTTTTGCTAGGAAGTGCATGTGGCTGGTAGTTGTTCTGAACTAAACTCAAAATGACTGTTATATCAAAATTGCAAATATTTGAAATTTTTTTGTATTCAGCTATTTTGGAGGCAGCCTGTGATCCACTTATTTCTCTAGCACTACACCTGCACTCAGGAGACCTGGATTCTCTTCTTAGCTCTGCACCTGGAAAGTGTATCCATTATATAGGTAGGTGAGGGAAACATTAGTTACTTCTTTTGCCAAGTCTTTGAGGTCGACTGATAGAAATCAATCAAAGAGATAGGCATTACTATTATTATTCATGCTAAATAGCACTTTACACCTTGAGCAGTACTTGCGTAAGAACGCCAGAAACCAGGTACAGATTGTGGTCTCACATGTTGTCCAGCTGATTTCTGGAAGATCAGCTGAATATTCTCTTTTGCACATGAAAAGGTAGAAGAATCTGCGCATAAATGAGCAAAACCTCGTGTGCATTTTATTGATACAGTGAGTCTGCAAAACTATTTCACTCTCTAAAGCCATGTTAAAGCTCAAATCTTCACAGTGAAAATCCAATAAATACGTGCACTCTTTATCAAGTTTCCAGTACTTGGACCAAGTAAATAGAAATATTTCTGCTTCTAAAATAAATATAAACCAGATTACTTTCAAAAAAGATTTGTCTTGTCAGTTTTTATGAAAGGGATGCAAATTAAAAACATTAGCTGTTTCAATTAAACTTACAGAGGAAGAAGAAATGTCTCACTTCACAGCTGATTCCTGACCTTGATAGAAAGACACAAGTTCCATGTGATCTCACATATTACTTCAAAATGTTAAAAAGTAGGGTTCGAGAAAGAAGCAGTAGCAGTAAAATCTCAGCATTTATTTTAGGGAGCTTTTTAGATTTTTAAGCTGATAGATTTTCTTATCTATACATATGCTACTGTCTTAACTTCTTAATTGTCAAAAATGTATCCAGTGGGCTATATTTAATCTTAGTTCAATTTTCCTGCCATCTGCAAGGATGTAACAAAATGGGTTTTATACTGTCTAGAATAGTAGTACTGAAAACCCCCATAGGGGGTAGACACTGCAAAAGAGTAACAAAGGTCATCTTTTCCCTGTCTGGGAAATGAAGTAGTGGCACTCCTATACTTTTACTAGAGAAAATGCTATACAACAGGGCTTTTAAGGACCAAAACTAGGTGTTCCTACCTTGCCTGAGCCACGGAGCATCCTTAAAGCCTGCCTCCTAGATCAGACCCTACACAAAATCAGGAGAAAGGAGGTAGCAGCACTGGTCTCATGGTTAGAGCACTTACCTGGGTTATGGGGAAAACTGACACTTAACTCTGATGGGTGGAGTTTCAGTTTCATCCCCCTCCTTCCCATTTCCTATTGGCCAGCATGGTGGCTCCTAGCTTAGGTATTGTAAATCCCACTGGAGGTGCCTAACACTACCTGTGTTCTCTGTGCATCCTCTACTAAAACTGGGCACCGGATTCCGGGCAAGGCTTCCACTAAGAAGCACGATCTCACGATCTCTAGGAGTTAAGATTGTATCACCGAGCCAGAGTCCCCTTTGCAGAGTTGACTCTTGTTTCCACCAAAGTCATTAACATAACCCCTACTGACTTGAGTGGGTGGAGTCATTCTCTAAATAGATGTGAGGTGGTAGCAGGTTACTGAAAATAATCCTTATTACTGGATATGTTGTTTAGCAGTAAGAAGATACAACTACTCAGATTACCAAGTACATCTTAGCAAAGGAATAAGACAACAGTGATAACGACAAAATTAACTTTACATTTTTTTTATTTTACACTTGTACAGAACACCATTACTATTATAATAAGGCATCAAATGCACTATTGAAAAGCTCACATTAACTGTAACATTTTGCCCTGTAGCAGTTCAAAATGCAGGTTTACAAAATTAAGTCAGTCATTTTCCCAGTTGGTAAACATTATTTACTACAGAGTTTTAAAATAATTAAAAAGATTAAAAACTGTAAACATATTAAAACAGCAACAACCCAGAAGGGCTTTCCAGGAGAGAGCTTAAAATGATTTTCTAGGCTTCAGGTCTAGCATTAGAGGATGGCAGTGAGAAAATAAGGCTGGCTGTCCCTGGGTAAACAGGGTGGTTACCAAAACTATGTAACAGAACCAAAGATCATTTTATGATGGTCCTCGTTTTGCAATACTCCCTAGTAGGCTTTATGCAGTTTAGTATTGCTCACCAGTTTCTAATTAAAGAAAGGAAAAAAACAACCCCAAACTACCCCTGTGGACAAATGGGTAAAACTGAGCTGCAGGTTAAATTCTAATTTTGATTATTCTTAAAGTCAGCTTCTGACCTGGACAACATCTGCAGGCCTGGCAGTAGTTGGAGAGTAAGAATCCCTTTAATAGCTTATGCAGACTACCTGGATCTTAGGTCTGGCCATGCAAGAGAGAACTGGTAAATGGGAAAGATCTGGGATTAAGCCGAGTCTTTGTCCACAACTTATCTTTCGACTGGTCTGTCTTTTAGTAGAGGGTGGCGGGCACATCCTGATTTATTGTCCCAGTGCCTCCCAGTTTTACTCAGCCTCCTAGATCCAGCTGGGAAAAATTTGGTATACATGTAAAATGCCAGATTTATAAACCCAAATAATGGAGGCTCCCATTGACCTTGGCAGGGTATGTGGACAGTGATGGTAAACTTCCCCAGGCTGCCCCTTCTCTTCCATTAGCTCTGAGCAGGAGCACTTGAGCCACCTCTGCATAGGAAGGGGCGATTCACTCGTCATGCTGTTTAATCCTTAGACCTTGCTGAGACTTTCTGCTTGGGGTTAGAGGTTATTTTTGTGATGTGAACATTTATCCACTGTGATGTGGATGTGAACAATTGGATTGAAACTAAAAACTACTGGCCACCACCAGCCATCAGTAACAGGTTTTGGTCTCTAGCATGTTGTGCTACATTAGAACCAGAGACCTAAAAGTGAAATGTTTTATGAGCCCATCATTCACTCCCTGCAACCTGGGATTGAGAAAATGTCATAATACTTTATTTCCTACCCCAGGTGCTCCCCCCTCTTGAAAGCCTCACTTTCCCTTTTCTGTAGTAAACAATATTGTAAAAGAAAGAAACCATGTAAACTACATTAATTATGTTTTTGGATTTCCCCGATTTTGCTGTGTAGACTGAGGCCATTTTATTAGCTTTTCTTCCTTAAAACATTTATGGAAACCCTGAGGATTCTTGAAAAACCGTTCACTCATGATTGGTGACAGGATTTTGCAAAGAGTCAGAAAACTTCTCACATGATACAGTATGGAAAATATTTTCTTTCCCAGTGCTAACAACAAACATTAAGGCATGCCATGGTTCTTATAAGGGATTTGGGAACTTTATAGCTTCAGCTACTGTATTTTTGTGGCTATAAAAACATATTCCAATTTTACATGTAGGTCTAATTAAAAACAATAAAAACAACAGATCTGAAAAATTACTAGCCTCTGCTTCAGACCTTTTCCAGTGTGATCAAAAATTCAGAGCAATTAATTTCTGGCTAGAGGCCTCACATCAGACTAAGTGTGATGCACTGCATGTGCCCATGGAGGCTAGCAACTTTCTGCACCCTTTCAACAAATGGTCCCAATCGGCCAGTGGAAAAAAGCCTGTTTAAGCTTTGCTGGATGGAGCTTCTCTGTAAATGTTAGCTTCTGTCCTAGGAAGCTCAGATAGACAGAGGCTATGGAGATACAGTAGTCTTCTGCCTTACCCACCTCCTACAGTGTAGTTTCATTGGGCTTCAAACCTGGACATATAGGGCTAAGTAACCCCACTAAAACACCACCATCCCTATGTAGTGGGCATCACACCCCAACTGTTAGAGGTGTAAGCAGCAGAGGAATTTGGCACCCTAGGCAGAGAGGAATTTGCACCCAAGAGTGGAGAGAAGGGAAATGCCAAGTGCCAGAGAGTTTTACAGCATATGAACTGCTATTACAGCTGCTGCCAGGTGTGGGCTGATACAGCTGAAAAGCAGTCTCCCCACATGGGACCATTCTGCCATCCCCTCTAAATTGGCATGCAGGGCTGGTGCTCTGCTCACCCATCCCTAGTTATGCTACTGCCAACCATCACTGAGAGGAAGCATTGTCTGAGTAGCATGCTGCTGCCGGTAAGGGCCAGGAGCAGACTGTCATCTACCTGGGGGACAGGGTGGGCAGGGAAAAAACTTCCCTACCCATATTACAGTTCTTTTTATCATCTCTGTTCATCATTCTTCTGGATTCAGATGGGCCAAAGCACCACCCTTTACATGGATGTAGAAGCTCTTTTTGATTTTTGAAATTTACTCCTGGTAAGAACTAGATTAATGATGGCACATCCACATGGCCACAGGAATGACCCCTAAAACCAGTGTTTAGATGCTTACCCTGGTGAATCCCAGCCCTCACACACAAACACGCACTTCTGGAATGTGGGCATGGCCCACTGTTCTCCTGTTACAATGGCCTTATATCTGTCCCCAAAACTACAAAACAATGAAGGAAATGACAGTCTGCATGCCATAACATTTTAAGTGGCATCTCTATTTCCGAGCCAACATTAAAGCACCAGAACAATACAACATTACTTACAAATAACGTAATATGAACAGTAGGAAAACAGGAATGAGTTCAGATCCTTCTGGCTGTCTGTAAGATGGCTGCTGTGTCAGTCAGTGGGCCTTTAGGAAAAAGCGATATAGATTCCTCCGGATGTCTAAATCTATTAACTGGGTAAACACTGCTTCATAATCCTGTGTGAATGCAAGCACACAGGATTAACAGAACAAAAAAGGCTGACCCCAGCTCAGCATTAAATACATGTCCTTCATTTAACTCGTGATATGGAGCAGCCAGAGAGACGGGTATAATGGACCTGTAGCGGATAATAGACTCCTCAGTGTTCTTCCTCAGGACTCCCTGCTTCCCACCATAACACAGGGCGATGGTACACATTACTAAATCGACAGAATGTTAACTGGTGCTAAAGTCAGAATACGCTGTGAGCAGTCTCGTGTTAAGGGTTAGGACTGTTTCTAGAGTGCTTCTTGCCTGCACAGCTCTGATTTGCCACTAAAGGGCTGGTGTGCATGGATGCAGCTAGGAGCCAGGACACCTGGACTCTAACCCGGCTCTGGGTGGAGAGGAGGCTGGGAGTAATGCATCCAGGGGTGCTGGAGAACTGAAAATAGCTCATTTTATCTCTGTGGAGCAGACTGAAGTTAGTCTAAAATGAGTCAGGTAGCACAGCCCAGAGTTCGCCCTGGTCTTAAGCGGCATAACATTGAAGTGTTCAGAGGGCCCTTAGCACAAGTTAATGAGCTTTAATGTGTGGATGCTTGCATTTTAAGTGCCCTTAGTTTGGTCTAGGTGTAACATGCAACTTCACCCATAAAGAGATGAGAAGGAAGGGGTCTGCAATCTATTTATACTAACTGAAAAACACACTGCAATATTACAGAATTAAAAGAAAGAGCTAAGGTGGCAAGCTGCTTCCCAAACATACCTAATCAGAGCACAGTTCAAGTATAAAGAATATCTTCTTATTCAGTTGTTTTGAGTCCCACACTGTTGAGTGTTCACCTCCTGGGCTTTAAAGTAGATGCTTACTTTCGACACCCTCTGCTAAGACAGCTTAGCTGTAGCTGTGGGCTACTCCGTGTTAGAGAATAGCAGTAGTCATGATCTGGACTATTCATGCAAGACTGAAGTGGAAATACTGACAGCCTGTACACCCTAGCTCTGAGGTAGCAAAGTCAAAACAACTTCAGGTTTCAGCCTCAGATGAGAGGCTGATTCCTCTGAGATGCATTCAAAATGCAAATAGATTTAAGAAGTCAGAATGGCACTTATTTGAGGGGGTTTATTTTAATAATAATTCACCATTTTTAAACCAATGGACCAGTGGGTCTTGTCAGTGGATCAGAATGTGCCCAACTGGAGTAAATGAAAAATTATATTGTTATATAACAAGGGTGACCAAACCTCCTAACGCTCTGCAGTAAACCAAAACCTCGATGCAGCCAAGGACTCTTGGACACACTCCCGGATCTCACACCACACAGCACCCATACAGCACCCCAGCACAAATAATGGTTTGCTGTTAGATTAAGTTTCTTCAGAAGCCACAATGAAACTTTCCAGGAGCCTCATGTGGCTTGCAAGCATCAGTCTAGTCACCTCTACCATGTATGCTGTTTGTTTCTTTGTTATTTCCCCCAAACAAAAGATATAAAACACAACTACTATAGCCTTCCCCAGAAGATGGCTGACAATAGTTTCCTTTAGAGTTTAATTTTTTGGCCACTGCGCTACCCATGTCACTAATAATATCACCTATCTTTGACTTGCTACAATGTATGAACTCATTATCTGTCATTCAGTGGCTGGATACCTAACATTTCTCCCTGTGACACTGACTTTTTAAAGCAGCTGATAAAGAAATAGGCTGCTAACTGAAGTAGCACAGAAAGCTATTTTCTGACCCATGCAAAATACAACACCTTGCTTTTTTAACTTCTTGGGAAACTGGAAGGGTTTGTAGCCATAGTGGATTAAAAGCTACAGCTGAAGAGGACAGATGATATGGACAACCTCACAACAAGCAGAGTCCTGCTTCCTGCCACAAACCTCTTCCAAGGAGGTACTTTGTGAGAAAACTGTTCTATCCCCATCTCCATCCTACTTAAGTCTTCAGCACTTTTGAGACTCCCAAAAAGAGCTCAATAGATGTCAAGTTATGGCAGTGTAGTTGTCCTATCAGGACAGGTGTCCAGCATCTATCCACTAAACTAACTTCACAGGAGTTAGCAGTCATGGAAGTTAACATTTTTCCCAACACTATGGATTGTAGTTGCAGTTGAACCAATGACCTAAAGAAGAAAGGCCCTTTATCAAAGCCCTGAGCCATTTAATTCAGTGCCCATTACCTTCTATTCTATATTTTAATAATCATCACTAATTATGCTATTAGTTGGGCAGAAGAGATATTTGTGGTAAATGAATGCATGATGCACTCATGCCAGTCACAGCAAGAAAAGAGGGCAGCTTAAAAATGAAAGTATATAAAAAAAAGACTGTCATCCTTAATTAAATGTCAGTCTTGCAACTTGATTATTGGTCATATCCCTTAGCACATCTACCAAGTAGACTGTTAATAAGCCTTATGTAGGCTGATACAATAACAGCTTCTAGGGAGGCAGGATGTTAGTGCTCTGTGTTGGGGTGATCCCAGGAAAGACACTGAGGCGTATATTTTATAGCAGGATAAAAGAGCATTTAAAGAACCTGGCAATCACAAATCTGTATTCACTGCTTTCACCAGAAAGTGTATCTTATATTGATTATATCATCCCTTGCATGTTTTTCCTAAGAACAAGTATCCATACAATGGAAAAAATCAATTATAAACTTTAAAGGAAAACCTTTCCTGTCAGGCAAAAACTGCATTACTAGCTATCTTGAGCTGTCCTTGCTTTCCGAATAAAACTTCCTTTTCTGTACAAGTGCTGCCTGAGAAATCACGACCACACTAATTATCTACAGCCAGTGCATCCTCTTCCACTAATGATAACTCCAGCGTGTTATCATTGGGGCCCGATTTCATTCTGAAATTGAAAGACCCATACAGCCTTGCAGACTCCTTGGAGGATGCGAATCTACTCCTCCTGTACAGCTCCCCTTTCCACATAGACATCATTAATAAACTGGACAGCACCACGCCCCCCAGAGTTAGGAGACACAGACCTGCGATCACACACCTATCCAAGTGAGCTCCGATTCTAGCGCTCTCGTTCTCCAGTCTCTCCATCTCCCTGGCAGCTACAGTGTTAGGATCCACAGTCACATCTCTGGGTACCAAATAGGAAATAATCACTAGCAAAATTCCACTAACCAGGAACAAGATGGCACTAACGAACCCATAATCTATAGATTTCCCTGAGGCAGCTTCCGAGGCAGCATCATCCTCTTCCTCAGAGATCAGAGAGGGAGAATCACGAACCCACTCCAGTGGGATCTCTCTGCAAGAACTGTCCTGGGCAGGGGGGTCCTGGCCCTGGCAGCAGCTGCTCACAACAGAAGGGGTGCTTTTTGGATGCTCCAGGTTGACATTTTCATCCACGTAAGTAAATGAGGTCTCTAGTTCCTGAGCGCAGCAGCAGGCTTTCTTCTTGTCTGCCTCCTCGTCTCCATCCAGGGGAGGTGGCTGGCAGCAGGGCTGGGTGCTGCCCAATGCTTCGGGACACGGCCCAGAGGCGAAGGAGGTAGGAGTGGTGCGCACAGGTGCCTGGGTGGGACCTGCTAGGGCTGCCCTCTGTGTGGACTTGCAGTGCCTCTCGCAGCAGAGAGCTGCCACTGCCGTGGTCGTTCTCGCACTCCCGTTGCCCCTGCCGTGCGGCTCGGAGGGAGAGGCACACACGCTCCAGTCCACGTTGCTGCACAGATCGGATCGCCTGGCCTCCTTGGCGAGGTACAGCAGCTCCATGCAAGCCATCGGAGGCTTCTCCCACCAGCCAGCCGCGTGTCAGGGTGCCCTGCCAATAACAACCAAACGAGATCATGGCACGGGAGATGCTGATCACTGCACTCCTCGCTCTAACCCCTCTCTGGCCCACCCCGAAATCCTTAAATGCCTTCCCCGTGCCAGGCGCTGCTTTTCAGGCTGCAACAACAGGGGCGAGGAGGGACCCCCAACCTCAGGATGATGCATCAAAAAGGCGGAGGGCAGGTCACACAACTATTGCAGGGAAGCACACTGATGCACATGAACTACCCGGTGTTTGCTGGGCGATGGCTCGCGTCCAGCCTTGGGAGCTCCGGCAGGCGCAGTCCCCACGAGCGGCGGCCGCAGCCCGGCGGAGAAGCCCCAGCGCGGCGCCGGCCCCCCG
>NW_017728992.1:170450777-170452960 GCF_001723915.1 Gavialis gangeticus
CTGGGCTGGGCTGGGCTGGGCGGGGAGGGGCGCCCGGCCCGGGCAGGCATCCTGGGAGATGTAGTCTGCGGCACGTCCTCGTCACCCAGCGCCCGGCCCTCCTGGTCGGGCTGCCCGAGGCCCGCTCTCCTCGTGCTGAGCTCGGCGGGCCACGAGCCACCGCCTGCCCTCAAGTCCCTTCCCACGGTTAGCAAAAGGATGGCGCCTTCGCCAGTCCGACGTGACGTTTCTGGGGCCCGTTTGAGCGAGGGGGCTCTCCAGAGCCACAGGAACCGGGCACTGCAGGAGCCCCTTGGCCAGGCGAAACACCGGCCGCCGCCAAGGCCCTGGCAGGCACCCTGGTGTCTCACGAGCCAGAACAGCCTGCCTTTAAACCTGAATCTGAACAGGGCAAACTTGAAGACCTGGAGGCCGATGCTAACTGGCATTTTTAAAAATCTTCCTCCCCAGTGAAGCTTTGGTCTCCGGGTCTTTAAGTCTGGCCTGTTCAGATTCAGGTTTAAAGGCAGGTGCAAATATCCCTGGGCAAGGGGAAGAAGAGGCCCAGGGAGTTGTAGGAGGCCCAGGGAGAATGTAGCCCAAGGGGAGAAGGCAACAGCAGTTGAAAGGACTAAAACGTGGGGCATCAGTGCCATAAACCAGTGTGAAAAGGGCTGAAACTGCTGTGAGGTAAAACTGGTTCATCTCAAAGGTGCCATCCTTTTGCTCATGGAAAGCTATCCTCGCTGTTCCCAAACGCGTGGGAAGGGACTTGAGGGCAGGGGATGGCTCGTGGCTTTGCAAGCTTGGCCCTGCTGCTTCTCCGAGCTCAGCACGAGGCGAGTAGGGCCTTAGCAGACCCTGCTGCAGGGGGGCTGAGGGGCTCGATGGTGAGGACCTGCCACAGGCCGCATCTCCCAGGATGCCTGCCCAGGCCCAGCGCCCCTCCCAGCCCACACCTCCTCCACAAGTATCAGACTTAACTGATTTGGCTCAAACCAGTTTATGCAATATATGTAAACCAGTTTGAGTTAGGAGCAGGGAAACAAAGTGAGCTATAAGTGCAAAAGTGGTCATGGGGTGGGGGTATAACAGGGCATTTCCTAATCAGTATACATAACCAGTCTTTTCATTCGCCAACCAACCAGCGTTTCAGAAAGTCGGGAGGTTCAGGCATGGAGTGGTGGGGACTAGGGTTGCCATCCCTCCTGGATTGGCCAGGAGTCTACCAGAATCAGCATCGATCTCCCAGTGACTATTGAAAGTAATCCGAGAGATGGATATCGCGAAAAGGTTGAACAGTAGAATTAATGGCATTACGTCATGTTAGAAAAAACGGAATAGCTTCAGTCAGAGTTGGCAACCCTAGTGATGACTCTAACCTCCTACAGATCCCTTGGAATCCGTAGGGTCTTCAGGTGGACTCAAAGGGTGTTTCAACATGTGCATTTTAATATGCATTAGGGTATTTTAATGTGCATTCAAGCATCACTAAACACCTGTGCTTTCTGTTTAATGCTCATTAAAATAGCCTAATGCGCATTAAGCATCACGTAAAAACTGGACATTTATACATGTGTGCCATGAGTTGGGGGGAGGGCATTTTAATGAGAGTGACTCCGAGAGCTCTCACGTGTATCAGCATCCCCATGCTGAGAAATGTTGGCGGGGTGCTTTAACTAAAGCTCTTCTAACAACCTTTAGTTAAAGTGCTCCCACTGCCATTTTTCAGCGTGGGGTTGCTGATATACAGGACACTGGATTCTGCTGGAGTGCAGTAATTACCACATTCCAGCAGACTCGATTAATTGAGTCTGCTCCAATGCACTGCAATTACAGCATGTCAGAGCAGCCTCCCTGCATGTGTATAGGAGCCATGTGCTCTTTAGTTAATGTGCATTAAGATAGGCTAATACACATTTTCCTAGTACCTCACAATGGAGGTACTAGATTTTATTTGCATTAACTAAAGTGCATTAATGCATGTGTAAATGTGCTCAAAGATGTGCATGTTTAGATGTGCTATGGGACTCTTCAGCCTGGAGAACCGCAGGCTCAGGGGGTACCTGGTGGCAGCCTATAAGTACATAAAGGGTGTGCATCAGGATCTGAGGGATCCTTTGCCAGATGACAAAGCCAACATATTTAATAACTTCTTTGCCTCTGTCTTCCTCAGTAAGGACCAGAACTGCCACCTCCCTGCT
>NW_017728992.1:170453948-170459617 GCF_001723915.1 Gavialis gangeticus
GAGGGAAGGTTTAAGTTGGACATCAGGAGGCGCTACTTCACGGTCAGGGCGGCTAGGGTCTGGAACCAGCTTCCAAGTGAGGTGGTGCAGGCTCCCACCCTGGGGGTTTTTAAGAGGAGGTTGGATGACCACCTTACTGGGGTCATTTGACCCCAGTACTCTTTCCTGCCATGGCAGGGGGTCGGACTAGATGATCTGCTCAGGTCCCTTCCGACCCTAGAAACTATGAAACTATGAAACCTGTTCACCAGAGCACCCCAGGGGATAACAAGGTCCAATGGTCACAAACTCCTGCAAGACTGTTTTAGGATGGACATGAGGAAAAACTTCTTTACTGTCCAAGCCCCCAAGGCCTGGAACAGACTCCCCCCAAAGGTGGTGCAAGCTCCTACTCTGGATACTTTCAAGAAACATTTGAACACTTATTTTGCTGGGATCCTTTGACCCTAGCTGACTTCCTCCCCCTTGGGCATGGGGCTGGACCCAATGATCTTACGAGGTCCCTTCCATCCCTAATGTCTATGAAATCTATTAAATCAAAGGCCTATGATGAAGAGTAGGAACCCCCCTCCTCCTCTATGAATGATTAGGCTAAAACAGTTGAAGGGGAATCTCTATGAACTTATCCTTCCCTAACTTGTCCTCTGTTCATGGATAAAGATGGTTTAGGCCACAGGCATCAAACAGTTCTACACTATGTTCCCCCTGGAGACATGTGGAATAAATGCCTTTAGTGTTTTATTCTTTATCTTTTGAGGAAATGGTGTAAGGAAAGAACTATGGATTAAATGAAATGGCAAACTCTGCCCAGGGAGCTGGTTGTAGCAAATTTGGGCATTTGTATACATGTTTGTACCACAGTGCTGGGTGCTTTTAAAAGCACCTGGAGCTACAGTGCATCCATTTGTATAAACAGGGAAACGGACATCAGTGCTGAGAAAATGTTGGCGGTTTTGAACTAAAACACATCGAAGGTGTTTTAGGTAAAAAATGCACTGCTGCCATTTTCTCAGCGCTGATGCACATTTCGCCATTTATACAGATGCATGTGACACAGCGCTAGGTGCATCAGCTTGCATGAGGAGCAGACTCAATTAATTGAGCCTGCTCAGATGCACCGGAGCAGACACATACATGTATGTGTATAAATGCTCTACATGTCTGAAACAGGCGTGAAAATGCAACTAAAACATTTAAAGGAATGAAAGGGCCTATTAGGAAATTGTTCAAAGGCCTAAATTAACACATGCATGCAGAGTGCCACACTTATTTTAGGAGAGACTTCAAATTTTCATTTAGGGACTAACAGGGTAGGTTTGTGCAGATATTGGGTATTGGCAAATTTCTATGTTGAAAGACTAGAATCTCTTGCTTTTCCCTGTGGTTACAACTAGCTGGTGATGTGGCCTGTGCACCTCAGAGGAGGAACTCTTGTTGGCCTCTCATGCAAAGTGATCGGGGAGTGGCTATGTGGTAAGTAGGCTCAGGCTCTGTGTGCTTATTGTTAAGAGCTATTATAAAGAAGTGTCAAAGCAAGCCATTTTCAGTGAACAAGAAAAAGAGTTTTATTGGAACACGAACATGGGAAGTAGGCAGCACATTCCTGAATGACAGCTACTAGAGCAGTAGCAATTACCATCTTTTCTAGCATATCACATATACCCATATGTGCCTAGTTTTCAAAGACAGAATGAAGAAAAAAGTGATTTGTCTAGAGGCATGGCTAAATTCTGACTGCAAGGGATTTTACTACATGGCTGAATCCTGACTGGTGCTGCTCAGGTAAAAGCTAACTTTTTAACCCTCTTGCAGCCTCTGTTGAATTGGCAGCAGTTGTTGGCTGCTTAGCCAGAAGCTCTTGCCCGTGAATGCCATGTGCCCCCAGAGGCTGGGGGGCACAGCGAGCTCCTGCAGGCAGCAGCGGTGCTGTTGGTGGCGGGACCATGGCGGTGGCAAGTGGGGAGCTCCCCCTATGTGTCGCCAATGCTCTTGCCAGTTCCATGGTGGCAGTGAAAGGGTTAACTCTGTAGCTCTGACCCTGAAGGGTGAACTCTTACCCTCCCTCCATGAGAAGCACCACAGCCATTTTACAGTGTCTCCATGCTTCCATTCCTCCATTCAAGCTTAGACAAATTAGCTCCCACACTTAAGACCATTTTGGAAGGCTGATTTTTGGGGAAAAGGGGCAAGCGATATGTGGATAAATGTGGCTTTTTTTTTTTTTGCATATAGATTTAGATATTTCTGCTCTACCCTGTGGCCCCAAAGGGAGGTGGGAGTAAGCGGAGGCCTTTTCTCTCTCATCTTGTCCCGCCTCCTAGCTCCTGTTGAAGTGCACATCAATTTGTCACTAGTCATTACTATCCCACAAAGCAAAGAGAACGTATGTTTCTCTGAAGCATAATTCTTCCTTAGTTTCTTTCCTGAGGTGAAGCATCTTTGCCACCCCATATATAAGATTTACCGGAAAGCCACATTTCAGTCAATGATGATGTGGTTTGATTTTTCTCATCATGGGAGCTAGTAAAGAGTTAACAGTATTTCTTTTCTTTTTTTAAGAATATATTATTGTTGCCAAAGCTCTGAGGTGTGGAGGTGGTAAAATGAATGCATAGCAACCCATATTCTGCAAACACAAATACAGCTGCTTAACAGATTAATCAAGCAGTGATGTGAAGTAAGCAACATTTGTCACAGAGAAAAGAAAACATGGAGTCAGAAGCTGGAGCAATGGACACATAATCAGAACATAGGACTGAAAGGGTACTCCTTGGTCATGGAAACGGGTCCCTGCTGTTGCAGTCACCAACATCATATCATCCCTTTCGTGAACTCCTAATGATTATGATGGTAGCCTGATAAGAGCAGGGACCAAAACCGCGCTACAGAGAACTCACGCTGGCAGAAGGAATCTACTACTGCATCCAAATCCAAGAGACTGGCAATACATGCAGGGACTCCCATTCCCCATTTTGGCTGATTTATGCTTAGTGCAAGAGTGTGGGAATGACATAACTGTTTGAAATCCATCTGTGCATCTTCTATATTCTCAGTCTTACAGTGGGCCTGACTACCCTTGATGATAAATGCTACCCTTAGTGATAGTGGCTCTTTATGAGGTGGAGTGCAGCACACTGAAATTACACTACACCCCAGCATGCTGCTTGTGCAGGGACTCTGATGCATTGCTATAAGCATAGCCCATAAAATGTCCTCATGGCAGAGGTATTTCCTCACATGGTGGTCGTACAAGGTCAGCAAAACAGAAAGAGCCTGGTGCATGTCAAGCCCAGCCTAAAGCTTTCTGATGGTTCTTTTTGCATTAGAGTATGTACCTCATGCCATCAGGATTGTTAAATTGCCCAGGGAGAAAACAGGAAAATTTTAAAAACAAGAAAAGAAATACTGAGACTTGCATGTAGGATTATCAAAAATATTTTAAAGAGCGTGAATGATACTGAAGATGGAAAACATCTTTATATAAACTGCAAAAGAAGAAAATTATACCATTTTTGTGCTTTGAAGGAATCAACACTCCAAAGATACCTAGCAAATATTTGGACATCTCTTGACTAAAAGAAGCATCTAGCATTGCTTGCTGTTTAAAATACATTACTGTGACACATGTATTGATTCATAAAGGAAAAGTAGATAAAAAAGCAATTTAGTTCAACTTTGGTTGCCTTGCTAATGCATATCCAGATAAGCAAATAAAATCCACAAGCAAATTTATATCTGAGGGGAAGGGTGTGAGTAGAGAGGGGGGAGAGAAGTATGTGACATGGTGCACCAGATCTGTCAAGGGGGAGTTAAATCCTTGCTAAGTGCTTCTGCTTCCCATGCCTGAGCAAATGACAACCCGGTTGGGATAATTAGGGCCTCAGATTGATGGCAAATGAGTTCATAGCTGGGCTCAGAATAGAGTAAATGGATTAAATCAGAAAGTACAAGAGACATGAAGGGATTAGGTACATAGAGACTCTGAAAATCTGAGCTGGCGTCTCTCTTCATCTTTAGGCACTGAATACCTTTAAAAAACCCAGGTCTTAAGAGGAGCAAGAAGAGGACAGACGTAAGTACTAAATAAATTGCTGAAGAGGCTCCAAATTTGTGAAACGAAGGTTTGATTTTGTTTGCTATAAGCAAGCTGAGCTAGCTATTGACAGAAGCAGGACTGACCCTGGGACTGACAAAATAAGGCCTCTCGACTGCCAGGCAGTTTAGGCATAAAAGGAGAGAAAACCCCATGGGGTGGGGGATTAGCGGCAGGGAGCAGTGGCAGTGCTGCCATCCTTCCCTGCTGCCACAGCGACAAGCCCCATGGGGCAGGTCAGAGCTGGGCCACGACATACCTCTACCATAGCCAGAGCGGAGCCAGAGCACCCCCCCTTCCCTCTGGGCAGCCGGGTTGGGGTCACGCTGTGTCCCCTTCTCTCTCCCTCGGTGGGGCTGAGCCATGCCCCCCCCCCTCTGCCTGGCCATGTTGGGGCTGGGCCACGATCCCTCCCACAGCAGGGTGGATCAGGGCTGGTTACAGACCTTCGTCCCCACAGGACCAAGTTGGGCCAGCCCAAGCTGCCTTCCACCACACAGCTGGATCAGAGCCAAGCTGCGCCCTTCTGCCTCTGCACGGCCGGAAGTGAGACTCACTGGTCCGTAGTTCCCAGGGTCACTTCTGGAGCACTTTTTGTAGTGGAGTGTTATGCGAGCAACTCACCAGCCCTGTGGCACAGAGGCCATTTGTAGTGATATTTGTAGTGACGTACGATTGCCAGCAGTTCTCCAGTTTCACCTTTGAGATCCTTCAGAACTCCCAGGTGAATGCAATAAAAATTGACGCAAAGATTCATTTAGCTTCTCCGCTATGGCCCTATCATCCCTGCGTGCATCTTGTACACTGCTCATACTATTTAAATGGGACTCTAAAAGTTATGATTTACCCTGTTACCTACTATCCTTTTCAAGAAGGTGTGGAATCTGAATGACATCCCTCTGGGGTTGTGCCAATCCAACCTGGAGGCCTTCTGCACCTGTCAGCTCTCCCCCAAACCTTTTACACTTGCCATTCCTTTCTGCTCTGTGCTTTTACAATGGTCTTTGGCCACACTCTTCTCTTCCTTCAGGCTCTTTTTTTTGCTCTCAACACCAACCCCAAATGCTCTTGCTCTGGTTGAATGTTTTTTTCTCATTGCTTCCTGGGGACATGAAAGTTGGTTCTGTCTACATCTTCAAATAGCACTACATCATAAAATACTGCCACAAGACCCATGTTTTTCAGACCTATACACTAGAATATGACCTTACTAAGGCTGGGGCTGCAGTGGCAGCTGAGCCAGCCTTGGGAACAGCTGCCGTTGTTTCACTCCCTGTAAGCTGGTGCCTCGGCCTGATGCCCTGGTCAAGTACCTGTAGTTACATTACTGTAAAATGACACTGCATTCATATTTATTTGACTCATCACATCCCACATGTAAACCTTTTATTTGATTCACCACACCTAAATATGTAAACAATTTCCCAGAAATTGCAAATTTCCACATATGACCACCAATGGAAAACTGGCAGGCAGCTGAGAGGTGCAAGGGCCTCTGCAACACCTTTCAAGGTAAAGCTGCAGACCTAATATTAATTGTCAATGAAAATTATTAGATTTGTGTGCTGCCAATACA
>NW_017728992.1:170459628-170462967 GCF_001723915.1 Gavialis gangeticus
CACCGTGACCACGACCGTGAGCTTGGCTTGCCAGCTCCTTGTTGCCTGACATTAATAAGAGGTATTCCATTTGCATATGGTCTGGAAGATGTGGAGTGCTCCATACATCTCACTGGGGTGTTAGCTGCAAGATCCACTTGGTAGGGGGCCTGAAAAGCACCATTCCAGCAGATCATTGTGTGCATAACAGGAACAGAGTGCAGCATGTCTCAAGTCAATTCACCTGAACAGGTATAAGTCTGTTGCTACACTCCCCCTTGGCCCTCCCATGCCCTGAGGGAACAGATACTCCTATTATTTCCAACCACTGTAGCTTCTGGGGAGTGGGCCAATGACATAGGGCAGCGGTGTTCACGGCTTTCGTCCTGCAGGCTAGATGAGGTCCCAGGACCTCATGCCACCTCTGCCTACCCATTGCTCATCTGGGATCAGCTCTGAGGCCTTGCATGACTTCTGTCCAGCTGGGCACGGCCCATGGGCTTCCCACAGATCTGTTGGGAATGCCTGCAGGCTGGGGATTGAGCACCCTGGTATGGAGTACAGACAAGGGGGGTGCCTGGGGCCTTAGATCTAGCTTTGGATGCTAGATGCCATGCACAGTCATGGGTGGCATGATCCACATGATAGATATTTTCATTACCATCACACTTCATCTCTGTGATTATTCAATAAATTCCTTATTAAATCAGCAGACTGAGTTTTAGGCAGCTGAATGTTTTATAGAGGTTGCAGAATGCAAATGATGGAATAGAGCAGGGTAAAATGTGGTACCTAAAGACAAAATGTTAGGAAACATTATGAAGGAACACACCTAGCAGTCAGAGGCATTGCAAGAGAGGACAAAGGTAGCAATAAAAAAACCAGTAAGGAATTTACTTTAAAGCAGCCTGAGGGGAATTTAAAGGACAATGATAGTGCAGAAAACAAGAGCTGGACATAATATCATGAAGTAATAGCTTGTCCCATAAATTACTTGTTTTTCTATACAATGATCCTGGAAAAATAAATGACTTACAGCAGCTATAATACTTCTTAAGCTTAGTACACATAAAAGTATGGGTGAAAGGAGAAAATGAAGGCTGCAGTTTCTGACAAGCCAAGGACACACAGCTTTCAGTAAAATATATATTCCTGGTGACAGAATGAGGTTTTATAGGAATTATCAAGAATACTAGGCAAGGGGATTGTAGATGATCGGCAAAGTAGCAAATATTGTTAACAACAGCTGGAGCTGTGTTCATATTATAAAAGGTAATGCTGAAAATGTATTCAAATAAATCTATACCCAGCAAATGCTTAATAATAAATAAAAATAATACAGAAGGGTGATACCTTGTAGATTCATTTATTAGGAGAGGCATGAGCTTTCACAGGCTGTAACTTACTTCAATTAATAATATTTTCTCTCACACAGGATATCTCTACCCAGAGACTACAAAACACCTTTAAACATTGGGAAATTTCCATTTTACAGCTGAGGAAAAGGAGACAGCTCATGAGATTCATCAAAGGTCAAACATCAAGTCACCACCAGAGCTGGGACTAAAGACCAGGAATAAGATATTTTCCCCCACTCCTTTAGCTTGTCTCACGTAAGGTAAAGAAGCTAAAGTGATATAAAAGAGGGGTGGAGGTGGGAAGGGTGCCCAGCTTGAGGAGGATTCTCCACGTGCTAGTGGTGTTGTAGAAGGCAGCCGTAAGGGAACCCATCTTCAGAGGCTTCCCTCACAGAACCTAGCACAGAAGCAGGGTTGAGGTTGGTAGGACCAGGCTGAGATGGGCTCAGCACACAATTCTGGGGAGATTTTGGGCAGTG
Source organism: Gavialis gangeticus (assembly GCF_001723915.1). Taxonomy (NCBI): domain Eukaryota; kingdom Metazoa; phylum Chordata; order Crocodylia; family Gavialidae; genus Gavialis; species Gavialis gangeticus. The sequence goes on from NW_017728992.1 coordinate 170,461,445, forward strand.
CTACAGCCCATAGGACAGCCCAAGGAAGCTGCTCTGTCTTAAACAAAGCTCAGGGCTAAGATATACAAGGATACTAACCAGCTCTCAGCCAGTCCAGGATCAGAAGGGCACAAAGTGTAGATCCCAGTAGAGTTCCTTGGTCTTTTTGTGTTCCCTGCTGCATCTCTGTGCAGTGCAGAGTTTCATCCAATGTGTTTAATGCTGGCCCTATTGATGTTGGGAATTTTGCCACTGATTTCACTGAACCAGGATTTTACCCAAACCCATCTCACTGCTACTCAATTGCCCTGGCCACTGGATCTTGATAATATTCTATAGTGGAAACATGCTGCTGCGTTGAGGCTGAAAACAAAAGAAAGAAATGGGATGTAGTAAAGTAAAACTAGAGAAGCCGAGAAAAGGACATTTTAACCTAACATAGGTCTTTGTGATACTTTTCCAAGGGAAATGGAAAAAGTCTTTCTTAAAATATTGAAAACTAGGTTGAGCAAAGTACTAGAAAATATACTGTAAAGGACTATCCTGTCCTGGTCAAGATGTAGAAGCTGCTAGAACATCCGTTCTTTTTCCATCTTTGATGAGAATTATTTGTCTCTGCTTGTCTGATTTTAAATGGGTGCAATCAGAATGTGTGTAAAAGCCATTTTCTCTAATATTGCTGAGATAGCAAACATATAAAAGTCCAGCCCACCCCCCGCATTTAGAAAACAGAACATGGAAGTGATTATGCATGTCTCCCACTAAAATCAGGGTTAATCATGCAGATCAGAGCCTCATACAGAAATGAACATTCAAGACATCCAAAATTGCTAAGGTTAATTGAGTCTCTCTAATGTTAGTGTTTCTTGTCTTAATCTTAACTCTATCTTTTAAAGAAATATCTACAATTCATGTTCTTTGACTGTATTTACATGGCACAATGCAGTGCTTGGGTACTTCCCAAATAAGGTTATTCAGGCCGCGGTATGTCTATGCTACTTCTGTAGTGCTCCAGATGATGGCTAGATAACTATATTTAGAGATTTTCTTTTAGGAATTGGCTTGTAGGTAAAGTAGATATAGCATTAGAACAATGGTGCAGGGGAACGGCAAGAGTTAAGTGGTTTATAAAAGCCTGTTTGTGACAAAGTTTCCTTCAAGGCCCAGTGTGTCTGAAGCTAGCAGACAAACAGACTGGGAAATTTGCACATTGCTCCCTGAAAAGCCATAACGAAGAAAGACTTGCTGTATTGGTGCCAGGTCACACTGCAGAGCTGCAAAGGCCCTGGGATTTCTGGTTTTGGTAGATGGACCAAATTAAGAGGCCAGGTATGCCTGAATTAAGACACTGGTAAGTGACCAAAATATGCTGTTTGCATGTGATGGGTTTGTTGGAACAAAGGAATATGCTGATAGAACAGAACATGGACTATGGCAGCTGAAAAGTATGTCTGTGTGATAAAGGTGCTTGCTGAAGGCTCTGTGAAGATTAGGAAATGTGTTTTTCTGTATTTGTGTAGATATTAAGCTATAAGTTGTTGCTA
>NW_017728992.1:170467967-170470224 GCF_001723915.1 Gavialis gangeticus
TAGGAGGCCAGGTATGCCTGAATTAAGACACTGGTAAGTGACCAAAATATGCTGTTTGCATGTGATGGGTTTGTTGGAACAAAGGAATATGCTGATAGAACAGAACATGGACTATGGCAGCTGAAAAGTATGTCTGTGTGATAAAGGTGCTTGCTGAAGGCTCTGTGAAGATTAGGAAATGTGTTTTTCTGTATTTGTGTAGATATTAAGCTATAAGTTGTTGCTAAAAGCCTAATTATAGTTTAAGATGTAGTGAGGCCTTGTATAAAGTAAGGCCTAGTAAATTTAGCAAAGCCTAGAAGTAGCAAGGCCCTGTGGCGCAGTTAAAATTACCTTATCAAAGGAATGCAAGGCTTGTACTGCTATTGGTCAGTCTAAGGACGGTTGAAGTAAAAGGAATCTGAGTGGTCATACGTTATCAGTGTCCTTCAGAAGCTATAAATTAGCTGACATATTTGGAAACCATTCAGAAGGAAGATGCAGCTCTGTGAAAAGGATTAGTTAGCTGTTGCCTGGATCAGTGGGCCTGAGGACCTCGAGAAGCCCAAGAACTGCATTCCAGGGTCCTTCCTGGTATCCCTCAGACAGAGTTGCTTGGGGACACCTGACTTCGCTGAAGTTTGTGGAAAGAGGAACTTGCTGTGTATCAGGCATCAGAGGGATTACCGATAAGTTACCGACATGAATTGCTTTTGTCTGTCATCATTTGTCTTGTTACTACGCATAGTTGTGTTTTTGTTAAGTCAATAAATCTTTCTTACCTTTCCACCCCCGACCACACTCTCTATCTAAACCCTCCTCAGGCGGCTGGGACAATGGACAGCGTGATGACCACAGGGAGACCAACCAACAATGCCTGGAAATGAAGTATCATCAGGAGGCAAGAATGCTAAAGGAAGGATTTAAGAGCAGCAAAAGGTCCCGGGGGGGGTGGGGGGGGAGGGGGAACCTGAGGTCACCATGGACAGAGTACACACCACCAAGCCATCTCACCTGCCCCACAGCGGGGGGTGGGCTTCAGCCCTCAACCTCCAAGACTGCTGACATTCAAGAAAGAACCACAGGGTGAAGTTTGCATATTGGCCAGGCACACCTTTCCTCTGTGAACCCTGGAACTGGTAGATAAATAGAAGGGGGGTGGTATTTTGTTTGCCTTGCCTGCTATCACTGTGTATCAATAATATTTGCCTATTATCAAATGGAAGAAGTCATTGTCAGTCTGAGGGTTTGAGTCCACCTGGAATAAGATATCTGGGTCATAAATGCAGTGCAAACACCAGAGAGTGAGGCCAAAAGCATGTCCTGCCTACCTACCCCACTCTGCATGTACCAAAAACCCAGAAATGGGGTATTGCGCACACTGCTTCTCTTGAGCAAGTTGAAGATAGAGGCAGGTTTTGAGAGCAGAGGCAGGTGTGCTTCACTGCTTCATGTATGGGTTTAGCATGTGCACAGTAGAGGGGGTGGGCATGGCATGCTGCAGGACATCATTCTTGACAGTCCTAGGAATACTTGGGGAGTTGTATACAAGTGGATTTGGGGGAATGATGGACTCTCAGCAAAGGGGAAATGCTCTTATCTTGGGAACAGACAGTTCATTTCCAAGTAGCTAGAAAGCCACTCAAAGGTGCTGAAATTTTTTGGTTTCTTTCCCATAGGTGCTTTCCTGCAGGAGACAACACAAAGGACTCCAGCAAGAGACAGAGCTATTAAGAAGGCCAAGGCAGAAATGGAACTCAGGCTAGTGTCCAGAATTAAGGACAACAAAAATTCCTTTTTCAAGTACATTGGGAGCAAGAAGGGGGCACGAGGCATTGTAGGGCCCCTGCAAGATGCAAACAGTAATCTTGTGGCTACGCCAGACAAGAAAGCTGATATTTTTAACAGTTTTTTTGCCTCTGTTTTCTTGAACAGGGACCGGGACATCCCACCTACCAGAGGTAGGGACAATCTCGGGGATAGCTCTGTCAGGCCTTGGGTCAGTGCAGATGTAGTTAGGGATCTTCTGGAAGGGCTGGACATTTTTAAATCTGCCAGTCCAGATGCCCTCCACCCAAGGGTGTTAAGGGAGCTGGCAGGGGTCATTGTGGAGCCCTTGGCCTGGAGGTATGAGCATTCGTGGTCATGTGGCCAGGTGCCAGGGGATTGGAAACTGGCCAATTTTCAAGAAAGGGAGGAGGGAGGACTCAGGTAACTATAGGCCCGTAAGCCTCACTTTGGTGCTTGGGAAGATCTTGGAGAGAATCATCAAGGAGCA
>NW_017728992.1:170470235-170470450 GCF_001723915.1 Gavialis gangeticus
CCTTGTCATGCATCCAAAGATGCATCTCAAGCCAGTCCAGGGAGGTGATATTCCCCCTCTACGTGACACTGGTCAGGCCGCAGTTGAAGTATTGCATCCAGTACTGGACGCCACACTTTAAAAAGGATGTGGCCAGCCTGGAGAGGGTTCAGAGGAGGGCCACCTGCTTGGTGAGAGGGCAGCAGGACAGGCCCTATGAGGAGAGACTGAAGGAC
>NW_017728992.1:170471059-170482016 GCF_001723915.1 Gavialis gangeticus
CATTCCTGTCTGTGGCAGGGGGTCAGGCTAGATGATCTGTTCAGGTCCCTCCTGACCCTAGCTACTATGAAACTGTGAAACTGTGAAACAGTGCAGACTCACCCAAATTATGAAAATGTTGCAGCAGTCTTCACAGTAAGAGGACAACCACAGAGCTGAGTGGATTCTAGTTGGATTCTATTTTCCCAGTATCTTCTAAATAATCATGAATCTGTAAACTGGGTTAGATGGTGGCACTTCCTGGAAAAGCCAGGTAAACAGTTCCCTTAAAAATGGAGACAGACCAGCAGAGATATATTCGGACTGCTGCTAGTCACAGATCCAAACTCTGGGTGCAGTTTGGGCCTGGGTGCGGAAGCCAGCCAAGTGACTGTTGTCTGCAGGATATTAAAATGATGGATTAGATGGGAGTTAGACAGCTCACTGCCACAGTTCCCAGAAATTTGCCTGTCATTTTATTGTTGCTAACTTTTCCCAAATATGCATCTGTGCTCCTTTTCCGTTCATGAACAAGTATCTGTGTTTGCTCAGTGTCTCACATTGCTTTTGAGTGTAGAAATTCTCTGGTAAGGGCATCTAGGGGTGTTTGGTTTCCCTATACCTCTGCGTGAGCTGAAGCAGGGGTTCATTGTTTGTCTAGAGGAACCTTAGATATATTGATGTTGGTTCTTTCTGTTGTTAACAATCAGGCAGGAAGGTCATCTATAATTAGGTAATTTAATATGTACTATTCTGTTCATCTTACTTCTGAGGTATTTATATACATTTGTTTATATACTACATCTACATAAATAGATAGATAGATAGATAGTTAGAGCGGAGATTTTTGAAGACACAAAGAAAACCCTGGGCAAACGGTCCTGGTACATGCTTGTGAACTCTCACAAAACCATGCATAATATCAACCAAGTAAATATATTTCCCAGATGGATTCACATCCTGGGTTTTAAGGTGGCTACAAGCATTACAAAGCCAGAAATCCTCATGAAAGACATTTGTATAGTGCCATCTGGACAAGTTTTTAATTAACATGGAAAATAAAAATGCAAGAATGGAGCAACATCCCAATTTGTCCATATACATAAGCATAATTTGGAAGCAAACATTTGCATGCATGTATATGCATATAATTCCAAAGCTTTTGACATGCATTGGGTGCCATGGATTTATAAACAAGGAGTGAGAAAGGAATATTTTACAATATCTTGAAAAGAGCATATTTTTAAATTTAGAGCAGATTGTTTTGCTTCAGTAAGTATGACACTACCAGCATGTCAGTATCAGAAGATGAAGAAAAATCTGTATATGTTAAGATGTTAAGATCTGTATATGTCAGGGTGATGGACTTCTTAAAATCTAATCAAATATTTAAGATAATGTTTGAAGGTAGGATAAGGATATCAGTTCCATTTGCATTTCCTATGTTTATACATGGGCTTTATCTATTCATCTTGTACTTGAATACTACCAATATAATAAAAGGATTATGATAACTCTGAAGAATGAGTTCTTTCCCAAATCTTACAGTACACTGAAAAGCATGTTCAGCTTATTTACCTGTACCATTTTAGAATCTTGGAGAATCATTCTAAGTGATTTGTTATTTACCCATTTCCTACCTTGGTCTTCTTGTGATGATTTAAATCATCAGAAATCAAACAGCCATTTTTGATCAAAAGGGAACCCAAGGTGATCATGAACGATTTTACAGCACATTCTTAACCTTGGTATTATGGCCAAATTCCAATATATTTTGCCTGCCTGCTGTAATATATATATACCATCACCTTCAGTTTGATATAGTATTCTTCATTCCTTTCCATGTTCTGTTGTGGTGCACTGTTAAAAATCTATCTAGTCCCTCTCAGTGGTATGATGTAACCTTTTAATTAATGTTTCTAAAGGTTTTTTTAGATCTTTGAATGAAAGTGAAAGTCATGGTTAAACAGAGGCAATGTATTTATTCCTTTGGAGGAAATAACAGACAAACTTTAGATGCATGAAGATAAAACCAAAGAGGGGTAGCTGGAACATATGCTGCCAGTATGAACAGGTGCTAAATAATACAGTATGAGTAAACTCTGCTAACGTAGCTACATGAGTCAACATCTGTGCTTATAGTGAATCACTCCAGAAAATGGCTAAAAGTGATGAAAACAAATAGCCTTTGGCTCTGATATTCAGGTTATTATGAAATTGCTTCCGTGGTTCACCCTGGCTGGAAGCATCATTAGCTAAGTAATTTAATAAGTACAATATCTATAGCGAAGTCTAAATTTAGCAATGCACTTTGGGCATCTAAAAAATGACTGCTCAAGAGAGAATTTAATTTTCCTTAACTTTACTATGTGCTTTAAAGTTAGTTCCTTTTCTGTTTTAAGTAACCTGCTTTCTGCCCGCCATGAGTCCCTCCTGCCAACTCTTTGTACTGTCCAGCTTGCTGGTGCCAATCTCTCCACTGCCTGGTCTAATTTTCTGAGCATGTCATTTACATCTCTAAATCTACCAATTATTTGTTCTCAACTCTGGCATCAAATTAAAACTCCACAGCTCGAATTATTAAGGTGACCTAATGGAATTAGATGCTTAGCTCACATTGAATTTCAGTAAGATTTGAACCACTAACTCCTCCTTCTTATTGTGCTTCAGTTAGCAACTCAGGAGTTGGTTGGCCTATTGTTGTAGGCACCGTATAAACCTTTGTTTAAAAGACTGAATGAAAGCTGCTAATACACTAATTTTAATGATTCTATCTTAGTCACGAAGGACTCTGCATCTTAGCCGTTGTAATTTATCTGCTAAGGTTGTGAATTCCTCAGTGCAAAGACCTCCACGCTCCTTACATTGAAAAGCATTGCCAGCAGATAACAATTTTATGACAATTTGAGTCAGACACATGCAAAAATAAGAATGTATCATTTTCAAATACAGTTATTAAAAAAAAAAGAGAGTGAATTTTATGCCCAAATGTGATCTTGCAGACGTGAACCTTAGACAACCAAGTTTGCATTGCAACAAAGTCCTTAAGAACGTGTACCACTGAGGCCACACCTATAACTCCCTTGAATCCAGTGGGACAGCAGCTAATATGCTTGTTAGGACATGATGGCAGAGTGGTGTCTTTCTATGGCTCTAGATGAATGAGCTAGAACCCTGTTCTGGACTGGTGTTGAAGGCTGACTCCCCGGCATTAACTAGGTGCCTCCAGCACTAACTAGGTGCCTGGTTATTCAAATCAGATATGATACTAGTCACATGACTCACTTGTAAACTGTTGGCTACAGAAACTGGAGTGGTTTGACAACTCTTACCCAATGAAGCATTTGGTGTGGGTAGACTTTTTAACTCCTGGTAAAAATATTTGCATGATAAGGGCCTAGAAATGCAGAATTAAATGCACTGTCCTTACTCCAACTTAAGTTATTGTATAATGATAGTTACTGTACTTGTGTCTTAGATTTTTTGCCCACTGTAATTCAAGTCATAAAAGGAATGACTGTAAATATCTATACATTGTTGGGAATATAAAATTGCATTTGGAAATTTGGCAGCGGGGAACAGTGGCAATTAATACTGCCACCCCTCTCTGCTGCCAAAAAACCAAGCTCAGTGCAGGCTACAATCCATCCTGTGAATAGCCAAATCATGACTAGGGCAAGCCCTCTTTTCCTACTTGGCTGGATGAGGGCCGGGCTACCCCATCTTTTCCCCATGGGACAAGGCTATGCCCCCTTACCCTGCATGGCTGGTTTGGGTCCTGGCCATGCCCTCCCCCCTCCCCCCTTCTGCTGGGCTGGTTTGGGGCCAGGACAAATCTCCTTTCTCCACGCGGCTGGATCAAGGCTAGGCTGCCCCACCTTACAACTTCTCTCCACATGGCCAAATAGGGACCTGCCACTCATGCCCCAGGTGACAGATTGGTTCCACTGGCAGCCTGTGGAGGGACCAGGCACTAGCAATCTGGCCCTGCTTACAAAACTGTTGAGCACCACAGATACAGACAAACATCTAATGTAATTTTAAATTGGAATCCATGGGAGTTAGGTATTCGGGCACTTTTGAAAATTCTAATAGGTGACTATCTCCATCATTAGATCCTTTGAAAATCTGTCTTTACCTTAACATTTATTGTTGGGAATCATGGCTGGGGTCATCATAACAGTGGTATCTGAAACTGTTAGCTGAATAGGTTTGCGAAACTGACAGAATGAGTTATATCATCCATTGGAGAATGGTCATCTACCCAAGTTGGGTAGATCTACCTGTATATTCTCCTTCAGAAAAGGAATTCATTTGTCACTGTGAAAAAGGTTCTGCTAAATAGACTTTGAATTTGTGGGTTTGTGTGAATATTAGGAGTAATATAGCTACTGCAATCAATTGTTTATACATAGGAGGATTTGGATTTCTAGAAATAGACATGTGACAAAACCTCTAGGGGCCCCAGCTGGAAGAATTGTAATACTTGATTATGGGCTTTTTAGCCTAGATCTTTTTTGTGACTTGGAGGAAAAAAATCTATCTTTAGAACTAGTTTAACATTCCCAACAAGTCTGGGGAGTGCTATTAATATAGGTGTATGTAGAACATGTACATCCAAATCTGAGAGGAGTATGAATCTTCCAAACATCTTGGATGTTTAAAATTACATGGATGGCAGCATAACTCATAAATACATTTTAAACATCCAAGATGTTTCAAAGATTCATACTCCTCTCAGATTTGGATGTAAATGATCTATATAAACCTATATTAATAGTACTTCCCAAACAAAATTGTAATTTTAATTTTAAATAGGCTTTTAGAATTTAGAATTGTAATTTTAAATAGTTTTTTAGAATCCTTTTAGAATCCTTGAGAATATATATTTTCTTCTGGGAGAACCACATTGTAGGGCTCTGTATTCTGACATTGATAAAGGAAGGCAGAATTAGAAATAGCCCTACCTACTAATTTATAATTAAACTTCTTTTTCACCCCTTAAATGGAGGTTGTTCGTCTTCTTTTGCCAAAGGAACTGGGATTTTTTTATGGAAAAAACAGGAACAATAGAAGACAAAGGCAAAGTAGGAGGACCGTGATTAATTATTCGCAATCTTCTGTAGAGATGTCCTTGTAAAAGCTACATTGAGAGAAAGGTAGGATCTCAATCTACATTGAGAACCTACTTTGATTCACTAGAGATATTCCCCAGTTTAGCTGGGGAAGAGAATAAAACTCAGTAGGCCAAAGGTTTTATACATACTAGAGATTTCCTTTTGCCTAACATGGCGGCCTCAAATGAGTTCTTATAATCTGAGTGGGTGCTTAGAAAAATTCATAACCTCATCACAGAGCCACGTCTCTCTTTTTCCTAGAAAGGAGAGAAGGTGTAGTTCACAGAATATACCTGAAATGGTAATTTTACATAGCAAGTTGGGGTGTGTACAGAAGTGCTCTGTGCACATTTTACTGCAATTTAGAGCATTTTTTATAGCACTGTAAAGTTACAGTGCTCTTAAACATGACAGAAGTGCAGTGTTTGGTTGGAGGGGACCTCTGAGCCTCCCTGCACTTTATGGTCTAGGAGGAAGGGGGGACTCTGCAGCCTCCTGGGGCTGCTGGAGACTGCGGACAGCAGCAGACCAGTGGAGAAGGTAGAGCCCCTCATCCTACCCCCAATACTGGGAGTGGACACTGTGTCTGCCACAGGCTGGGCAGCAGCTCTTACCCAGGCTCACATCCTGGCTCCAAGTTCTCCAAGCCATGCAGGATTTCAAGGTGCATGTGTCCCATGCATGGTACGCCCCCCTGTTGCTGGGAGCCTTGTCTGCCACAAGGCTAGGCAGCAGCTCTTGCCTGGCCCTCCTTCAAGCCTCTGGTCCCCAGCCACTGGTCGGGCGGGGGGAGTGGGGGGGGAGCATAGCATACATGTGTGTGTGTGCACAGAGCACAGAGCCAGCCCCTCTGGCTGAAGAGCACACCATGTGCCCAGGAGCTGGGATGCGCCCTCCCCCAGTCTCATCTGGCTCAATCAGTGCTGTATCAGTTGGCTGGCAGGACTAGGGTGGGTTGGTTTTTGCAGGCTTGGCTAGCACTCCCAGACTACTCCTGGTGATGCCAGGGAGCACTAACCAAACTCACAAAGCCCATGAGATACTGGTGGTATTGCCAGAAATTTGACCAGCATAAAGAAGTTATTTGAAGTGCTATAAGTTGCTGAAGTGCTATAAAACACAGTGTTTCAAATTTAATATCTCATTTAACAAGGGTTAATTTAAAGTGCTCTACCCATTTTTAAAGTGCTGTAAAGCCATGCAGTTCTGTTAAGTCATACTAATGGCAAAAAAGCAACTTCTGTACACACCCTTGATTTGGGGCAGTAACAGACCCTAGCTGTTCTCTCTTCTATAGAGGAATTACTCTATTTGCTGGATTAAATTAACTATGCAGAGGCAATGACACTGCTGCTTTGATTGAAGGTGGTACTTTATTATGCTCTTAAATTTATGTCAAAGGTGCTCAGAGCTCTAGATGAGCATTCTCTGGTAGGGAATGTTTAAATCTAAATAAACAAACAGCCTTGTTCAATGAAGCAAACTGATTTTTCTGCAAAAAAAGAGCTGACAGCATAAGTCACCTAGTAAACATTCTTGCTTGCTTTTGATGTTAAAGATACAAAATGTTTTCTCCAACATTTTTAACAAATATCAATGCCTTGCCTTAAAAAATTAAAACAAAAACAACAACAAATGCAGTTTATGCATGCAACAAAACACAGTCAAGTAGCACAACAGGTGATTTGAAGGCAGGTAGAAACATTAGCTTAGAAGTCAAACATACTTGTGTGTATGTCGAGCGTGAAATTCACCTATATTCAAAGCACCGGTGAAATGTAAGTGCACAGAGAATGGCCATGCAGGGCTCACTGCACACCCTCCACACACCATAGAAAGGCCCTGCATAGGAAAATGTGGAAAACTTTGATGGGCGCAGAGTAGGGAAGGTCATAGAATTTATGCTAATGAATACATTAGCCTCCAAGCTCTATACAAATGGGACAAAGCTGATATCTGCTCCCCTCCCCCCAACCCCGCCTTTTCCCCCAGCCCCCTACACCCATCCCTATGACTACTTAACTGGGCTTTATATAGGTGGAGTACAAATATACCTCCAGGGAGTTAAATGTTCTGCATCCAAAAGGAATAGAAGGAGGGCAAATCTGGGGTGAAAGTAACAGAAAAGAGCTGGAAGCACTAAAAATTAATACTGGCAGAACCACCATGCTTCAGACAGCCTCACTGTTCCCATCTAACATGACCCCCAGAGCTCTGAGCATCTGAATGATGATGACAGAGGGCTCTGTCCATTCTACAGAGGACTACCCTGCATCCCCTCCCTCTCCAAAAAAGAGGATTATAAAGCAAATTAAACTTATGGATATATCTGGCTGCCCACTTGGGTTTTTTTTCCCATGTAGGGGACAATACACCCTAGGATCTTTTGGAAAACTATACTGTTGTGGCTTGTGCATATTACTGAGCAAAGTTTAGACTTATAATTATGATTTACTTTCTAGTAGGTCATAGAATGCTCCCCATTTCCCTGACAGACACACCACACTAATAAGTACAAATGTAAACCATAGCAATTTAATCTCCAGAACTGTATGGGCCTGATTCTTCTCATAAACTAAGATAAAATCAGTAGTGATTCCACAGAAGTTAGAGAGTTACATCAGCATAAAACTGTTTATATAAGTTGGCATATTACCTATCTTCAAGTAACACAATATTCCAAATATTTTCACTTTCTGCTGTTATGCTGTTGAAATCTGTATGGACTATCCACAAAACTTGGCTTTGTGACATATTTGTCTTCATCATTTACAGTAAGATTCACATTAACATTTAAGTCTCCATAAACATAGGTTTTTTATATTTAACATGAAATGTTAACACTACTGTCAAGCATGGGAATGGATGATTTTTTTTTAAGACTAGTAAATGTGGGGCTTTGACATTTTTGCAGGTGGCAAAATAATTTTACAAAAGACAGAAAAGCCTTTTTGAGAAACCTTTGACAATAGCGTTACTTACCTAACAACAAGAGATGCATATTTCTTGGAACAAAAGTTTTTTCACACTAACTAAGTGCATTGAAACTGAATAGTCTTAATATTTTCTTCGAACAAAAGAACACGTTTTGATAGTGCCTATACTCATACAACCATTCTCAAAACCCAAAGCCATCTGTTACCTTGAGGCATGATATACCTCCATAGCATTTTGCTTTCTCTCCTCTACTCAATAGACACTTAAGGATCAAGCTGAAAGTGACCCTATAAGGATATTGCTGGTATATGTAACGGGGCATATAGCATTTAGAGTTAAAGGAAAATTGCATATAGTTAAAATTTAACATGCTGAAGAGAAATAGGAATCTTCAGTATAATGTTGTGCAGAGCACGTAATCATCAGCTGCATAATTCATTTACATTCTAGATGACAGTGCCATTTCGAGCATATGCTACAATTATGTCTGCATCTTCACACAGGAATATACACACACACACACACACTCACACACTCACACACACACAGAGTAAAATCCCTGTTACCCAGCATTCTACTAGCTGGAATACTCTATTAACTGGCACTGTGCTGCTGCTGCTTTGCTGCCATCCTGCGCCGCGCTGCCATCCACCACCCTGTGCCACCGCATGCAAGCCTCCCCCTCCCCGCTTTAGTATTTTTAGATATCCAGAATTTTTACATAACTGGCACTAGGCATTCCCCACTCATGCCAGATAACAGAGATGTTACTCTGTGTGTGTGTGTGTGTGTGTGTGTGTGTGTGTGTGTGTGTGTTTATATATCAGAAACAGAATAGTTTGAACTGCTCTTATATTGCAGTTAAATGACATTGTGATTATGTCACATATTGCAGTTAAATGACATTGTGATTATGTCACATTCTAGTTACTCCACAGTGACCTGGCAGTTTCAGCACAAAGGTTTTGAAATTACATGACATTACAGCTGGAGACCATCATGGCCAGTTCAGTCCGACACTGCAGTGGCAGCACATTCTATACCTGTGCACTGAATTCATAGCTACAGAGCAAGTTGCTTTATGTTCAGTGTCAATATGCCAGTTATGGGAAAGTTCCTTTTCTTTGGAGGGTCCAGAGGTTGCATGGCATTGGGGCAATGCAATCAAATTTGGATCTAAAGTCAGTTGGTATTCAGCACATCTAAAAGTCTAGACACTTATGTCTAAATATATATCCAGGGCCATGTCTGGATTGGTAAACTAGGTACCCAAGTCATAAAAGGCAACACAGATCCACCTCATTCCCACAGCTCTCTTAAGCACCTAAATTTATTTGGCATCTATGTTTTGGCTTAGATCCCCCTCTCAGGAGCAGGTGTCTATTTTTTGGCATGCTGAAGTCTGAATGGAGGCATGCATTAGACAGATCTGCATCTAGCCTCTAGGTGCTAACTTTAGACATCCCAGTTTGGAAATGATGACTTCAGTCACTAAACAATTCTGCTTTGTTCAGTGTGACATTCACTATAGTCTTTACACTTATTCCACATCCTGGAACAGGGGAAAAGGTTGAGGGGACAACATTTGCAGATAAAACTATTATTATTTATGGCTCTCTTCCAGCAAAGCAGGTAAGCATTAGTGGACTATAAGCTCAGCACAGGGCAAGATGCACAGAAAGATTAAGGATATGTCTACCCTGCGGTATCTTTTGTGACTGCAGCAGGACATAGAAGCACTCAGACTAGCTTTATATGAGCTACTTTGGATACTAGGAGCAGCCTAGAGATGGCAGCACAGAGAACAGTTCATACTAACAGACCAAGTATTTACTTAGCCTCTCCAATGAATCTGAGTTCTACATTGCTACATTAGACCACTGCTAGTACTGGAGCTGGCTCAGGGGTTAGCAGCGTTTTTGGGCAGAGTGCAAAAAACACTTGCAACCTTGACTTGTAAGATGTTGGCATGTCAGGGGCAGATGGCGTGATGGGCCTGATCCTTGTTGTGGCAGCGCAGCCCCATCCCTGCCATCTGCCCCAAGGTGTGCATGCCAAGCAAAATGCCTTCACATGCCATGCTCTTGCATCAGTGACAGGGGTTGCTTACCCTTGAGCTAGCTCATTAAAAGCTAGTCTGGTATATCTATAATAGTCTTCAGTCACAGCAATGCAAACATATTTTAGCTTCTCTCTCAGTGAGTTTGCAGTCTAAAATTATTAAAAAATGTAAGCCCAATTACCTTATGGTAGGAGAACCCACAAGAGAAGACTAAATAGGACAAATACTCAGTGTGAGAAGCTTTTTAAACTGTAGGCTCTGACCTGTGGGTAAAGGTGCCTCCCTGTGCCTATACAGAGACCCATGGACATCAGAAGACTTTTGTGCAAGTGCAGAGGTTTTTTTCTTGCTCTGAGTTTATTCTAGGATCAGGGCCTGAGCCACTGGCTTTGTTTATATGGTAGCTAGTTTGATGACCAAGGCAATTGGCAATGCTTCTTTACTCTAGTGCTGTTGCATTCACGGGGCTCTGTTTCCATTGTTTCATAGTTTCATAGTTTCTAGGGTCGGAAGGGACCTGAGCAGATCATCTAGTCCGATCCCCTGCCATGGCAGGAAGAGCACTGGGGTCAAATGACCCCAGTAAGGTGATCATCCAACCTCCTCTTAAAAACCCCCAGGGTGGGAGCCTGCACCACCTCACTTGGAAGCTGGTTCCAGACTCTAGCCGCCCTGACCGTGAAGTAGCGCCTCCTGATGTCCAACTTAAACCTTCCCTCCGCCAGCTTGTGACCGTTGTTCCTGGTCACTCCTTGCGGCGCTCGGGGGAACAGGGACTCCCCCAGCGCCTGCTGATCCCCCCTAACCAGTTTATAACAGGCCACAAGATCCCCCCTCAGCCTTCTCTTTTGAAGGCTGAACA
>NW_017728992.1:170482412-170485500 GCF_001723915.1 Gavialis gangeticus
TCAAAAGCCTTCCTGAAGTCTAGGAAAACTATATCCACTGCCACCCCTGCATCCAATGATTTAGTGACCTGGTCGTAAAAGGCCACCAGGTTGGTCTGACAGGACCTGCCGCTGATGAACCCGTGCTGGTTGCCCCTGAGCATGCCGTTCCCTGCTGGCCCCTCCTGGATGCATGCCAGAATAATTTTCTCAAACAGCTTGCCCAGGATCAAGATAAGGCTGACTGGCCTGTAGTTCCCCGGGTCCTCTTTCCTCCCCTTTTTGAAGATGGGAACCACGTTGGCCCTCTTCCAGTCCTCCGGCACCTCTCCATTGCTTCTGCTTCAGTGAAATGTTACTTTGACAAAGGCTGTTTCAGTGCTAAATGCAAGGCTACCACTGTCATATGAAAGTGTTTAGAAAGGTGTATGAGGAATATTATTTACTCATCTTGTTTTTTAATTTATGAAATACATTTGTTACTTATCTTCACTATGTATGTATTTTGCTTTAAGTATATTTCCAATGAAAGGTGTCATGGTGAGGAACTGACAAAAATGGGATGTTTTCCTAATTGCATTCAGTAATGAAATTCTTTTCTCAAACTCAGATGTAATTCATGATTTTAAAAATCTTGTAATTGTACTCCAGTGAATATACTTTACCTTTCTCCTGGGAGTTTTTGGACTGATTACATGAGGTCCAAGATCACACTTTATGTTTTATTTCAAAATTGTTTTTTGCAATTATTCCAGCATTTTTATTTATAAAATGTCTATGCTTTATTTTTTATTTCCAAAAAATGAAAAAATATTGGCTCTGTGAAAGTTATACTTTGCAGTAATACATTTCCAAAAATTGTGCAATTAGTCTATAGATAAATTTAAGATTAATTTTCTACTTGAAATTAAAATCTGTCCATATTTACCACAAATTACACACAAGTATCAGTGCTGGGCATGACATTAGAAAACTCATTTTTGTTGAGAGAAAAGAGTTTCTGTTGCAGAAAACTTTTCAAAATGCTTTCCCCTGTTCCTTACAGAAGAGCAAATCAAATTTGTCAGATCTAAAAATAATTATCTATGACTTCGGAAGTTACAAAGACCATACAGGGCCACATTTCCAACTGCTGAGTACCAAAGAATGGGTCTAGATTGTTCAAAAAAATCATTAAATGCTTACACTCCTAAATAAGGACCAGATTTTTCAGAAATGCTCAGTACCTGATATAATTTATTACCATATTTAGGGAGACTTAAAAAAAATAATTTAGCAACCAGAATGTCGGCTCTTAAAGATTTGCCAGTGTTACCTAAAATAAATAGATGGTATCTGACTACAAGCTTGATCTTCCACATGCTAAAGAAGATAGTACAATTTCCATTAACTTCAATGGTGTAGAATTAGTCTACTTGCAGTATTCTTTGTTTTACAAGAAATTCTGCAAGCACTTAAATCATCTAATAGCATTAGATAGCTAAGGAAATAGAAAGTTTTATGGCCCATCACTACAATTTTTTGCCTGAAAAGTGAAACCAGCTATGAATAAAGAAGGCATGTGCCTTTAAACATTGCATGCTCATTACTCAGACTCAATGCACATGCTAGTTTTCTGGCATGCTTGTACTCATACCCATCTGTTAGGGTGGCATTGTGCCTATTCACAGCATATCTTGATATACAAATTGAAAATGAACATAATGTCAAGTCCAGCTCAATGCATGACCTACAGGAAATTGTTAAAAGGTGCATTAGTTCATTTCTACAAAAAAGATACTGCTCATGATAAACTGCTCTAACTTTTACTACACGCTTCCTGGAAGGAGGCACATCTGGAGGCACTTGGCACCATACAATTAACAAATGACTTCATCCCAATCTTGCTTTCTCCAATTCACCATAGAGACTGAAATTGTAATGTGACAGGTATACCACATGCACATGGAAAACCGGACTATGAACATCTGTGGATTCACTTTCAAAGTACTAAAAACAACAATAGTTATACAGGGTCTCATTCCTTCATCGCTTTGCATAGGTCCTTTAGTTTTAAGACTAGATAGGCTCACAAGGTGGGCGGATTAAAACCTGATGACAGAAATGCAAGGTGCTCCACCTCGGGAGAAAGAACCCACATCATACTTATAGGTTTGGCAGTCCAACACTCACTAGCACCGTGACCGAAAGAGACTTGGGGGTCATGACTGATCACAAGATGAACATGAGCTACCAATGTGATGCTGCAGCCAGCAAAGCAAATAAAACTCTGGCTTACATCTACTGATGCACCTCAGGCAAGACCTAAGAAGTCATCCTCACATTTTACTCGGCCTTGGTGAGGCCTCAGCTGGAGTATGGCATGCAGTTCTGGGCTCTGCACTTTAGAAAGGATGTAAAGAAGCTTGAGAGAGTCCAGAGGAGAGCCATGCACATGATCAGAGGACAAGAGAGCAGGCCTGAAGAGGAGACGCTGAGAGGCATGGGACTCTTCAGCCTGGAGAAGCAAAGCCTCAGGGTGGACTTGGTGGCAGCCTATAAGTATATAAGGGATGTGCTTCAGGAAGTGGGAGAACATCTGTTCTCTAGGGCACCCCAAGGGATGACAAGGTCTAACAGTCAGAAGCTACTGGAAGACCATTTTAGACTGGACAGAAGGAAAACATTCTTTACTGTCCGAATCTCCAGAGTCTGGAATAGACTTCTGCCAGAAATGGTGCAAGAACCTACTCTGGATACCTGTAAGAAAAGCCTTGTTGCTTATCTTGTTGGGGTCATCTGACCCCAGCTGACTTTCTACCCCTTGGGCAGGGAGCTGGACCTGATGATCTTGCGAGGTCCTGTCCAGCCCTAACATCTATATATCTTTACTTCAAAAAGCCTTCAATCTGGTATCCCATGATCACCTCTTGGCGAAACTGGCCAGTTGTGGCCTTGGGTCCACCATGATCCACTGGCTGGTAAATTGGCTCCTTGGTCAGACCCAGAGGGTGGTAATTGATGGAAGTCAATCATCATGGTGTCCTGTGACCCGTGGGGTCCCCCAAGGCTCTGTCCTTGGACCCATATTATTCAACATCTTCATTAATGATGTGGACATTGGAGTCAG
>NW_017728992.1:170486346-170500108 GCF_001723915.1 Gavialis gangeticus
GGTCATAAACTACTACAAGACCGTTTCAGGCTGGACATAAGGAAGAATTTCTTTACTGTCTGAGCCCCCAAGGTCTGGAACAGCCTGCCATCGGAGGTGGTTCAAGCACCTACATTGAACACCTTCAAGAGCAAATTGGATGCTTATCTTGCTGGGATCCTATGACCCCAGCTGACTTCCTGCCCTTTGGGCAGGGGGCTGGACTCGATTTTCCGAGGTCCCTTCCAGCCCTAATGTCTATGAAATCTATAAGCAGCAATATATTAGGAGTTTGTTTGTTTTTACGACTGCTGTTGACCTCGGAGCTGAGGGCTGGGGGGGGCCTTTTTGGCATGAAGGTCATGTCAGTCTTGAATGGGCCTGCATTCTTTATACATTCAATACTCAAGATAAAATGTGCTTAGACTTGAGACCCTTCTTCTTCTCTTTCACCACAAGTGCCTTTATAGCTTCCTACTCATTTCTTCCCACATCTCTCCCTTTTCCTCCTCCATCACAAAAAGAATGCAAATTTTTTTCTTCCTTCCACCTTCTCCCCTTGTGACAAAAATCATTTTACAAGGAGCAGCATTCTGACATCAGCCATCACTTACAATATCAAACATGATTTTTGGATAATCTAAAGCAAACAAATGAACAAACACAACCCCTTTTTGGAAATCACACACACACACACACACACACACACACACGCACACACACACACACACGGTAAATTTTAAACCACATGGAAAAGAGATGCTGGGGTAAAAAAAATTCATTAGTTTTGAGTAGCTCTGATAATAACCTGTTTGTGGGATAAAAACCACACTGAAGCAACTCATGAAACAGATTTCTGGGAGACTGACTAAAAGACACTTAGCACAAACCCTGAGGGAAGTCAGGTCCCAAGTAGAAATGCATATAGAAATCTGCTAATAAGTAAAATACTGTGAGTTGGGAGACATCTTTTTGGAGCAGTACCTTCAAAAGGTGAAAGGAAAAGAAAAAACTTTTATACAGGAAAAAGAAACTCATGACCAAAGCAGCAAGGAAACATTCCAGGAATTATTTTAATGTTTCTGTGCCTCAGCTCAAAGCCTGTTTGTATACTGTTTCCCTTTAATCTATTTAGACTATACAGAAGGAACCTGTGCCTCCGAAGTTAAGAATGAAACCCCCATCAACTTCAGCAAATCCAGGATTTCACCTTGTGCCACCAAAGTATGAATCATCTCTTATGCTTACACAGCACAAAGGGACTTTGATCTCATTTGGAGGGTCACAAGGTGCTGCAGTAACATCAATCAGAAATAAATATTGGCACATAGTAAAAATAAGAACCCAGTTTCAGCCCTGTTCATGAAACTGTATGATTTTATGTTAGACAATCACTGGATAAAAGCTGAAACAACACTGGGAACAGGGACCAGACTTCAGAACTACCCCTTTTGCAGAGTGCCCTCATTGCTGGGCTAGAGTCTGGCTACCTAGAGGTGGGATGGGCTTCACCTCTCCCCTAAAGGCAAGCACGTCTTCTCTTCCAGGTTGGCTGATCTTGTACGGCGTGCTTTAAACTAGCTTTGCTGGGGGTTGGAGCCACAGGAAGACATGAGGACACTTCCCAGCCAAGACAGGTGATGAGCACAAGAAGTACCCAGGTAACTGACAGGGGTCCAGATAGTCCTGGGATCAGGCAGGAGGTGCATGAACCCATAGCAGGCCTTAAATGCCTCTACACTAATGCTCATAGTATGGGGAACAAGCAGGTGGAACTTGCCCTCCTGCTAGCTAACACAAACCTGGTCATAGTGGGGCTCACTGAAACCTGGTGGGATTCAATCCATGATCAACATCAAGGGCTACAGACTGTTCAGGCAGGATAGATCAGGGAGGAAAGGTGGGGGTGTGGCGCAAAAGAGCAATACACATCCTCAACAAACAGGATGGGGTCAGAGGAGGGGCAGATTGAAGAGCTCTGGGTCAGAATACAAGGGGGTCAGGGAGAAAGGGACTTAACAGTGGGGTTCTACTACAGACCACCCAACCAGGGGGATGATCTGAACCAGGAATTCTCAGGTCAGCTTGGGGAGGCAGTTAGGTCAAGGGACGTGGTCATCATGGGTTACCTAAACTACCTGGACATCTGCTAGGAGGAGCAGTCAGCCAGGTCTGACTGCTCATGTAGGTTCCTAGCTGAGATACAGGAGGACCTCCACCTAACCCAGGAGGTGCACAGTCCCACCAGGGGAAATGCCTTGCTGGACCTGGTCCTGTCCACAGGCGATAACCTGGTGAGGGGACTGCGGGTTCTCAACCACCTGAGAGATAGCGATCATCACCTACTGGAATTCACCATCCAGCGCAGGGTGTCAAAGGCCTACAGCAAGGCAGCAGCCTTTGACTTCAGGAGGGCCGATTTCAATGAGTTAAGGAGATTAGTAGGAGAGATACTGAGGTCCTGGAGGGGAGGGGAGTTGGGAGTCCAAGACGAGTGGTCATTCCTTAAGGAGACAATCCTCCGAGACCAAAGGGTGACAGTCCCAACACGAGCCAAAGGGGGAAAGAGTGCTCAAAAGCCCCCATGGCTCATGAAAGGCATTCAGGAACATCTGAAAGCTAAACAGGAGGCATACACCCGATGGAAGGGAGGGGTCATCACCAAGGAGGATTATACCTCCATTGCTTGGGACTGTAGGGGGGACTGTTAGGAAGGCTAGGGCAGAGACAGAACTAGGACTAGCGACCAGGATCAAAGATAACAAGAAGTCCTTTTTTAAATACATAGGGAGTAAAAAGAAAGCACTAGGTAACATGGGGCCCCTGCAGGACATGCTTGGCAATCTGCTGGTTGCACCAGATGATAAAGCCGACTTCTTTAACAAATTCTTTGTCTCCATTTTTCTGAGCAGGGACTGGGACATCCCCCCACCCCACCCCCCCGGGATTCCAGAAGGACTCAGAGGTGCAGCCAGGTCTAGGGTCAGGGAGGACCTAATTAGGGAACTTTTGGAGGGGCTAGATGTGTTCAAGTCAGCAGGTCCAGATGATCTCCACTCCAGGGTGCCGAGGGAATTGGCAGAGGTCATTGTGGGACCCCGGCACGACTTTACAAGCACTCGTGGTGCTCTGGTGTGGTGCCAGAGGACTGGAAAAGGGCCACTGTGGTCCCCATTTTCAAAAATGGGAGGAAGGAGGACCTGGGTAACTATAGGCTCATTAGTCTTACCTCGGTCCTGGGGAAGCTCTTTGAGAAAATTATCCAGGAGCACATCTGCGAGGGACCAGCAGGGGAGATTATACTTAGGGGCAACCAACATAGGTTCATTAGGGGCAGGTCCTGTCAGACCAACCTGGTGGCCTTCTACGACCAAGTCACAAAATCCTTAGATGCAGGTGTTGCGGTGGACGTAGTCTTTCTGGACTTTAGGAAGGCCTTCAACACTGTCTCTCACCCCATTCTTGTTAAAAAATTAGGGGATTGTGGCGTTGATGCCTACACAATCAGATGGGTTGCAAATTGTCTGGAGGGCCGCACCCAGAGAGTGGTGGTGGATGGGTCTTTTTTGACACAGAGGGACGTGGGCAGTGGGGTCCCCCAGGACTCAATCCTCAGGCCCGCACTGTTTAACATCTTCATCAGCGACTTGGACAAGTGGGTGAAAAGCACCTTGTTCAAATTCGCGGATGACACTAAGATGTGGGGAGAGGTGGGTATGCTAGAGGACAGGCTACAGCTAGATTGGGACAGGTTACAGAGGTGGGTTGATGAGAATAGGATGGGATTCAATACTGACAAGTGCAGGGGACTGCACCTAGGGAGAAAGAACCAGCAGCACACCTACAGGCTGGGGAACTCCCTTCTTGTCAGCACAGAGGCAGAAAAAGATCTTGGAGTCATTATTGATTCCAAGATGAACATGGGCCACCAATGTGAGGAAATGGCCAGGAAGGCTAGCCACACCTTGTCATGCATCTACAGATGCATCACGAGCAGGTCCAAGATCCATCCTCCTCTATGTGACATTGGTCAGGCCGCAATTGGAGTACTGCATCCAGTTCTGGGTGCTGCACTTCAGGAGAAATGTGGACAGCATTGAGAGGGTCCAAAGGAGGGTCCACTCGCATGGTCAAGGGGCAGCAGGGCAGGCCCTACGAGGAGAGGCTACAGGACCTGAACCTGTTCAGCCTCCACAAGAGAAGGCTGAGAGGGGAACTGGTGGCCATCTATAAACTTACCAGGGGGACCAGCATGGAACAGGAACAGGAACAGGAACAGTCCCTGTTCCCCCAAGCACTAGTAACTAGGAATAACAGCCACAAGTTGACTGAGAGTAGGTTCAAGCTAGACATTAGGAAGAACTACTTCACTGTCAGGGCAGCTAGGATCTGGAACCAACTTCCAAGGGAAGTGGTGCTCACTCCTACCCTGGGGGTCTTCAGAAGGAGACTAGATAATCACCTAGCCGGGGTCATTTGATCGCAGCATCCTTTCCTGCCCATGGCAGGGGGTTGGACTTGACGATCTGGTCAGGTCCCTTCTGACCCTACCAACTATGAATATTGTGAATACTATAAATACTTCTTGTCCACTCTCTTCCTAGTCCCATGGCATCGACATTCTTTTTTGCCTGGCTTCCCAGGAGGGGTGGAGAGAATTCCTCCATCCCCAAATGTTCTGTAGCTTGGTAGGCTGGGCCTGTTCCTGGGTTGTGGAAGATGTGGGCTTGAATCACCTCAGACTAAAGAAGGCATAGCACTGAGGAGTCCCACCTGGAGAAAATGGAGGGGAACTGAGGCAATTTTAAACCATCTTTCTCCTTCAATTTCTGTACCGCTGCAAGGCTAGGAGCTACCTCAGAATCATTTAAAACAGCTTCTTTGCACCATAACAAGACCATGGTGGGATAGAGACTGCCCCTCACCATGTAGAATGAAGTCCATAAAGTCTTACACTTGTGCCTCTTTTGTGTCTCTGCTTCAAAACTCGTTTGCATGCTGTATCCTTTCCTCCTGCCCTTCAACGTGTTTGGATTGCAAGCCTTCAGGCACCAACTGTCTCTTAAACTCACATTCATATATTACATTTAAAGCCCAGAACCGTGGCATCGCTACAGCAGCCAATAAACCATTGATATAGAAACATGCTTCAGACTCGTTCCAATTCATTTGTCATCTAAAAACCTTTTCCCTCCAATGCTATCCTCATATAACCATTTTTTAAAAATCTGTAATATTCTTCACTTTTACTTGTTTATCTTTTCTTACTCTCACTTGTTGGACAATTAACAATC
The DNA here is from genome assembly GCF_001723915.1 of Gavialis gangeticus. Classification (NCBI taxonomy): domain Eukaryota; kingdom Metazoa; phylum Chordata; order Crocodylia; family Gavialidae; genus Gavialis; species Gavialis gangeticus. Next base: position 170,491,620 of record NW_017728992.1, read on the forward strand.
CTATGTACAGCTGAAGTTGATCACAGCTTCAGAAATTTTTCTCATCTTGTCAGTTTCTCTGTAATTATGGAAAATAATAGCAACCAATTTACTTCTTAATGTCATCAGGACTTCTTCCACATAAATACTTAGGGGGGGTTGGTAGTTTCCATCAAGTGAACTCTTCCAGAAAGTGAGCTCGGTGGGTTTTAATTCCACACAACAGCTTTCATAGGGAATGACCGTATTCTTACAAGCACTGAGAGGTGAGAAGTAATAAGAAGTAGGCGAACCCTTTAAGCCTTGACTGCTAAGAAGGCTCAGGCCTACACTGCCTTGGGGGATTCTGGAGGACATTGTTCCTCCTATAATTCATAAAGGACTCTACAGAATATGTCCACACCCTGACCTCTACCACTGGTCAGGTTTTCAGCGTGGGTATAGCCACAGGGAAGAGCAGGAGACATGATTGCCTTGGGTTAATATTTGTTCAGGGCTGCTGATGCCTGGCTCTGCTGTGTCTTCCTGCCCTCAAAATGTGCACACCAATCAGGGCACACCCTACAGCAGGACACTATACCTCTGAAAGATGTGCCTCCCTCAGAGGAAGGGAGGCCATGTCAAGATTTTGTCCCATGCTTAGGCAAAGGCATTTATGTTATTGCTTTGCAAGGGTCAGGGCTGGTTATATCTTACATCTGTTTCTTTGCTTTTCTTCAACACTTTTATGTTGGTTATCACCAAGGGACCCTAACAGAAGGTATTCTGCACCCAAGAGTGTATGAATACAGCTCTGCCTGTCTTCTTCATGAAAACACAGGTTGGTCACATGTGGGGAAGGGTCACCAATTCCTTCCTTCCTGTTTTGCATAATCCTACATGACAGGGATGACACTTAGGGGGTGCACTGACAAAACGGCAGTGTCAGCGGTGTCTGAGGGCAGGCGGTTCGCAATCCCTGCTGGCCGTTGTCACTGTTGCTGGCTGTGAGTGGTCTCCAACCCTTAGTCGGTGCTCGCCACCCCTGCCGATGACAGTGCTGGTGGTGGCTGTGGGAGCTCCCCCACTTACTGCCACCGTGTTCCCGCCGCTCCCACTGCCACCATGCTCCCACAGCCACCGTGCCCCCCCAGTTCATGCTACACAAGCCAGCAAAACTTTGTCCTTTGCGACAGATCCCATTTCCCTGGAAGTCCATAAACATAGAGGAGAAATGGAAAATTACTTTGACAGAAGAATGTTCCTTAAGCGTCTCTCTTGAGACGTTACCTGTTCCTTAAAATGTTAAGTGTCCAGTCAAAAGGACTGCGGTGGTTCAGGGTTTTAACAGCTAATAAAAAATCCTCCCATTTACAATGAAAGCCAAAGATGTAGAGAAACAGATGTACTTGGTAAATTGGGATTCAAGCTGAAGGCAAGAACTAGCAACATAAAGAGTTTGATTGTAAGAGGTGATCAGCACTATTTAGTGATACAGCAGGCTGGAATAGAAGTTCACACTATCCCTCGCATCAGCTAAACATGAAGCCAAACAGAATGTAAAACATGTCAGCTTATAATTTGTTGTGGGAAGAGGATAGGACTGTAAGGTTAGCGTTTAAACATACCAAGAGGCACTGGACAGGCCAAGGCTTTTGAAAGGCTATGAGAGTTATTTTTTTGTGTGTCTCTATTTAGGACTATTGGGGTTGTAGCATGTAAATCCCAAGTATATTTTAAAGTTAATTTTGCAGTTACACAGAAACACCACAAGATGTCAGGAGCTACAAGCAGTGCTTCTAAAGCACCTGAAACATCCTGAGTCGTGCAATAGGCAGACAAGGTTCTTTGGGTGCATCTGAGTTTTGCAAAGCACTCTGTACCTGCTCATGCCTTTTCTTTTTAGTCTCTTTGAATACCTGGACTCCTATCAGACGTAGTTGCAACATACCTTGCAGTGTCAGCACTTACAGTTGGTGTAAATAAAAAGAAGTCACTACAAAGCAGTATTAGTATTTAAGAGAGTAAAAATAGTACCTTGTATTTAGCAGGTAGAGACTGCTTATCACCTTAATATAGGATTTTAAATGACTTTGATTTATTCATGGCTAAATACAGAGGTTCAAAAAGCCCCTGGTGGAAGTGCTCTATCATGGTTTACTTAAAGCACTATAAGTTAGAGCAGGAGCAAACTGAACAGATGTTTGCTGTTCAGTAGGAGGCTTGGAGCCTGCCAGCACTAGCTATTGGGGGCGCTCCCGCACACCTCCCAGGAGGCTGCTGGAGTGGTCCCTCTCCCCAGCCCTACCCTCCAGCTCATGACTGCTAGGAGCAGCTAGGAGGGGAGAGGCCCCTTTCCCTACAACCCCCCTGTCAAGGCAGCAGTGCACTTCCAGGTTGGGGCTGCTGTGGGGACATACAACCCATACCTCTTTCCTTTGCAGCTCCCTTGGGCAGGCTGCGGCAAGCACCAGGGCCAAGGCTGCTGCTGGGACAAAGAGCCCAGACTCCTTGCCCTTGCAGCCTCCCCAGACAGGCAATAGCACACTGTGGGGCTAGGGCTGATGTGGGGACAGAGACCCCTTTTTCCCTCATCCCTGCCAGGCTGCGGCTTACAGTTGGCTGGAGGGAGGAGGCAGGGCTGGGATCAGAGGCTGTCACTGAGTTGGGTCAGTAAGAACCAAGGGGACAAGGCCAGTCCAGCACTTGGGCAGAGCAAATGAGCTCTGCCTGAGGTTAGAGTGTAGCCCTGTGCTATGCTTCCTGGGATGGCAGCAGAATATGACCTAGCTTAACTCATGGTGGATATGGCACAGACACTTAAAAGTACACCCAAGGGAATTATGCACATAAAAATTCAAAATTGTGCAAAATTCATGACTTTTTACAAATTAAACTAAATATAACACTATTTGAACAGGCAGGAGCTCCAGTTCCCACTCACCAGTTACACCCCGGGAAATTATACAATGTTATGTGATTATGCTCAGTCACACATTTTATGCACAAAATTATGGGGGTGCATAATTGCATAATTCCCTGAGGTGTAAAAAAGCACTCTAACAAAAAGTTCTTTAGTTGAGTACCATATCCATCGAGCATTAACTTAGAGTGCAATCCAGCATTTTTAAAGCGCTCTAATTGCTGCGAATGTCTGTTCATTTATGATTTTAGAAAGTGAGGTAGATATAATATTTGTACCTAGCAATAAAGACTTGTAATTGGATTAGCTTTTTTGCTCCTAAATAAGAATACCTTGTTTTTTCCAAAAGTTTTAGTCTTTGGGATGTGCAATCTGGCTATATTAGCTCACTCCTATATGGTACATTTACAGCCCAATTCACGCATAACTTCCCTTTTCCTCTATTCTACTTCCTACTCCCACAGGAAGATATTACCTATCTGTAACATTCAGTCTTTCAGTCTTCAAATCCACACCCAGCATAGCACTCAAAACTATTAAGGAATATAGTAATTACCCTGCTGCATGAGACCTATTGAACATCTCATTTTGTCTGTTGACAGCGAGCTCCAGCTGTTTGAAAGAAAAGTGCAAAACAAGGTGATGGGCAAATGTGGCATAGGATGCCTCTCATGAAGTTATCAGACTGTTCAACATCTGTTTAACATCTTCATCAGCAACTTGGACAAGGGGGTGAAAAGCACCTTGTTCAAATTCATGGATGACACTAAGATGTGGGGAGAGGTGGGTATGCTAGAAGGGAGGGACAGGCTACAACTGGATCTGGACAGGTTACAGGGGTGGGTAGATGAGAATAGGATGGGATTCAATACTGACAAGTGCAAGGTACTGCACCTAAGGAGAAAGAAGGCTGAGAGAGGATCTGGTGGCCATCTATAAACTTACCAGGGGGGACTAGTGGGGAACAGGAGAGGCCCTGTTCCCCTGAGCGCTACCCGGAGTAACTAGGAATAATGGCCACAAGTTGACTGAGAGTAGGTTCAGGCTAGACATCAGGAGGCGCTACTTCACAGTCAGGGCAGCTAGGAGTTGGAACCAACTTTCAAGGGAAGTGGTTTTTGCTCCTACACTGGGGGTCTTCAAAAGGAGGCTAGCTAATCACCTAGCCGGTGTCATTTGATCCCAGCATTTATTCCTGCCCATGGCAGGGGGTTGGACTTGCTGATCTGCTCAGGCCCCTTCCAACCCTACCTACCGTGAAACTATGACTAGCACTAATAGGTAGTGTCCTGAATCACTTCAGAACATTTTTAGCAGTAAATGTTGTATATTCTTGTTATATTTATGTATTTCCAAGTCCTTTTTGTATCTTACTAAGTACTTGGTCTCTCAGATATTCTTTGGCAATGAGCTTCACAGTCTACAATCCAAAATGAGAAAATTTCAATGGGATTACTCACATGATTAAATTTACAGGTGTATTTAAAAGCAGGCCAACACAGCACACAAAGGTGTAATTGTAGCTGCCCCAGGCATACTCACACCAGCTTTAGTTTAGTTATCAGAAGTAACAGCAGCAGTGAAGACATCCTGCATTGCAAGTTGCATGAGTCTGCTGAGGGAAATAGATCTATTCTTCGGTTGTTATCCAAACAACCTGGGCATCATTCCCAGGCACTGCCTTTGTAGGGGGGTGCAAAAGTAGCCCTTGCCACACACCATGGTTGGCACAGTAGGAGTTGGTACTGCTGTGGGTGCCACATGGCTTCTCCAGGCATGGAGCTGAAATGCTACACCTCTATTTTACTGTCCAGATGGCTTTACTGCTACTAGATGGAAGCTAGCAGGAATATGCCAATGTTGTAGGCACCCCTTCATCTGGTTTTTAGACATAGTCTAAAACTGTGTTGAATGAGGGCTGAAAGCATGTGCTAACCTTAAAGCAGGTGCCTAAGTGTCATTAAGCACAGGGTCAAGTACCTTGCTGAAGAATAATGGCTTAAACATGCACTTAAATGTTAAGCACCTGCTTAGGTCTTATTCCAGACTGAGTACTGAGTTTTTTGTGTTCTCTGGCAGTTGCAAGGGTAACTTGCAACAAGCTTACTAGTTATGAATGTAGGTTGTATCTGAAGGACCAGTGTGAAATCATTTGCATTTCTTGTATATGAAAACAGCACAAATTACTCTTGCTCTCTTCGTTTTCCAAAGTATGTCCTGTTTCCTTGAATTGAATAACATGAAATGTCTGTGTCCACAAATTATTTTAAATTAGTCTAAATCCCTCTTCTAAATGCTCTTTGAGCTTTACAAATGAATGGACACATCAGATACAGATTCCTTCTCCACTGTGGAGCTCAAAATTATTATATTTATCTAGTAAGAGCATCTAATTAGGTATTTGCTTTTCCAGTCTGTACTGGTGAGATCAGATTGTGAACTAACAAAACAAAAGTAATGGAGTTCTAATGCCATATAGAAATGAGACCAGTATTGGCATATAAAAAAATCTTAATGGATTCTTTTAATTCTGTTACTGCAAGAGAGCTAAGCAAGGGTGAAATGTCAGTCATGTCTATTGAACTCCTTTTCTGCTAATGCTTTTCATTATGGACATTACACATTGGACAGTGTTTGCCTACATGGACAAACAAGCAAACAGACTAAAATTTTTATGCTTTAGCTCTGAATACCACTCACTTCAGATCGAGTAACTAAGGGGTACTAAAGTCATAATTAGTAGCTGAGGGGTTCAGGTAGAAGAAGATACACTTAATATCTGCTTTATAAGAAATAAGATTTTTAATTAGGATGGTTTCTCAAAAATAAGCATTTGTGGCTAAAAATGACACTATTTCTTCACTGACAATTTGAGGGCAAGAATATATAACAAATGCTAAGCTACAAGGAGAAGCACTTAACTAAAGTAAAACTAGTCAGTAAATCAAAATGTCTGTAGAGAGTGAACCTCCCTGCCTTTTTCATAATTATCAGTCTGCTGCTCCCAACAAAGCAATTTTATTTGGAATTGGACAGCGCATCTATTTGTGTCACTTGATATCACAAGATCAGGACATTGGCAAGAATTGTTTTCAGAGAAAACAGCTAACAGAATTTTCATGGAAAACAAGCAGGCCAAAATAATACATTTACACACACATTTAGAAGCAGCATATAAATCGCTTTCCACATTGCTTTTTACTATTATTTCACATCTAAAAGGCTTGTTGCTCATGGCATCCCACTTTGACTAATACAACAGTATTACAAAGGCTCCTCCTAATCCTATTTCGTGATCTTTTCCCTCCATATACATCCTAAACACAACAATATAGAAGCCAGCAGTTTAGAGTTTATAGAAACATTCCTACCAGGACAGAGGTTTGAATAGTGTTTCCTCTCACCATGGGGACATTCCCCCACTCTGAGTTCCAGCTGATTTATGTAGATTTTGATCCAGGGCCTCCTTAGCAGAGGTGGAGCTGGGAGGTCCTGTGCCTTGGTGGCAGCAGCACATGGGGCAGCAGTGGCTGGGTTGCTGCTGTGGCTGGCAGCATACGTCTGGCAGGAGCAGCTTTTGTTTTAGGTCCATCCCCAAGTTAGCACTCAGGGCAGATGCCCCACTCACCCATCTCTTTTTTATACTCCTGCTTAATTTCCAGCTATTTCCTTTTTTCACAGTCAGCCTCTTTTCTACCTTGAGTTACTAATACTCTTAGTCAACTTTGGCTTTCCCCTGCCCTCCCTGCTTCCTCCCCGCTCCCCTACCCCCTTCTCTGCTTTACTTTTTATTTTCCTAATTTCTACCTATTTACATTCTCACTGGCATCCTGTCATACTTTTAGCTTCTCTCATTCCTTGGAGTCCCAGAACAGCAGAGGCTTCCTATGCCTGAAGAAGGGTGACTGCACCCAAAAGCTTGCGCTGAACTTTTTCCCAACTACTCAGTTGGTCTAATAAAAGATATCACATCTACTCAAAGAACCTTCCTGCCTAAAGGGGTTTAAGGCACTCAGACCTAGATTCAAATCCTACTCTGAATTAGGAAGACAGTAGATTTAAATCAAGGAAAATCGGTTTCATTCTGGTTTAGAATCAAAAAAAAAATCAATGTTCTTCCTAGAAAGGAGTAATGTCCTGGCTCTGTGGCAGTCTACCTAGTGGTGCCTAAAGTGCTTGTGCGCTGGGCAGGCTTTCATTTGAATTCCTTCAGGACACAATGCTGACCACAAAGTACTTTCATGTTGATGAATCAGTAAGCTCCAATGAAAAGAAAAGGCATCATAAGTAGTTTGTGACCAAGCTAAACATTTTGGTAAAGAAGCAGTGACTAGATTCTGGCTTTGCCTGTTCAGCTCCACTGGGGCAAAAAAGCACTATGAACCTTCATAACCTTCCCCTATGTGAAGTGAATGAGGCAAGAAATGTAGGCTGCAGCAGGAGTTAATGCTGTGTTCAATGCCTGAGCAGCAAACACTTCTCTCAATGAAGCAGGCAAAGAATTAATGGACTAGAACAGGGGACCCAATTACAGCATGGGTGTGGTGGATTTGTGCTGTGGATTTGTTTAATTTTTTGCGTCTTCGTCTCTCTTCTCCTAGGGAATACTAGAGCTGGATACTAGGATCAAGCCAAGAGCCAGAATGAACTCAGATCATTCTCATTCTCTCCCCCAATCCTACAATTCCCTTCACTGAATATATTTTTACTGTATTTCTCCACGCCTTTGTTTTTTTCCCCCTTGCTCCATATCTGCATTCATGCAGGTTGAATTCATTCAGAGAAGGGAGGAACAAGAGACTGCAAGAGGAAATACTTTCTCTTTTAATGAATGTTTATACTTGTACAGGGGCCTGTACATGTTTGCGTTAACTGTCTCACACAACAAACCTGCACCAAGGCCATTTACACAAGTTTATGAAGAGTGGTACTTGAGGACTTTGTGTGGGCTGGAGTTGTAATATTGTGACCCAAACCAAAGTGTCTATGATGTGCTTCAGGTTAAACTTTAATTCTAACTTTCATATCATTCCAAAGTGGTAAAAAACAGCTTTTCAAACACACACACATTACAAGAATGGAAACTGTCACTTGCTTAAATGCATCATTTGGAAATGAACAATAATTCACAGATAGTCAAGGCTGCAGTTGGACTGCTTTTCTTATTTTAAGCTAGTCACCCATCCATTATGCACTGGGCACAAAGCCATCATCTCTCAAGAACCGCCAATTAGTACAGTGCTTCAGCATGCTTCCTCAATGACCCACACATCTGATCTGTCCTCTATTCCCTACACAGGCTTTCCAAAAATATCAAATCAAATTCAAGTTCTTGCATCTTATTTTTGAGATGCTGAATGGCATAGGATCATAGAATCAATGAGTCAGAAGAGACCTAGACAGATCATCTAGTCCGCCCCCCTGCCATGGGCAGGAAGGAGCACTGGGAGTGGCAGGGGTCACAAGACCCCAGCCAGGTGCCTATCCAGTCTCCTCTTGAAGATCTGCAGGGAAGGTGAGAGCACCACCTCTCTGGGAAGCCTATTCCAGGCTCTGGCCACCCTTACAGTGAAGTAGTTCTTCCTAATATCTAACCTAAACCTATCCT
>NW_017728992.1:170501170-170501475 GCF_001723915.1 Gavialis gangeticus
AAGGACTTTTTGTTATCCTTAATCCCAGAAGCTAATCTAAGCTCCAGTGCTGCTTTAGCTTTCCTCACCAAATCCCTACAAGCTTGGGTCAGGGAGGTGTACTCCTCCTTTGTCCCTGCCCCCTGCTTCCACCACCAGTACGCTTTTTTCTTTGCCCTCAGGCCAGCCTGGATATCCATTCTCAGCCATGAAAGTTTCTTGGATTCTTTTCCCGCCTTCCTGTGCAGAGGAATTGTATCCTGCTGCGCCCCAAGGATAGCCTCCTTCAGGAAGGACCACCTTTCCTGGACCCCCATACTAGCTAC
>NW_017728992.1:170501797-170510953 GCF_001723915.1 Gavialis gangeticus
TAATTCATATCACCCATGACCACAACATCCTTTGCACGCACGGCCTCCCCCAGCTGCCTGGAGAATTCCAGATCCAGCTCTTCCTCCTGATGCGGTGGCCTGTAGTAAACCCCTACCACCAGATCCCTCTCCCCATGGAACTGACATGGAACTGACCTATTTCAAGCTATATCTATATTGTGTCAGAAGATGCTAGGGGACACTGCCATGAAAGCCCCTCCCACCCACTTGTTCCTGTTCCGCTCGTGCTAAAAACAACCATATTGTGCAGTTGCTTTTATTGCAGCTGCCAATGCATGTAGTGCTCCTCTCCCAAACATTCCTGGACCCAGGAACTGTAATGGGCATGTGTAGGCCCACACAAAAAAATAGGGCACAATATCTTTTAGCACCTGGTATGTGCAAAAAAGTAGGGGCAATTGGGTGGGAATATTTAACTTGGCAGTACTCCTCCAACACTTTCCAAGGTATTGCCCTAAAATGATGCCAACCCATTGCCCAGCCACCAATCCTAGCCCTGCACACCCCCTGGCAGCCTTGTCCCACGTAGCAGCAGGCCCTTGCATAGGCCTGGGAGGAGGTCCTGTGGTGCCTCCAGCCACCAGGAACCCTTTGTCAAGTCCCTGCCCTGAGTTCACCGCCACCCAGCCCGCCTGTCTAGGTTTAGGCCTGCCACTCATCCCGGTTCCACGCAAGCACAGAGCCATAGCAGCCAGCAGTGGGGCCAGAACTGTATGCTGGCCCTGCTGGCCTTGGACAGTGCCTGGGAGAGGGGAAGCCATCTGACCCACAGGACTGGCAGCTGCTGTCACCCCTGGGGGAGCTCCCCAGGGTGCACTGCACTCACTGCAGTGTCTGCACCCATGGGGGATGGCCCAGAGGCCAGGATGTTGGGTGCCTATCCCAAGGTACTGACCCCTAGGAGCCTCCATCCTGTGGCCCCCCCACTCTGGGACACCACAAACAATACTTTGTACATAGTTTGTATAGGGAAGAGGGTTTTCTATTGTTGGTGGGTGGGCAGGGTCATGGAGGGGCTCTGTTTGTTGGGGAGGAGGGGGGCATGTGTTGGGGAGGGTTAGGGGAAGTGGGCTTTGTTTGTTGAGGGGCAGTGGGGCTCTGTTTGATGTGAGGGAAATAAAAACTTGCTCTTCTGACACATGCCTGCAATGTACACGGTGCTGGAGGTGGGCAGGTGGGGTTGGGGGGTCCATGGGCAGCAGTGCAGGTGAGCTAGAGTGGGGAGTGCTGAAGGAGGTGGTTGGCCAGAGCCTCTTGCATCTGGTGTCCTGGCCTCCGCTGGTGGGTGCATGATTCTCCTGGGGTCTGGGTGGGCGGAGGGCTGCTGGGGCCAACAGTGCCAGCACCATGGCCAGGAGGAGCATGGGGTGCTGGACGTTGCTGCCAGGGACAGGGGCTGGAGCAACCATGGCATGGGGAGGCATAGTGGGCAAGGAGAGAGCTGCTGTGTGCTGCCTCTGTGCTGGGCACACTGCTCCTGGGCAGGGAAGTGGCTGGCCAGAGAGAAGTGAGAGGGGCTGGCTTTTAAAGATGTTTGCCAGGTGCTGGCAGCTGCAGCTGGAGCCTGGACCTCCCCCCACCCGGTGGTGGTAGGGGCCCGTTATAGGGCTGCAAAAAACTTGATGCAAAGAGCAGCAAATCTACCCCCTGATCCTCACATGTGAAGATGCCTGCCTGAAAGCACTTATACCAGATTAGGTTGCATCAACGTAAATTTAGGCTGGATTGAATGCATGTGTAGATGTGCCCATAGTGTACGGAAATAGGTGAACCCATCAGTTAATATACAGAAGCAAGATCTTTGTCTCCCTTAACTGAAAACAAGCCCATCTTACATAGTATTTAATTATGTATTAATGTCTCCTGGGTGGGACAGTTCTTGTCAATTAATGCCACCTGTAAGATTTTAGTTAGTCACAGGCATTTCCAGCTGGTCACTGAGTGTTAGGAAATAGCTGTGGGCTACAGAACCTTACTAATATTGTGAAGCTATCCGAGTTGGAAAGGATGTGAAAATAAAAGCAATGACTGTTTTAGGAGGACAAATCTTGAATTACATGTTGCCATGGTTATAGTTCTTTTCCAGCACCAGATAAAGAGTTAAATTTCACTCACAGTGGTATAAATTCAGAGTAACATTAGTGAAGTTAGTAGAGATACTGTGAATTTAGTTGGGGACACATCAGGCTTTGAACCCATCCGGAGAATGGCTGTGCCTTCAACACCTAATGAAGGTATGTTTATGAAATCAGAATTTGATTTTTTAAAAACCTTTAAATGCACCTAGAGTCAGCAGAAGACAAGGGCATGACTTAAGAATAATAAATGCAACTTATTACTGATTTACAGTGATGCCTGAAAGGAGCCCATTGTTCTGGCAGCAGTTGAAGGGTTCAAATATATATCAAAAACATTATATGGACACACAATAGCTCAAGATTTGATGGCAAAAGGAAAAGGTCCCCAAAATGAAACGGCACAATATGGAACCAGATCATAGGTAGCCCACCTCAATAGTTAGGACTGACATCTGGAACAAAGATACAGGGCCCAAAACAAAGTTATCAGCTGAGAGTCAAGAGCAAGGACAAAGGGAAAAAAAACAAGCAACATACTAAAAGTTTGGAGGTGGGTTTGGAAAGGTAGCCACAGGCTTCCCTATTGAGCAGCTATAGAACAACTATACATACTATCTTATGTATCAGAGATACTGCTCCCAACAACCAACTTCAGAGGATAATCTTTCTTACCCTCACTTATGCTGGCTCAGTTGGGACAGCTTGCTCATGGGGCAGTTGCTCACAGGCCTCAACTTAGGAGAATTTTAGCCCAGGTTCATGGACATCAACCAATGGACTATTTATTCACAGTACAGAACTTGGATGTCTTCTTTTACTATTCAGATAGAAAATCCAAACAGCATAGAGGATGAACAACTGGAATGACAGTATCCCTTCATCAATCCAGACCTACTCTAATATGGACAGAACACAAAGTAGAGATGCATCAGAGATGCACAAGCTTTCTTGAGTCTGAACTCACTTCATCAAATGCTATGAACATAAACAGAGAGGTTATAGATAGCACATCTAAACTTTACCAGTACTTTAACTGTATCAGTACTGTAACTGTATTGTAATTGAGTTCAGCAGAGCATGCATTTACCTCAAGCCTCTATTTACTGACAAGTTCTTGTGATGTTCTGCAAGATATACTCAACAAATGCCCTTATTTTTGTCCATAGCTTTGTATACCTACGCACCAAGAATGACTAACTGATGAGACCTTAAATTAATATGCAACAACTGCAAAGGCTCACTTGGCTGCAAGCTGAGCGGGTGAGCTGGGCCTAAGGACTTTGCAAGAAAGGTGGCAAAAAGTTTGCAGAAGGTGCAATAGCTTTACCAGGCAGAAGGGTATGCTGTGCACAGTGCATGTTTTTTATTGGAACATTTGAACTGTGACCAGAGCCCCCATTGCAAAACGAGGGCTCTGATTGGCTTCTATTGAGCCATAAAAATGCTGAGGCAGGGAAAAGGGAAGCTGGAGGAGAGCACCAGCCTGGAGGCTGGGCCCCGGCCCCGGCCCCGGCCTCCTTCTCCTTCTCCTTCCTGCCTTAGGCAGTAAGGAACAGAGTTGAGGCTTGCCAGGGAGCAGACATCAGAATGAAGGAGAGCCTGAGCTATCCCAGGAGAGACTGATTCCCCACCTGGGTCTGAGCTGTGCAGTCAGAGACACAGATACCCAGGAAAAGAGTAGGGAGGGGTTGGTAAGCTGCCTGGGAGCTGGGAGAAGCTGCCTGGTTAGAGACTTGTAGAAGGAAGTCCTCTGAGCTGGAAAGGCTTGTACTGCAGGAACAGAGACCTGTGGAGGGAATCCACTGTCTGCATATGGTGTTGCTGGGGAAGAGAGACAGCGCAGAGAGGGAGTGACAATCCCAAACCCTGCATGGGTGTGTGAGGGGACACCGAACCCCTAGTGTTTGCAGATGTATTTTTCAGAAGGAAACTAAGGAAAAGAAGCCTATTACCTTCAGTGGCTGACTGGAGACTTGTCATTTGCTGAATTACCAAGAAAGACCAAAGAGTCCATTTTCCCTGGAGTAGCAGAAACCTCACCTCTGCCATCTAGTGGTGGATCATAGTTAAAACTTTGTTGCCATTTATTGTCATGGGAAGGGAATTATGACAAGAGGGAGATCAACCTGGGTTATGGTGGGGAACTGTTTTAAAGGGTTATCACCAGGTGAATGTAATTATTGAGGTTGTTTGATGCAAGTGGGACCACCCAGTGTGTTGGAATTATTCACCTAATGTTGCAGTTGTAAATCTTATTCAAATTGTTGGTTTTATTATTAACTATTGATATTTTTTATATATATATATATATGTTTCTTCTTTTGCTTAATCATTTCTTTTCTGTATATAGTTGTATATAATAAAGAACCCAATGTGTTTATTGGGCGTGGACCAAATTCTTGGGCGCTGATGGTGAGGGACACACCACTCCACAGGACATCTCAATTAGCAGACCTGCCTGAGGGGGTTTCCCAGGGCTACTGGCACCCTGAGGACCCGGAATCTGGCACATTGCCTGGTCTAGAGTGCCAGCAATATATTTCCAAGTAGCTTAAAGGTTGTCTTTTCTATTTGAAAATTGCTTATCTATTATTATTTTTGGTTTTTGTCTCATTTAGTCCTAAAATAGTATTTATTTTTTATTTTCTCAGCTCTGATTTTCTGAGGGTGCTAATTCACTACTCTTCTTTCATTAGTATTCATTACTAAGACTTTTTTCTTTACTTTTCACCCAACAATAATGGTATATTTTCTCCACCTGTTATCATCCATTATTACCACTCAAATACGCATCCTTTCCTAATCATTTCCTATTATTTGTAATTTTCGTTGGTAGATTGAATAGGTTTATGCCATCTAAAAACTCTTAGTCTAGTCTTAATTTTCCTTTGTTAGCCAGTAGATGGAGCTCATATTGCTAACATGAATGCTGCCTTTATGATAATCTCAGATTACTAGCACAAAAACAGCTCTTGAAACCTGAAATAAGACACACACACATCCCACACATTCATAGAAATACACAAACAAAGGATAACGATAGCTGCAGTCAAGTCATGTAAACAAACTAGCCAAATATTCATCTTGTTGGGAGATATAGCAGACCCTCAGATGTGAGCAGCTTTGTGCTTTCAGAAAAGTTAGATCATGCATTAACTACAGAAATTTGTTATGACAGAGCCGTCACCTATCACCATTAAAATAACATTTAAAAATTATTTTTTAAAAGTTAGTTGAGAATCAGCAAATTGTGAAAATAGTTCCCTTTGAAAATACATTGTAAGACCAGCATTAGAAATATGTTTATTATGCTTAATTTCAGATGGAAGGGCTCTACCCTAGAAAACAGGTGATTATAGGAATAGGCTGATTTGTTTAAATGAAATGCTTTATAAAGACCTATCAGCTTCAACAGACTCCCAATAAAACACTGGCAAGCTTCCAATGGATCCCTGCCAGATCACTTGGGATAAGGTTGGTGATCTTGGGATTCCAGGGTTTTCAGCTGCCTTGCTGTGTGAGCTACGCCAGGGTGAGCGATCCCTAGGCTTTCAGGTTCTTGGCTGTGGAGCTGAAGGTCTGTCAGACTGGGAAGATCCTAGTCAGGGGTCTTGAAATCAATATGCCCATCTCTACAGCAGGGAGTCTGGAAGCTCTGAGAAACCTGAATTGAGTTGGGGGACACTCCTTTGCAGATTGGCAGATGGGAGCCTGGAAGTCATAGCTGAGCTGCAAATCTGAGCGTGTTCTTTCAGGTTTGATTTCCTTTAACATTTTATATTTAAATTAAATGCTTTCATCATTTTAAACTGATTCTTCCCACAGCTCCCTCCTCCTCCCCCAATTTTTCTTTCCTTCATGAAGGAAACTGTAGAATTTCTATGGTGGTTTTCCACAGTGGGATGTATTTCATTTTAGAATTTGGGAGTCTACTGCTGTTGGCAGCCGTGCCTCATTCAAGTCCGCTGCTGAGGTCTCAGGCTCCAATCTGTTGAGCACCAGTTCTTGGGGCCTGACAGCTTGACCTTGCTGGCTTATGTTAGCAGGGCATGCCCTCCGCCTCCCCCACCACGTGTTGATCTGTTAACGAGAGGGGAGGATTCTCAATGGTTTATATCTGCCCCCATGAGCAGCTTGTTGTTTCTCGGGGCTCCACCTCCCCTTACATGCTGTCCCTATGCCAATCAGATCATATGGTCCAGCCAGGCCACGTGCTAACAGATGCTGGATAGCAGAGGATAGCACCACCCTCTCAGGTGGTCTAATAGTCCAACTCCAGCCTGGCCAAATGGTCTCAGAAATTGTGTGATAATCCCCTTTTGCCTTGTTAGGGCAATCTATGGATCTGGAGGGTTGCACTGCCTATGTCTATGGTTTTTTCCTCAATATCTAGCAGCCTCCCTTATGACAGTTCTAAGGGCTTCTAGGGATATGCCCATCAGGGCTAGCTTGTCAAGTCCTTAATTTTTCCTTTTCTGGAGTTGCTTTACGCTTTGTGCGACCCTGGGGCCCCATACCCCCCTTCTGGAATGGACTCACAGTTCATCACTCTGTCACTAGTCTGGTGAAGCAAGCGATGACTCTTGACATCTCCATATCCTGCTGTAAGCTCTTCCACAGCATGAATCTGGTCCCTTGGTGCTGAGGCTCCTCTGAGCCTCAAATCAGAAGAGCAGGCTCCACTCTGCTCCTTTCACCCTGCCAGGGCAATCTCAGGTCCGGGTCGGCGCTCCCACAGCTGTGCTTCCAGACCTCTGTTCCATCTTCAGCTAGTATGGGGCATGTCTTTATGACATCCTCCACTGTGCGCTGGCCAACCCAGATCCAGCATGAGCTAATAAAGTGGGATGCCTGTGGTGCTGGGAGCTCTCCAGACCATGTTGCCAGCATCTTTTCCCATAAGTCTCTGCTCCCAAAGAGAGCAGCTGCCTCTGCGTCCCACCCTTGGGGACTAATGGGGGTGCTTCTGGGGGTCTTGTCACCCCAATAGAAGTCGTTGGGGTACTCCCTACAATGACAACAACATAGCAGAAATCAGACTTTCAACCATGTCTATTGCTTAGGTGAGCACACAGTCTTTGCACACACTCACCTCCGTTACAGCGCTCCCCAGCTCTTCCCATTTGTTTCACCCCTGTCTTTTTTTAAATTATATTATGAAATCTTCAGATCAGGCAGTGTCTTCTGTACAGCATCTACTGTATAGTGTGTCATTTTTTGTCCCTCTGAGTCTGCCGTTACCTTCAGGCTAATAGACCTGGTCCTTTGCCTCAGACAGTAGTCTCCCACTTTTAATTTCAGGCAGTTCACATTCCATTCTCACAGATGTCAAATCACCAAAGGGAGATGTTTCATTGACAGAATGGTACCCAAACCTGGGTAGGGCTTATGGGTAGTCTTGTAATAAAAATACTAAACAAAACAATAATTAATAAGAACTAATTACATATTTAGGATCATAGGAAAATAGGCCTAGAATGGAGTCCAGGCCCTGCTCAAGGCAGTATCATCCCAGCCAGGTGTCTGCTTACCCTGCTGCCAAAAATTTCCAGGGGTTCATATTCTACAACATCTCTAGGTAACCCATTCAATGCTTGGCCACCTTATGGTCAGACAGTTCTTCCTCACTGCTAACCTCAATTTCCTTTGCTGCAATTTGCAGCCCATGCTCCCAGTCCTGTCCCCTACAGCCACAGAGAAAAGCCCATCTCCATCCTCTTTGCAATCTGCCTTCAGGGAGTTGAAGACTGTCATCAAATTCCCTCTTGATCTTCTCTTCTCCAGACTACATTATCCTAGTTCCTTCAGCTTTCCTAATAAATCATGCTTTCCTAGGCCTCTAATACTTTTTGTCATTCCCTGCTGGAATCTTTCCAAGCTGTTTACATCTCTCTTGAAGTGTGGGGCCCAAAACTGGACATAGCATGCCAGGTGCAGCCTCAACAGGCAGAATAGAAAGGAAGAATCACTTATGTTGATTTTCAAGCATCTGCAGCCATTTCAAGGTTCGAGGTTTTGCTCATTTCAAAGGCAAAGTCATATTAATCAGAAGTCTAAGTTGCACAGTCCCAAATGCACAGTATTGAATACAAATAGTCAAAACAAGAAACCAGAATGATACAAGGCTTCTCCCTACATTGACAGCAGCCACCTGCCATCCACTGAATATTTTAACACCTAAATGAACTTGAAGCAGGTGCAATCCTCTGTCTGGTAAGCAACAGTTTCTGCTACAGCTACTATTTCATGTCACCAGTTTGATGCATTAGAATAATTATCATAGCCCTATGCTGCAGCTATATGTGACAATTTATGAAATGATGGAGCCACAAACCTGCTAGGTACCTGCAATCAAAATTGATTTTCTTTTCTTTGAAACCAGCCAGAGTTAGAGCTTCACCACCTACAGACATTTCAATGACAAACCTGCACAGAGTTGATGGGGCTTAGTCAAATATTTCTTGCAAACCATGAAGAATCTAAATCAGGATTTTCTTAAATTAAGCTAAGGCTTTGTGATTTTTACTGAAAACAATGTAAAATTTGGAGAAACTTTAGAACTAGACATTGATGCCTACACAGTTGGATGGGTAAAAGGTTTGGTACGGCTTTACGAGCACTCGTTGTGCTCTGGTGTGGTGCTAGAGGACTGGAAGAGGGCCAACGTGGTTCCTATCTTCAAAAAAGGGAGGAAGGAGGACCTGGGAAACTATAGGCCAGTTAGTCTTACCTCGATCCTGGGCAAGCTCTTTGAATTATCCTGGCACATGTCCATGAGAGGCCAGCGGGGGAGGTTATGCAACAAACATGGGTTCATTAGAGGCAGACCCTGTCAGACCAACCTGGTGACCTTCTATGACCAGGTCACCAAATCCTTAGATGCAGGGGTAGCAGTCGACGTAGTCTTTCTGGACTTTAGGAAGGCCTTCGACACTGTCTCTCACCCCATTCTCATTAAGAAACTGGGGGACTGTGGTGTCAACACCTACACAGTCAAATGGGTCACTAACTGGCTGGAGGGCCGCACCCACAGAGTGGTGGTGGATGGGTCATTTTT
>NW_017728992.1:170515953-170527679 GCF_001723915.1 Gavialis gangeticus
GTACTCTTTCCTGCCATGGCAGGGGGTCGGACTTGATGATCTGCTCGGGTCCCTTCCGACCCTACAAACTATGAAACTATGAAACTGTGGCCAGCCATACCTTGTCATGCATCCAAAGATGAATCTCAAGCCAGTCCAGAGGTGATTCTCGCCCTCTATGCAACTTTGGTAAGGCCGCTATTGGAGTACTGTGTCCAGTACTGGGCGCTGCACTTGAAAAAGGATGTGGCCAGCATGGAGAGAGTTCAGAACAGGGCCACCCATTTGGTGAGAGGGCAGCAGGACAGGCCCTATGAGGAGAGACTGAGGGACCTGAACCTGTTGGGGTGATGAGGTACAATAGTAATAAGCTGATGGAGAATAGGTTTAGATCAGACATCAGAAGGCAATATTATACAGTTAGGGTGGCCAAAATCTGGAACCAACTTCCCAGGGAAGTGGTCCTCGCCCCTACCTTGGGCAAATTCAAGAGAAGGTTGGATGATCACCTGTCTGGGGTCTTGTGAACCCAGCATCATTCCTGCCTGTGGCAGGGGGTCAGGCTAGATGATCTGTTCAAGTCCCTCCTGACCCTAGCTACTATGAAACTGTATGTGCACCTCAAAAATCTCAATATAAGAACTCTCATTCTTTTAAAATCAGACTTTCAGATTTTATCAGGAGATATGTAGATACTACAATCAGTTCAAATGACAATTGCTTATAATTGGCTGTCTCCCTTTGCAGTATTCTCCCACTTTGGTCAGCAGTTGATCATTCCAGACAAATAGGAAGACCTCGTTGCTTTTAATGTAACATCACTATGTGTCAGGTAGAAATATCTATTATTATAGAGAGCAACCTACCTAATTCATGGGGACTGCCCCCCAATTACATGGGCAGCCATTTTACTGGCAGAGTGTGGTGGTGCCCCCCCATACCTCTGATTGGCTGTGGGGCCCCAGTGGCTCCAGTCATCACTGCTGACTGTCTGCAGGGGTTTCCTGTCATGTGGCCATGCCCCTCACTGATGATTGGCTGCAAGACCTATCTATCATGCTGCCCCACCCCTCACCACTGATTGGTGGGGCTGCCACAGTATGCTGAAGTCTGCTGGCTCCTTCCAAGGGGGCAGCATTTTCTTTTCTTGAAGTTCTTTTCCCTGTGGATTTCGCGGGCAATGCCAGATTTCACAGAATCCACAAAATTCATGAAATCGGGACTTTAGTAGATCCTTAATTATGGAGCATATTCATTTTTCCTTTGTTTCACAGAAAGATCCAAGATTCATCCCATACACACACCTGTTATTTTCACCTGAATTATTACAAGCAAATTTGGAATCAAGGCACCAAAGTTACAGATAGCTGTTCATCTAAAATTTAAGACTGCTGTTAAATATTTCTATTGTATTCCAAATTATTTTATTCTTTTTATTATTTTATGTCTGTCCTCCTACATATGTCCCCTTACACTCCACAAAATCAGTTGAAATCAAGATCTGCACATTTAGAAGGGGAAAAAGGAAATATGTCCCCACCTATTATGTGTTCAACAATCCAGCATGTGGTTAGCCACTTATATCACTAGTGAGGGAGATCACTGCATCAAACCCTATTTATGTATTTTTTAAAGGTTTGGATAATTTTTACATCCAATAGCATTTGTAGGTAATATACTAAAAGATGGGTAACCAAGTGTCATGCTTCAGAGCAAGACAGTGGAAGTAGAGGTTAGGAAGAAATTTCTTCCCCCCCAGATACAAAATTGCCCAATGGATGAATGATTTTCCCCTTCCTCTGATGCAAAGGTTTTTAGTAACACTGAAATCTGTATGTTAGACTAGTTGGGCAAATGGTCTGAACTGGGAAAGCAAATATTCCTTCTCCAGTGTGGGGGCTGTTTCTTTCTGTACAGTATTTTGACTAAATAGCTTAGTAAATCATTCATAATGTGGCAGGGCACTGTTTGTGCCTGCCACTTTATGGGCCTGTGCCAAGCAGCCAGCAGGTGCCTGATTACAGCAGCCATTTTTAGATTCAGGGCTGCCTATATAAGCAGGGCATTTTGCTGCTGGCAACAACATTGCCTGGCTGCAAGGCTTCATGGAACACCCTGGAGGTAAGGGAGGAGCTGTAGGGGATGGTTTCGGAGGCCCCTGGTCCTGGGCATGACCTAAAACTGCACCCTGCCAGGAGTGGGTGGCCTGGTGGGGCTCTCAGTGGTACAGGAGCCCCCAGGAAATGCCAGGCCAGTTACCACCCCAGTGAAAAGCCAGTCAGGGCACCTTAACCCCAGCCCCCACCTTTGGGTGGGTTGGGTAACACCTGAGAAAAGGGGGCCAGGCACAGCTATGGCCACCTGAGCCCACAGGAGATGAAAGCCCCGTGGCCCCATGTGAGGGGGAAGTGTGGAGCCTCGAGTGAAAAGGGGCAATGTGGAGTCTCGAATGAAGGGGGCAGTGTGAAACCCCAGAGAGAGGGTGGAGATGGGGACCCCCAGGGAAGGGGGAGAAGAACCAGAGGGCTGAGGGCCCAGTACATTTATATACACATAGTATTGCCCCCAGAAGGGGCCAGAGTAAGCTTAGACCTGGTCGGGTAATTGGCTGGCCACTACCCCGGTGAGGGTCATGGGAGAGGCCCAACAGACGGTACGTCTGCCACTCAAGGAATGGACTAGCTAAGCCTATGGCCAAAGGGGGCCCACTCCAAGAGGCAGCATAAGTTGGTGATGCATGAAAGAGACCCTGTGAGACAGGGTGGAGTGTGTGTGAGGCCTGAGTGAGAGGCAGGCGGTATGAATGTGTGTGTGACTGAGGCCTGACGGCACGGCCTAAGCTTGCTTTAGTGGTAGGCTGGAAGCACTGTAGCATCTGGGTGCCATCTGTGAGGCATGGGCTGCAATGTAGGGGAGGTATGGAGCTGCAGATACTGCCCCCTGGCATCGGGACAGTAAATAGGCAGCTTCCCACCTAATTAAGATCATTAATTAATTAATAACAAGGCATGGCAGGTGAGTCAGGTGGGGGGAGTACCCAAAGGCAAATGGGGAACCTAGCACTGTGGCTAGGCGGGGAGCCCCACCTTTGCTACACATAACATGCGGCTTTTGGGGGCTCTGAATTACAATGCATAGTCTTGATTTTGTAATGGCTTCCCTTAGTTTCCAAGTAAATCTGAAACCCATAAATCCTACCCACTTGGTTGAGAATGTTTGAGCTTTGCCCATAAGTTCAGATGTTGTAGAGCAGTGGGGCTCAACCTTTTGGCCCTGTGGACCAAGTGAGTGGCACAAGGCCAGCCCATGGGCTGGAGGGAGCCCCAGGATTTGACTCTTATCATCTAAATTTTAATCCAAATGCAGAATACTATGATTAAGGTTCTGAAGTGGGATTTAGGAGAGTAGGATTCAAATCTAGACCTAGAATAGTTATCTTATATAACCTTGAGTAAATCATTGAATTTCTCTGTGCCTCAGTTCCTCACCTGTAAAGGGAGATAATATGTACTTATAGTGCTTTGGGACAGTATGTAGTACTAGGCAGCTTTTAAGGCCCAATTGGAATAATTAATAACAACAGTGTGAAAAAAATGAAGGTGTTTCTTAAAATGAAGCTCTTGCCTTCCTGCAGGAAGTTAAAATTTTGTGAACAATGGTGCCCTAATAACTTGTATGGCAAACATTTTGTAGAAAGATTAAATATGAGTTTTCTGCATGTACAAAACCCAAGGGTTTTATCGTGTATTTTCTAGCTATCCCAGCCAGCAGCAGGCAGATTATTTTGGAAGAAGGGATTGTTATCAGTCACACACAGTTGTAGCCTAAAAAAGTAAAAATTTCTGAGGCAGTCATACCTGGCAGCACACATACTGCTATGGATTCACCCATCCACATATTGGAATGGGTTCCAGGCTTGAACCCTGACAAATCCTTTCAAGCAGCAAACCTCAGACGTATTTACTTTGTCAAGCTGGAAATATTTGGCGACATAAACAATAGAGTAACTTGAGTTCATATGTGCTGGTGACGAGAGGGTGACTCACTTTGGGCATAGAAGTGTGCAACAGTAGAATTTTGTTAACTTAGAGGAAGAGACATGGTCTTCTTTAGAAGAGCCAGGAAACACACAAATGAGCCTGGCTGGGGTCATTTGACCCAGTACCCTTTCCTGCCATGGCAGGGGCTCAGACTTGATGATCTGCTCAGGTCCCTTCTGACCCTACCAACTATGAAACTATGAAACACTTTCTTTTTCATCACCTCCAGTTTATCAGTCTGGGGGGCTAAGGTGGTGCAGGCACTAAGGTACACAGTTGGCGGCCCAGACCTCACAACTTTGAGGCCATAGCAGGAATGCTCACATTATTGTCCTGTCAGATTCCCATGAATCTCTGAATTCTGCTAAATACCTTGTCACTAGGACACAAAATTGGAAAGAAAGTCCCCAAGTCAAACCATTCAAATTGTGATGTTTCTTTTATTCATGGCTGCAAGAGCTGCTCTCATTAAAGTGCCCAAAGCATCTTGTGTATCAGTGTCCCCACGTTTTATCTGAAGCTCATCAAACAAGCTTTAGTTAAAGTGTCCCTGCTAACATTTGGAACAATACAAGGCTTCTCCCTACATTGACAGCATCCACCTGCCATCCACTGAATATTTTAACACCTAAATGAGCTTGAAGCAGGTGCAATCTTCTGTCTGGTAAGCAATAGTTTCTGCTACAGCTACTATTTCATTGCACCAGTTTGATGCATTAGAATAATTATCATAGCCCAATGCTGTGGCTGTTTCTGAAATGATAGAGAATATGACCATTTTGAAGCACAAGGATGCTGATACACAAGACGCAGAGTCTGTTGGAGTGTGGTAAATTACCATGTTCTGGTAGATTCAATTAAACAATTCTGCTCCAATGCACTGTAATTACTGTACTTCGGAGCAGCCCCCCCGCTCATGTACAGGCCCCATAGCTTCTTACTGGTAGATGGGACAAAGGACCTATTCAAGGAGAAGGCACCTCGTATTTAGAACACTATTTCCCGTCTTGCTAACATTTTTCTTTTATTTCTTCCTCTCTTCAGGTTTGTTTTTTCCCTCCTTAATGCTCTGGTGTGTTGAATGTTGATGGGGCAAGTAGTATATAGGCTCACCACCCTTCAATGCAAATGTGATAGATGGGTGGGGACAGAAGTCCCGCCCCTTTAGCCCCGCCCTTTCCCCCTTGTATCATGTGTGATGTCACCAGCCCCACCCCAACTCCAGTCACATGGTGCATGACATCAGCAACTCTGCCCCCACACCCAGTCATGTGGTGTGTGACACCAACACCACATGGTCCATAACATCAGAAGGATGGCCCATGCAGCCCCCCAAAGCCCAACCCCTCAACACGAATTTGTTGCTGTGTCAAAGGGATGTTTCCTTTTAAGGTGTTCAGAGCAATTTCTGAAATGGCCGCTACTAAATCATCAGAGGCCGAGCAGAGTATAGCTTTTCTCTGCCATGGGGAGGATTGAATAAGCAGTTTTAAGAGAGCCAAATTTCTTTTTACATGGTTAGACATGTTCCCCTTCCACTGTCTTGAGAGCTAAGAGGAGGCTGCTGCTACATCGTCTCTTTTTATTCCCACCTGCTGTTTTTTTAAAAGGGTAAGCAGCTGGTTGGTCAGGAGGAAAAAGCCCGGTTCTTAATCTAAAAGCATCTGGGGCAGAAGCATTTAAATCAACCATCAAATACCCATAAGGTGTTTTAGTGGCATCCTTAAAAGCTTCTAGAAAGAATTGGGTCTTACCTGGATACATCTGCCATGGCGGGGACACTATTTGTAGCTTATCTCTGGGGTTTTTAAACAAAACCATGTATTTTGTGTTAAGGGCAATGATGCGACTCCTTTTCGCCGACAGAAAACATTTTGAACTATATACATAATGCTAAGATTCCGATGGTGCATGTACTTGGTAAAAGTCTTTCTCGATTTCACCGCTGTCATAGACAGAGTCCATCAAATTATCTACCACAACCATATTTATTTTATTAGGAGGAAACAATCAGTCATCGTTGAGACTGTTTGGTAGACCCTCCACAAACTTGATAAAAGGATATTTACAAAGCAGTTCTTTATACAAAGGCTGCCAACAGCCATAGCACCACACAATATTCTCAGGCAACTTTTACCGCAGTTGCTAGGGCCTGCCAAAATCACAGAAAAGGGGTGCTTCCAATGCACATCCATCTTTAAAAACCATAGGGGAGGCTGCTAAAGTTTTCTGTGAGAACCGTTTTGTCATAAATGACTTTCTGCATTTTTCTCAAGGTTTTGGTTTCAGTCCTCCACTTGCTTTTGTTCCTGATGATAGAGCGCTGTTGTATCACAATTGTTTTAGGGGTGTCCCCAGTGGAGTTTGCCCCATAATCTACAACAAGGTCTCTTAAGGATTCAAAGTTGACATTTTGACTGATGGCCACATTCAGGGTAATCCCTTTGACCTTCAAGCAAACCTTTCCCCCCAGAAAACTTGTACCCATAGGTTTTCAAACCGGCTGACACAAACTCTGTGATGTGTTCATCTGGCAGGATTTTGCTGGTGAGCTCACCTAAATAATCACCTAGCGGGGGGTTCCAATCTCCCTCGCGGCTCACAATTATCACAGAATCTGTGTCGTGGTACAGACACCATTCTTGCAAGCTGTCTAACTGCTCGTTCAACTCTAAGCATGCATAAGCGGTGGTGAAACAGGCTATAAAGATGTTTGTGTTACCCGAGAGCATGTAACGCTCTTTGGCATGCTTCCAAGACACATAGGCTGCCTCATCATCAATAAAGTCACAAGATGAAATTTCATAGGTGGGAGAAAAGAGGTAGCCAAAGAGTTCTTCAGGGTCTCTAACAATGTTGGTGTTGGGCAAGTTGGTTCTCTGACCAAATTTACCCCACAAAGAATTTAGAAACAATTTTGCTATTTGGCGCTTTGCAGGGTTGGGTTTGATATGCTTTGGGCGTAAGGTCACACCTTCTTTTTGCAAGAAATTGGCCACGTATCTCTCTTGTTTTTCTTGGTCGGTACACCAGGCGGGGTACCCCGAGGCTTCCTGCTTCTGTCGGAGGTGCATTTTTATGTACCGTGAAAAAAGGGTGCTAGACTTCTTGGCAAATGCCAGACTTCATAGATTTAAGCTATTCTGTACCCCTTGGCGATAGCTTTATTCAATTCTGGTGTGCACCACATGCCCAGGAGGGCCCTTTCTTCATCAGTGTGGTCACACTTTTGCTGTCTTGTTTCCATGCAGAGGCGGCACAGCGTGAACATAAGTTTCCCGTTCACCCTGGTGGGTAGCATGGGGAAAAAAAAGGTTTCACGGTGGGTACAGTTTCACCCTGGCTATTCCAAAATAGCTTGATAGGGATTGGAAATTGTCATGAATGATTTCAGGGTGTCCGGTTGGGTATTCCTTTGTTTAGTTTATAAAGGGGTAAAGACTGGTAAAATCGTAATAGTGTATTTGTTCTCTGGGTTTAGTTTGGTAATATAGACAGATGGCATTAGTTCTTCCCCCAAAAAGAGCATCCCTAGGCACCAGTGGAGAAGGCAGCAGGGTTCTGCTTAAAAAATCTGCCAGCTCCCCATCCGTTTCTAACAGAGACCTCCACTCGTGCTCCCAAATGGTCCTAACGGTAAACTCCTCTCTCTTGAGATAATCGGTCTTGTGCAATGCCTGATAATTCAGAAACCCAAAGGTGGTCCCGGTCAATGGGTTCTGGTCTTTCTCATTGTAGCAAGTGACACAACTGTGGAAAAAGCATCCATTAAATTCAAACGCTGTAGGTTCCCCGTCAGTGTTGGCATAGCCGTCTAAAAAATAGGGGCCTACCTGAAATTCTCCACCCTGTAAGGCATGTCGAATTTGAGTATTTTCTTTCTCCGAAATGTACATTAGCCACTGAATAGATGGGGTTGAAAACCTCTTTTTCTGTGTTTGACAGCTGTCCAGGGGGAGAAGCGCTATGGTCTGCGGTTCCAAAAACAAACCTGTACATGGCCATGCAGATGAAGGCCAGCATGATGTATTGGAAAGGATCTATGCAGCGTACTACATTTTGGAGTTCACCATCTACTTTCACTTGGTCTACCTGCTGTGTCATTTTCATAATCTCATCCCTGTAGAGGCAGCAGGCCTCTTTCAAAATTTTTATGTCCTGCTGGCAATAATTGGCCAGCTCCTTTTGCATGTCAAAAGTTTTATCATGGTTATTCTAATACCATTCTAAAAATTGTCCTTTCTCACCAGACATATTTTCAACACTGTAGTACTCCATTTTTGGGAGAAGACCCACATAATTTTGGTTTTCTGCCGTGTTAAAAAAATATGGGAAATAACCTTTGCATCCTTCAAACCTCATTGCCTGTGGAAGTCTGCTAAGTTTCATTGGCAAAAAGTTTAAAGAATCTATTAAATGGTTGCTTAGCCTGGTCACTTCATGCACATGAGTTTACCGCCCTGAGTGATTAGTTTCACACCCATTTTTTCCTTCAATAACTGGTTGACAATGAAGTAACCATAGTACCGTTTGGCATTGAGCTATGACGGTGTAGTCCTTTGAACTTTTTATCTATAAAGACCTTAATAAAATCAGACAGATACTCCTCGCCATTAAACTCCCAAGTGCTTTCTGGCTTTTTGGGCTTAGCTTTACAAGCCTTTTTGGGGGTTTTGCCTGCGGCTTTCTGAGGGTTTTTTCCCCTGTCTTTAGCTCCATTGCAAAAATGTAGTTGAGCACATGCATCCCTGTCTCCTGCACACATTCAAAATCATAAAAAATGTATCCCTCGCCTTCTTCAGGCTCTTTAATCTGATGCATAAAGCACCAGTGCTTGTTTGCATCTGTGATTTTCCCATAACACTGTTTGCACTGCCGCACTTTGCACTGCTGCCCTTTGTCCACATAAGATTTACACTCATCGCAGAGTTTTAGTCAGACATTCAATCCGATTTTCAGAGGCCAGGGCCACGTGCCTTTCTAAGCACTCTTTGGAATGACAGAACAGCTTACAATTAGGGCACCTCTGTGTCCTGCCCACGTTTTCAGCGCAGTTTGGGCTCAGGCAAAGACGACATCAGAACCTGCACATGTGGCTATGGCTGTACAATGTTTGATAAAGATTGCAATAATTTTTCATGCCAAACACCGTTTTCACATCCACAATGCCATAATAATGTTCACCATGCAGCAGAAGAAAACAGGTGTCGGGGTATCTGGGTGCGTCCTGTGTTTTAAATAAACTCCACCCAATTTTTTCCTTATGTATCACTGTGTGAATGTTAACCTGTTCAGGGTCTTCAAACAAAGGTACTTGATGGAGCATAACCTTTTGATATATAGACATGCCTAATTTCCTATGCAGTTCTTTGGCACCATCTAGCAGTTCGACATCTCTGGCCCCTCTACGTTTTGTAACAGCCAATAGACTGCCTGCAAAGCACAGATTAGTATCATAGGTATTCAAGTTGATTAAATACTTTCTCTTTTTAGCAATGATCTGGGAATAGGGGATAGAGCTTATAACTCTACAGCTCCCACCTCCCCGGCCTCTCACAATGACCACAACCAAGCAATATTTCTGTCTGGCTTTGTAACAGATTACTGAACCACTCTAAAAACAGCTCTGGGATCATCTTGTTTAAATTAATAACTCGAGAGTATAAGCAGTTTGCCATGCTATCTGCCTGAATATGTAACTGGGCATAGTCATTGCCTGTGAATCTCTGTCGGAGTTCTGCTGCAATTTCGTCCACCCCTCAGCTTATGGCTTCATATGCCACGTGTAATGGCACATGCTCCAGATTCACAAAACAGAAGGCCCCAGTGTACCTCGTCCCCCCAAACCTGGCTACAGACCACTCTTGCCTTCTCACCCGCACCATATGTACGTCCGGTAGAACATCCTCTGCTTACTCTGGAGACCAGGGGGTGCTTGAGGGGTCCTCTAAACTGCCTTCTACACCAGATTCGTTATCCCAACCCTCTAAGCCTTCAGGTCTTGGTGGTGGGGGAGGCCTGGGAACATTTGAGGGGCCCTCTAAAGGGCTTCCTAAACCACATTCTTCACCCCCTCTCTCAGGCTCCATGGGTTCTGGTGAAGGGTCAGGCCTGGGAGGAGGGGAAGCATTTGAGTGGCCTTCTAAAGTGCCAGTACTAGGGGATCTATTTTTTCTCAACCGTTGTTTAGCCTTCCCCACGCTCCTCTTTAACCAGGCCCTTACTTTTCGCCCTGCGAGCCACTTGCTGGTTCGCTACCCATTCTTACCCCTGTGTTTCCCATGACTCCCCCTTTTATGATACAGGCCACGACTGCTGTCTGAGTTACACAGACTACCTCCTCTCTGAGTAAAATTTACCCTTTTGCTTTGGTAGTAATCAAGATCTTTCAAAGCGCTCTGCACACTCTTTCTGAGATGTATATGCCTGCCAGTACCACCCCAAATCCCCCTCTTTTTTCACAATAATCATGATCTTTCAAAAAAAGAGAGAGACTCTCCTCTTTCTCTAAACTGTGTGAGCAGTCAGTCCTGGGTTTCTTATTCAAGGGGTCCCAATCACCTGTTTTGGGGGTGTGAATCCTTGTCTTTCTACATATGGTTTTCTCAGAGGCTTGTTTTCCTCTGAGGAAAGATACCCTTCTGTTCTGTCCCAGTGGTCTTCTGATCCTTGGGTGTTATGATCTGCAGGCTGAGCATTTCTGGGGTTTTTTGCCTGTGTTCTTAGAGGTCTCTTTGCCTAGGCCCCTGCTCTTCTTCAGTAGTGGTGCATGTGATCACTTAGGAAATATAAAATTTACATCTCAGCATTGAGAATTCACTTTCCTCACAGACTACAAATTTAAAATTTACTTAACCCCTACACACATCTCCTCCTCCCACAAGAAACACATCAAATTTCAAAAGCTGATTTCAGAAAAATTACCTTTTACTACTGGATAAAAACATGACTGTATGTGTCTGTTCTGCTTTTCTATTTTAGAAGAAGCGGTTCAGTTTGAAAACAAACAGTTACAAATAGTTAAAACTCAGTGTGATTATATTAACACAGCCATAAATAACCCACCATTTTAAAATAATTTTTACCTTGCTGTGGTAAAATTGCATGGGGCTTCCCCACTTGATAAGCTCTCTGTAATATAAATGAAATGATACAGTAAGTAAGTCCTCTGTATTAAAAAATTAAATAATAGATTAAGGAAAATAGTGTATGTATAAAATAAAATATAACTGTTTTAAAACAGTCACCACTAAAAGACATCTCCACCCCTTTAGTCTTAAAATAGGTGACGATCTGGACACACAGGTCAGCTTTTTTGTTTGTTTTTATGTTCTGGGTTTTTTTAATCTGGTTTATCTTTACGATGCACACCTGCCACCCCATACATATATATATACATGAGAATATGTATTTTTAAATTCAGTCTTTATTTCCATCAAAAACTTTTATAATATGTACTGATTTATTTTGTTAAACCTTCTTCTAAAAGTGTTTTTTTATCATTTCCTGTGACCTTAAGCCTTGTTGACCTTATCTTTACAGCAGGCCTTTTGGTAAAAGATAACATCTTTAGTCTTAAAATAGGAAGAGCTATGAACACAAGGGTGTTCTTTTTTGTTTTTTAGTCTAGTTTATCTTTATAACACCCCTCCCCACCCCCGTACCATACAAAAGCTGTGAGACTATATATTTTTAAATTCAGTCTTT
>NW_017728992.1:170527690-170529640 GCF_001723915.1 Gavialis gangeticus
CCCCTTATATACTTATAGGCTGCCACCCAGTGACCCATCAGCCTTCACTTCTCCAGGCTGAAGAATCCCATGCTTCTCCACTTTCCTCATAAGGCCTGTTCTCTTGACTTCTAATCATGTGTACGGCTGTCCTCTGAAAGCTTGCTAAGAACATTTTTTCCAACTATTTTAGCTGGTCTAATAACAGATATCAGCTTTATCCAAAGAACCTTGTCTAGCTCTCCTCTGGACTTTGTCAAGTTTCTCCACATCCTTTCTAAAGAGTGGTGCCCAGAATTGGATGTAGTACTCCAGCTGCAGCCTCAGCAAGGCCAAGTAAAGTGGGAAGATGACTTCTTGGGTTTTGTTTGAGATGCATTGGTAGATGCAAGCCAGAGTTTTATTTGCTTTGCCAGCTGCAGCATCGCATTGGTGGCTCATGTTCATCTTGTGGTTAGTCGTGACCCCTAAGTCTCTTCAGTCGTGATGCTAGTGAGCCTATATGTGCCTGCACCTTGCATTTCTCTGTGTTGAACATCATCAGGTTTTGATCCGCTCACCTTGTGAGCCTGTCCAGGTTGACCTGAATTGCCAGCCTATCCTCTAGTGTGAACGCACTTCCCCATAATTTGGTGTCATTTGCAAACTTAGCCAGTCTGCTTCTGACTCCCATATCCAGACCATTTATGAATATATTAAAGAGTATTGGTCTGAGTACTGAGCCCTGGGGGAAGCTAATACTCACCATGCATCATGTTGACTCAGTTCCATGGACTTTTACTCTCTGGGTCTGACCACAGAGCCCAGCCATCAGACCATAAAGTTGTCAAGGCTGCAATTCTCCAATTGTACCATGAGGACATCATGGCAGACCAAGTCAAAGGCTTTTTTGAAATCTAAATATATGACATCAACCTCTTCTCCTTTGTCCAGGTGATGCACCACCTGGTCACAGAAAGAAATGAGGTTGGTCAGGCAAGACCTACCCGCAATGAGGCCAGGTTTGCTCTCTCTCAGACTGTTGCCTTTCATTAGCCTGTTGTTGATGGTTTCTTTGATGATTCTTTTCCACTATCTTTCCAGAGATTTTGGTCAAACTGATTGGCCTGTAGTTCTTTGGATTTTCCTCCCTTCCTTTCTTAAAGATAGGCACCACATTGGCCCTCTTCCAATCTTCAGGAACCTCTCCCGAACATCTCAAATATCCTTGCCATTGGTTATGCTATGATGCCAGCCAACTCTTTTAGCACTCTTGGGTGCATTCCATCTG
This sequence comes from Gavialis gangeticus, assembly GCF_001723915.1. NCBI lineage: Eukaryota > Metazoa > Chordata > Crocodylia > Gavialidae > Gavialis > Gavialis gangeticus. The sequence goes on from NW_017728992.1 coordinate 170,528,940, forward strand.
GGCCTGCTGATTTGTAGAAGCCCAACCTCTCAAGGTGTTACCTCACAAGATCCTTACCAATTACAGACATATGATCACCCTTACCTTGGTAGTCTTGCAACCTGTCAGGCAGGGTGATCCATTTGGGCTGGTGGAAGACCGACGCAAAGTAACTATTAAGGAGATTAGCTTTTTCCTGGGTGGCGGTTGTCAGCTGCCCAATTTGGTTCAACCAGGGCCCAATGTTGCCCTTTTTATTTTTACATTTATTTTCAGCTGAAAACTCTGCTCTTCAATACAGCTCCTTCATGTAGCCTATGATCTTATTTTCTCTGAAAGGCAAAGAGTGTACTTTGTCTCCTCTAATGAGAACGTCTTGGAAGGTCCATCTGATTCTTCCTGAACCAAAATATTATCCCCCCAGCCCCCATGTCACAAACTATGTCCCTTAAGTCCCATTTCCTCGAAGTTCCAGTTTCATCTACATCCAGGATTTGCCTGTTTATAGGATATTAAGATGCCTCCTCTCTACTCTGATATACAGTGATTGTCAGCACACTGATTTAGATTATTCCTGTGCAAAAGTGAACCTTTTGCTGTGGCCAGGACTAATAAAGGCAGCCCTTACTATATCTTGGAAATAAGGATCATCAGCCTCCAGAATAGTATCATGTAGTAGATTGGAGTGTTTTGTAGCTGTGATGGTCCAAGAAACATCTGAG
>NW_017728992.1:170534640-170536558 GCF_001723915.1 Gavialis gangeticus
CAGGCTGGTGCTGCATAATCCTTCATAGTGGTAGTTCCTGACTTCCATCCCTTATAAGCTTGTCTTTGCAGATTCAGGTGATCCATGAGTTCCTTATTGAGCCAAGGGGCTCTTCCAGTTCTTTTGCTTCCTTTCCTACAGGCCTGAATGGATTTCCTTTGTGCTTTTAGGACCACATCCTTAAGGAGCAATAACTAATCGTGGACTTTTTATTATACTGTAATCCATGAACAATGTGCAAAAAACAGATGCTCACACTGCATTAGGGGGGAAAAAGAAAACACTACACTTTTTTCTAGAACAAGCCCTGAGACCCATGGGTACCTATACACATGCCAGATGTCCACTCCAATGTGTGCTAATTAGCATGCATTGAAGCAGACTCTATTAATGGAATATGCTGAAGCGTCCTAATTAGCAAGCTCCAGCAGCCTCCACATCATGTGTATTCAGTGTCTCTACACTTCAAAATGGTGGCAGGGGGCGCTTTAACTAATGCTTGTTGAATGAGCTTTTATTAAAGCACCCCTACCACCATTTTGAAGCTCAGGACTCTGAACATATGTAATACTGCAGGAACTTTAATTAAAGCAGCTCTTAGGGAGCCCCTCCTTCCACCCTGGAGCAAGTGTCAAGATGTTCCATATGACCATATAAGTGTGATTAAAATCAATAAGTCAATAGAAGAAAATCCATGTACTTCAATATTTTTCACTGCTTGGTGGCTGTATTGGGAGGGCTGCAGGCCTGGGAGGCAGGGAAAAGGAGACAAATTGCTGTAGAAACCTCATACATGGTTTTCACTCTGACCTGCAGCTGGCCACACTGCCAAAACCCTCCCTAAATGTAAATTAATTAGCTAGCTACAATGAAATCCCATCTCTCATCTTCTAAAACTTCATTCACAATAACAATAAATATGGCAGGTGGCTGTAAGGCTCCACTTTTTCTTCTTCTATTTCTGCAGGGGTGTCTGTGTGATCACCACCAAACAGGGCCTCCTCAGAATGTCTGGGGAAGTGGTTTGCAGAGCAGACTATTCTTGGTTCACTGCAGACTGAAGTACTGTAAAGGTCACATCCTGGGAATCCTGTCCAAGAGCTTTCTTTCTCTCATTCTATCTGTAAAAAACAACTCCTTTGGAAAACTGGTTGCAGGAGCTTGTAGGTTCAGTGTTCAGAGCATTGGCAAACACCATTCATGCTCCAAATAACAGGCATGAAGTGGAGGCATGTACCAGACCATTCGTTTGCATCTTTTGCCTTCTGGGTACTTGATATGCTCCTGTTACCATGGCCTGGCCTGGCACTGAGCAAGCTGGCTAGAAATAGTGTCATAAAGATGAATGACCTTATGACTTTGGCCAATATACAGGTGCTTGAGTATTCTTTCCAGTATTAAAAAAAAAGCACATATGCTGTCCTGGCTAGGGAGCTGACTAGGAGGAGTACATGCTCAATGTGGCAGAAGAGAGCTTTCTGGCAGTCTGGAAGAGTCCACAGGGCAAATGAAGGATTAAATAACAAACAGGGTGATATAAAGTGCAATCCAGATTCGGGGAAGTGGACAGGAGACAGTGTATAAGAAACCTAGCAAACTGAGGAGCCGGGAATTATGGGCTTACCCACTGAGGACTGTTTGTATTAGAGCCTTGTATCTCATAGTTATACTGCAACCACATTGCACATTAGGGAGAGGGAAAGATTAGCAACTGAGGTGAGCACACACCTATAACCTGAGCAGTGTTAGCCCCAGGATATTTCAATAGATTTCATAGACATTTGGGCTGGAAGGGACCCCGGAGGATCATTGAGTCCAGCCCCCTGCCTCAGGGGCAGGAAGTCAGCAGGGATCATAGGATCCCAGCAAGATAAGCATCCAAATGTGTCTTTAAGGCGTTCAAAGTGGGTGCTTGAAC
>NW_017728992.1:170541558-170542876 GCF_001723915.1 Gavialis gangeticus
AGCACCCTGATAAATTTATAGGTGGCCACCAAATCACCCCTGAGCCTGTGCTTTTCCAGGCTGAAGAGCCCCATGGGTCTCAGCCTCTCATCATAAGGTCTGTTTTCCTGACCTCTGATCATGTGCGTGGCTCTCCTCTGCACCCTCTCAAGCTTCTCCACATCCTTTTTGAATTCCAGAGCCCAAAACTGGACACAGTACTCCAGCTGCAGCCTCACCAAGGCCGAGTACAATGGGAGAATGATGTTCCAGGATTTGCTTGAGAAGCATCTATGGATGCAAGCCAGCATTTTGGTCGCTTTACTAGCTGCAGCATCACACCAAAGGCTCATGTTCATCTTCTGGTCAATCATGACCCCCAAGTCCCTTTCATCTGTAGTGCCAGCCAGCGTAGCACTGCCGAGCCTATAAGGATGCTTCAGGTTTTTCTTCCCAAGCTGGAGAACCTTGCATTTTTTGGTGTTAAACAACATCAGGTTCTCATCCACCCATTTCCTGAGCATGTCAAAATCTGCCTGGATCACCCTCCTGTCCTCAGGTGTGGATGCTTTACCCCAGAGTTTGGTGTTGTTGGCAAACTTGGCCAGTCCGCTTCTGACACCAGTGTCCATATCATTGATGAAGATGTGGAGATTGATGAAGATGGAGATTTGCAAGGCAGGTTTCCAGAACCTACAAATTAACTGATTTATTAATACTAAGAGAATACTATTCATTTTTTTCTTTTTTCCAATTGATTTGAAATTATTTAAAATTAACTAGAGGAATGGGATGGAACCGAACAAAAGGAAACCTAAGCTAAATAGCAGACAATGTCATGAATGCAAGCCAGATGTGGGAGGTTACGCTCACAGTGTTACAATAGTCACAGACAGAGGCTAAGTACAGACATCAAAAAGACTGAGGCTGAATCAATTCAGTCTTTGCAGGTTAGTCTAAGATGTAGAGATTTTACTGAGAAACAACTGGGCACACATTCACTTTTGATTAAGGAAATGCAGCCACATGCCTCCAGTAGCTCAGGCCTGAAGCTGGGAGGTACTAGAACATGGCTCTCTGGCACATCACATATCCAGCATGCGCTATGTATTCATTTCCTCTTCCTGCTGCCCCCAAGGTCTCTGGGATTTGTAGTCTGGAACCACAGAAGCAGGACTCTGCAGGGTTGCTCATCATTTCCTTTTTCTGCTTCCAGGTGCCTCTGGGATTTGTAGTCCACAGTTTAATAGGGCAGAGCAGCTCTGTACTCAGGAGGAGTGGGGTTTAACCCCCTCTCCCTGGCCCCAGATGGTGTTTGCTGGGGTGGCGGGGGGGGGGG
>NW_017728992.1:170547876-170556809 GCF_001723915.1 Gavialis gangeticus
GCCTCTGCCTTTTCCCCACTCTCCCCCACAGCCCTTCTCTGCTGGAGCAGGCAGCACCCCAGAACTGCAAAACATACTGGGATGCTGGGAAATTATTATTCAACTTAAACCAGGAAGGGGTCTGGGACAGAAGTTTCATAAACTGGTTTGACCCAAATCAGTTAAGTCTGATACTACGTTTAACCAAGTTTATCTTAAACCAGTTTCAACCATTTTGAAACTGTTTTATGTGAACTGAACTTCTGTTCTGTTACAGGTTTAAACCAGTTCCTGATGTCTTAAACCAGTTTATGTGTAAGTTCTGTCCCTAGCCAGGGAGTCTAACACTGAGGGTCAAGGCAGGGGAAGCAGGCTAGGATTCAGGCAGAAAAGTAGGGAGCCAAGGACCAAGTACTCTAGAGCCAAACAAGGGGAAAACTTGCTTTATTTCAAGCCCACAGAAAACTTCAGGAGCTACTGCTTATATGTAGCAATGACACAAGCACTCTAATAGAGGCCAGCTGAGAGCACTGTGGCAGCTGACAGCTAGTCCCATCTCAGCCATCAGGGCCAGCTGGAGCTTGTCTGGGCAGCAGGCAGCCAGACTGCTGACACAGTAAACACTATCAAATCATGGGATAGTCCCATTATAGACAACTCTACTACTTTATTCACTGAAAAACAGACTGCCTAAGTCCTTGAAGGCCTGGTCCATCCTGCTGCAGAGAGCCTGTCTATATGAGTGCTCTTACACACCCTGGAGCTGGATGGTCTTGTGAGGATGCTTCAAACTGATTCCCAATGCCCAGATCCTCCACATACACTCACTGCCAAACTTCCCACTCTAAATGGGTTAGCAGGCTTAGCACAGGATCTCCTCAGGCCTTCTGGTGTTGTTATATGCTGCTACCACAGCATCAAAAGCTCAGAGGTGTAATCTAGCAGGCATGATGCACGCCAACAGTATTGACCCCAGCACAAAGCATAGCAGCCAGAGCCATTTCCTCTCAAAACCAAGGGTTGAAGAGAGGATGTAAGTGCCTGTGCTCACCTATTACACAATAGCTTGATGTTTAGAGTTTCTTCCACTATCTGAGGGAATTCTCTAACTACAAGGCTAGTATGTAAAACAGGGGTGGGCAAAATGTGGCCCACGGGCTGGATGCAGCCCACCAGGCCATTCTCTCTGGCCTGCGGGGCCCCTAAAAAATTTAGAAAATTAATATTGATCTGTCCCTACCTGCCTGTCATGTGGCCCTCGATGGCTTACCAAAACTCAGTAAGTGGCCCTGCACCCAAAATAATCACCCACCCCGATGTAAAAGGCAGGTACAACCACCACCACAATCATCCCCACCCAATGAAGTGCTTACCCTCAGAAGAGGGCAGTGCGCTCTGGGTTTTGAATATCAGAGGCACTTAATACAGAGCCCTGAATCATGAACAGTACAGAAGTTTGATGCGCCAGTCTAACCTAGACCAGTCTGATTTGATTGTACTTCAAACCAGGTCTGTCTTAAACCACTTGTGCCATTTTTAGACAAGTCTATGTGCCACAAACTTCTGCATGGTTATGGGTTTAGATCTATTTCCAATCACTTAGACCAATCTAAGTGTAATATCTGTGTGCAGCCCATATGCCTAACCTCCAGAGAGGGATTAGAATTCAGATATGCCCCTGTCTCTTATGTGGCTTTCTACTAAAAACTCAGTATTTCCTGTTGGCTCTGGGTGGTTCTCCAGACTCTGAGGCTTAATCTACATCTGTGGTTTTCAACCTTTCTTCATTTGAGGACCCCTAAAAATTTTCAAATGGAGGTGCAACTCCCTTTGAATTGTAAGTGTAGGTATTCACATACTTCTGATTGATCGCAGTCATCTTTCATTGACCCCTTAGGCATAGTCCATGGACCACAGGTTGAAAACCAGCAGTATACATAGTAGGGCTGTGGTCATGGCAGCTGTTGGAGCAGTGCCATGGCTGCAGAGTCCTCTGGTATAAATGAAATCCTGAGTTCCTCTGCCCAAGTTACACCAGAAGTTACATCAGCTGCCCATGAATAACAAAGCTCGGCTGTAGGAAATGCATCCACACTGAGGATTTTGCCGGCATAGCCGTGTTGACTACAGGGTATGATCTTTTTCATAGTCTTAGCCAATATAGCTGTGCTGGAAGAACTCTGTACCCGACCATATGAACATTTGGGACACCTTAAGCTGCCTAAACCTAGACCAGGAGCCGTGCATTCAGGTGTTTGCCACTGTTCGAAGCAACACAGGGAGCCTGCAGTAAGTAACTTGGGGTCAGGGAGAGGGGCTGGTGGGATTGGATGGGAGCTAAAAATAGATCAGTCAGGGTTGAGTGGGGCAATGGGGGCAGGGGTAGGGGCAAGCAGCTAGGCTTTCCCAGCCCCACAGTTATGCTGTGAACATGTACAGGCATTCACAAGATTGTGTTAACCTTTCATAGACTGGGTTAACTCTTTCTCCATCTAAAGTTAGTTCACCTCCTGAGGTGAAATAACTTGGATAGGAGCACCATTTTTGGATGATTTTAGTTTCGTGACTGCCTGCACACCTAGGCATTTAGATCAACCTAACCCTAGTTTGGTCAATTTATATGTAACACTTGTACATACCCATAGGCAAGGCCTGATTAACTCCCAAACTCTCTCCATTAACTATATATTGAGGCTGTGCTGAGGCCATACTTGAGGCTATACTGGCCTCTGGTGATTTGCTAACTTTTAAGCAGGTAGAAACCTAAGCTGAAGGAAACTGAGGGGCAAGATTTGTTTTTTAACAATAGGCATTGAGGACCCCAAATGGCAGTTTCTATAACTACTGTCAATAGTATATCTCTGTTCACAGTTGGCATGCTTACATGTGCATACTGTGGTGCTTATTGCACCGGAGTTTATTGCTCCCAAGTACTACAGTTACACGTGTAGCAGGCTCACCTTTCAGAGCTTGGGTTGAGTCCCAGGCTTGAGATCCTGCTGTTTTGATTGGTGTAGCCCATCCACCAATCAGGAGGCAGCAGGAGAAATAAAGTCACGCCTCTTTCCTGAGGGGAGAAGGAGAAGAGCTTCCCCAGACATGATTGAAGACTGGAAGCTGTCAGGTCTGGAAGACTTCAGGGGTGGAGCCCTGGAGCGTATAAAAGGAGCTGCATGCCCAGCACAAGGGTCAGATGCAGTGAGGGACTCAAGAAGACCGGAGCCAAGAAAAGCTGGGGAGCTCTCTCCCAGTGGGCAATAGGCCCAAGGCTCCTGAAGTTGCCACTGGAGGAGCAGCCTTGGCAGTGGTGTGAGACCACTCAGGCTGTTGACGGCACACAGAGACGGTGCATGAGACCCAGCCCTGGAAGCAGTGTGAGATTGCTTGGGCCCACCACGGTGCACAGTTTGGTGCATGGAGCCCAGGCTTTGGGAGCTGCAAGTGGTGGCTTGAGCCTGCAACCCCAGCAGGGCACTGGGGGCTGTAGTGAGGTGGCTCAGGCCCCATCTCCCAGCAAGTGGCCAGGTCCCATGGTGCGCAGGGCAGCGCAAGGACCCAAGACTTTGGAGTCAGGGAACAGCAGAGGCTGCTTTCATAGTTTCATAGTTTCTAGGGTCGGAAGGGACCTGAGCAGATCATCTAGTCCGACCCCCTGCCATGGCAGGAAAGAGTACTGGGGTCAAAAGAGTATTGGAGTGCTTGGGTTAACTACCCAGCGTGAGGACAGCTGGCCTGAGCCTGAAGGGCCCAGCCTGTGCTAAAGGAGCCCTCAGTGCTGAGCCAGGGCACGGGGAAATGGTAGTGCTGCAGTGTGAGGCACAGGAGCCAGCAGCTGAGACCTCAGTGCCCAGAGCAGGGCACAGGGTGGGGAGGAACCCAGCAGTATGGGAGAGGCCTGGAGAGGTGCTCCAGCAGAGGAGACCCCATTGAGCTGCGCCCTGACCCCCACCACCAGAGGGGATTAGAGTCATTGGGCCCTTGGGTCCCACAGGGGAAAGACATTTGGGGTGGGCTAACCCAGAGAAGGGGCTGGGTGAGCAGCCCCCCACCTAGGCAAGGCCCTAAGCGGAGGGGCCCCTGGTGCTTCCTGGACACCCCCAAGGGACCCCATTGGAAGGAGAACTATCTCTTGGCATGGGTCAGGGACTATATTAAGGGATAAATGTTATTGGGATTGTTCATGTTTGAGCATTATATTTTGTAATTGAAATGTTGTATTGTGATGTTGTAAATAGTGTTAGTTAGGGTTTGACTTTGGTTATTGGTTAATGTTCACTGTGTAAATTTATGTATATGATATTTAGTTTTATGTTCATGTATATTATAACTTAATAAATTGTAGGACACACCCTTGGGTGTACCCAGGTTATACGTGTGCCTGGGATTGCAGCATATTGAGCCAAGTTGGACCAGCCCTGGCTGGCAGCGGGTCAGGGATCAGCCTTCCAGCCCAGGGCTGCTCTGACCCAGCTCGACATGCAACAGAGGGGCTGGCTGAGGCACAGTGTGCTCCAGCGTGGGGCTAGTTGGCAGGCAGCCCCCGCACTGAAGCCCCCTTGTGCCCCAGCCAGCTGTGTGAATGTCTACGCATGCAATGCTATGAAGTAAAAGCTCTGCAGCAGGACAGTACTTGTATTTACAAGTACTACCCTGCTGAGGAGTTTATTAGTTTACTCCAGCCTAATAGCACTGCATGTGTAGACACCAAGACATTTCCTGCAAAATTCATTGGTCAACTCCACAGTAAATGTCTCATGTAGACATGCCCAGTAAGTATCACTTTTCTGCCAGCATAATTAATTCAAGGGAATTACAGCAGCAAAGACCTTGGTCCAAGAAACCTGGCATAGTTCTTAGGGAAATAGCCATTTCAAAGGTGTTAGACATGTCTAGCAACAGTCTACTTGGGTGCACACAGCAAGGGAAATTCCACCTACGGCCAGAGAGAAGATGTGCTGCCGGAGAAAAAAACTGAAATACCTGCCTGAAGAAAAAAACATATAAATACAAAAAGTCATCCTCTTTCCCCTGGTAATGTCAGAGAAACAATGGCAACACAGATGTGATGTATCAACTTATAATGGGAACAGGTTTGGGTGCTACCATTCAGTAAGCTGCATGGGGAAATGTTAAAAGCATTTTTAAAAGACCAGCAGCTAGTGCACCTTCCTTTAGTGACTTTAGCTTTTAGAGGAAAGGATTTGACAGCAGAGTGGAGGAGGCCTGGCAGCTGCAAAACAGATTTATTTATACTGTTATTACTCAGTCCAAAACATCCTATGTTTTGTTTCATAGAAATCTTGGGCTTGTACAGGTGTCTGCCATGCTTGCTTGTTGTTTCATTAAGTGCAGATAGAACAAGTCTTGGTATAACTGCCATGTCACGTCAGACCTACCCCGCTGAATTATCATAGAAGCAGCTGACCTGATTCTTTATGGCAGAACCAATTGGAGTCTTGCCATTGATTTTAGTGGGTCCAGGGCAGGACTTTAATTCCCTGCTTCCTGCAACTTTTATATACTGAATATATGTAATAGTGAAGTATGGTTTTTATTATGCCATAGTAGCACTTGGCTTTCAACATGCCTGTTACAAGCTGGGCCCTGCACTGATCTTGCACAAGTTCTTGGTGTAGAGGAAGTACCTCTAATATTGTTCCCATCACTTAACCTGGCAACTTTGATTCCTTTCTTTCCAGCTAAGTCCCCACCAAAACATACTTATCTTTCTGTTTTCCAAGTTCATCCTTGATCCACCGTTCTCTTTCCTTCCCTCAGCCAAATCTAAATTACTTCTTGGCTAATTTATTGCAATCACTTCCTCTGAGGCTTGTCTGACTTTCACCTGCCCACTGTTCCCAACTGTCCAAAGTACATCTGCTGCAATATTCTTCCTTTCTATCTGCTTGTCCTTTATGGCGTGTTTTCAGAGCTCTTTGCTGGTCAACTATGACTTTGTTTTGAAGGCGGTCCAAACAATTTTCCTCTAAGAAACTCCCATACACAATACTGCTTATCTTTCTGTGGTCATTGTTTACTGATTCCTTCTTTCATACCTTATTCCAGTAGCATAAGAATGGGCAGACAATTGAGGCACAAGCCGCAGGCACTGACTAACAGGGAGTGGAGCACCAGAACAGAATTGGGGGGTGCTTCGTCCTCCCACCCCACACTCCGCCTCCTCCTGCAATCTTCCATCTTCAGCTTGCAGCAGTGGCTGTGTATGAGCGAGTGAAGGGCATCCTAGGAAATGCAATTCTGCTGAATGGCAGGACAGGGAGACAAGCTGGAGCTCACTGTTGCTGGGGACAGATGTCACCATATATTTTGCTTCTGAAAACAGAAGGGTTTTTGACCATTCAACGTGGGTGTTTGTGGCAAAAAAAAGAGGTGACGCTCTCCTCAGAAGCAGCAAACTCAAACTACTGCTTCTGCTCCCCTGTCTGCTGCAAGAGCCCTGCAAAGAAGGTACAGGAGGGAGAGGGGGAGGGACTGACTCAGGCACAGTCCTGGCCAATCACACCTCTGCCTTATACCATACTCTTTTTCCTTCTATTGACATTTCTTTCTCTCCCAGGAAGTTGACACATGATAACCCTGTGAAGATTATAAAGCTGTAAGATGTTGCAGTGCAAGAAGAGCAAGCCCACTTATGTTACCTAACAATCCTCCCTGCCTTTCCTGTTGGTTGCTTTTTCTATTACAAATATGCCCTTCTGTCAGTTCCATTACTGTCACTTCTGGGCATATACACAGAATCTGATTCATAATATATACTGTCATGTACCTTCAACTAAAACAGAACTAATGCAAAAGGTCAAATTTCTTTGATTGCAAACCCTTCCATGTTATAGTTATAATTGGGGCTGATTCGAGTTTACAGGATTTACATACCATTTGCTTGATAAAAACAAATTAAGCATATCAGAGCTGAATTGAGCAATTCACCTTGAAGATTAAACCAAAAGCTAAAATGGAAACAAGGCAGAATTTCAACAAGCTTTTTTAGGACAGTATAAACCAGGGGTAGGCAAAATATGGCCTGAGGGCTGGATCTGGTCTGTAGCAGGTCCCCTGGCCCTGCCTAACCCAGGCATGAAGGGCAGCCTGGCTGTGGTGCATGTGGCTTGCCCTGCCTCCCCCAGGTGTGCAGACTGTTTCCTGGCAGCCCCAGTGGTGGCTCCTTCTGGTTGCTGTTACAGGACCCAGCCCCACAAGACCTGTGTGAGCAAAGTGCACAACCAGGCAGATGGGATGGGAATGCAGACAGGCTGGAAGCCCCACGCTGTCACCGCCCTGTGATCCCAATTCCAGCCCCAGTCTGCCCACCTACCCCACTCTTGGATGCTGCTCCCCACCCACCTGCAGCCCCATTGCAGCCAGCCAGCCATGCATGGGGACCACTTAAGGAGTTTTGATGATTTGTTGTGGGGAAGGAGAGGGGGGTGCTGAACTGGCCTGTGACTACTCACTGTAACTCTCTAGGTGGCCCTCAGGCCAAAATAATTGCCCACCGCTGGTATAAGCTATACATGGGCAAGTACTGTAAATGGACTTCTAGCTTTGAAGAGTCTTTTCCATTAATTTCATTGACTGAACCCTGACTAGCAACCAGGTTATCCAGGGATACTCCCCTCCCCTCTCTGATTTAGAGTACTGTCTTTTTTAGAGTTTTGTTTCTTTTTACTTACCTTTCAACTGATATGATTAAAAGAAAGGTAAAGATGAGCTACTACCAACCTACTGAACTTCTCATCAGTTTTATGAAGCATACAAAGCTGTAATAAGCTAGATCTCCCCAGAAGATACTACACTGAAAACACCTCAGTCAATTTTTTTTTGCCTCCTGCTTTCATTGCCCTAAGATTTTAAATGGATTGAATTGGTTAATTGCAAGGGTCTGTACTGCTACCGCCTTACTCAATCACACAGGAAAGTAAAACCACCTCTTGCTCCTGTTTTCAACCCTGCTCAGACTATGAACAGGTGCACTGAGGAAAGCAGGAGCTACTCGTATTTGTTCTGGTTCTTTAGTCTGCTGTTAAGATCGTAGAGCTCTGAAATGCACTGACCTCAAGGCGTAACGCCACATTACGACTCAGCCTATCATCTCTGCCTCAAAAAAAGAAAAAAAACAAAAAGCAAAACACAAAATCATCCATCTTTGAGAGTTGAGAGAGAAAAAACAAGCACTGAATATTCTGCATATACTGAACTGTCTTGCCTATTAGCACTTACATGGTTTAATGGTATGTCCTACCATTCCTTCACCAATCAATAAGCTCAACTTTAAAAAGCACTCAAAATGCTAAAGGGATAGTACACAAGGAATTAATGGATCTGGTCCTCTGTAAAAGACCCAGCCAAATATTTTAAAAAGATTAAGCTTGTGTCTGTCTGCAAGCCAAGTGCATTCAATTTACTATTGGGAGACAGTTCAATTATGTTTTCAAAGAACTATTTAAGTGTGAAATATTATTAAGGACACATACAAACATACTTCCACTTCCGGTTAAATATTCGTTTGTGCATACTTTAAGAAAAAAAAATGTTGCATTCTTCATTGTGAAAAAGCAGCATTAAGCAAAATGACCCTTAATGTTCTCCTCATAAATGCAAATTTTGATATTTGCTGGGCTCAAAGGGCTGCTGTCTGATATAACTAAAAATGTTAGTTTAAAATGTGTGTAAACACAAAGGCAGACAAGGTTCTTTGGGCGAATCTGATTTTATTAGACCAACCTGAATAGTTGGGAAAACAATTATTAAGCAAGCTTTTGGGGTTCAAAAACCCTTCATCAAGCTAAGGAAGTTTCAGCAGTTGATGTGTGCTCTTCCTGGATGGAAGGAAAAGTAAAGAAGCCAGAGGCTGGGCTGGGCTGCATATAAGACGGGTAGTCAGTGGAAATGTAGATTGAGGAGTCAATGGGTGAGAGACAGGCGGGGGGGGGGGG
>NW_017728992.1:170561809-170563645 GCF_001723915.1 Gavialis gangeticus
TCTCTGGGAAGTGTTTCATAAGTTTCCTTTGAGGATCAGGACTGAGAGATTGGAGAGGCAGTAGTTATCTTGTGAGAAATGTGCCCCCACAGGTAATTGGGTATTCCTGTCTTTGATAGGTTTCCGGCGTGCATTCATTCTGGTGCACAGTTGTTGTTTGGCTTTTCCTATGTATTTTCCATCGGGGCATTTGGTGCACTGGATGAGATGTATTACATTTCTGGAGGTGCAGCTGTAAGCTCTGGGAATGCTGGTGCCTCTGTTGTGGGGTGTAGTGATTGTGGGAGTGGTGGAGATGTGTTGGCAGGTTTTGCATGTTTCTTGTTATGGCATGGTCTGGATTCATTTGGTGTGTTCTGGGTCTGAGGAAGTTTGTTTCTGGTGATGAGGTTGGTGAGGTTCAGTGCTTGTGTGAAGGCTAGGATGGGTGCAACCTACACCCCTGTAAACACAAAGGCACTTAGCAGCACATATGAGAATAGATAAGAGCTCAGTCAGTCATTCCCAGTTGGCAATTCTCTGGAAGTTTCTCACCCTGAAAAAACATAGGAAAGAGAGACTGGACATTTATATGGAAGACCAGAACATCCACAGTTGGTGTAGCTAATGCTAAGAAAACAGTTTTGAAATGGCCATAAAAAAAAAAATCACATGGTTTTCAATTTAAGCTGGTCTCCAGCAAGTAGACTAAGGAAAGGCAAGTCAACTTACATCTGCCTCTGTGGGGATTTTACACCTTCCTCTGAAGCATCTACTATAGGCCACTGTCAGAGACTATTTCTCTAAACCTGTCTCAGTACAATGTTTTTTCTTGCTTTTGCTGTTTAGGTGTCTGGAACAAAGATATGGCTGAGTAGTTGAATGGGAATTCAACAGATGAGTTCTTACTCTAAAAGGAGCTGGACGATTTGGGAGAATTTCAGGTTTTTGGATGTGGGTTCCAATTGTTGCCCATACTTTTAATAGCCATCTGTATGTACCAAAGCTTGAATGGTCAATTCTAAAAATGTTAATATCTGTATGCTTTGGAGCTAAAACAACATAATCGTTGAAATTCTAAATTACTGCCATACAAAAAATAAATTCTTATTTTGCATATAGTCATTGTCAACATTATCATTTCACATAAATTTCATAAGGAAACAAGTGTTTTAGACTGTGAAACAACCCAGCTCCAAAGGATTCAATTTTTATGCTAAATTTCATAAAACAGTGATTGGGGTAAATCTCCATTATCTAGCATATACCAGAGTTTTCCAATTTAGTTCAGTTCTTATTTAATCTGAACATTAGGAAGAATACATATATATGAACATACAACAAAACAGTCCTTTAAACCAGGCAAGCTGTTACCATAAATTATTTTTACAGCCTTATAAAATAGTATTATATAGTACTTAATTTAAATTAATTAATAAAACAATTAACTCTTGATTTAGAACCTTTTGTCAAACAGTTGCTAGCAAATACATAACCCATTATACTCTCTGATATAAAGAATGTGTCTTGCATACCTACTAACAGATTCTCTTTGGTTATAGGGGTCACTTTCCAGTAACAATATTTTCCAGTACTTCAAAGCTATTTTCTTATCTTAGATATATGCTCAACTACTCATTCACTGTCCAATTAATAATAGTGATGAGTGAATACCACAAAGAACATGCTGGAGACACAGAGCGACAGAAATATATCAAGTAATGAAAGAACAAAGGAATATCAAAACTGTTTCTAAATCAAGAAGAAAGAAAGAAAGAGAGAGAGAGAGAAAAAGAGAAGCTTGGTTCAGATTTCTCTTTCAGGATGAAGGTTTGAGCAAATTATTTTGCCCAAACC
>NW_017728992.1:170568645-170570267 GCF_001723915.1 Gavialis gangeticus
AGAGAAAGAGAAGCTTGGTTCAGATTTCTCTTTCAGGATGAAGGTTTGAGCAAATTATTTTGCCCAAACCCTTTAGCTTGTGTCTGACAAACCATATGAATATCTTGTTCTTTTGATAGAGTGCCAGAGTTACCATGTTTACTTGCATACCAGATACACCTTGTTGACAAAAAATTAACTACCCCAAATTGGGCTACATGTTTTAAGTGAGAAAACTGACTTTGTGCTGGAATGGAGGTCTGGGGACATTGGGATGTCTGCTGGGGGTTGTGCTCAGCTCCCGGCTACATGGAGCAAAGTGGAAGCCTGTGAGTGGACTCACTAACCCTCTCCTGACCAAACCATTCATCACAACTGACAGAAGTCATAAAACATTTTGGTCAACCTGACCGTGTATCTTTAGTGAGAAAAGAATATTCTGGCTTAAAACATTCCCCCAACTGTACTAGCCATTTCTTCCATCAATATCTTAAGCAGCCCCTTAGGCCAGGGGCAGGAGCTAGTGAACAGTAACCCTTTGCGTCACCAGGTATCACAGAGAAGAAAGTGGAACCAGAGATTCAGGCCATGTATCCCAGTAGTTTCTGATCTTTTTTTATATCAAAACTGAACATTCAGCCACCCCTTGGATGGACTAGGGACAGACATTGCACATAAACCAGTTTAAGTGATCAGAAACTGGTTTAAACCTGTAACAGAACAGACATTCAGTGCATATAAACCAGTTTTAAAAATGGCCAGAACCGGTTTGAGATAAGTCTGATACTACATCATCAGGTTTAACTGATTTGGTTTATGCAATGTCTGTCCCAGACCATGATGACTAGAATTAATTGCAACTCTTCTCCTGTGCTTCAGAAGAAGTACCAGGAGTGGTATGTACCATTACATATATCTATTATGTATTGCAATATTCCATATTACGCTTGTCTCCTGTTGCTGCCTGTTGTTATGCTTGAAGAGTGTTCAGTTAAGCCCTTTTGTTTGCTCAGTAAAGATGGTTGCCTTTTTGCTCCCAGTCTGATCTCACCGAGACAAACAGATCCCTTCAGTACACAAAACTTGCAATGGGGACGGGATCTCAGTGAGCAGGAAACTTCTAGTGTTTCTTCCTAAACTAGAAATATCAAGTGCTGCAGGGAAGGAGGGGACCCACAGCACCTAGGAAGCCCAGACTGGGGTTTCCTTCCCATGGGGCAATTCAAAAGCAGCTGCTCTCTACAATGGCTACCTTGGGCCTCACTGAGGATTTGATGTGGCTGGGTCCTCATCCTACATGCAAAGATACTGACTGCCATTGGTTCACAGATTTTGACAGCATTTCCTCATGGTTAAACTTAGTGATAAGTGATACAATGACATCCTCTGCTAAAAAACCCCAAAACACTTTGTAGTGATTCCATCCAAAACAGGTGGTTTCATTTCAACCAATGCAATCAACTGCCAAATGAAAGGATTGCATCAAACAGTTCTGCTGGTTGCCAAGAAAGTACTAGGATTTCTCTATTACCAGAGGATCTGGCCTCATAGTTGGTAGGGTCGGGAGGGACTTGAGCAGATCATCAAGTTTGACCCCTGCCAAGGCAGGAAAAAATACTGGGGTCAAACGACCCCAGCAAGGT
>NW_017728992.1:170570995-170578188 GCF_001723915.1 Gavialis gangeticus
GGGTCCCACCATGTTTCTGTGAGCCCCACTATGTCTGGGTTGGTGTCAGCTAGCAGGAGGGTAAGTTCCTCTTGCTTGTTCCCCATACTACAAGCGTTTGTGTAGAGGCATTTGAAGCCTCCGGAAGATGTGTGCACTGGCCCCCTAATCTCAGTACTCCCCTGGCCCTGTTGCTTACCAGGGTATTTGTTCTGCTCATCGTCAGTCTAGGCTGGGCTGTTCTTGGGGGTGACATTTGGTTTAGTGGTCCAAGGCTTCCTCCGCCCTCATCTTCCCTTTCCCCCGACGAGCCTAGTTTAAAGCCCGCTGGAGGAGATCCGCCAACCTTAAAGAGAACACACACTTACCTTTGGGGGAAAGGTGAAGCCCATCCCACCCGAGCATGTCTCTTGTCCTGATGTGTGGGTCGTCGTCTAGGAAGCTGAAGCCCGCCTCGAGACACCATTCCCGAAGCCACTAGTTGGTCTCTCTGATGCCTCACAGACAGAGAACAGGGTTCAACATCCTTCCTTATTTTTAGAACAACCAGTGTCAAATGTCACCTCATTTCAGGAGAGACTGATGACAGAAAGGCTGAGAATTGTAAATTTGGAGATGCCCTCTCTTTTGGAATTTATGAAGATATTTATCTAGTAATGGATAAAATGCTTGGCTATTAATTAGTCTATAACACCAGTTGAGATAGTCCTTCTGAACCAATAGATTAGCATTTCAGACTAGGAACTGTGCAGAGCATTTTAATTACAAATATACAAAGCTATACCAAGCTACATATTGGCAATCAAGGAACTTGGGTGATGCAAATAATTTCATAGCAAGCAATGACTTAATAAAAAAAAAAATCAAGTTATAATATCTCAAAGGGTGACTGAACAAGTTCCCCTGTGCCGCATTTCATTGGTGCATGACAGACCAGCAGTGTGTTGAATTACAACAGGCATTAGTAGCATGTTCATGATTAAATAAATGTCATTAAACAATGGCTTCTGGCTATTATGAAACCATTGGCTATTATAGACTCAGAAATAGAAGCCAAGTGATAATAATTTTCTTGTGATAAAAATTAATTAAAGCACTGTACCAGATTCCAGTTTTCTGATTTGTGCCAAAGAGGAGGAAAAGCTGATGCTGACCCAGAACTACAGGGATTAGATTAAATCTGAAATCTCTAGTCCAAATCCACCAATCAGTTGTTGGTGTTTAACCTGGAGATTCCTGTTTGGGCAAGTATTAAAAGTTCCAGCTGTAGAAGCATTTGCTTTTACATCATAAAACATGCATGTGTGCACCAGCAGAATTTAAATCCTTAATCTAGCAGAAACAGGTTCTATTATAATTAAAAACATAATAAAAAAAAAAAAGCGATGGGTCCCATTAATTTTCAGAAAGACAAAGAAGGTTTTTTCAATTTATAGGCAGTTAATCCACTTTGCATAGAACAAAGTAGATTATGATTTGTATACATGACTCTGCAACTTCTGAGTATATTTAATTCTGTGTAAACAGGAGACTGATAACCCTGTACTGTCAGCAGTTGTCACTGTATACAGCAGCAGCTCCTCTCTCATAGAAAAATCATAAAAGAGAAATATTTTTTCTTTGACATCCATATTGTCATTGCCATTCAGTCTTATCCTTTGGCAAAAATAAATTTCTGTTTAGAGAATGAACATATTGAAAATATAAAAATCAGAGGAATGGCAAGCTAGGACCGCATTATTGGGGTTTCAATGCTCAAGAAAGCCTGTGGTAAAGCAGTGGAAGCCCCATTGCTTTCTCCAATTGCTTTGGACTGCTATGACAGAAGAGAATCTGCTTCAGGACCTAAAATTCCTAAAGGTCCTATGCTATTTTCCAAACAAAAAATCCCAGCATTTAAACCAGGGCACTAACATTTTATATGCTGGGCTTTTAAACAAAAGGGGGGCGTCCAGATGAATGCAGTAGTGCAGTATGTGGCCCTGCAAACATGTTTGCAGCACCACGTACCGCACAGTCTGGTGTTCTCTGTGCTGCAAGGGCACACTGTCTCAGTGTGCACTGTGTCAGGTTTTCTTTCTGCAGGTTTTTTTGATTCCTGGATATTTGTGGAAACCCCCGCCCCTCGGAGCAATGCACACTTTGCCAGAACATGCTGCTGAAAAGCAAAGCCCCACTCTTCTACCAGCCAGGCTCCGTGCAGCAAAGTTGCCATGGCTGAATCCTGGGAGGCCCCCAGGTAAGGCTGCTGGCCCTAATCTCCTCTACCCCACCTGGGGCAACTTGCTGCATGCCAAAGCACTCATGGCATAGGCATTCTCCAGGGACAAGTAGAGGTGGCGCAAGGTGCACTGCCGCTACTTGTCCCCAGGGAACCAAACGTCCACACATGTCTGGACGTGCCCAAGGTGTTTTATGCGCTTTTCAGATGAAAACTGATCACAGGATATTTGCATGAAGCTGAACTATGGTCACTATAAAAAAAAATCTCAGAATCACATACTTCGTGCTAGAAACAACAGTAACAGTTTTAAAGGAATGCTAGAGGAATGGAAGCTGTGCCAATAAGGTTTAATGGTGAACTGAGGCCTTTGCTTTTTCCTTATTAAAAATAAAGGAATCTAAACTCTGTAAATGCTTAGATAATGATTATTCTCTTTGGATTACTAAAGACTGCATGAGAAAAAGAGACATACTGACAGTCCATATTACTATGCAGCACCTCTCCTGCAAGAAAGTAGTATTGTGCTTAAGACAGGCAAGGAAAAAAACCTCAAACAAAACCTGCAGCACTGTATAGCTTCACTGATTTCGGTAGAACCATGCTGATTTCCACAATCAAAGACTCTGGCTCTAAATATGGATAGGAGTTAGGGTAACTGATAATACAGAGTATCAGAAAGGAGTTTGAAGCATCTGTTGCTAGATGGTATGAATGCACTTTTAAATCTATTTCTTCTGAAATGCTCCATGTTCTAAGAGCTGGTTTTATACAATTGTGCCATCATTTTTGGGTCTTTATTTCTTTTTCCTAACCTCAACTTTTAGGGCAAGACATCTCCTTCCTACATACACCATCTCAGTCTCCCCTCACTCAGCTTTTACCCATTAAAATTCTTTGCCTGTTGTGCCACGTACTCCTTTTCTTCCCTTGTTGATTCTGTAAATTCACCTCAGCATCATCATCTTTATCACCTTCATCATGCACAAATATTGCTTCTTCATGGCTTGTGACTCTGATACCACTGGTCTTATTACTGTCTTGTACATTTCCCCCCCGCCCCATCACAAACCACTCCCTTAACTTCCCTCCATGATATGTAGTAGTATAACTAAGGGTGGATGAGCAGGGCACCAGCCCCAGGCACCAATTTAAAGTGGGTACATGATTAGTGGTTGCTGTTGCACCAGTTCCGTCACTGCCCAGGGTGCAAAAACTGATTAAATCAGAGGTCAACAATCCCTGCCTTATTTATTCTGCTCCTAATTTTCCTTTTCTATTTCTCCATTTCCTTGCAACACTTGGCCTTGCACATACATTGTACATACCAGTCATCCACAACAGGTGTGTTCCCTTTTGCTACTCTCTGAAAATACACATGACCTGTATTCTATTTTTCCCTCTTGCTGATGTTTAGACTGCGCCTTGCCAATCGAAGTGTCTCCATCTGTTTTGAGTAATTCTCCACCTGCTCTCTGCAGCCAAGGAGATTGTATAGGTAAACACCATGCACTAGGTGGCATCCTTCCAAGTGCCCTTGGTGAGCTAATCCAGGACTAGCACAAAACAGGAATAGGCTTAAAGCTGAGCCTTGATGAATTCTAACCATAACTTGAAAATCCTCAGTCTCCCTGCATGGGCTTCTAACTCCTGTTGTTGTGTCTCTGTACACATCTTGCACAAGCCTTACACAAATTTTTGGTATCAGTTGTTTCCTCATGCATCACATATTTTTGTAAGTGTTCATATGGTCTTTTCCATATCAAGGAAAGGCAGGATAGGTCTGCACCTTATAAACTAATCAAAGATATATAAATAGATATATACACACACACTGAAAACCAGGTGAAGTTTTCTATTTTCTGTGTACTTTTTCCTTTAAACTCTCACTGTAAATAGCACACCCATTAACTTCCCTACCATGAACTTAAAATGACAGTCACCAGTTTTGGCTCCTAAGTCCTTGTTTGATTATTATTTTCTGTAATTTCATAGTATGGCATAGTCATCTATGTTTCCCTTATTCTTAAATAGAGGCACCATTCTTAAATACTGGAATTTTTTTTACATAACATGATCTTATTATGCTAGGACTTGAAGACATTTACAGCTTTGCATCCAAGTGCTCGCTATACTTGTATCAGAATTCTGTCCAGCCCTGTAACTGCCTGCTTTTTCTTCTATCAAAGCAGGAACTGCTTCTTTCTCTTTGTTATTAGTTTGAACAAAACTTGATTTTCTACACCTGTCTAGGCTTCTCTTCATTCACAAGTCCCTCCACCTATCCTTATTCTTTCCTGGCTCTGTCAATATCTTGCCTCCCTCATCTTTTAAGTAGTGTTCTTCCCACAATATGTCTTTATAGCTAGGGACAGACATTCAAAAAGCCTAAGCCTGAATTGATTCCACCTTTGCAGGTTAGTTTCATAGTAGATAGGGTTGGAAGGGACCTGAGCAGATCATCAAGTCCGACCCCCTGCCATGGGCAGGAAAGAATGCTGGGGTCAAACAATCTCGGCTAGATGATTATCTAGTTTAATCTGCCTAGGTTGAACCAGTTTGCAACTGCACAGGCATTTCCTCTGGATTGAAGAAATGCAGGCTAGAAGCCGGTGGTGCTAGAGAAGATCTCTCTTCCCTTCTGCAGTGCTGAGCTGGGGAAGGTGGGGCATGGCCAGGCCCCAGAAAGATGCTCCGATTAAGGAGGGGATTTAAATCCCCACACTGCATGCACCACCCCAGGCTTTTCGCCACTCACTGCTCAAAGGGTGGGAGTGTTGCCAGCCCCCAGCCCCTGGCTAGCACTCTGAGGCAAAGGGAGCATGTGCAGTGCATGCATCTGTTGATGATACTGAGCTTTTCAATCTCCCTCTCCTGGTCTGCAAACCTGACAGGTCTGAAAACCAGCAGGGGGCTGATAAAACAACTGTGTTATCATCCCATCAGCAAAAATAAAGCCCCTTTCATTAGTTCAAGCTCTTCTTAAACAGCTTTCCCCAAGGAAGCCCTGAGCAGACACTGTTCTGTCTGCCTGTTCCAGTGAATTAGACACCTCTCAGCATTAGCTAGCATACCATATGGCTAGGGTCCATACGGCTGGAGTCCATGCTGTGGGAGATGGGAGGGGGAATCCCTGCTTCAGCAATGAGTAGGGGGTGGGGCAGGGGAAGCCAGGTAGACCCTGCTGTGCCTGCAGTCTCTGCTGGAGCTCTGGCTAAGAAGCAGAGGGGCAGGGTCAGCCCTGTTCTCTGGAGCAGACAGCTCAGCCCAGCCAAGGGCTGCAAAGCGTCTGGGATACTGGAGAACTCTGGTTTAATTTAAACCAGGAAGGGGTCTGGGACAGATATTGCATAAACCGGTTTGATCCAAATCAGTTAAGTTTGACAGGACATTCAATCAGGTTTATCTTAAACCAGTTTCAGCCATTTTGAAGCTGGTTTATGTGCACTGAACTTATGTTCTGTTACACGTTTAAACCAGTTTCTGATAACTTAAACTAGTTTGTGTGTAATGTCTGTCCCTAGTCAAGATCTCCTGAACCCTTGCCAGTGGGTATATGTCCTTCTCAGCTTCCTGTGTTTTCAGTTTGTTAGACAGATCATCCAGGGCTTTCACCTTAGTTTCTGTCACTACTTTCTGGACCTCCTTCTTGCTATTTTTGAAAGTATCATGGCTTAAGTGGTCTGGCCTAGTGGTTAGGCCACCAGAGGAGGGGCAAAGGCATGGATGGAGTCCAAATCATAAGCCAAGTCAAGATTCAGGAGTCAGAAGCTAGTGCCAATGTCAGAAGAAGCTAGGAGACAAAAATCAGAGTACATCTGGAACCAGAACTGAAATCAAGAGCCAGAACCAAGTCAGGGTATGCCAAGGTGCAGAGCTGGAGTCAGAGAGTGTATCAGGAGTCATAGACTGAGTTACCAGATTGAAGGGGAATATCCAGAGTCAAGAAACATTGTCAAGAAGGGTCAGAAGTCAGAAAACTAAGCATACAGGAGTCCAGGATCCAGAGCAGACATTCAGAAAAACTGCTGATTAGCCTGCAGCCTATTGCCACAGGTGGAACTAAATGGGGCAACTGCTCTCCCCAGAAGCCAATCAGGAGGCCCAGACTGGTCAGCTGGGGCCTGTTGCAGCCACAGACAGGTGTGGCCCAGTAGGCAATTAGCCTAAGCTGGGCTGCTTGTTAAGGCCTGATAGTTTTATATTTCTCATAGTTTTCTTTCTTTCTTGTCTTCAGCCATACACCAAACCTTTTCTTCTTTTCCCTGTACTTCTTCCTTCTACCATGATGTTTCCCCCTGAAAAAATATAGCTTCTGTTGAGACATATCCAAGGGCTCTTTTGGATGTTTGTTAATACATTCAAACATGTATTTACCATTATCAATATTCATTGCCACTAATTAGTATCAATGAATATCATAATTCATTGATATTCTTGTCTTGCTCTTCATTTTTAAGCCTTTCTAGGCCTCTGAATTTAAACTCTTGGCTGTTGCTTGATTTCAGTTCCTCACATTCATTTTGGGAACTGTATCTTCTCACATACCACAACCCTCACCCCAAATAAAATACACACCTCATTTTTGGAAGGTAGAAAGTTTATACCTCTCCAAGACTGTCTCTTGGGATGCTATAATTCCTGGACACTATGTTCCCAGGAGGACTTGTTCTCTGTCATACAAAGTTAGGCCCCAGACCTTGCAAGGAAAGTAGAAAGACTGTTAGTTTTTCATTGCAAGCATTGATTTCATATCACAAGCCTCATCAAAATACTACCAGCTTCTAGCTTGCTGTTTCAAGCACAAGCAGTGGTGCTCAGCCAATAGCTACAGTTGTGAGAAGGTTAATGGAGGACTTCACCCCTTCAGCTTGCTGAACCAGACACATATGACAGCTATTTTGGCAACTGCATGACATGCATGGTGTCTCTCGGCATGTTTCTTTTCCAGTAAAGAAAACAGCTTCCCTGCTTAAGACATGCACCCCAATTT
>NW_017728992.1:170583188-170585081 GCF_001723915.1 Gavialis gangeticus
CAAGACTGTCTCTTGGGATGCTATAATTCCTGGACACTATGTTCCCAGGAGGACTTGTTCTCTGTCATACAAAGTTAGGCCCCAGACCTTGCAAGGAAAGTAGAAAGACTGTTAGTTTTTCATTGCAAGCATTGATTTCATATCACAAGCCTCATCAAAATACTACCAGCTTCTAGCTTGCTGTTTCAAGCACAAGCAGTGGTGCTCAGCCAATAGCTACAGTTGTGAGAAGGTTAACGGAGGACTTCACCCCTTCAGCTTGCTGAACCAGACACATATGACAGCTATTTTGGCAACTGCATGACATGCATGGTGTCTCTCGGCATGTTTCTTTTCCAGTAAAGAAAACAGCTTCCCTGCTTAAGACATGCACCCCAATTTGGGGTGGGGGGAGGGGGAGGGCTTGTTTCAAGGAAACAAGTGTAATATGTATGCGAGAAAATACAGCCTATTGCTTTGATCTGCAATGAATCTGCGTCCATACATACACCTCAATAGTTAGTTGTGCATACTACATGAAAAGGCACTCACTGGAACTAACCCTACAATCCCTTACATTTTTAAGTTAATTTCCTGGTCACCTGATCTCAGGTACTTTGTGCCACAAAGTTTATCTAACATCTCACCCAACTATACAGTTGATCCAAAAACCTCTTGTTTCTCACATTAGTGTGAATTCACTCGCACCACAGCCCGAAGAACCTCAGTCAGTAATTTTTGTATTAGGCCTGTCACTCTCTTTCAGCTTTTTGTGCTTCTTTCAGCCAGTCAGCATTGCATTAAAGACTTCAATTGATGGGGAACTTATCACATCTATAAGTTGTTCCAATAGTTAATTAGCTACCTTCACCATTAAATAATTATGCCTTATTTGTCTAGTTTCATCTTCCAGCCATCTATCCTGTTATGCTTTTTCCTGCTTAACTGAAAAGCTGTCTGCTACCAGCAGCCTTCAACTACCTGAAGGGGAGTTCAAAAGATTTCATAAACATTAGGGACCTCAGAAGGTCATTGAGCCCAGTCCCCCACCCAAAGGGCAGGAAGTCAGCTGAGGTCATAGGACCCCAGCAAGATAAGCATCCAATCTACTTTTGAAGGTGTTCAGTGTAGGTGTCTGAACCACCTCTGATGGCAGGATGTTCTAGACCTTGGGGGCTCGGACAGTAAAGAAATTCTTCCTTATGTCCAGCCTGAAATGGTCTTGCAGTGGTTTATAGCCGTTCAACCTCATCATCCCTGGGGCGCTCTAGTGAACAAACGTTCCCCCAGAAACTGGTGGTCACCCCTGATAAACTTATAGGCCACTGAGCCTGTGCTTTTCCAGGCTAAAGAGCACCATGGCTCTCAGCCTGTCATCATAAGGTCTGTTCTCCTGACCTCTGATCATGCATGTGACTCTTCTCTGCACTCTCTCAAGCTTCTCCACATCCTTTTTGAATTGTGGAGCCCAAAACTGGATGCAGTATTCCAGCTGCGGCCTCACCAAGGCCGAGTAAAGGGGAGAATGACGTCCCAGGATTTGCTTGAGAAGCATCTATGGATGGAAGCCAGCATTTTGGTCGCTTTACTAACTGCAGCATCACACTGAAGGCTCATATTAATCTTGTGGTCAATGATAGTTTCATAGTTAGTAGGTTCAAAAGGGACCCGAGTAGATCATCAAGTCTGACCCCCTTCCATGGCAGGAAAGAGTACTGGGGTCAAACGACCCCAGCAAGGGTCAATAACCCCCCGGTCTCTTTCTTCCATAGTGCTAGCCAGCATAGCACTCCCGAGACTATAAGGATGCTGCAGATTTTTCCTCCCAAGGTGGAGAACCTTGCTTTTTTCGGTGTTAAACACCATCAGGCTCTCGTCCGCCCATTTGCTGAGCCTGTCCAGGTCAGCCTGGAT
>NW_017728992.1:170585155-170585450 GCF_001723915.1 Gavialis gangeticus
GTCAGCCTGGATTGCCTTCCTGTCTTCTGGTGTGGATGCTTTGCCCCAAAGTTTGGTATCATCAGCAAACTTGGCCAGTCCACTTGCGACTCCAATGTCCACATCATTAATGAAGATGTTGAACAATATGGGTCCAAGGACAGAGCCTTGGGGGACCCCACTGGTCACAGGGCACCATGACAATAGACTTCCATCAATTACCACCCTGTGGGTCCAACTACGGAGCCAATTTCCCAGGCAGTGGATCGTGGTGGATCCAAGGCCACAACTGGCCAGTTTCGCCAAGAGGTGATCA
>NW_017728992.1:170590450-170591580 GCF_001723915.1 Gavialis gangeticus
ATACCTCTCCAAGACTGTCTCTTGGGATGCTATAATTCCTGGACACTATGTTCCCAGGAGGACTTGTTCTCTGTCATACAAAGTTAGGCCCCAGACCTTGCAAGGAAAGTAGAAAGACTGTTAGTTTTTCATTGCAAGCATTGATTTCATATCACAAGCCTCATCAAAATACTACCAGCTTCTAGCTTGCTGTTTCAAGCACAAGCAGTGGTGCTCAGCCAATAGCTACAGTTGTGAGAAGGTTAACGGAGGACTTCACCCCTTCAGCTTGCTGAACCAGACACATATGACAGCTATTTTGGCAACTGCATGACATGCATGGTGTCTCTCGGCATGTTTCTTTTCCAGTAAAGAAAACAGCTTCCCTGCTTAAGACATGCACCCCAATTTGGGGTGGGGGGAGGGGGAGGGCTTGTTTCAAGGAAACAAGTGTAATATGTATGCGAGAAAATACAGCCTATTGCTTTGATCTGCAATGAATCTGCGTCCATACATACACCTCAATAGTTAGTTGTGCATACTACATGAAAAGGCACTCACTGGAACTAACCCTACAATCCCTTACATTTTTAAGTTAATTTCCTGGTCACCTGATCTCAGGTACTTTGTGCCACAAAGTTTATCTAACATCTCACCCAACTATACAGTTGATCCAAAAACCTCTTGTTTCTCACATTAGTGTGAATTCACTCGCACCACAGCCCGAAGAACCTCAGTCAGTAATTTTTGTATTAGGCCTGTCACTCTCTTTCAGCTTTTTGTGCTTCTTTCAGCCAGTCAGCATTGCATTAAAGACTTCAATTGATGGGGAACTTATCACATCTATAAGTTGTTCCAATAGTTAATTAGCTACCTTCACCATTAAATAATTATGCCTTATTTGTCTAGTTTCATCTTCCAGCCATCTATCCTGTTATGCTTTTTCCTGCTTAACTGAAAAGCAGTCTGCTACCAGCAGCCTTCAACTACCTGAAGGGGAGTTCAAAAGATTTCATAAACATTAGGGACCTCAGAAGGTCATTGAGCCCAGTCCCCCACCCAAAGGGCAGGAAGTCAGCTGAGGTCATAGGACCCCAGCAAGATAAGCATCCAATCTACTTTTGAAGGTGTTCAGTGTAGGTGTCTGAACC
>NW_017728992.1:170596580-170597771 GCF_001723915.1 Gavialis gangeticus
TAGTCTCAAGTTGCAGAAAGGGAAGTTTAGGTTAGACATTAGGAAGAATTGTCTCATTAGGAGGGTAATAAAACACTAGAAAGGTTACCCAGAGAGGTGGTAGAAGCTCCATCCTTGGAGGTTTTTAAGGCCTGGCTCAACAAAGACCTGGCTGAAACAATCTAGTTGGGGCTGGTCCTGCTTTGAGCAGGGAGTTGGACTAGATGACCTCCTGATGTTCTTTCCAACCCTACTGTTCTATCATTCTATCTATACCCAGTGTGAGAATGCAGCTTAACTCCATCTCTCACGAACACCAACTTCTTACTAGTTGTTTTTCACAAGGCATGAATGATTTATGCAAACTACTGATTGCTCTTCACCACTTAGGTACCAATTAAGGATTAGAGGACAAACAGTTTTCTCTAGTCTGCCATTTCAGATTTATGTTTCCTTGTGGAACACTATTAGCATATCTACCTCTCTTTCTCCAGGGATGGAGAAAAATTGACTTTAAGAAAATCTACATGTAATGAGGTGCTATACATAAAGTTCCTGCCTTCAGGGTATGGATAGAGAAGGAATTTCAAGCCAAAAAAATTGCATTATAGTAACCCAAACCAGTTACAAGAGCAAGTCCATTTAATTACACTTTGAAAAATTCATATATTTGAGAGAACCGCCTATATTTTCATATGCCACAGCAGAATAAATGTGTGATCCTTCTATTTTATTGCAACGCTTCTCTTTCCTTATTCCATCTCCTCTTCCCTGCAAGTCTCTGTTTGTTTTTATCAGCTATAGTTTGAATTATGGAAATTCCTAAGGGCTCATTGTAGGTTTCATTGTGTTAAATGAAATACAAATGAATTAAGAGACAAATAGTCTAGCCCTGATTTTACAATATAAACAGAACAAAGAAGTATTACTTCCTGTGACAGGAGTATCTCTAATACAGCCTTTCTATTGGTGGCTCCGCCCTCCTGTTATGGGCCAACCGCCTGCTTACTCACCTGCCACATCTTGATCTTAGTTGATTAATTGGCTGATGTAATTAGCAGGAGACTGCCCAGTTTATGCACCCCGGTACCAGGGGGCACTGTCTGCAGCTCTTTTTCCACCTCTACACCACAGCCCAAGCCTTGCAAGTGGTACTAACATGGTCCTTGCCTTCTTTCTCTGGGGCTCCTCACCACCCCCCGCCCCTTGACT
>NW_017728992.1:170602771-170603835 GCF_001723915.1 Gavialis gangeticus
CCCCCACCCCTTGACTCTGGGGCTCCTCACTCTTTGCAGCCCTCTCTCCGGGCTCCTCACTGCCCCCTTTCCCTGGGGCTGGGGCCAATGCACCCCCAAATGCTGAGCCTTCTCTGGCACCAGGATCCCCACACTACTGTGGAGTCCCTATGAGGCCTCTTCCAACCCCTAATAGCCTCACCTGGTCCTCTGGATAAAACAGTAAACACAAAAACACAAAGCCCCTAGGCTATAACATAAAACTAAACTGTCAGGTCAAAACAACATTCATTCCCTACCAAGAAAATACTCCAACCCATGGCAGTGATCAGGGGATGCTCACGCAGTCAATCTTCTCTCTCTCTGCACTGGCCGAAGGGAACTGCTCTCCTGGCCTCATGCCTGGGCTTAAGAAGGGCCAAGCCCTGCCCCTTCCTGTCAGCTGGTTCCATTGGTTACCCTAGCAACCAACACCTGTGCTGCCCTGGTGACTAGCAGTTGAGCCTCCCTCTTCTCCCCACTAGGGGTCTCTCCCAAGCCATTTCTGCTTCCAGGCACAGGGCACCTGAGTGCTCTGTGACACTGCCATTTCAGAGATTGAGAATGGAGGCAGAGGGACCCAGACTCGATCTATGGTAGAGGAAATAAGTGAACCCAGTTTTCCCGAGTCCTGGTTCAGTACCTGAACCACAAGACCACTGGAATAAGCCAAGAATTGTTGGTACAGAATAGTGTTTTGAGAAGTCTTTCTTGAAATACTCCTGTGAAGCAGGGGACTTTGGTAGAATGCAGGTTAGGATACAAATGCAGTTATTTAACTTCGAGTTGTTTAAAGTGAAGTCAGTGTTTTGGGTTGTACCCCGGGTGTACTCGGATAAGTACACCCTCCTTTGATTGAAGGTGGATTGTTAGCTGACAAGTGTGTAGGCAAAACTGAGATCACTTACAGTTCCCCTCTATCCCTATAGATCCAGGTCAGGACAGTTATTAAATTTAACTATGTACAAACGTATTAATATAAATACAACTTACAAAAGAAAGAATAAAATTAATAACTCTCTCTCTCTCTCTCTCTCTCTCTCTCT
>NW_017728992.1:170603996-170604883 GCF_001723915.1 Gavialis gangeticus
ACACACACACACACATATTCAACACTCTATTTAGACATATATAAATTGATATACATCTATAATGAACTTCTAAAGGATTGCTCTGAAGGCCTTGAACCCACACAGGTAAATAAGAAATCTGGAACAGGTAAATACAGGTGAATTCAGATTATCAACAAACACACTTGGACACACCCAAATAAATACTGGCAATTGAAGGGAAATGTCAATGGTGGCGGGAGTGGAGTTTCAACAAGCTATATACATATACTTATCCAGATACATAAGAAATAAGCAACAAATGGTTATTAATGACAAATAAGAGGCACTGAATACAAAATATAAGGTGCATACTCTCCTTTATGGTATCACTATCACTGTGATTACTAGAATCTCCTCTAGGGGAAAAGAACCTGGCACCAGCTCCCAAAAGGGGAAAAACGGCCGGCTTCCAATACCTCCCCGCCCTCTGGGGTGTGGCCAGGACCCTTCTTCTTTAGGATGCCCTTTTGCAGTTCCTCACCCCACTCCTTTTCAAGTGGTCTCCTCCCCTATGGGAAACTATTGCCCAATAACTCATGACTCCGGGGCCATGAAGGGGGATCAGTGCTCTTCCATCCAAACTGCTCCTCACTGCCAAGCCTCTCGGGCTCCAGCTCCACCCCAGCCTCCTGCCTGCTAGTGGCCCTGAGCAGCCACGTGCTCCTGGAGCAATGTTCCTTCTAAGGAGCAGCGGTCTGCGAGCACACTGCTTCAGTGTGGCATGGGACACTTACTGAAGGTAAGCTCCTCACTCCTCACCCAGGGCAGGCAGTGGCGGCTGGGGCCTGAAGCTTCGGGGCCTGGCGGTTAGGGGCCTGGGGGGGTTGGGGGCCTGGGGGGATAGGGTCCTGGAGGATTGGGGGCTG
>NW_017728992.1:170605462-170613166 GCF_001723915.1 Gavialis gangeticus
CTGGGGACCAGGAGACTACGGGCCTGGGAACCAGGGGGCTAGGGGCCTGGGGCTAGGGGCCAGGGCCTGGGGGCTAGAGGCCTGGGAGCCAGGGGGCTATAGGCCTGGGGGCTAGGAGCTGGGGGGCCTGGTGCAGGCTCCACCGGCTCTGGGACACTGCTCCGCTCCCCTGCTTCACCTCGGGGAGCTAGGAGGCATGTGGCATCAGGGCCAGGGAGTGTAGCACTTCCCCAGAGCCAGCGGAGCCCACAGAGGAGTTCCCCAGAACTGACAGAGCCTCACTCGGGGCAGGGGGCTCCTTCCTGAGGTGAGGCAAGGCAGGGCTAGAGGCTGGGGCTGAAGGCTGGCGCAGGCTCTGCCGACTCTGGGGAACTGTTCCATGGGCTCCGATGGCTCCAGGGAAGTGCTACACTCCCCAGCCCTGATGCCACATACCTCTTCGCTCACCCAGGTGAAGCGGGGGCACGGAGCAGTTCCCTGGAGCCGGCGAATCCCACACTAGGCTCCCACCTCTGCCTCACCTCGGGGAGGAGCTTACCTTCTGTAAGTGTCCCATGCCGCAGCCCAGCTCCTATCCCGGTGGGTGTGCAGCCTAAAAAAGTTTGTGCATGGCTGGAGTTCTACTTGTGCACGGCTACACATGCACACACCGTAAAGGGAACCTTGTCCTGGAGGCTAATGCTGTCTTGCTGGGGTTAGAGACCCAAGCTGCTGCTATCGGCTTCCAGGATCTAGGTTCTGCCATGCACTGTCCCTGTGCACCGAGGCCCTGGTCACTTGCCAGGGGTTGCAAACCCTTGCAGCCTCTCACGGCTCCCAGGATCCAGCTCCATGCAGCAGCACCTGTACTGCACTCTAGCCGCATGCCAGGGGTTGTGGACCTGAGCTCCTTGCTCCGAAGATCTGGCTTCATGCAGCACTGACTACACCGAATCCTTGTACACTACTCTGCACACTGTGTATTGGAGCCAGAGTCAACCTCTGCTCCTCCACTGCCATAGTCCATCTTCTAGAGCTCTTCAAAGGCAACAAGAACCACCCCGCCAGGCAGCTCTTCCCAGCTCTTCCTAGCTCCACTCGATTTTGTCCCTCGGCATGTCTCTCCTCATGCTGGGCATGCTGCTCTTTATATACTCTTCAGGACTCCGCCTCTGAAGTCTTCCGAACCTGACAGTGTTGCAGTCTACAATCAGGTCTGGGGAGCTCCTCTCCCCCTCCACTCAGGAAAGGGGCATGACTGCACTCTTCTTGCTGCCTCCTGATTGGTGGATGGGCTCCACCAATCAAAACAGCAGAATCTCAAGCCTGGGGCTCAATCCAAGCTCCAAAAGGTAAGCCGGGTACAGAGTAGATCCTATTCTTGACAGCCACCTCCTGCCCAACAGGAAAAAAAAAGGCTACCTGATGCATTTAAAGAAGGCAGGTTATAGAGGAGATATTGTGCACATGTGTGTGACCTACTTGAGCCAAATGAGTAACAAGGAAAATGTGAAAGAAAGCTAAATATGAAAACGTAAAGAAAATGAACCATTATCAAATCAATGCATATCCAAAAGGATACAGGCAGTTGGACAGGGAAGGTGTCTTAGGAAATGTAGCCATCCATGGAAAAGCACATAGAGTAATTTTGATTGTAGTGACATGACTAGACCAAGAATTCAAAAGCTGCCAACAGGGAGAAATACTGTTTTGCTAGTTGAGGTGCAGCTCATGATATAGAAAACTTTGCTCACTGCCCAAGACTCTTTGACTGGGATCACTTAGGTGCAGCTCTGCTATTTGCAAGAAAGGTGCAGTTCTGCTACTTGTCCATGTAAAACAAAACCATTCCAGTCACACAAAAACAATACATTCTTGTTATGTAAGGCAAAACCCATAGGAGGAGTGGCCAAGCATACAGCTATAACCCAGGAAGTATTCTAGAAACAATTCATTTTCTGGCCTTGAGCAAGACACTTACATTTTCTTCTCCTAAGGATTCCCTGATCTGCACTTAAGGATTCTTTTCCTTAAGCTTAGCACTTATATGTCATAAGAAATCTGTGCAGTTGAACAAAAAATTTTGAAGGATTTAGTATTAGCTCTGTTGTGAAAATGTTTGAAAGAAACAGTGAAGATGAAAATGTTTTATTATTATTATTGCCATTGTTATTATTATCAATGCCACCTTACTCAAATACAAAATGTATTTATACTGTAAAGACATAAAACACAACTTGCAACCCAATCAATTTTAATAGCATGCAAATCTAAGCAGTCAGCAGGGTAGATTTGCACCTTAAAAGACTAACTAAATCAAATATGTATATAGCATAATCTGTTGTGATCCCAATCTTACTTCATCAGATTCTGTGAGGGGACATGCACAGAGCAGTATATAAAATGAAAAGAATGATTTGAATATAGAAAGTAGGAAGGAAAGGATGAGAGAGGGAGGAGGTAAAGGGGAAGTGCTGGATGAGTGAAACAAGCAAGCAATAAACCTGTAGAAAAAAAGAGGCCACAAAAGCTAATCTGGATAATGAGATAATCTCTGGTCCCTGTTTAAACTATACTTACCACAGTCATATCTGTGGCTGATTTCTTAGGGATTCCTGCAATTATAATACCATCCCAAAAATACAGTCATTCAGTTAACAAAGCTAGACTCAGACCTCACTCTGATCTGCTACAATACTAACCATGGAACAAGAAAAACAGAATGCCTCTGGTTGTTACCTACAGCCATAGGTGGTGGAAGGTCAGGGCTAACAGGGCTTAGCCCCTTCCAAACCAATTTTGTAGCAGTTGGCGACAGTGGCACCACCACAACCCACTGCTGTAGTGCCATGCCCAGCATGACCACTGTGTGCGCCGCCTCCACTGTGCATACAGCACCAGTGGGTGTCAGTCCCCACATCGGCTCTGCAGGAAGGAGGAGCATGGGTTGGGTGGACATATGCCGCACCACCCAGCACTGCCTCCAAATAATATTTTCTCCCGCCACCTATACATACAGCCTCCAAATTAAACCCCTCAAGCACATTATTAATTACTCCCAACCCTTCCTGGGAAAAGACAACCATCTCAAGGTAGCCATGGGGGACAAACCTGTCCTAGCTTACAAATAATGCCCCAACTTCAAACAGGGTGCATCTACATGAGACATTTCACCAAATATTAGACTAATCTAATATGCAGTAAATTATCACCATCTACACATACACTGGACTTACTGTACATTAAATGAGCCTAATACATCATTTGCTAGTACCAACATATACATGTAATAGATAAACAGTGCATTAGGTAATGTGCAGTAGCACACATGTAGATGCTGACTGGAAGCAATTTTGCCACTGTTGCCTGGCTAAGCCCCAAACGTGGGGGGTGCTGTGCTGGCTGTAAGGGCAGCTGTCTTCTAGCCCCATGTACAGTGGGACCTGTTGGGGGAGACAGCTGAGCTGTGCCAGCTATCCCAACATTCACAGGGTTGGGAGACAACTGCCCCTGCAGCCAGCACAGCTCTCCCAGCCCTGTGCACATTGGGATCAGCCTTTGTGCCCACTGCCAGCTCCCGGGCTGGCACCCAGGAAAGCCTGGAGTTCCCCCTGGCTTCTGCAGGGGGGCAGAGTATAGCAGGAGCAGCCCTCAACAGGGCTGCTGCCATTGGGCACAAATCTCTGCCTGACAGGGCACACATGTAGATGCATTCCTGGCCACATCTTATGGCAGCTTATTTTACTCCATAATAGCTTTACTGTGCATTAATTTCACATGCAGATGCACCCACAGTGTCCTTCAAACAACTGCCTATAGTCTCTAAGACTACTCCTGGAATCATAGGTGCTGACTTTGGTTTTTGCTGGTGGGTACTTGCAGATGTAAACCCCTCACCAAAAAAAGTGCTTTACTTTAAACTCAGAGCATTCCCACTCCAAGCCCCGCATGTGTCCAGAAGAAACAGCATATTACTTCATCCCGGCTCTGCATTGTCTGTAAAGATTGGGCACTTCAGTGGGGCTTTTTTGTTGCTTTTATTTAATAGCTGATTGAATCAGCTTTCGCTAAAATCACCAAAAAGCCCAGCTGAAGCACCCAATCTTTACAGACGCTGCAGAGACGGGTTGAAGTAACACACTGCTTCCTCTGGCAAAATGTATTTTTTGGGGGGAGGGATTTAATGTCTGCAAACAGCCATGGTTCATGGATGCTGAACACCTGCTAATTTTTTTGGTGGGTGCTTGAGCCGTGGAGCACCCACAGAGTCACTGTCTATGCCTGGCATGCCTAAATCAGCTGTAGGTATGGATGTCTGAGTACCATATCAGAATAGCTGGTGGTTCAAGCACTCATTCAGAATACAAACCTAGGTTCAAATCTCTGTTCTGACTGACTTGGAGCTCACCATATCCAGGTGAGCACAAAATAGCTAGCTCCTGAAGCAGAAGCTGATGCTGCAACTGAGCTAACTGGCTTTGCTGAAAGGCACAGCATCAAACAGACACGCTGCTTCTAGTTCAGGATACTTAGGTATTCCTGCTTAACAGTTTTTTGCCATGTAGACATGATGTCAGTCTCTTTTATTACAGGTGAGTGCCCAAAGGAGCAAGCCCTTTTTGTGGCCCTACTAATATTTGATATACCTCTAGATTATATTTTTTGGTTCTTTTGCTATTTCATACAGAATCTCTAATACCCATTTTAATTATTCTAATTTGATGGTCTCATAACACAGTCTTCTCTGGTAGAATTTAAAAAAGGTATAATTTCTTTTTAACTCAGGAAAACCTATGGCAATACCTTTTCTAAATATGATATTAAAACAAATATTTCATTCAGGCTCAGGAATCTTTTCAGCCTTGTCACATATTAAACTTTTCTCTAGTCACATCACAGAAAGGCCCTTCGGATTCATTGCGTCTCATAGATTTCATAGATTTCTGGGGTCAGAAGGGACCTAGTAGATCGTTGAGTCATTCCAGGCAGGAACGAGCGCTGGGGTTAAGTAACCCCAGCCAGGTGCTTGTCCAATCTCCTCTTGAACACCTCCAGGGTAAGGGAAAGCACCACCTCCCTTGGAAGTCCATTCCATATTTTGGCAACCCTCACCGTAAAGAATTTCTTCCTGATGTCCAATCTAAATCTACTGTCCTTCAGTTTGTGGCCGCTATTTCTAGTAACCCCGAGGGTCCCCCTGGTAAACAGAGAATCCCCTATTCCCTGCTGACCCCTCCTGATGAGCTTGTAGACAGCCACAAGATCACCTCTCAGCCTTCACTTGTGGAGACTGAGGAGATTCAGGTCCCTCAGTCTGTCTTCATAAGATCTTACCTGCAGGCCCTCAACCATATGTGTAGCCCTCCTCTGAACCCTCTCAAGGTTATTCATATCCCTCTTGAAGTGCGGCGCCCAAAACTGGATGCAGTACTCCAGCTGTGGCCTCACCAATGCTGCACAGAGGGTATTACCTCCCTAGACCTGCTTGTGATGCACCTACTAATACAAGGAAGAGTGCGGTTAGCCTTACTTATTACCTCATCACATTGGCGACTCATGTTCATTTTTGCATCAACTATGACTCTGAGATCCCTTTCCATGGCTGTGGTACTCAGATGGTACTTCCCAGTCTATAGATGTATTGGAGGTTCTTTCTCCCCACATGCAGCACCTTACACTTATCAATGTTAAATTGCATCCTATTCTGATCTGCCCACTTCCCCGTCTATCTGAATTCACTCCCTGCTTTCCAGTGTATTTATCTGCTTATTTAAAAGATAACACTTTTAGAAGATACACTTTGCTCATGTAACTTGCCTTATTAAAAACTTCCCTGTTAGTTTCCATGGACATATCATTCAATATATTTTCATATTTTGGATGCCCAGGAGGTTGGTTTCTTTGCATTTCCCTAGGTTTTTGCACTTCACTGAATGCAGTCTCCTAGTATGTCCTAAAATATTTATTATGCACACGAACAGTATTTACTCAATTATTTCACAGATAGAATGAACACAAGTTCTGTCTCAATGTCCAGTAGAAGGAATTTTGAGCAAGGTCCTGTGATGGAAGTGTCAAAGGAAATTGTGGATATAAACTATGGCTTTGAATGGAATCAACATACAATTTCTGTGCCATGTGTTTCTGGTACAGCTAACATCCTGGCCACAAAAGGTTGCTGTAAAACTACCTGTATGTTTCCCAACCCATGGGTTGACTGAAGATTTTAGCAAGATGCAAAAACATTATTGAGCTCTCTATTCCAAGTGGTTTGTTTGCATATGAGAAGACAACATGTATAATGACAACCACCACTACTAACATCCTGGAACGTACATGTTGTTTCCTGAACAGTCTCTTTCATGCTAATCTGTCATGCTAATCTGACTTTTCCATTTTTTCTTGCTCTCTGTCTCCTTTTTCCATCATTTAAAGATGAAGTTTGCAATGCCAGTTCTTCCCAGTGATATCAATATGCATCCCTTTCTCCTCCATTTCCTTTTTATCTTTGCTCTACCCCATCCAATTTCTTTTGGTGTTTTTCTTCACTGGTGGTTTCTTGGTATACAGTTTAAAACACATCAACAAGATCTATTTTTTGTAATTGCTTTTCTCAGCCCATTAGGTTATTTTTAAAAATGCTTTAGCTTGGTTTTATCTGATTTTTTTTAATTTTATTTTTACGCTATCTTATTTTCCCCTTTTTTTTTAAATGTAGCCTTTATATTTTCTTTCCATTTCTGCTTGTAATTGTACTTCAGTATCAGTTAGTGACAGTTTCTGTCAACATAACTACATTGGACTGTGGTTCTCAATTAGCTGGTGAGTGTACAAAAATGGGATTGAATTACTTAAATGAATGAAGTATTACACAAAACAAGATCATGAAGAAGCCTCCACTGGTTCCTTAAAATCATAACCTTACATAAAATCATCACATTATGTGTTTATAGTGTTTACTAACTTCTGGAGAAATGATCAAATTAAGAAACAGCAGCTGATAGCCTAAGACTCTGAATATATATTCTAACTTAAATTTGCATCTACACCTGGTAGTCCTTTCTATGTTATTGCAAAATAAACGACGACACAAAAAGTATGAAATTGCACAATTAAAAATGCTTACATTCTACAATATATAACACATGTAAATTGTATGATTCAGAAGTTGTATCAAGATATTTAACATGACTCATTATCTCCAAATTAATCCCATTAGCAAACACTTTCACCCTCCCAGGAGGTTCACACTGTCAGGAATGGCACAAACCAATCTGGGAGCGGGCAACGGGCCCAAAATCGATGTGGATCAGGTGAGGGAATACCTTGAGAAACTGGACATTCACAAGTCTGTGGGTCCAGATGGAATGCACCTGAGAGTCTTGAAGGAGCTGGATCCCCCTTGCAGAGATATTTGAAAAATCATGGCAGCCGGGTGAGGTCCCAGGTGACTGGAAAAAAGCAAATGGGCTCCCTATCTACAAGAAAGGGAGGAGGGATGACCTGGGGAACTATAGACCAATCAGTCTGATGTCCCTGGAAAAATCTGTCCCTGGAAAAATCCTGGAGAAAATTGTCAAGGGATCCATCAACACCAGACTAATGGAAGGCAAGCTTCTGAATGCCAGCCAACATGGCTTTATGACTAGCAGGTCTTGCCTGACCAACCTCATTTCCTTCTATGACCAGGTAACATGTGCCCTGGATAAGGGAGATGACATGGAC
>NW_017728992.1:170618166-170626385 GCF_001723915.1 Gavialis gangeticus
TAACAAGTGCCCTGGACATGACATGGACGTCATATATATGGACTTCAAGAAGGCCTTTGACTTAGTTCCCCATGATGTCTTCATATTTAAGCTGGGGAACTGTGGCCTTGGTCATCATATGGTCCAATGGCTAGGCAACTGACTACAGGGTTGGACCCAAAGAGTACTAGTTGATGGGAGCAAATCGATGTGGCACAGGGTGACCAATGGAGTCCCTCAGGGCTCGGTTCTTGGGCCGGTACTCTTTAACATCTTCATCAATGATCTGGATTTGGGAGTCAGATGTGAACTGGCCAAGTTCACAGATGATATCAAATTATGGGGGAGGGTGGTCACACTGCAGGACAGGCTAGGGATACAGACAGACTTGGACATGCTCTCAAGGTGAGCCGACCAAAACCTGATGGTCTTCAATGCAGAGAAGTGTAAGGTGCTGCACCTTGGTAGGAATAACCCCCAGCATTCTCACAGGCTTGGCAGTGCTACGCTTGCTAACTCCATGACTGAAAGGGACTTGGGGGTCTTGACTGGCCACAAGATGAATATGAGCCATCAATGGGAAGCTGTGGCTCACAAAGCTAACCAAACTCTGGCATGCATCCACCAATGCATCTCAAGCAAAACCAGGAAAGTCATCCTCCTGCTTTACTCGGCCCTGGTGAGACCGCAGCTGGAGTACTGCATCCAGTAGTGGGCCCCCCCCACTTCAGGAAGGATGTGGAGAAACTTGAAAGAGTCCAGAGGAGAGAGACTTATATGATCCAAGACCTGGAGGGAAGGCTGTACAAGGAGAGGCTGAGGGACTTGGGACTCTTCAGTCTGGAGAAGAGAAGGCTCAGGGGGACTTGGTGGCAGCCTACGATTACATAAGAGGGGTACATCAGGACCTGGGAGAACACCTGATCACCAGAGCTCCCCAAGGGATAGCAAGGTCTAATGGCCATAAACTCCCAGAAGGCCAATTTAGACTGGACATAAGAAAAAATTCTTTATGGTATGTGTGTCCAGGGTCTGGTACAGACTCCCCCCAGAGGTGGTGCAAGCACCTACTCTGGACTCTTTCAAAGAATAGGTGGATATATTTCTTGCTGGAATCACTTGATCCCAGCTGACTTCCCACCTATGGTGTGGGGCCTAGACCCGATGATCTCGTGGGGTCCCTTCCAGCCCCTAACATCTATGAAATCTATGAAATCTATATTGAAAACCTCTACACAACATATAGACAATTGCCTTGCCAAGTAGAGATCCAAGGAATGGTTTGAATGTAAGAGGAGCCCTGAGATTTTTACAGTAAAAACCATAAAATAAAAAAACTATAAAGCTTTATGCTTCATGCCCTGAACTTGCTTTATGCATTTATAAATAGAGGTCTACCCAACTCAAGGGGACACCAGACAATTTCACAGGCAGCTAGTGAGGCCAGCCACCATTTTCACAGATTTATTGTGGTGGCCTCCTGTCCCCCTACCTCTGATTGGCGAAAAGGTCAGTGGCCCTGCCCTCACCACTGATTGGTGGAAAGGGCTATCCATCATATGCCCCCACCCCTCACTATCATGTGGCCATGCCACTTGAAACGCTTGTAGAAAAATCAGTCTGTTGACACAAGAGAACTAACAATATGCAATTTGGCAACTACAGATAAATTAGTAAAAATGTCTGTTGTCATCTTTGCTCTAAAGAACAATTTAATGATCATTCTAAATTGTATCACTTGTTCTCTTTGCAAAACCTAATGGAATGCGATTTCTAAGTAATAGGTATGACCAAAATAAATATGGCCAACTGATCCTAATTGTCTCACTGGTGAAGGTTTATCACCTATAAAGTTAACAATACTCATGGTGTTAAAGGGATATATGTTTCCTCGTTAAATTGGGTATAATTCTGTTTGCAGTTGTTCTCATATTGGATGGTTTAATTCTGGCTTTTTGATAATGGAATGTCAGTCCCATTACATCTCTCGTATACTTATCAAAGTAGAAACATCATATAATGTTGATGTTTATAGGCTTATTTCTTGAGAGGTAAGAAGAACCATTAAAATAAATAAAGCTATGACAATTTACTCCAACTGAGCGTCTGTACTCTAATCTTTAACCCTGTTTGTAGACAGTGTTGTAAAATGAACCACTTGAATTCAAGTGGCTTGTGACAAGGGCTTTTGATTATGTTGGAGATTACTTTCTTGTACTGGAAAGTTGTGGGGTTTTTTGTTTGTTTTAATGACAGTTTCAAGCAAGAAGCTTGGAAAGGAGGGAGGTGGAGAAAATATGGAGTAAAGCAGAAGGTAGGGCAGGGTGACAGCCTAGATGCTAACTGATTCAGAACCTCTCTGCCCAACTTCCTGCTTGACTTGAGCCTAACGCAGCTAACCCATTGAGTCCAAGAACATGCTTTTGGTCTTAATCATCTACTTACCACACAAAAGATTTGCAAGAAAATTTGAAAAAGATTAATACAGAAATGATACCTCATTCCACAAAAAAATAAAAAATAAGGTTCTACTCTGTAAAATGACTGGTAGTTGCATAACTAAAGGGGTGACCAGGGAAGCAGCCATTTGAGGGCAGTTGCCACCATTTCCACCACAACTGCTGGCAGCTAGGAAGTGCTGCTGCCCCATGCACTTCTGCCCAGGGCCTGGAGTTGCCCCGTCCCACCTCTGGTCACTGTCTAGTAGCACTGGGAAGTACCATGGAGGTGACCACAGGTTTTCATGTGAAAATCATTCAAATTACAAGTCAAATCATTCTCCTTTCTAAGTGCTAGACTCCAATACTTAACATTAGACCTGACAACCAATCTGCCTTATGAATTACCACCATTAACAACAACTCTCCAGGGAAAATAATACTGTCCACTCCAACACCCTTTTCTTAGCAGCAAAATTTTGAAGCTAGGGGATGCATCTACACATGCCCCTATGGCATCATTGTTACTGCACCACCATTTAGCACTTTCTTTTGGAAGTACTAAGTAATGGCACAGTAGCAGCCCGTACTGTGCCGTGGTGATGGTGCATGGTTATTTTTAGCCACCGTGTTGCCGTAGCAATGCGCTATACCAAGGGAGCGAGTTGCTATGGTGATGTAGCTGCAGCATCATGGTTGGCGCCTGCTGACGCTATGTCACCATAGTGCAACATAGCGTCGTGTGTAGACACACCCAGTGTGTTCTTACCTGAGCCAACCCCGAGCAGCTCTTGTCTGAATCCCCCAGAATCCTCCAGAGGAGATGGGCCTTCGGGGATACAGTTTGTCTGTTCTGGGATGCATGGAAGTGAAAGCAAATAGACTGACTTAGCCAAAAGTTTTCAACTCGGTTGCTCTTTATTTAAGAGAGAAAGACCAAGAGGGTAAAGATCATGCAGAAAAGCAAGACACCTTGAAGGCACCTTTCCTTGAGAGATCAGACAATATTCAGGTAGACATGGTTCCCCCTGCCTCAATGCAATCCTACAGCAGTTGCCATCTGCTTGAACTAATCAAAAATGGATGAAGAAAAAGCACTTGCTCTTTTATAATCCTTCAGTCTTTTGTGTCATGTAACCCGTCAGCCTTAACAGTTGACTACAGACTGTATCAGGTGACTTTTCTGTCAGGCAATCTCTTAGCTAATAAACCCAGTATGGATATGAGTCTAGGGTGCTTCCATACATTTCAGTGACAAAGAACTTAAGTGACCTGTCTTTTATTGCTAGATCTATGCCATACCCCTGGGAATGCCAGCCCATTATTAAGGTAAAAGGAAAACACACAAGACAAATAAACTGAACATTTAAGATGAAGGACAAGATTCAGATCTACATGGCAGATTGATTCAAATTAACCTACAGTGACAGAGAATGATCTCCCTGCCTCGAGAAGGTGATCTAAACTGACAGAGTTAAGTATCTAGGTTTCCTTTACAGTCAATGGAGAGAGATAAGAAAACCCTGAGGTGCCATGAGATCCTTTTAAGGGTGCCACGCAATATTAGCACTGTTAACCCACATCAGGGTTTTAACAAACTCTGGGTCTAGGATGAGCTACTGCAAAAAACACTGGTGGAAAGGAAGATCAGATAAACTGGTTATATACAGGCTGGAAGTGAGTCCTGCTGCACTGAACCATAAGAAAAACCTGTGTCAGTCTAGGAGGAAAGCACTGATCCAGAGCTTCAGCTAGGCAGTGTAACAGAACACACTCCAGAGGGAGCAAAGCATACTTACTAGCATATTGGATCCCATCGTATCTGTTTTTGACCATGGTCAGGGATAACCATGCCAATAACTTCTTTGAAACTTTCAGCAGCAGCCTGCTGAAACCCAGCATGCAGATCCAGGGGCCCACACCCCCCAGGAAGAGCTGGGGAATCAAACAGAGGGCTGGGGAATTGAACTGGGTGCAAAGTGGCTAGTTTCATAGTTAGTAGGGTCGGAAGGGACCTGAGCAGATCATCAAGGCTGACTCCCTGCCCTGGGCAGGAAAGAATGCTGGGGTCAAATGATCCCGGCTAGGGGTCCGTGCTTGGACTGGTGCTTTTCAACATCTTTATCAATGATTTGAATGGGGGAGTTAAAACCTCGCTGGCCAAGTTCGTGGATGACACCAAGTTATGGAGCAGTGTGGTCACACCAGAAGATAGGTTGCAAATACAGGCAGACCTGGACAGGCTCGAGAGTTGAGCAAACCAGAACCAGATGAAGTTTAACACTTCCAAATGTAATGTGCTCCTTCTGGGGGCAAATAACTCTCAATATACATACAGGCTCAGAGGTGACAGCCTGACCTGTACCACAGCTGAAAGGGATGTAGGGGTAATGATTGACCACTGCATGAACATGAGCCATCAGTATGATGCAGTGGCCAGCAGGCAAACATCATGCTGGCATGCATCAACCAATGCATCTCAGGTAAAACTAAGGAAGTGATACTCCTGCTGTACTCAGTACTGGTTAGACTGCAGTTGGAGTACTGTGTCCAGTTCTGGGCGTGGAAAAACTTGAGAGGGTCCAAAAAAGAGCCACCCATATGATCAGGGACTTGCAAGGCAAGCCATACAAGGAAAAGCTGAGGGACCTGGGCCTCTTTAGCCTAAAGAAGAGAAGATTGAGAGGGGACTTGATAGTGGCTTACTGCTTTATCAGAGGACTGCATCAGGAGCTCAGTGAACAATCATTCACCAGGGCACCCCTGGGGAAGACCAGAACAAATGGATATAAACTTCTGGAAGGCCGCTTCAGGCTTAATACCAAGAAAAACTCCTTCACAGTCAGTGTGATCAGACTGTGGAATAAACTCCCTCCAGAGGTGGTGCAGTCGCTTGCCCTGCAGGTTTTCAAGAGGAGACTAGACAGTAACCTTGCTGGGGTCACTTGACCCCAGTTGTCTTCCTGCCTAG
Source organism: Gavialis gangeticus (assembly GCF_001723915.1). NCBI lineage: Eukaryota > Metazoa > Chordata > Crocodylia > Gavialidae > Gavialis > Gavialis gangeticus. Next base: position 170,623,555 of record NW_017728992.1, read on the forward strand.
AGTGGGGGGACTGGACCCAGTGATCCGCAATATCCATTCCAGCCCCTAACAATCTATGAATCTATGAATATACAGCCATAGCAAACAGCTGCACAAGACTGCTGAGATGCTGCAGCTGAGTTTTGAAACAAAAGCCTTAGCCAATGGTTGTGCTGCTGCCCTTCATTAAGCAATCTGCTGTGAATTAAACTGGTTGCACACTATTCTGATATAAATTATCCAAGTTCTACTGTAGTAGAAGGAGCTGACCCTCCAACTGATTTCCTTTGTCCTTTGGAGTAAAACAGTAGCAGTAAAGCAGTAGCTATGTTTTTTTATGACTATTAAAATGCTTATCTAAAAATATTGAATAATCAGAAAAAGCTCACATTCTAAATGAAAAGGTCTCAAAAGGCATGTCTACCTGTGCTTATTTAATGTGTTTTAGCCCAATTTAAGGCGCATTAAGGATGCACATCCACACATGCACACCTTTAATGCGCCTTAAAAAAAGGCGATGTTAGGCTATTTGCACAATAATGCACATGTAGACGTGTTAAGGCACACTAACACCGTGTATGACCAGACTTAGGACTAACTTTAGTCCCAGATCAGTCCACACACACAACATTAATGCACTTTAATATATGCATGTGTAGACACAAGCCTGAATTGCCTTGATGCACAGTAAGCTTATGAGCATTAAATTTAGGCACACTTAATGCACATGTAGACATATCCAAACTGTGCTTGCTAGGTAGAACTGTGCTTTGTCTAGGTAGAACTGGCTAATCAGATAATACTGGCTTGTTCTTTCTATTACCAGTTTGTTAAATGTGATTCCTAATAATACTCTCTAATGTCAACAATTAATGCTGAGGTCACAGGAATGCTATCTGACTCCAGATGGAAAGTGACGTGTGTTGTGGAATTATGAACCAGAGAGGAAGTGACCCATACAGTGGGCCAGTGAGGAAATGTCCGCAAGATGCTCTCTCTTTATTAAAGAGATAGTCAACACTATTAATATGTAAACACTATTAATGTTTGTGAACTCCTGCTTTAAATATCTTCCCCATCTCTGCTATGATCCAAGACACCTGTTTTTGCTCTCCTGTCCTCACTCAGAAATCTTATGTCACCTCTTTTTATCCCACGCCAGCCCAGACATTGTCTGTTACCTGTTAATCGTGTAGATCTGCTCTATATTCCTGGCAGCATGGACAGTGGAATACCCCTCCATCAGCCCCTTCTTTCCTGAATATATGGTTATGAAAGGGAGCAGAATTTAATTGTATGAAAGCAAAGGGATGGTCGAAAGGGCTAGGGACAGAAGTTACACATAACTTGGTTTAAGTAATCAGAAACTGATTTCAACCTGTAACAGAATAGAAATTCAATGCACATAAACCATTTTCAAAATGGCCAAAAATGGGTTAACACAAACCTGGTTGAATGTAGTATCAGACTTAACTGATTTAGGTGAAACCAGCTTACAGAACTTCTGTCCCAGACCCCTTCCTGGTTTAAATTAACTTATAGTTTCCCAGCATCCCAGGGTGCTTTGCAGCCCTGGGCTTGGCTGGGCTGGGGCAGCAGTGTTGGCCCCACCCCTGTCCTCCCTAGCCAGAGCACTATGACTACTCTGGCTGGCTGAGAAGTGGCTGGGGGTAGAGGTGGGGATGGGATGAGTGGCTGGGGGGGGCATGGCCAGATGCCAGCCCTGGGCCTGAGGTGAAGGGGGGGAGGGAGGGGTCCAACTAGTGTTGTCATGGGAAGAAGCAGACAGGCAGGCAGGGGGAGAGATTTCCCTGGAGGGATCCTGGTGCTGCCCCGCTCTGTGATGCAACAATGGGAAAAACACAGGGCATTTGGAAGCAGGCACTGGACCTGGGGGCACCTGCTGAGTGGCTTTTCCTCCCACCAGGGCCACACCTGGGTCCAGGCCTGGTGAAGGGTGGGTGTCCCCAGGGCAGAGGAAGGAGGTGGATCAGGAGATGAGCGGGGATCCCCTTCTGCCAATACCCACTGCTGACTCCACCTTAGGCACTCTCACCCACCTCCAGGTAGCCACAGCCACTGCTGGGAAAGTTCCTGGTGCTTGCTCGCAGAGTTAACAGGTGCTGCAACTGCCTGATCACAGCCCCCTCTTTCAGACCAGCGAGGCCAGCTGCTGCGAGCAACTGTGAGGCTCAGCATAGCTGGGAGCAACAGCAGTAGAAGCAGGTCTCCCTGGAGGAGCCAGCCTGCCCCTACGGGATCTAATCCAGCCTGCACCTGGCTGCCCGGCAGCTCCTCTGCTGCCATGGGGCTGTCCCAGCTGAGCAGTGCACCCAGGCACAGTGCCTGAAGCTGCTACATGGAACCCAGGGGTAGTAGCCAGGGCATTATGAGCAAGGAAATGGCCCCAGCCAGGCCAGGCCCAGGGAGACCTCAGGGCCATTTCTCTGCTTGCAGTGCCCTGGCTGCTGGCCCTGGGCCCTGTTTAGCTACTCTGCTGTGCCTGGTTGCACAGCTTGGCTGGGGCAGCGCTGCAGGAGCAGTGGAGCTGCTGGGTGGCCAAGTGCAGGCTGACTCAGATGTTGTGGGGGTTGGCTGGCTCCTCCTGGGGGACTTGTCACTGCTGCTTCTCCTGGCCGTGATGAGCCCTGCTGCTGCTCGCAGTGGCTGGCCCAGCTGGTCTGAAAGAGGAGGCTACAGTCAGGCAGCTGCAGCCCTCGGTAACTCTGCAGGCCAGCACTGGCAACTTCCCCAGTGGCGGCTGTGACTCCCCAGAGGTGGGTGAGAGTGACTCAGGCGGAATAATCAGTGGAGACTGGGGGAGAGGGATCCCTTCTTGTCTCCTGATCAGT
>NW_017728992.1:170631385-170636903 GCF_001723915.1 Gavialis gangeticus
GTTCAGCTACTCTGCTGTGCCTGGTTGCACAGCTTGGCTGGGGCAGCGCTGCAGGAGCAGTGGAGCTGCTGGGTGGCCAAGTGCAGGCTGACTCAGATGTTGTGGGGGTTGGCTGGCTCCTCCTGGGGGACTTGTCACTGCTGCTTCTCCTGGCCGTGATGAGCCCTGCTGCTGCTCGCAGTGGCTGGCCCAGCTGGTCTGAAAGAGGAGGCTACAGTCAGGCAGCTGCAGCCCTCGGTAACTCTGCAGGCCAGCACTGGCAACTTCCCCAGTGGCGGCTGTGACTCCCCAGAGGTGGGTGAGAGTGACTCAGGCGGAATAATCAGTGGAGACTGGGGGAGAGGGATCCCTTCTTGTCTCCTGATCAGTGCCACAGCCTTCCCCTGCCCCAGCAAGAGAAGAAGCTACTCTGCAGATGTCCCTAGGCCTGGCACCCACTTCTGAATGCCCCATGTTCTCCCCATTGTTGTATCACAGAGATCAGGCAGCTGCCGCCCCCACAGCAGGCACCCCCAAATAGACAGTGGCCCAGCAGCAAGGAGTCCCCACCTCCTCCTTGTCCAGCGTGCTGGTCAGGGCCCTCTCTCTCCCTCTGTCCCTTTAAAATACATGAATGGGGGGGCCTGAGGGGAAGGGCCCTGACCCCTGCTTGTGGTTGTGGGAAGCCCACTGGGAGGGGAAGGCAGATATCAGGGGCTGTGCAGCACCAGGTCCTGCTTCACTTCATGGGTATGGTGTGTGTATGTGTGTGTGTGTGAGAGAGAGAGAGACAGACAGACAGAGAGAGAGAGAGAGAGCGTGCGCGCGTGAGAGAGAGACACCCTTGGCTTCATGCAGCCCCAGCATGGAGATGACTGTCCTTGCAGGGAAACAGGCCCCAGACCTTTCCCACTCTTCTGTCTGCAGAAGAACGGGGGCCTGAAATGCTCCATTCTTGGAGGAGCAGTGCAAGGGGTTCCTCTCTGGATCAGGTCACAGAATCCTAGTGGAGTGGGGCTGGGAGGGACCTGCAGGGGTCACTTCTAGCCCAGCCCCTTCCTGAGGCAGGAACATCCCTGTCTAGACCATCCTGTATACACCCATACTTTAAATTCTACATAAAATGACTGGCAGCCTGACACAAGGTTCCCCTGCCTCAGCTGCTCGAGTGGTGAGCGGGGAGCGGAAAATTCAGGAAGACCCCAGATGGGCCAGATCAGCCCTGCCCCAGATCAGCTTCCCTCCAGTCTTGCAGCTGCTGCAGAAGGCAAGGGAGGCCTCATTCTAGCACCCCCTGGCTTCTAGCCTGAGCCACTGCAGGCATGTGGCTGCATTTCCAGAATCAAAAGTGAATGCCTGTTCACTTGCTTCCCGGTTCAATCTACACAGGTTAGACTAACCTGCAAAGATTGAATTGATTTGCGCTTGGGCTTTTTGAATGTCTGTACTTAGCCAAGGAGTCAGTTGCCTGTGAAAAAGGGACTGCTCCAGTGAAGTGCTGAACTCCTCAGTTCCTACTGACAGCTGTGGGAGGTGGGGGTGCCACCTACCAAGACCCAAGAATAGTAATGTAGAAATTGTCCTGGGCTGAAGGATAAAATGTTGGAACAGTAGGAATAGCTCAGTGTTATTCTGTACACTCCCAAATCTGAATAGCAGCACCTTTGTGTTTTCTTTCAGTTTATCTAAAATACCTGGAGCTGGATAACAGGGATGGAAATCCTACAGAGCAGAATCTCCACCATGACCCAGGTGACATATAATGGGGCTGGCAGGCAGGGTACCTGAATTCTACCTCCAACCTGCTCTTGAACACTGTGAAGCTGTGAACAAGCGAGCCACCTCCCTGTGCCTCAGTGCCCACCTGTTGCATGGGAGTGATTCTTGCTCAATTTTGTAGAGTGTTTTTTTTGACAGATAGAAAGTAGAATGTAAAATATTTTCCTTGTTAATTTCTGGTCGGCATGGAAGAGCAAGTAGGCAAAAATGGAGAATAATGGGAAAAACTAACCAAATAGATCTAAACCTGTAACATAGTCTGATTCAGATTTTCAACTATGGTGCAGGTAGGCTGTTTTTTCTCATCACTACTTGAAAGTGTATTTTGAAAAAAAACATTATTTTGCATGTTTGTGTTAAATGAGGATCTCTGAACCTAAAATCTCTTTTGAGGTACAGCTGCCTTTCTGCATTTCTGTAATTTACTATTTCAGGAAACACTGCAGCTCCTAACAAACCATAAAAAGGAACAACAAACATGCTACAAATGGAGGAAGAGATTATGGACTTCAAGCAGATTTACTCTTTAGACTCCAAATGTGCAACTAGAATTAGTAACAGATAATAAAGGGACTTGGGAAAAGATACTACAAAGGGAGGCAGGAGCTCTTTAACTGAGCTACCCACACTCTCCGTAAAGCATGGAGATTCACAGCAGGTTATAAGACAGGAGCACAGCACACTTCTCGAGGTGTACTTGGATTAGGGAATATACAGGTCTGTTTGGATTTTTCATTAGTGGATCAAGGGGAATGATTTGTGTGGAGTGCCTTGTTTGTTCATGGTTTTACTCATTCTGACTGGGAACTGTGTTACTAGGGAAGATTCTTCAAGGGAGAGCAGACTATGAATCATTGAACAGTATGTATGTGTATTCTCATTAAGAGACAATTGGTGATTTGACAGTTTTATTGCAGCTATATGATCCAGGAGAGAACTGGGAGGGCTTAGGGGTGACAGGACTCTGCAGTCCTAGTGACAGAGCCATTGTCAGGCAAAACTGTGCAGTAAAGTGCAATACAGGTTTTCCTCCTGGTTTCCAAAGTTGGGATGGTTTTCATTTCCTCAGCTCTGAAGGGCCACATACAACTCTGAAAACCTTGCAGAGTGTAAGGTAAGTGCAAGCCACTATCTTCATTTACACAGGGAAAAGGAACTGTGGAAAACTAGAATTTTAAAAAGTATGCTACATTTTTGCAAAATGATCGCACTTCATTTATACCCAGCTGATCAATACACCACATGAGAGTAATCATCTGACAGCACAAAGGCAAAGCTGTGTAAAAGGCTAAGAAGGCTGAGGGTCATGACTCTCTCCCTCCCTTTGCCTCTCCATTCTTGTCTCCACCTCCTCTACTCTGTGATTGCCTCCTGGGTTGGTAGTGCTGGGTCAGCCCAGTCCTATGGACTGTTAGCTAGTTGCCTGGGGATTTCTATCAGAATAGGGAAAGGACTCTTCAATTCCCCCTCCCCTTCCTCTCCTCTCAAAGGCAGTCTGTTTTGCAGAGGGAAAGCTCTCATCTGTAGCTGCATTCGTTCTCATGAGTGTCATAGATCAGCTATAGGGAACCTGCTTTTTAAACTGTTCTAATGAAATGGGATCTGAAAGGGACTTGCCAGTCTGGTAATTGGTCATGTAAGGAAGAAAGCCCAGGAACCTTGGGGTGAAGAAAGTGTGGGGCTGTAACTATGTGGAAAATGTGTTATGGAATTATACATCGTTCATTCCTTGTTGTGTTCAAGTTTTTGCAGGGGAGAACGGAGAAAATGTGTTGAATGCAATTGCCCAGCAGAAACAGCTCCAAGCTGGTGAAGATGGAGAATGGCACAGTGGATGAACAGAACCAAACTGGGCTGCTGCCAAGCCAAGAAATTATCACTACTGAATACCAAGTGGTTACCATCCTCTTGGTCCTCTTCATCTGTGGACTTGGCATAGTGGGCAATGTCATGGTGGTTTTGGTAGTCCTCAAGACTAAACACATGAGGACTCCTACTAACTGCTACCTGGTGAGTCTCGCTGTGGCTGATCTCATGGTGCTGATGGCTGCAGGACTACCCAACATTACTGAGAGCCTGTATGGATCTTGGGTCTATGGTTATGCAGGATGCCTCTGCATTACTTACCTCCAGTACCTAGGCATCAATGCTTCTTCTTGCTCCATCACTGCTTTCACCATTGAGAGATACATAGCCATCTGCCACCCAATCAAAGCCCAATTCTTATGTACTTTTTCAAGAGCCAAAAAGATCATTATTTTTGTCTGGGCTTTCACCTCCGTATACTGTATGCTCTGGTTTTTCCTTCTAGATCTCAACACTGTAGTCTACAAAGATACCATTGTTGTGTCCTGTGGCTACAAGGTGTCCAGAAGCTACTACTCCCCTATATATATGATGGATTTTGGTATATTTTATGTTGTGCCAATGATACTGGCCACTGTCCTCTATGGTCTGATTGCAAGAATATTATTCCTGAATCCCATCCCTTCAGATCCAAAAGAAAATTCTAAGACATGGAGAAACAACTCAACTCACCAAAGCAAGAATGTGAACTCCAAGACAACAAACAGGTGTTTCAATAGCACTATTGCTTCTAGAAGACAGGTAGGAAACTCAAAGAAATAGCTTTTTGAAACCTAAATAACATTGCTTTAGGGATCCTCTAGATGTGTAAAAAAGTGTAAAATGTACTGTTTTTTTGTGAAGCTAGATGATATAAATATGATAAATACTTACAAAACATAGAGAAGCACTCTCAAACATATATATCATTTCTTTAGATTTTATGTAGAAAAATGATAAAAGTAGAGTAGATTAGAATAAGGAAATATCCTTAGAGCATTTTATGTAGTTTAAAGACATGCAGAAAATCTTAAAATCTACCCATTCACAGCATTCAATTAGGGCATTTTACTAAGTATATTGAACCTAAGGATGATCTATAAACTACTGCCTACTCTAGGTATATACAGGATATATGTGTTGAGAGATAACTGATGGTCTTATTTTGATGTTCCAGGAAGCCAGCTATATATATATACTGTCAACATGAGGTTTTAAATGTGAAGAAAAAAATGCCTTTCCCCTCAAAATGCACTCTGCTAATAATGCAGGCAAATATACCAGGTAATTCCTGAGTTATTTCTGTGATCTATAAATAGGAAACAAAACTGGAAATTCATGAGACCTGAGTTTTGATGTCTTTCCTAGACTGTAGGAAAATTACTACCTTGTATATCTCGGTTTCCCCAGCTATGAAATATAGATAAGTAGCTTGTAGTTGTAGCAGTCTGGAAATGGAAAGTGTTAAATGAACTATTAGTATCACTTTTATTCCATCTGTTGGGCAATTCATTGTCACCAACAGTATTAAATGATGATGCTTCGAAGTGGATAACAGATTTGATCAGATTAATTATAACTGGATACGTATGCCAACATAGTTGAGAGGTACATATCTGTACCAACAGGATTCACAATAATAACTAATATTATACTTGACACTGAGAGCAGTTCACACTTTTTTAACATCCAGTCCTGAGAGGGCAACATCAGCCAACTGACCATGCCCAGGTCCATAATGTACTAAAGTTTTAATTTAAGTGTGAGCACCTATTTCCACCCTCCTCACCCCCCCACCCCCCCGCTTGCCAACTACCCTCCTGCTCTGCCCTTAGAATCTTCTGCATCAGGCTCTCGATCTTGTGGTAAGATCAAAAGGAAGCCTAATTCCTGTAAATATAATGTTTGAAGTTGT
>NW_017728992.1:170641903-170643293 GCF_001723915.1 Gavialis gangeticus
TTGCCAACTACCCTCCTGCTCTGCCCTTAGAATCTTCTGCATCAGGCTCTCGATCTTGTGGTAAGATCAAAAGGAAGCCTAATTCCTGTAAATATAATGTTTGAAGTTGTCATCAATTTTGAAATGCTCAGGACAGCGGGGGGAGGATGGGGTGTGCAGAGGGATAGGTCTAGGGTATGATCAAAACCTATAAAGGATGAGTAAGATGTTAGTACTTCCTAGTATAAATTGTTACATTTTAATAAGACTGGTTGTTTTTCCTGCTGTGAGCACAGCATTCACCTCACCAGCTAATTGATTAGCAGGACATTCAACATGAGCAGATCAAGAGATCTCCTGTTTAGAAATATAGAAACTGTTTGCATGTTGTTATTTGTATTTGGTTTTATGTCTCCCTTTATACTTCCCTCTTTGAGTTGGAAGTGTTTGCTTTGGTTTTGTATCATTCATGAGATTTTTTTTCCTCTTAGTTAATTTTCAAGTTTCAAGCCTTTAATAAGACAGCTGTGTGCTTGGTGATGAGTACTTTATATTGGTTAGCATCCTTTGAAAAACTGGAATCATCTTTTTATTTAGGGTTTTACTTAATGTTTCAGACAGGGGCTATTGCTGTGTTGTAAAACTAAAATGCAATGTACAATATGTATTTTGTGTTTTATAAAAATTGAAAAGATTCTTTACAGAGCCACTAAACTGGATGGATTACCATTGCTGTATTTTTAGTAAAACTAGTGTTTGCATACATGGGTCGGGGACATGAAGGTATGCCATTATTACTGACATTTTTAATATGATCTATATTATGGCAGCATCCAAAATGTGCTTAGTGCTACAAAATCAAATGGAAAAACATAGTGCCCCAAAGGAGTTTGCCTACTAAGGGTGCACACAAATGTTACATTTCAGCCAGTAAAATCACAGCATTCACAGCACAAGCATTCACAGCACTTCAACAGTTTAAAAAATGGCCCATGTGGTGGAGATTTCCATCACACTGGATGTGGTTGAAGTGGTAATAACTGGGGTATAAATGTTTGAAGCAGTGCTTGCACACAACCCCAACTGGCTGGGGATGCAGCAACGCCCTCTGGCATCCCAATGTGCCCTGCTCCCACCTCTTTCCCCTCCCCTCCAGGGAGTTGCTTTGTGACCGACTGTGGGCTAATGCTGCAACTGGAGTGAAAGAAAGCCCCTCCCCCGACAGCTCAGGGGCTGGGAAGCCCAGCCCCTTTCCACAGCCCAAACTGTCAACACCCAGACTTTGATGGCAGGAGAAAGCCACCCACCAGCACCAGACCCTAGCCTGCCCTTATCCGCATTCTCTCTGAACTTCCCTAACCATCCTGACACTCAGAATCATAGAATCATAGAAGTCGGGTCGGAAGGGACC
>NW_017728992.1:170643405-170644521 GCF_001723915.1 Gavialis gangeticus
TGGACACAGCCCTCTCCTGCCCATTTCCTTCCCCTTTCATAGACCCTACCTGAACATGTTCGGGGGGGCAGGGTCTCAGGTCCTGGTGGAGTGGGATCTCACAGTTTGGGGGCAGGTTTTGGCAGATTCCACCCATTCCCTCCTGCCCCCAAACTGTGGGAATCCCACCCCACCATTCCTTCCCCTCCACAGACATGGCTCAGCCCCATAACCACCCCCAGAGAACCCTGTGTTTCTGGGTTGTCCCTCCCCCACATTCCCTCCTCCATGGATCCTATCTAGAGCAGTAGGCTATGTCTATGCTGGGGCTGGGGGCATTGTCAGGTCCCAGTGGGATGGGATCCAACAGTTCGGGGGTCCTCTTCCAGCACCGAACTGTGGGGGACCCACCCCCATGCCTGACACTGCCCTCCACATGGACATGGCCTGGCCTACCCCTCTCCCCCCATTCTTGGAATCCCCTTCCTCCCACCACCTCTGTTCCAGACTCCCCATTCCCACTCACTCCCATTTCCTGCCCCACCTTGTCCCCCAGCACCTATTCCTCCTCTGCCATCACCTCACCCCTACAGACTCTACCTGGATCACCAAGCCATACCCATGTGGCACCAGAGTCTCAGGTCCTGGTGGGGCCTTGCAGTTTTTGGACAGAAAAGCATGGGATTTGGCAGACTGACCCTGATCCCCTACCCTCCCCCACCCTTCCTGGACCCAAACTCTGGGGATCTCACTCCCCATGGGGATTGGGAACTCTGGACCCACCTCCCCGCACAGACTGACCACCCCTAAGGGAGGGAAGCTGTATTTTGTGGAGGAAGGGGTGGGATCCATTGAGCACCAGCTAACTAGCCCTGACCTGTGCTCTGGGTCTCTGTCACCTATATCCAGAAGAGCCTGTAAAACTGTCTGCAAAGCATGCAGATCACCCTCTGCACTAATGTACAGAGCAAGCTGTTTGAAATTAACTGGCTGAACTTCATCCAACTGAACTTCAACCAGTTGATTTGAACTTCACCCTAAGTAAAGAGTAACTCATACCCAGGAAAAACTCCTTCTGACCTCAAGGAGTTATAAGAAGAGAGGGAAGACTTAAGCCCTGCTGGCCACATCTATATG
>NW_017728992.1:170649521-170659590 GCF_001723915.1 Gavialis gangeticus
TGTTTGAAATTAACTGGCTGAACTTCATCCAACTGAACTTCAACCAGTTGATTTGAACTTCACCCTAAGTAAAGAGTAACTCATACCCAGGAAAAACTCCTTCTGACCTCAAGGAGTTATAAGAAGAGAGGGAAGACTTAAGCCCTGCTGGCCACATCTATATGAGATGCTGACTGCACAGTAGCCTGTGACTACTGCACAGTAGCATCACATGGCAGAAAGTGTGATGCAATGCTACTGCACAGTAGTCTCCAGCTTCTGTGCAGCCAGTGTCATGAAAAAGCCATTTGACTACACTACTCCATGGTAACTCTGGTTAGTGCGCAGTCATTTAGTACCTGTTTAAATGACTATGCAGTAATGACTGTGCAGTCATCATGTAGATGCAGCTACTGAGAGATTTTCTTTTCATTCCCAATAGTTCTTTCCCATTCTTTTCATTAGTGTTACACTAGAGTAACAGGGTAGAATTTGATCCCATGCATGCAAAAAGCAGGAAAAGCAACTAAAACCATGGGAAAAATTAAGCAGACTCCAGTACCTTGATCATGAGTGTGTGAGTGAGCCAAAGATAGAAAAGTACTGATAGAAAAAGCAGCTGACCAGTTAGCAAGATATCCTCAGTCCTGTGCACTTAAATTTGTGTTATCCCACTAATGACCTTGGGTGTTTCCTCATGCCTCAAACCACTGAAGTGGCCAAACCAAGGACGGAGAGTACCTGAACTTACATCTAGAACAGCTATATACTCAGGACCAGAAAGGAAACAGTACAGTGTACAAGGGTTTTGTCAACTGAGAGAGGCAGGAGGCTTTTAAGTGGTCAACCCTTGGGCCTTAGAAGGCTTGAGATGAGTCAAGGGATTTACATCTCAAGTATGACAGAGAAGAAGGTAGGGAGATTCAGATTTAAGGACGGAGGTAGCTATTGTAGGGGAACTATGATGGAGAGATGGGACTGAGTTTGCTCGACTTACTTTCTTTACTGTAACATCCTTAGAGCAGAGCATGCTTATCCACTGAAGTAAAGACTAAACTTGATATATTAAAAGTAGTAAAACTTATAGAAGTACAGCATGGAAATTCAAAGTCTCTTCTATCATATTTTTCCTGGAAAACTCAATAGATAGCTGCAAAACCATAAGTATTATATTAGCACAGACTCAGAGTAGCATATTTGAGGTAGAAAATGATTTCTTTCTCCATTGAGTTGTTATTTTAATTAACCTTTATTTATGTCAAGCACCTGACAGGCAGAATGCACAAGTATATTTATCAATAATACAGCTCTGATCCATGCATCTTCAATTAGGGGAAGTCTGTCATATACTGGAGTCCTCCAGTGCATACTTTTGCACAGCTAGGGAAGATGAGAGAAAACAAACAAACAGCTTTCTAAAACCTTTTTATTTTTCAAGTGATTTTTTTTTTCAAAATACAAGTTAGAGGAGAAGGAAAGGCACAGGCCTGGATTTTTTCCTTCCTTCGTTCTTCTATTTATACTACATTTTCATGTGGCTATTAGTCAAATGCTACCTCTGTTGGGCAATCATTTTTTGCTGATTATGGGCAGTTGGTAAAATTAGGACAATTTACCAGAACTATTAAATAACTATACATTATAGTAGAAGATGATAAGTTTTTATTTTAGTTATAACCTTGTAAAGCTAGAATAACCCTGTTAAAGTCACTTTGGTTTGATACAAAATTCATGGACAGCAGAATTCAGCTTAGCATATTTTAAAATTAATTAAAATGAAAACTTCAATACAGTGTCACACATGGAGCTCCATTTTGAATGGTATCCAGTTCATCCTAAAGCTCCTGTCTTCTGCATAGGCCTCTCCATGGGTTCCCCCATCCTCCCCCCTTAGTTCAGAATTTGTATTGACTATTCCAAGAAAAACAGAAATCAGCTCAATCTCCCAGCTGGCTGTATAACATCACCTGGCATAAAATGCAACAGAAATTTAAGATCAGAACTCTCTCTATTTAAGGTAATGGGAGTAGCGTAAGTAGGGGTGGGTAAGTGGCACACAAGCCTGGCACTGCCTTAGAGCGGGCACCAGAATGCCAGCTTCCTGGAGAATCTGTACTGTGGCAGCAGCAGCTCTGGTGGGCAGCCTCTACCATGGCAGCAGTATCTCGCTCTCTGGCAGGGTTGTGCTCATGACACAACATTTGCTAGCTAAGACAATGGATGTCCTCTTCAAAGAGCTTTGAATCAGGCCTTTGCCAGTCACTAAGGTTATGAGATAATACTTAATATAGGATGGAGAATTGAGTTTTGGGCCCTTTTTCCTTTTTGGGGCAGAATTACAGTCCGGGATCACTTCGGCAGTATGTTGTACACTCTACTTCTAATCCAGCATAGAGCATTAACCCATTACTTGAGTTTAAGCAGGTTTCCTAACTTGAAGGACATGCCTGACCACAGTGATTACTAGTAGATTTCTAAGGTCTAATGATGACAGTATGCTCTTTCAATAATCTTGGCAAGAGAAAATGGTGTAGTTAATCTGCTGAAATAAAGAGTTTGATGTACTGCTGAGAAATACCGTGGGAAAATATTTGGGTTCCTAGAGAAGGGTTCTAATACTAATGGAAACTTTGATTTTATTGACAATGTCAACATACTATTCTCCAGGTGAAATGTAGAAGAAACTGCACAAGTCACCAAGAGTGAAGACATGTCCCTTTGGTTGTTATTGAATGAAAAAAGATTATCTAGACATTTTGCTGGATGTGGGCCATTTGAGCATGCACAGTTTATCCAGTTCATTGCACTTGAACCAGTCCACAGCACTTGAAGCTGTTAAGTTGATTAGGGGTAAGATCAATAAGATTAGAAGACAGTATCTTGTCAAGAGTGTCTTTTGAAGCCAGACAGTTCAAAGTCTCATTTGTTTCATGAAGAACAAAAGGGGAGGGTGTCAATGCAAATTCAGTGTTTGATTTCACTGATCATTTGGGATGGATATTTTCAAGCCAATGAACTAAAATAATGATTTTGATTCCTTTTTATCTTGGTGTACATCACTAATTATGAATTTAGGACTTTAAATAGATTACTAACAAACATAAAAAAGTCTTAGTGCTTTTGGAGTATTTAGAGGGCTATATTTGTTCCTGTATGATCCATACAAGAACTATCCATATCTGATAGCAGGAAGAACAAAGATGGATATTAGGCAGCATTTTTATAGATACGGGTGAGATCCTAGCTCAATTTCCATGGGAATTTGATTTAACCAAAAGTGATACTCACTTCTCCAAAACATGCTGTCTAATGTAGTATCACAACTTGTGGATGTACAACTAGCTTTTTAAGACTCCAGGGAAAAATATGAGAATAGTCATTCTTAAAAAAAACAAGACACAAAAGCATTAAACAGATATTCCTTTTCTACCTTGCCATTCAGGAGTGAAAACTCATGTATTCTCTCTCAACTGATGGTGAAGCTGAACTCACTAAGTGCATGTTCAATGAAAGAATTGCAAGGACACAATATTGTGGAACAGCAGGAGTGGTCATGTGAAAAAAAATAGTCCCTAATTAAATGTTTTCAGGACTAGAGTTGTGGTACTTTTGTGCATTTTGTATTATTGCCAAATCTAATGCCTCAATCTTGTGGCAATTTCCGTGTAAACCTTTCAGCAGAAATTCTTACTCAGTTGATGACTCCTAGTTGATATTTCCTTTTCAATTTTATATTAGAAAATGAAAAGACGCTGGTGCATACAGGATATGCCTGAATAATTTTGAACATTAGTCATTCAGAAGCTAACTCTTTCACCAGAGCTGAGCATTGCAATCTTATTCTTCTGAATTATCTTACTTATGCATATACATCAATAATATACTCAACTGCCCTCTTGAAGATTACATTCTTTCAATAATTTTCTGCCCTTATTGTCTATCCTGAACTTTTCTAAGGTGCTTTAGAAATCTATTTTAATAACACTTCTACAGAGGAATTGTGCTTTTTCAGTCTTTGAGAGATCCTACTTATCAGGCTTGCATGTGTCCCCAAAGAGCAAAAAGTGAGAGATTGAACCTGAAGAAGCTATTGATGTATTTTCCCATTTAAGTATCTTTAACATGTGCAGAGTACAGTATAACAAACAATTTAATTACACAAATCTGAATTGTCTGACAGCAAACAGATTGGTGCTCAGAGCTAGTGAATCTGCCTCTTTTCTCTCATGCATTTTATTGATATTAGCCATTTTATGCAAACTTATTCCACAAGCAAAAGATTTGTTCTTTAAAAGCATGTGAACAGGCTAGAAGGATGCTTTACAGTGATGTTTAATAACTCTGAAACTTCTGCATAAAGCTAGTTTGGGTATCAAAAATACCCTGTTCACTATAAGCCCTACAGAGAAATTTCCTACAAAGTTTGAAGAAGACTGGTTAATAATTTGAATTAAATGTCACTCAAATCTGAGGAACTGGCTTATGTTCCAACCTCCCTTCGTATCCCCCAAACTCAATAAAAAAGCTTGCAGCTTGTCGCTTTCAAACTTCCCATTGAAAGCAACATGAAGAGAAATTAAACAAAATAGTTAATTACTGTTCTAGGTCATTATAATGCTTATGCAATAGTGTATATACATATACATATAAACACACACACACACACACACACACTAACACTCAGTCTGTTTACTTATTTTTCTGTGTGCATTGTGTGAATTTTCTTCAGTTTGGAAAACATTAAAGCTGCCCATACTTTGCCTTTGAATATCCTGCCTATCACTGACAATTGCTAACAATACACAATTCACCCAGCTGCCTCCTTTTAATCGAGCAATGTTAAATACTCAGATTTTACTCACTCTCTTTACATTAGCCTGTATCATAGCTCCCAGTGCCTGTCTTCCAAAGCCAAGTGAAACAAATGAGCCCTGAAGTATGCCAGCAGATCTGGGCTATTTAAACACAGGGTACTTAAGGCCAGATTGAAAATGTCTCAGTGGGCACAGCTACATGTTCATTAATGCACTGTAGTTACTGCTCATTAAGTTTAGCACTTGGTTAACCAAGTACTAAATCAATGCACAGCAACTTGAGCTACTGCGCAGTAGTGCTAGTGCATGGGATTTTGGTGATGCTTACAGTGCAGTAGCGTAATACTACTACATGGTAACATATTAGTACGGTTTTTGCCCAACACAGTACTGTGCAGTGTTATTAGCCTACTGCGCAGTTAACGTCTCATGTAGACATGCCCAATAGGTGCTTAATTGGGAAAAGGTTGGAGTTATTTAAGTTTTTCAAACTCTGTAATGTACATCTATACTGGGGAGTCTGATTCTGTAGCCTAGGGGTTATGGCATTTCTGTACAGAGTGGTTCCTGAGCCCTGCTCCTAATGTTGTTTATATCCTTTACTTTCCATCATCGTTTACAAAATAGAAATAATGCAGCCACAGGGACTCTAACTTTTAGGTCAGAAAGAGACCATCTCTTCCTTTTTTCTACAACTCTCTGCATTTTAAATTTCACAAGTCACATCATGTGATGATGTAAGATGTTGCCTACAAAAACGTACGCCTTTTTGAACCAGTTAGCCTCTAAGGGCACATCCGGGTGAGTGTAGATGTGATGCTACAGACCCATCTGTGGTGCTGCACACACCATACAGACAGGCATTCCCCATGCTGCTAATTTGCAGGGGGGGGGGGGGTTCAGCCTCTCTATCCCACCTGGGGCATTTTCTCCTGCACTAACCCCACATGTGTGTGTGTGTGTGTGTGGGGGGGGGTTAGAGTGACGAGGGAGGTGTACCAGAAGAAAATTCAGTGGCACAAATTTGTGCTGCTGGTTTTTTCCTCATGGCACCATATACCCCTGGGGATGCTACCTAAAGTATCGCCTTGCCCTTCCCCCTGACACTCATTAGTTGAAAGATACAAATAAGCCTGGATATAGGGATTTGAATGCAGACCTTCCCTCTCCCAGTTAAATGCCTTCATCATAAGTCTACAGAGACAGGCTCTCCTTTTCTTGTTCTTATTTTGGATCCACTATTCGTACTTTGTTGTTTAATTATGGCTCAGCTTCCAACAACAGGGTGGAGAGTGCTTGCCTCTTTTTCATCATGTTATTCTCTGGTCTGGTGGTAAAGCCATTCTCAGGAGAAGTGAGAGTTCTGAGTTCACATCCATTCAGGGTGAGATTGGTCTAGAATCATGACCTACCACATCCTGGCCAAGTACTTAAACCATTAGGCTGTTGAGAAAAAAGGAGCATCAGTGACCTGCCTGTCTTCAGAAAGTGGCTCTAGGGGGTTGTGAAACACAAGTGAATGAAGATTATGGATAGACCAGGGGCAGGCAAAATATGGCCTGTGGGCCAGATCTGACCCACCAGGACCCTAAAAATTCTATCCAGCCTGCAGGGCCCCTAAACATTTTATAAAATTAATATTTATCTGCCCCTTGCTGCCTGTCAAAGATGACAGGAGACAGGGGCAGTAGGACCCAGGGGAAGCCACCAGCAGGACCAAGCCACTGAAGAAGTAAAAGTCTGCCTGGCAGAGGCTTCTGGCCTATGACCCTGGGGCTGTTCCAGCCTGCCTGCACTGGAGAGGGAAATTCAGATAAGAAAGAGAGGAGGGAGGCAGGGGAGGACTGCAGGTGATTGCCCCGGTCTTTGGGGCCAGGCCAGGCTGGGCCAGGTTCTGCATCCTAGCACTGCAGCCAGGAGCCATGTAGCGCCAGAGTGACTGGCGGGGGAGAGGAGACTGGGGCTTGGGGGTATGTGGGGCTGGGAGGGGATCAGTAGCAGCCATGGGCAGAGAAGTGGGGAAATGACTGCAGGAGGTGGGGGGAAGGGGCAATGAACAGGCATACAGAGTGCAGCAACAACTGGGTGGGAGCATGAGGCCTGCGCCGGTGTGCTGGGGCCAGCACCTATGGGGGCCCAGAGAGGAGTGGCAGGAACATAGGATTTGGGCTGGCTTCCTCCTCTCCCTGCTGGCACAGCCCAGCCTGGTTCCATAGAGCCCCTGCCAGCCAGTACCCTGCACTCCTGCTGCCCTGCTCTAGGCCCTGCCAGTGCTGGTTCCAGGGCACCGGCATGGGCCCCGTGCTCTTGCCCAGCTGTTGCTGTGCTCCGGGCACCCACTCACATCCTGGGCATGCAGCAGGGCTGGAGCAGTTCTGCAGCAGGATTGCCTTTCTAGGCAGCCCAGGCTGCTTTGCTGCTGCTGCTAGCCCAGCCCTGCAGTATAGGTGGGGACCAGCATGTGCAGCCCCAACCCCATGTGCTGGCTCCAAGGTCCCCATCTGGGCTCAGCAGCAGCAGCGTTGGACAAACTGCTGCTCAATGAGGGGGGAAAAGCAGTCCCTCCCCCTCCTCATCCCCCTCCTCCTCCCCCTTGCTGGTGCTTTCTGGTTCAACCACCTGGAGCTCACGCGGGGCTTCTGTGTGTCTCCGCCACCTCTGGGTTGCCCTGTGCAGCAGTGGTGATGGTACAGAGCAGCCACAGAGCAACCCAGAGGTGGTGGTAATGGAGATGCACCACAGACTGGTGAGGACTCCAAGCGGCTACACCAAAAACTGCACAGCAGTGGCAAGGCGGGGGGCACTTGGCCCCAACTGAGCAATAGTTTCTGCCTGGCACCACTGCTGCCACTGCTACTGCTCAGCTCAGAGCTGGCATGGGGTGTGCGGGGTCGGAGCTGTGTGTGCTGTTCCCAGCTGCTACTGTGGGGCTGGGAGCAGCAGCGGCAGCTGGAAGGAGCCACCCCAAGTCCCTTGCATGCCCTGGGGTGGCCAAACATGCCATGGCTGGGCAGTGTGGAGTGGGTACAGGGCACGCTGGGGCTGGGTGCTCCTGGCAGCAGCCTGGAGGTACCACAGGGTATGTGGGCTATGGGCTGTTGCAAGGGGGGTGGGTACTGACCAGCTCAGGGGGGCTCCCATGCACATCCCACATACCCTCCCCCACAAGCCCCAGAACCACACCCTCCCACACACATAATCACACACCCCACAAATACTGTACAAACACACACACTTCGGCACACCTCTTGGCTGCTCACAGCCTCACACACATACCCCACTACACACATGGACTCACACACACACATCCAGCCACCCCCCCCCTCCACACACCCCACAGCCCCTCACAAGCCCCATACCCAACCACCCACACATCCCCACAAACCCTTCATACATACCCACCCACACACCCACAGCTTCTCACAAACCCCACACCCGTCCACCCATACCCCCTGACACCCCTTCATACCCCACACAATATACAAGAGTAAGACTTCATTTTGAACTATTATGCAATCACTTCTATATATACACCACAAATCAGAACATATTATTTTTTTAATTAAATTAAAATATATGATTATGGACATTTGATTTTTAGTGTTTAATTTGAGGGGTTTTTCCAATTCCAAGATGGCAACCCCTCTTCCCAAAAGGAGTACCTCCAGGGGCAAGGGAAAGGACTTCTGGTGGCAAATGTCAGAGGTTAGGGGCAGGACTTCTGGTCCCAAAATGGCAACTAGGGGGTGGGGCACTTGTCAAGGGGCAGGGCTACCCTTGAGGCCCTTGACAGCTCACCAAAACTAGATAAGCAGCCCTCAAGCCAAAATAATTGCCTGCTCCTGGGACAGACAGATTGAGTCAGGAATCTGAGCAATTTAGTGGTGTGTGAGTTCAGACTTACTCTTGTGCAGCAGCAATTCCTGTCAGTTACCACCAAACATCTCTGGGCTGGTTTTTTGTTTGTTTGTCCCTACCATTCCCCATTCATGGCATAGGACACCACAACCTGAATGGCTCTGAGGTATCTCCAAAGTCTCTCCACTGATGCTATGGGAATCCTAGGCGTCTGGATCCTTTGAATCACCCTCTGGGGCAGATGATCAGAAGTTAGGTGGGGTGAAACCCATCATTTGAATCTGACCATTACAGCACATATCCTGCCAGCCAGCACTTCTCTCTTATATCACCTATGATTTAGATTGAGCATACTTCTGACCAGAGAATTGGGATCATACACAAGTAGGCCTGGAAGGGACCTTGGGGGGTCATCTCCTCCAGGATCATCTCTGGCAAACCATCCCAGACAAGTATTTCTTGACAATTTCCAGGGATGTAGATTTATAATATAGTAACCTACCATATATAGAGATATCATTTCTATTATATTATCACTATGTACAGTTTGCCCTCTGATTGCTGGGTGCAGTTCAGAGCATGCATAGGATTGTCTAGCATAGTAGTGCTAAGAGTTTCTGTTTGGGGACTCAAAGGACCAGAATTCTTTGAAAATATTTGCCATTTTTTAATACTGTTTGTCTGTTTATTTTTAATAACAGATTCACTGCAGATTTGCACCCCAAGGTGAGCTGAATTGAATTTGGCTCCTTATTCTTATCTAGAAAACCACTAAGATTCAATCTGTTTATTTATTTACACATTTCTTTCTTCATAATAATGCTGTATTTTAGTAATGGATAATGTGTTAGTCACACAGTAAATGATCAAACTGTATAAGGAAAACATGACCATATCTCATAATGATCCATTCCAGCTGACCAGTGTTTCAGTACAATCGATACAAATACTGTTTAGTGTAAGTACAATAAGTGCTGCAGGACAGGGCAAACTGAAAAGAAGAAAGCTGTTACCACTTATTCTTTTGCTTGTTGGTATTTAGTTTGATTTTTTTTCTCCTCTCTAGAGGAGGGAGTATTGGAAGGAAGAGGCCCATTTCTCTTAAATTCTGGAAGGCTTTTCTCTCTCTCTCCATTTTGAATGGTTTATAGTTTCATAGTTTCTAGGGTCGGAAGGGACCTGAGCAGATCATCTAGTCTGACCCCCTGCCATGGCAGGAAGAGCACTGGGGTCAAACGACCCCAGTAAGGTGGTCATCCAACCTCCTCTTAAAAACTCCCAGGGTGGGAGCCTGCATCACCTCTCTTGGAAGCTGGTTCCAGACCCTAGCCTCCCTGACCATGAAGTAGCACCTCCTGATGTCCAACTTAAACCTTCCCTCCGCCAGCTTGTGACCATTGTTCCTGGTCACTCCTTGC
>NW_017728992.1:170659997-170677499 GCF_001723915.1 Gavialis gangeticus
AATGGGCACAAGTTGATGGAGAGGAGGTATAGATTGGACATCCGCAAGAACTACTTCACAGTTAGGGCGGCTAGGAGCTGGAACCAACTTCCAAGGGAAGTGGTGCTGGCCCCTACCCTGGGGGTCTTTAAGAAGAGGCTGGATGCCTACCTGGCTGGACTCATTTGAGTCCCGTTTCTTGTTTTGGGGTTTTGTTGTTCTCCCGCCCTGGCGGGGGGTCGGGCTAGAAGATCTATTAGGTCCCTTCCGACCCTAAATCTATGAAACTATGAAACTATGAAATAGACATAAGGAAAAGTCTTACAGACTAGACTACTGAAAATAGAAAGTAGAGGATGAAATGAAGTCAGATTTCAGGAAGAGAGAGGAGTCCTGGACTTTGCTACAGAAAATTTTCTTTTCTTTGCTTTCTCCTCTACTATTCTCACTTCTCCAGTCAATAATGTGTTATGTTTTGCACAGGAAAATGTCAGTTTTTAACAAAACGTTATAACAAAATGGTCATAAAAAAATACAGCCTTAGCCAGCATTGTTTTATTGGTGATGAAACTTGTTCAAATGTATCTGTATTACTATTTTTATACCAGTATTCTAGATTTATTTCCTAGACCCAATCCTTCTACTTTGTGCATCCAAAATTCTCAAGACTTCAATAAGCATTGAAAGCTTTAGTTTGATGGTGTGGAAAACAAAAGAAGAGAAATACCAGAAGCCCTTAAAACCTTGTCATACTTGTTTAGTGCAGTTAGAAAGACTAAACCTTTTATCTGCTGACACAATAAAAATAAGATTCAGAGGAGAAAACAATTATAGTAGTTAGCAAAGCGGGAATACTGTGAATATTTAACTCTTCCTCTCTTAAGTACTTGCTTAATACAAAGAGGTTTTTGAGGCCATGCATAGAGCAGGAAGAATAAGAATATCAGTGCAGAATTAAGATACTCAGATTCTGTTTAGTAGGAGCCTTTTGAAATGTTTTCCAGAACATTTTCAGAACCTAAATCACTGGATCTTAAGAGTGGTTAAGTACAGCCAGAAATACATTCAAACTGAACCACTTCATCCTCATTGAAAGTACACTGCTAATTTGGCCTAAAATGGATTTGCCCAAAGCCATTCAGTCATGTTTTCAATTTTCTCAGGTAGGAACAATTTGTATTCTGAATCTACAATATGAACTGCACATCCCCAAGAAAAGAGCAATCAAGCTGTGCTATCCTTCATATGAATAATTACTGAGGGATTTAGAGCCTGGTGGCCTGATCCAAACTCTATGGAAAGCCATCATAAATCTATCTGTTGTCTTCAGCAGGCTTTGAATTGGGCACTTTGTGTCATTGGAAGGAAAGTAACAAAATAAGGTTGAAAAACATGTAAATCTTGGTTCCTACAGCAGTCCTGCATTGATTAGCTATTACTCAAAAGAATTTGCCTTGAAACATGGATAAGGTTTAATTATGTTTAATATCCGGCAGCCTGACAATTGGCACGGGAGCTTTAGTAGGATTATTATACTTAAACACCTTAGGCTACATGCTCCTTGTTACACCTGAGCAACCCCAGTGAGGTACAAACAGGAAGATTTGGCCCCTTATTCCTCAATGAGTAGAAACCCATAACGGCTAATTCAGATCAACTCATGTTGTAGATTTGAATCTCTTTGAGAACCTGTAAGAAGTATTTCATCTTGGTTTACATGCAACAGACCCCAACCTTCAGTCCTTGGAACTGAATAAATGAGGGGCTTTTAGAGTTAAAACACAACCACCTACACTTGAGTGAGAATGTGATCGTTCTGTAAGAGACTTTTAACAACTCCTATTCTCTGCAACCACTTCTGAGGGGACTAGTAACGCTTACTTACCAGTGTTACAGAAAGAAGTAAATTTCCACCAAAACTCAGCCCTTTGCAGTAGGTCTCCCATTCAGTAATCCACATGTAATTAAATTTTACCAGCTTAACTCAGACTTGATGTATACATAAGAAAGCCATGTCTTCATGAATGGCACTTGGAAGTTACATTTCTCCTTGCTATTTTAAATGTTAGTCCTATGTTTACACCCAATACGCTTTCAGTAAGCAGGCTGTGACCCCAGCAGCACTACCTGAACTCTCTTCAGCACAGTGGTTGGGGGGTTCAGATGCTGAGGGGGTCAAAGAGTGTCAGACTAAAAAGAGGGACAGAGAGCAGAGATACCAGTGGGCATGCCTACATGAGATACTGTGTCACTGTAGCATTGGTGGGCATGAACCATGACGCCAGTGCTACTGCGCAGTAGTGATGTGCTACTGTGAGTGAGGTAGCAATAAGCTACTACATAGTATCTGATTACTACCGTGCAGTAGGGCTGGAAACGACCTGTGTACTGCCGGGACTGCACAGTAATGGTTATTACCGTTAGTACGGCTAAATGACTGCACAGTAACAACAGCAGTCAGGCGCACGTGTAGACATACCCAGTGTCTAGGGCCCAAGTCCAAAGCCCATTGAAGCCAGTGGAAGAATGTCTGTTGACTTGAATGTGCTGTGGCTCAGACCCGCAAACCAGGAGTCAGCAACGTCTATGAGTGACGGGACACTACTTGTAACCCGGCCACTGCTGTGGGCTGCTGATCCCCTGTGCAGTGCCCTAGACCTCCCTGCTCTGGGCCAAGGCTGCTCTCATGTCCCCATCTCCAGCCTCCACTTGCAGTTGCCACCATTCATACCCACTTTTCATCACTAATTGTGATGGGTAGATCTGAATTCAGCAGCAAGAGTAAGATGCAGTAGTGGAATGAGAGAACAGCTTGTGGCACAGAGCTGGGCACATAGCCTGAGGCAGCCACCTGCTAGACACTGTCCAAGGCACACTGGGCAGGGTATGTAGCAGAGAAATGTAGGAGACAGGATGGAAAATTTTTCTCTGCTGCTGTATGCTACTGATTCCTCCTGGCCATGGGTCAAATCCAATCTTTTCATGGGCCTGCAGGCCATGCATTCCCAACCCCTGCTGTAGATAATTCATTTTATACTACTATATCATATGAGCTATTTTCCTTAAATCCCATTAGTAAGAACACTTAGTTTCTTGATAAAGAGAGTATGATTAATTTCCTCCAAAGAGAACAGAGAATTCAAACGTATACCTACTATAACTATTGTAAGGGAATGTCTGCAATATTCTCCCATACAGTTATGCTAAAATCAAGATAACATTTAAATAGCTTGTGATTAGCTAGAGATGATCTCAAAACCCCTCACTGAGCATTTGGTAAGAAAATGATTTTTATCTGTGAAGATTGTTGCTGTTACTCGTTCTCTTTTTGAACGCCTGTACCAAACTGCGACATTTGCTAGTTGGTCTGGGTCACACTGGAAAAACAACCAGTACAATGAACCACAAACATGATACAGTTCTTTCTCCCTTAAAATAAGTGGATCATTTCCCACAAAGAGTGGTTATTCTCATCTGAATAGACTTGCTTCATTTTAAGAGCTTGACTGCAACTGAACTCAAAACAACCTTGGAGGGAGGAAGGAAAGACAATAACAACAGTTGAAACTTTATTATCCAGTCTGGCTCAGTCATGCCCAGAGTGAAATGGGGTAACAGTAAAGCATGGCTGGCAGAATTACAAGACACTGTCGCCCAGATCCAGAACATGCATGTGTTTAAAAATAAAACGTATGTAGAAGTCAAATGCCTAAATCCAAGTGAGGAGTTTACAAAAAATATCTGCAGCTTGGGCATCTGAGATTCTGTAGCCATCTATGTGGCTTCAGTGGTGTAAACTTCTGCTACTGTACATGCCCAGAAGCACTGTCAGGATGGCTGAAATGAGCTTCTTGGTACCTGTCTGACATTTCAAGCTATTTGGCCTTCAAAAAAAAGGTGTGCCCCTATCTAAGGCTTAGGAGAGGTCAGGTCCAATACACATGTTCTGGAAACTTCTTGTTTCCAGTCCCTGATCCAGGACTGTTCTTATGTTTTACCAATAACTGGGTGCATCTACACATTCATTAATGCACTTTAGGTAATGCACATTAAATCTAGTACCTCTGGGCTCATCCACAAATGTGCTTTAATGCTCAGTAGACTATTTTATTGTGCATTAAAGTATCACCTAAAAAAAGAAGTTACATCATGCTAATGCACAGTAAAATGGTCTGTTGCACATTGTCACTAAAAAGCATGCAAAGGCATTACTACATGTTAGCGCAGCCTATTGTGCATTAATTTAGCACCCCTCATTGGAGGGCTGCTATACAAGCGAAGGGAGCCTGCTTTGACATGCTGGAAAGCCAGTGCATTGGAGCAGACTTGATTAACTGAGTCTGCTGGAACATGGAAATGAATGCGCTCCTCCAGACTCTAGCATCACGTGTATCAGCATCCTTGCATTAAAAAATGGTGGGGGGGCACTTTGAACTAAAGCTCATAAAATGAGCTTTAGTTCAAAGTGCCCCATCCCACCACTATTTTTCAGTGAGGAGACACTGATACACATGAAACTCAGGCACTTTTAATTAACATGGCTTGCTAATTAAAGTGCCTCCCCATGCCTACCAGAGCATGTGTAAAAATGCCCAGAGGTACCAAATTTAATGCACATGAGAAAAGGTGCATTAATGCATGTGTAGACACAACCTCTATTGTGAAGTACTAGAAAAATGTGCATTGGCCTATTTTAATGCACATTAGCTAAAGAGCATGGTTTTTTTGTGACCCTTTAATGCACATTAAAATAGGCTAATGTGCATTAAAGCACACATGTAGATGCAACCACTGTATAATCATAATGAGTTTAGAAGCCAGAATTCAGATAACCCCTCTCTTAGTGGAAAGGGGTTGTATCATCAGGCTACCTCTTCTGCTCTCTCTCTGCACCTATGCATCATGCATGCCTTTCTGCTCAGTGGCATTGTTTCAAACTGGCCAATAGCCTGATGGTTAGAGCACCAACAGGGAGGTGAGAGTTTCAACCTGCATCTGAGGAGGTTACTACACCCGGGTCTACCACTTCCTGCATACGTATTCTAAATTCCTAAGCTATCTCATAAAATGTGGAATAAACAGAGGTTTTAAATTGTATAAATATAAATAATTATAAATAGAAATATCTGTAAGTACGAAGAGAAAAAATGTAAGTGTGGAAAACTAGTTATAGCTGGTATGTCTTTTTTTACCCAGATAGGGGAAACTGTATACCTTGGGCAATAAAACTGCAAATTTTCTACATAATGAACAATCTGATTACAAGACAAGAAAATTATGTCCCCTCCTACAGCTTTAATAAAGACATAAAAACAAAATAAGCAAACATAGTCAGAGGGGTTTTAGGAGAGTTAACGAAGTAAACGTCAGTCCTGTTGCTGAATTAATTAAAATGTATATCCTTCCTGGAAGCAATGAAATTATACCCACATAGCCTGAATAACACTTATTGTAGTAGGATCTGCTTTAGCATTGCCATATTTCTTCTGCTACTCAAAGGAAGGAGGCTGGGCATAATGAGTAACAACATTGATCACCTGGTGATAAATTAGTTTGTCAGTAATTTGCAATCATTCTGTCTTGGCAAGAGAAGGAAAAGACAAAGAAACACAGTGAAGACACTTTTATCAGTTAACTAGTAAGTATCCTCACCCTGCCCAGTTCCTGCATATAAAACTGCCTGGGTTCCATATTGATTTATACTGGGCAGTCCCACTATTGATGTGATGGTATATTTCTACTGTGCTAACTCATCATCAACAAAATGCCACCTTGACTATTAATATGTTTCTTAAACTTTCTTAAATGTTTAACTTGCATATACTGCCTTTTACTTACCAGTCACTGATAAACCTAACTTATTCTTAGAGTGACAGGTGCATTTGCAAAGGAAAGGATCAGAATAAGAACACACTGATTTTCACGCACACGTTTTTCATTCTTTTTACTGAGTTTATTTAAGCTCTTTTGGACCGCTCATAGGTTAGTATTTTTAATTTCTTTTATTAAGGAACAAACTCAGTAAGTGAGTTTTCCTAGAATTCTAAGACTCAGAAGATTATCCCCAAACTTTAGGCTATAATTTAAAATTTTAAATCATGGAATATAAATCATATGGCAAAAACCTAGTTTTAAATTAAATGCTTCGGCTTTTAAGATTAGAAACAAATCTGAATCAGCCATGGATGGGGGATAACATTAATTTTGCACTCAACCATTACCTTGGTAGTAGCCGTTGAAGTTGATAAGTAGCTCAGTGGTTAGCAAGTTCTTAATATTACTGAAGAAGAGATGAGTTCCTTTCCTTCGAGTGGGGGTAGACACTTCTTCCTGATTATAGTAGTGGCAAACAGCCTTAAATAGGGATTACGTATCAGCCCTAATGAACCAAACCCTATTTTATAAATGTTCATGGGAGTTCGGATCTGTGAATTTGTCTTACTGCAGATTAAAAGGAATAGGGTTAAATTCTGAACCAGATGTATTTCAGATCATCATGAAATTCAGGAGGTTTAAACATGGAGTCTGAGGTTGGCCACATAATATATAGCTTGTAATGTGTATTTGCCTAGAAAGTACTGAATTCCAATCTTCTATCTTTGTGTTTCCCATAGGTTACCAAGATGCTGGCTGTAGTTGTCATACTCTTCGCCTTGTTATGGATGCCATATCGGACACTGGTTGTTGTAAACTCCTTTCTCTCCAAGCCTTTCCAAGAAAATTGGTTCCTGTTATTTTGTAGAATCTGCATTTATCTAAATAGTGCCATCAATCCTGTGATTTACAATCTCATGTCCCAGAAATTCAGAGCAGCCTTCAGGAAACTCTGCAACTGCCAGCAGAAACACTCAGAGAAACCTGCTAATTACAGTGTGGCTCTAAACTATAATGCCATAAAGGAGTCTGAGCACTTCAGCACTGAACTAGAAGACATTACCATCACCAACACCTACCTGTCTTCTGCAAAAATGTCCTTCGATGATACATGTTTGCCTTCTGAGGTAACATTTAGCAACACCTAACATACTATTAATAATAACCAATATGTTGTGTGCATATACAAGGAACCAGACCACAAAAAAAAATCAAAGCTAGATCCTCATCTGGTATAAATCAATACAACTCCTTTACTTTAGCAGTGCTGACGTGATGTACACCAGATGAAAATCTAGGCCCTTGAAACTCCTGGGAGAATCTACAAGGAGAGCTGAAAATATATTTTACTTGAAAACAGTAGGAAAAATAAAATGTTTTCTTAGACTTTTAGCAGAAGGATTGTTTACCTTTACCTGATTTTTTTTTGGCAGACTTGAAGTAAATTTTCATTAAAAATTGTAACATACGCACATATTTTTGTAGTCCAAAATTCCCACCATTGTTTGATTTTGAATATACTGCTAATGGCTATTTTCTAAATCGTTTTCACATATTCACAACTAATTGCAGTCATTTTTCACATTGGACAACTCCGTTCTCAAATACCATGAAATGTTCTAATTTTGTGCTTATTTGAAAAAACTGCCATTTTTCCAAAAATTGAAATAGAGCTGCTTAACTTCACGTAAAGGTACATTATGTGCAAACAAAATGCACACAAGAGCCTGAACCTTCAAGCTCAATGGTTGGTCCACTCATATGTGAGGTGGAAGAATCAGGTGCAAGTCCATGCTTGTGTGGGTCTCAGGCATCAGTTTAGTGCCAAAAAACTTGGTATTATCAAGGTTTAGCTGGCTTTGTGCATGACCGGGGCAGAAACATAAGTATCAGGGGGCTTTTGTTGGCAGAAACTTAGATGCTCATAAGGTCACACAAGGATTCTTTAGATTTTGGACTTAGGAACCTAAAGTCACAGTTAGGCACCCAGGTCCCCCTCGTGACTCTAGCTCCTTCTGCCATCAAACCATTGGCAGCTGTCCAGTCTTAATAAAAATGTCCAAAATCAATTTGCATAAATACATGAAATGGTAAGGAGTTACGTTTTCCTAAATGTTTAAAAGTTGGGGGTGGTCCTGTGGGGGTTTGGACTAGAAGACCTCCTCAGGTGCCTTCCAACCCTAATTTCTATGATCCTATGGTCCATTTTGCTGTATATTCAAAACACAGAATACATGAGGGAGTTGGAATCAAATCAACTTCTCCTTACCCAAATCAATGGGAATAATGATACCCAGGACAGCAGCCCCCAAGCCTTCAACTTATTACTTGTGGATTCTTCACAGAAAATCACATCAAAGTTTTTTTTCTAAAGACATTATGCATTGGGCTTGCTTCTCCTGAATCATGAATAATACAACGTAACTCTATTAACTAATGTACTTTTTCAGCTTTGGGGCTGGAATGTGTTTGCCACCGTTCCCCTATGGACATCTATGTTGTGGCTCCTTGGTACACTGACCGCTCATGTGGCTCCTGACTCATCAGCATTGACTATCACTTGTTAGAATGAAATTCATCCCCCTCATGGTAAGCTCAGCTACTGACTCCCCTCAGTATTCATGGCTGTAAAAAAAGCCAGAGAGATTCAAGGCGCTCAACACATAACAAAAGGTACTCAGTACCCTTCCAGGATCAGCTTTGTGTGGAAGCTGAAGATCATGAAATCCACTCCAACATGGAGGCAGAGGCTGGGCAGCTGCAGCTGGAATGCAGGAACTGAACAGAAACATAGCAGCTTGTTCACGCTATGGGGGTTTAATTATCCCTAAATTGAAATGGTGGGTTTTTTAAAAGACCGCTTCAATCTAGGGAGAACTAAGCTAAACTAAACCCTCATGGCATGTACACAAAGGTGGGGACCTGATCCTTACCTGCCTTTTCCGCCGGGGTTGGGGGGTGAGGAGGGAAGGCAAGTTGCCAGCGGGCCAAGTGGTCCCTGAGCTGCATGAGGGCCTGCAGCTGGCACGAGCCTGCTGGCACCCAGCTCAGGCAGTCCCAGTGGCTGTACAGACACGGAGGGAAGCACCAACCTCCATTTGGCCATGGAAGGAAGCACTGGGCCCCAGGGCAGCTCAGGCAGGGAGGCGGGCTCTGGAGAGAAAAGAAAAGAAAAAGATCAATCTTGCTGCTTTTTTTTTCTCTTCAGTGGAGCCTGTCTGCCCTGAACTGCGTGGCGCCTGCTAACCCTCAGCACATCAGCTTCCAGCACCCCGTGCACTGTTTCACTTTGTTAGGTAGCAAACTAAAACACCCTGGAGGTGTTTTATCTTGCTATGTACCAAAGTCATTTAAAGTGGAATATGCTGCCGAATGTGCAAACAGCGATGCCTTTAAAGCGGAATACACCACCAAACTTGCAAGCGGCAAAGCCATTAAAGCAATGCAAAAGGGCATTTAAGCTGCTTTAAAGACCATTTTTGTGGTGTGTAGAAAGGCCCAGACACTGCACACCCCTCTCCACACACCTCTGAATCAGCAGCATTGTTCCCACTGTACTGTGAACTAAGCAGCTCCTCAGTCATGTCCTACAGCTCCCATCCCTAGAGGGAGTTGTAGAGTCAGCATGAATCAAACTCTTTCTTTCCACACACACAGCATTGACATGTTTCTGTGGATAACCAGCACCATTTGTTCTTAAAATAGTACTGTGCTAGCTTACAACACCAGTAGGGCTTAACTTGGTCTACAACAGTGTGTCAGATGATCCACAGAGTAGCTAATTTTTTCCATTTCCCTTTATAGGTCATATGAGAATGAAGGAAGCTGTTTCTATTTTCCACTTTGCTGCTCCTCTCAGTCTTACACCACTCCAGACCAGCCTGGTCTTATTAATATTTCTGTTCACTATTTACAACAACCTGTATTAAAGCCAAAACTACTCACAGACTCAGAAGTCCCCTTACAGACTCCAGGAGAGACCACATATTTCTGCACAATATCTGCTTGTTTGCAGCAAAAGTAGGTTCCTGGGGAGGAAGAAAAAAATACTAAGGATCTGATTCCATAAAAAAGCATCTGAGTTGGACTTCACACATGCTTGATATATTACGTGTGTGTCAAATTGTATCACAGGTTCTCGCTTTCTTTTAAAAGAACAAGCCTCCCTTTCAGCTACACCTGCAGTCTTTACTTGATTTCATAGAGCCAGAGTTCAATGGAAGTTTTGCCTAATCTAAGACTACAAGATTGGGCCCTATTTGTGTTAAACTATCTAATACAGGAAGGAGTGTGCAAATATGATGCCTTTGCCAGTGAAATCAAACTGAACCTGGTAACACTGCAATAGAACAGGCTTATCTAACCAGGATATTTCTTAAACTGCAGAGTGCCTGCTCAAACCTCAGTACAATGGATGCCTTTTGTGACATGCTGGAATGAGGATATTCATCATTTCACTTGCAGTGCTCAGTACTTCAGAGGAAAGAAAACTGTATTATCCTATCATTGATAGACAATGTAATTATGGTATTTTTGCAGAACAATTTGAGTTAAGGGTTAGAGAACAGCAAGAACTCTACTGCCGGTTCCAGTAATTATCTAGCTTATCCTCCCTCCTTCCAGACTAGCACACATTTAATGGTACACATCATAACAAATTTTAATGACTAGATACCTGATGGTCAAAAGCATGAAATCCATTTTCTGACTTTTCATAGCATGAAATAGGAAAACATGCAATTGGTTCACAGCAGGGAATAAACAAGTGAAAAACTCGGTAAGAAGCTTTGCAAAAAATGTAACCAGAAAGTATAAAGACATTCTACTTAGAATATATCTCTTCTCATACTAAATCTATCTGGACTTGCCATGTACTGAAGAGTGTTGTTAAAGACTTATATGTTTTGCTAGTTTAGCTAGGCTAAGTAAATAATTCACGGACTGGGTTAGGCTAAGTACTGTCTCAACAGAAACTGGATTCTTATTCCATTACCTGGACTAGCTTTTATGTCCCTCAGTGGGGTAGGGTAACTTGGTGGTTCTCAACCTTGTTAAACTCAAGGCACCCCTTGCTAGATTTGAGGCAACCCTCGGAAGATGCCAGCTCTTTCTTTACACTGCCTTTTTGACTACAGAAAAATAACAGAGCAACTCTTCTGTTGCAAAGAGCTCAGAAAGACCACAACATGGGTCAGAATGTTCTTAACACTATGAATTCCTACTTGAAAACTTTGGGTTTATCTTATGAATTGGGTTTGCATGTCTAACAGAGCTCACATTGCATGGGACCCTGTGGAATCCTTGAAAGGATCCCAAGGCACCCCAGGGTGCCACAGCACCTCGGCTGAGTGAGAATCACAGGGTTAACAGCTTTGTTTATCCCTTTTGATTTCTTTGACCCACAATTAGCATTCTCAGCAGTCCCCCTTCCTCTATCCATTCCTCCCCTTTTTCTATCCTTTCTATTTAAATTACTGTTTTCCTTTCTATTTAAGAATTGCTCTAGTATTTTACTGTAGTAAAAAAAAGAAGTAAAAACTAAGAGCTGTCAGGTTTCAAAGGGTGCTTTGAGTCTAACAAGGGGAACCTTGGGTCTAACAAGGTTGAGAACCACTGCTCTAAGGTGCCACCCTACTCTGCCTTCAACTCAACAGAAATTTTTTCTCAGATAAAGAGATTTATGTTTTAATATAGATAATGCCTAGAGCTGATTGGAGAAAGCCTAATGAGAAAAATGCCAATTGTTTTCATTATTTTCTCAATGTTCTGTTTAGGCTTTCCAAAAATTCAAGATTTAAAAAAATCTCCTAAAAATTGACCAGCTCTAAATTTGTCTGAAAAAGAGGAATTTTAATTTAAATGTCACTATTTTTTTTTAATTCTGAAAATTCAATGAAAATCCAGGGAACAATGACCAGCTCTAATACTGGTCAGATTTTGAAAATCTGAAACCAAAACCGTAAGTATGATATGGGCATGTAGCACAGCATGTGACCCAGCACAGACGTAGACTAGTCCTTGCCCATTCTTTTACCACTGTCATAGATGCTCAGGAGGATGGAGTGATGCCAGTGTATTCCTGGTTGCACTCCTGAGTAGAAACACTCAAAGTTAAACATAAAGTAAAACATGCATCTCAAGCAAAACTAAGGAAGTTATTCTCCCACTGTACTCAGCATTGGTGAGGCTGCAGCTAGAGTGCTGTGTCTGGTTCTGGGCACCATACTTCAAGAAGGATGTGAAGAAGCTTGAAAGAGTCCAGAGAAGAGCCACTCGTACGATTAGAGGCCTGAAGAGCAAACCATACAAGGAAAGGCTGATAGATATGGGACTGTTCAGCCTAGAAAAGAGAAAACTTCAGGGGAATTTGGTGGCAGCTTACAAATATATCAGGGGTGAGTATCAGGGGCTAGGCAAACAACTATTCACCAAAGTGCCCCAGGGGAAAACCAGGAGCAACAGTCATAAATTCGTAGAAGAAGGTTTCAGACTGAATGCAAGGAAAAACTTCTTCATGGTTCATGTGACCAGACTCTGGAATAGACTCCCAGCAGGGGTGGTGCAGGCACCTACCCTGGATATCTTCAAAAGGAGACTGGATGTACACCCTGCTGGGGTTATTTGAACCCAGCAGTCTTTCCTGCCCAAAGAAGCAGGGTTGGACCCGATGATCTCATGAGGTCCCTTCCAACCCTGAACTTGTGTGAATCTGTGAATAATCATGGTCACTTGCTCATTTCCTCGTCTACAATGGCCACTTCTCACATTATATATAAAATGCTGCATAAGTGCTGGGCAATGTGTGTTCATTAAGGAAGCCTCAAACATACTGGGTGAATCTACATTTGCAATGAATGCGACATAATAAACTCCAGAGCAGTTTACTCAGAGTGCACTGCTCCTGG
Source organism: Gavialis gangeticus (assembly GCF_001723915.1). Lineage (NCBI taxonomy): Eukaryota > Metazoa > Chordata > Crocodylia > Gavialidae > Gavialis > Gavialis gangeticus. The sequence continues at coordinate 170,672,756 of NW_017728992.1, forward strand.
GCACATCTACATGTGCTCCTGGGACAGCAACATTTTGAACCAAGGCAGAGCAGCCCCATCCTGGCACTAGGCTCAGGGGGCTCAGCCCTGGGGTGCAGGTGGTAGTGTTGGGCAGCAGAGGGGCTGGCTGGGGCATGAGTGCTGAAACTGTGGAGCCATGTGGCTGACCTTCCCCACCAAGTCTGCTGCCAGCTTGGGGCTGGTCTGCCCTAGCCCAAAGTGCTGCTGTCCCAAACACCATCCACATGGGCATTGCAGTGCAGTAAATGACTTCTCTGTAAGATAATACTGTCCCTGACAGTACTATTTTCCTGTGGAGTTAATTTACTAAGTCCTAATACCAGTGCACATGTAGATGGTGACGCTTTACCGAGGAGCTAATTAGTCAACTCCACAGTAAAGCACACATGTAGATTCACCCACTGAAGGATTTCTGCATGAAGTCTTTTCTCTACACTAACACCTTCCCAGTACATGCCTCTTCCATGTAATCATGTATTCATATTTATATTAAATAAAAGATCACCAGAGTGCAAAAAGCATAATATGACACTATGATCCAAAGTGTAGATGCGCCCTAAAGTGTTTAGACACAGCAGTGACATGGGGCTTATAAAGCAAGAGGAGAAGAATATTCCACCTGTGGAAAATAACTAAGTTAAAAAGTTAAGACTGGTGGAAATGCCTCAGCGTGCTCACTTAAATCAACAACTGCCTGTAGGGAGAGTTTCAAAAGGAACTTGCAATACTGCTGCAGCGGGGTCAGAGTTGAATGGAGTACATGTAATTGTGCCTTTGCTGTCATGTCGATAAGGAGCTCACAATAACTCAAAGGCACCACTACATGCATTCTATTCCAGTTTGCCTATAATAAGCAGTCTCAAGTATTGCTAGCCATATTTTTAAATCTGATTGCAACTCATCTAGCCAGGAGTAAATCTCTTAGGAAACAAGACACTGTTTTGTATGTCTTGAGAGCCTTTTCCTCTCTTTTTTTTCTCTCTGTCCGAAATAAAAAGTCAATATTTAATGGATCCATAAAAGTTAGCAATAGAAAAGAAGTCCTATCTCTCCCTACCACACGTGCCAGTGCTGGTTATAAATCACCACTGTTGATCACTTTTGGAGCCATGTCTTTATAACTGGTTGCCCATGTCATGAAATACTGCATAGCATTTGTACTAGGCCCTGCAAGTTTCATAGAAGAGTTGTGACTGAGATTGGAGTCCAGATTTTGAAATTCTTCCTCAAAAGAATGCAAGGAATTTGAATCTGAAGTTTTGGTGGTTAGAAACATCTGGGTTAGTTGCAGAATTTGGGTCATAATGTCCTGTTGTGCTTTTTTCACTCTTCAGTGATCTTTTATTATATATAAATATGAATGTGTGATTATATGGAAGAGGCATGTACTGGGAAAGTTTTAGTACATGTGTAGGAAAAACTTCATGTAGAAATCTCTCGGTGTGTTTGAAGCTTCCTTAATGAATGCACCACTGCCCAGAACTTATGCAGTATTTGGGTAATCAAAGACCTGGCCCACAGGAGCACCACAATGAAATACAGCACATCCTTTCTATATGGATTACTTCCCAAATATCTGTAACGAAGCTGCCAGAGCATAGTGTGGGAATACACCGACAAACCTACCCAACACAGAGAGCTTATTGCGGTGCTACCTGCAGCTATATAACAAGAAGGTGGCTACATTATATCTGTTATAGGATGTAACACGTTGGGAATGTCTACACTGTGGTACCCTCTACAGTCATCATTCTGATGGCATATACATACCCATCAATCCTTTGGAGTATTTTGGAAATAATATGGGGAAAAATAATTTCAAATTAGTCCACAGAGCAGCAAAGCAATGAAAGGAGGACCTCAGTGTCATGGCAGGAAAAATTTATTTTGTGCTTTACAGAGTGCTTGATTATTATATTTTGTCACCAAATGTTTTTGGGGGGTTAATACTGTAGTGTAAAGACATACAGCTTCAACAAAGTCCCAGGTTTGAATGCACACTTTCAACTCTGCCTCATTTAATTTCTCAAAATAAATGGTTTCCTAAAATGAAGGTCTATGATCATGAGAGAAAGTCAAAGAAGGCACAATTTCCTGAATAAGTTTCACTCCAAAGTAAGTATCATTATAGAATTAAATTTTCTGAGCAATCCTACATAGTGATTTATGTTTACTCAGCACACACATTCAAAATGCAATTTCACAGGGTAATAAACAAATGCTTATTACAGTAACAGTGATTATGAACTGAAGAATTTGGATACACAGAACATTCTTGAACCATGATACTGTAACTGTGTGCTGGTAGTGTGGGGGCATGGGGAAATACACACAAGATACTGAAAGTCAGTTTTGTTACACTAAGACCAAGACTATTTTTTCCCATTGCACAAGCACTCCTCAGTGCAAGTGCAACACATAAAATAAATTAAGAATGCAAGAGAGAGACAGAGGAGTCTGTTGACTCACAAACCAGGCTGCCAAGTTTCCAGACTATTATTTTTATACGAGATGCAAAGCCCTTTGTCCTAGGCAATGCACGCTGTAGGAAGAGAATGTGACATTAAACAAGATGTCATAAAATGAAGGTGGTAATTAGTACCAGGTTTAGGGGGCAAGCAGCCATGGGCAATTTTTCCAGGCCCCAAGCCATGGGGGATCCCCAGTAGACTAAATGAATGCAAGTCACCCAATGGGTGGATGAGAGGCAGGAAGGACTTATGCTTTCACCTTTGCTTTAGCCTCCACCAGGAGTCCCCACAAGTTTAGCACTGGCTCTGAGTAGCAAAGAAAATTGGAGGAAAATCATGATAACAAGAAGTTCAGAGCTGTCTATGCTCAAAGTGTCCTCTGAAAGCTTTTTGAAAATAGAATAACTTACTCCTAATGGCCTTACGTTCTAGCTACTCTTAGCTTGCAAATGATAAACTAAAACTTTGGTCCAGGTACTCAACCATGTACTCTGTGATATGTTGCATCAAACTAAGGATGTACTTAAGTCTTTACAAAGTTAGAACCTATATAGTTTATTATAAATATTTTTATCTTTCTCTGTATATCTCTGATGAGACCAATTCTTCAGGGCTCCATTACCTACATGTAAATAACCCTCTAGTACATGGCTGCAAGTATACTAGCCCTACTTTCTAAAAGCATAATTACTGTAAATAATCCAAAATTGTTAGTATGACTGATCTTTTCCCTTCATCTCTCCATGCTTATGGAAGTCCCTGGAACCAACAACATAATTCATGTTCTGGTAGCAATTGTGAACAAGATCAGTCCTAATGCCTTGCTGTTCATATTAGAAGCAGACAGTAATGTTGTGAGCAATTTTAAAAAGATTAAATTAATCTAGATACGATTTTCTATTTAAGATCATATATAAATAGATAAGTCCATTAACAGGTGTGAATTCAAATGCATATATAACCTCCTAAAATTCATATTCACTTCAAACCTTGATGGTCTCATTGCATTTCTAACAAGACCTTAAGTCTTGTTAGACTCAAGGCTTTCTCCAGTATGGTGTTAAACAGAGTCAAAGTAAGCATTTTAGAAAGCATTTGGAAACCAGGTACAATGAATGAAATCTATCTATCTACGACTCACATAGGATTATAGGAAAGTAGGACTGGAAGGCAACTCACAAGGTCAACCCCCTGCTCAAGGCAGAGTCATCCCTGGCCAAACCACCTCCACCAAGTGTCTGTCCAAACTGCTCTTGAAAATTGCCAGGGATGGAGTTGTCACAATTTCTTTAAGTAGGACATAAGGCCATTCTTCTGCAGTAATCAGCAAAGCAAAAACATGACTTATCCCAAGGGATAGTTTTGGTCTTTCCAGCCATATTGTAGGACAGCTATATAAATCTCAATTATTCAATATGGAATTTGAGGATTTCATCTTTACAGAAGCAGTTTTCAAAATAAGATGAATTGCCAAGTGAGGATTTTCTCAGGGTGTGCTTCATGAAAATGAGAAAAGAGATTATCTTTTGTTATTACACCAGACACCAAAGTAAAAATACCTTATCTCTGTTTCTCATGCTCACTTAACAGCATTTCAGTTAAATGACCAAGTCCTCAACAGCTGGAAATCTGTATGGCTCCATTTATTGATTGATTTGGATTTTAGGGAATGAGAATGCCCATCCAATGCAATTGTTTAAAAATACACTAAATTAATATATTTCAGTGGAATTTCTACCTAGTCACATTAAAATACCATTGCTTCATTAGTTATTGAGCTTCTGCTTATAACACTCAGTTTGAAACTAATGTCTTAAATGATAGCAACCTCTGCCTGTATTTTCAATGAATGGTTTTGATATAAAAAGACTGGACTCTTAACTGTTTGCTTGATATTTGAAAAATATTATTTTAAACATGCTAAACTCCTTTGTAGATATGGCTCTGATGACTAAACTTTAGCACAACACCGTATCCCATGTGAAGCTCTTAGACCAGACAGACTTCTGTAGAATGTAAATTCTGTGATTGAGCAGTTACAGATGTAGCCTCCTCACGGTGACCAGAAGAAAGGCAGGGGATGGCTCGCTGCTCTCTGAAATATCCATTACTTGCTACTTTTGGAGGCAGGCTTCTAGGTTAGATAAACATTTGGTCTGACCCATTATGGTAAAGTTTATGTTCCTATGTGCACAATTCATAGTTTCATCGTTTCTAGGGTCGGAAGGGACCTGAGCAGATCATCTAGTCCG
>NW_017728992.1:170677654-170682550 GCF_001723915.1 Gavialis gangeticus
ATTGTTCCTCCCCAGGTGCATCACCTTACACTTGTCTGTGTTAAACCCCATCCTGTTCTCCTCCGCCCATCCTTGTAACCTATCTAGGTCCAACTGTAGCCTGTTGCTCCCCTCTATTGTGCCCACATCCCCCCACAACTTAGTGTCATCAGCAAACTTGAACAGGGTGCTTTGCACCCCCTCATCCAAATCACTGATGAAGATGTTGGACAGGGTGGGCCCAAGGACCCGCCCTGTTCAACAATGATCTCTCTATATAGGCACAGTCAGGTACAAAACAACATTAGTGCAGTTTCTCTTTCAGGTCAGAGTTAAAAAAAATCTAATGTATTCTGAGTGGTCTGAGCAAGCTCCTATTAAAATAAATGGCATAATTCCCACTGGCTTCAGTCATGCAGGTTCTTACCCAAATAGTGAGAAACTGATCCTGAGAAGTATTAGTCATTTTTGTCTCCCCTACTGCACAGCACCTGCTAAGAGTGGCCCCTTGCTCTGTACAAGTGTCATAAAAGTTCAGATTTTAAATATATGTATAAATATAAAACAAATAGAGGAGAAATGGTCTGAGCCTTTACGCTGTGGAACAAATCTTTCAAGAGTGAAAAGAGATGTGAAGTCAAAGCAGTGTCTTTTAACAATACTGTATGTCCTTATTTATTTCCCAAGTATGGTAAAAATTATACTATGTAGGTGTGTTATTTGTTACAAATTGTGGTGGCATTTCAACATTATCTTTACCTGTTCTGTCATGTCTTCATAAGCTTAATTTCTTTATTGATATGTTACTCTGTTTTTTCATAATATAGAGTTTTCTAAATGGTCTTTAACTAGGTCTAGGTAATCCTGATGCAGCCAACTAAGGTGAATCAGACAATGCCAGGTGATGAGGACACTAGATTCCCTTGGTTTGCGAGCTGAATCATGGAAAGCTACATACTCATTTGGATTACTCAAAGACTGATGCTTTAGAAGGCTTCCCATTTCTTCTTCTATACAGACCAGTTTTGATTTCATTCTGTTACTGCATGTAGCTTATTATGTAGATGAGTAAGAACCTGAATTCCTTCAGTCCTGATTCAGAGAAATGGGCTACTGATTACAGCAATCATTTAAATGAGGAGAAACAATATTTGTTCAAAAGAAACCTCTTTTTCACTCTTGTGTGTGCGCTATAGTAATTGTTTATTTTGTGACAAGGATTTTTCTTGCTAGTCTAATAAAGTGTCAAACAAACTAATTACTTTGCAGCTTTCATTTCTAACAAATTTTAAATGATATGTTTTATTTGCTTTTTTCCCCACTGCAATGGAAAGACAGCACAACTACAACCCTTGCCATATCTAAAATAAGAAATCTGAAAAAATAAGGTACTTCCTGCAAACATAGGGAGGGATCACCTTAAATGGCTGGAGATTCTGCTTAAACTCAGTCCTGCATTTTTTTGTGAATGCATGTCCTCGAAAACTTGGCAATTTAATTCCTAAATATATTTACAACTGGACTGTCTTACATAAATATGCTTTTATGATCATTCATGCAGCTGGCCAAATACAACAAAAATTCATCTGCTGAATGCATTGTTCCATAAAATTAAGTTATAGTTTCTCCAGTAAAGTAGTCAGCAAATAGCTTTTAAGCAATTTTATCATTTACATGGCACAAAGAGTGTGCTTGGTGCAGACATATATGACCACTAGCCCCACCCTCTCCTTATGAGAAACAATGGCATAACAGAGACAACATCAGCAACAAGTTAAAAACAGATCATCACGTACTGTGCTCCTCTCACTAGTCATTGTCATATTCATTTGCTGAAAGAGGGTGATCAGCTATAGAGCACAATGGTTAGGGTGTTAGCTGAGAGTTGCAAGAGCCAGGTATAATCTTGGATTCAATTAAGATCTAATAAAAGTGAAACACCTACAACAGGAGAGAGACCCGCCTAAGAACACAGGCTTGCTTACTGGGTAGGGCACACTCCTAAGAGAGTGGAGATTTGGATTCTAACAGGGTATACTAATTTTTTTACATTTCTGCCACGATAACTTTGGTTTCTTTCCCACTTGGAGTGCTCGGTGTTTTGAAGTCCATTCTTAGGCACCTAAATCCCTCCATGCATTGTGGGAAGAGCCTCTAAATCTTGAAATCCACTAGGTGGCAGAGTACCCCGATGTTACCCTTTTTAATGCTGAGCCTGACCTCCTCCCCCCACACTTGCAACTAGCCTTCCAACCAAATGTTTTCAAACGTTTTAGACTTGATACCCCTTGTTAGAGTCAAGGCACCCCTTGGAAAATGCCAGCTCTTAGGTCTCACTTGTTTTTTGACTATAGAAAAATAATAGAGCAGCTCTTCTGTTGCAAAAAAGTCAAGAAGACTGCAACATATCTGAATGTTCTTGACACTATAGATTCTTCTTTGAAATTTCTAGGTTGATCTTGTTAGTCATACTTAGAAGTGTTTGCATACTTAGAAGTGCTAACATTGTGTGGCACCTCACAATTTCTTTTAAAGGATTTCAAGGCACCCTGGTTGACAATCACTGCTTTAGACCTTTAGGTTAAGTACGGACAGTCAAAAAGCCTGAGGCTAAATTGATTCAGGCCTTTCAGGTTAGTCTAAGATACAAAGATTGAACCAATAAGCAAATGAACAGACGCTTACTTTTGATTCAGGAAATGAAGCCACATGCCTGCAGGGGCTCAAACCAGAAGCTGGGGGCACTAGAACATGACTCTCTGGCATGTAGCCCACATGGGCTGTTTGTTCACTTCCTCTTCCTGCTGCCCCTGAGGTCTCTGGGATTTGAAGTCCACGATCACAGCAGCAGGACTCTCAGAGTTGCCCATCACTTCCTCTTCCTGCTTCCAGATGCCTCTGAGATCTGTAGTCCAGTCCCAGCCAGCAGCAAGCAAGCAGGACAGAGCAACTCCATACTCGGGGAAAGGTGAGTTTAAATCCCCACCCTTGTCCCAGACCCCCATCAGAGTTTGCCTGGGGAGGCCAGTGAGCCAGCATTCACTGCTCCAACTAGGGAGCAGAGGGGCGAGGCCAGCCCTCCTTTCTGGAACAGACAGCACAGCCCAGTCTAGGACTGCAAAGCATGCTGTGATGCTGGGGGACTCTGGTGTAACTTAAACCAGGAAGGGGTCTGGAACAAGTTTCATAAACTGGTTTGACCCAAATCAGTTACATCTGATATCACATTCAACCAGATTTATTTTAAATCAGTTTGGGACATTTTGAAACTGGCTTATGTGCACTGAACTTCTGTTCTGTTACAGGTTTAAACCAGTTTCTGATTACTTAAACTGGTTTATGTGGTAACTACTGCCCCTAGCCTTACACAACATCATGTTCAGCTTCCATCAACTTAACTATATGGAACCTCAGAGGTCCTTTCAATCAGATGTCATAGTATAAAAACTCATTGTGGCTACTTTCTTACTCAAACCATATTCATGTCACCCACAACTAAAATATCATGTGATATTTTCCTTCATTGCAAGAGTGAGAAGACTTTTTTAAAAATAATTTTGGGACACTGTTTTTTTTGACCAAGTTGGAATAGATCTGTCACAGCACATTGGTATGCCTAAATAATTGATTGATGCAGATGGCATATTTTTCTATTGACACTACTCGCTCAAATAATTTACTGTGAAGTAGCCATAAAACATAAATTATCTAACTAGAGAGACTATTAGAAAGAAAACTTTACAATACTGCAAGTATAAAATATATAAACTCCATTCATTCATGCTGAGTGAGTCATTCTTATCCTGCAAACACCCTGGGTTTTAGCTCTAAAGAAAAGTAGAATAATAGATCCTTATCCACCCACTGCTCCATATCCCCAAGTCTGCCTAGTCAAAAAGCAATAATGTAAATATCTTGTTCAATAAACTTCTGGAGTTAACTAGGCCTGGCAGAGAATCCACAGAATAATGGCAGGGCCAATCCATCAAGCTTCTGAGCACCCTCAAATCCTCTTGAATTTCACTAGGAACTGAGGTTACTCTGCATCTCACAGGTTGGAAACCCAGAATTTAGCTTATCTTACCTTCCTGCATTTTGTACATATATGGCATTTTACCTAAATTAACTCACAAATCTGCACAGCACTCCTGTGGGGCAGAAAAGTATTAGCAATGTCATTTCAAATGTAGAAATGGAGAAGCTGGGAGCATTGATGTGCTGGACAGAACAACAAGGGGCTTCCAAGAGGCTTTCTGAAAAACCTGCCCCTAAGACAAAGGACATGTAGCCTGATTCCTTACCCTCTGATGGATCTCAACCCTCTTTTGAGACCACTTGCTATCTTCACTGTTAGAACAATGAGGCAGTGGAACAGACTGCCTAGGGAAGCTGTGGACTTACCACCGCTGGAGGTGTTCAAGAGGAGGCTGGACAGCCACTGGTTACAGATGATATAAGCATAGCTATGCCTATGTTTGACTATGGGTATTTCCCATGCTCCTGGGCTTTGCTGGTTGCTGCATGGGGCTGGGAGAGAATTCTGTACCTGCCCCTGCCACCACCACTTTCTGCTTCATGTGTCAGGATTTTTTTTAAGTCTTCTTCAGAGGCACTGGTTGTTGGTTGTAGCCAAGGCTGTGGATTTTGAATGGGGTGTGCCAATGCTCCCACATGGAGGGATGTTCCTGGCTAAAGGATCTCACCCTTCTTCTCAGGGTTAGACCAATCACCGTATTTGAGGTCAGGAAGGAATATAGCCCCATGGCTAGTGTAACAGGGTGTCAAAGGCCTGTGTTACTAAAAAGGGAAAGACACAGCAGGCTAGCCTGGCTATGTAGGTAGGCAGGAGGGATCCTGGTTTTCCCAGATAAAAATTGCAAATTCTCCAATACACCCCCCAAAATCCATGATTAAAAT
>NW_017728992.1:170682630-170686900 GCF_001723915.1 Gavialis gangeticus
GCCCTGTTGTGCTGGATCATGCCTGCTGGAATGTGGAGGCCCCAGGGTGGGAGGAAACAGCAGAGCCACACTGAGAAGCTGCTTGCCGCTGCGAGCTCTGCACTGTCCTGGCAATGCACCTCCCATGCACAGGGCTACACCCCTCAAAGCAGCAGCACATGCAGGGGGTGCATTACAAGGGCAGCAGGGAGCTCACAGTGGTGAGCAGCTTCTCTGTGAGGCTCTGCTGTTCCCTGCCATGCTGGGTTGTGCCCACTGGGCTGTGGAGGCCCCAGGGGAGGGAAGCAGTGTGAGAGTCCACAGACTGCATCAGCCCTGAGTAGAGATCTGTGGGGCATGGGTCCCCCCTGCCCCTCAGGAGTGCACATGGCAGTGGGGAGTTGGCCTTCCCCTGAACAAGCCACCCATGGCCCAGTCCTGCTCCCTGCTGGGGCCCTGCAGCTGTGCATTGCGACCCCACGGCCCAAGCCTCAAGCACCGCACAGCTAGGCAGCAGCCCCAGCCCTGCCCAGCTCTTTTCCTCCCTCCCTACAGGGGCCTCAATCCCCCTCTCTCCCACCAATTACCTGCAGGTGTTGCTCTTGGGGCAGGCTGCTGTGTCAAGGCTAGCTGCACAACAATAAACTGGAGTAGGACAGATTCCCAGGCAGCCATAGGATAAAGTCTGCAAGCAGCAGGTCTAAGCTGCAGCAGGGAGAGGCGGGCTGCCCATTAGGGCTGTGTGAAATTTCACTGACTGTTTTGTTTTGACACTGTTTTGACTTGTTTCAAGCTCGAAACAGAAAAACAAATGAAATGAAGGACCTTGAAACAGCCTTGAAATGAAATGAGGCCAGTCAAAATGTTTTTAAAGTTTTGAAACGTTTTGAATTTCAAAGCAGCCCAGTGGTGGGAGGCAGGGAAGAGCCAGGGCTGCACTCCGAGTGACTCTGCAGCCCCATGTGGCTCAGCCCTGCAGTGAGTGCAGCCCTGGCTCTCCCCGCCTCCTCGAATCAGCTCTGGTGTGGGGCCCAGGGAAAATCAGCTTGTGTGTGAGGCAGCAGCAAGACCCCGCACAAGCTGAATTTCCCTGGGCCCTGCACCAGAGCCAATTGGAGGAGGGTGCGGAGCCCAAGGCAAATCAGCTCATGCACAGACCCACCGCCGCCCCGATCCTGAGGCAGCAGCAGGTCCCCGCATGAGCTGATTTTTCCCAAGCCCCAGACCAATGCTGACTGGGATCAGGGTGGGGCCAGGTCCCTGCACAAACTGATTTTCCTGGGGCCCTGCAGCAGAGCCCACCCAAGGAGGGTGCAGGGTCCAGGGCAAGTCAGCTCATGAGGGGACCCATTCCCACACCGATCCCAGCAGGTGGGCCTGCACAGGCTAATTTGCCCCAGGCCCACCTGCCACTGGCCCCAGTATTCCCAGCACTGAGTGCAGACTCCCCACTGGCAGCACCAGCCTCCTGTGATCTGGGAGGCAGACTGGGAGCCCGCAGACTGAGCAGTCCAGCACAGCCCCTGCAGCCCTCCTGGGGGTGCAGGCAGGCTGCATCTGCCTGCCAGATGACAAGAGGCTGGTGCTACCAGCTGGACCCACCCTGTGCTGGGAAAATCAGTGCTACTGCTGGCCCCAGGTGGCAGCACCAGCCTCCTGTCATCCAGCAGGCAGATTGGGGGCTTGCCTACACCCCTGGGAGGGCTGTGGGGGCTGTGCAGGACTGCTCCCACCAGTGCGGGTCCCCGATCTGCCTCCCAGATCACAGGAGGCTGGTGCTGCTGGCTGGGGCCAGTGGAAGCACTGATCTTCCCAGTGCTGGCTATGGGCGAAACAGCATTGAAACAGCTAAAGTGTTTCGATGAAACGAAATGGAACAGTGCTTTTGAAACTAAACAAAACTCAAAATGAAACACTGTTCTGTCAAAACGGAAGTCAAAGTAGAATGATGCTGTTTCGCACAGCCCTACTGCCCATCAGATGTAAGGAAAAACCCTTGTGCAGGACTATGGAGTCACCTGACCCAAGGGGGAGGAGCTTCAGGGCATATAAGCCCAGTGCCTGGAGGAAGGTGGGCAGTTAGGACCGTTGCAGGGAACAGAGCTCCCAGGAAAGAGAGGCAGCAGGAGACACCCTAGCAGGCACCAAATACCTTGAGAGCAGAGAAGTGAGAACTCCAGGGAAGGAGGGCTGGATAAATGGGGGGTTTTTTTACCCAGAGTGAGAGTGCTTCTGTTTGAACAGAAGTGGTGGCTTGCATTTCGTTTAAGTTTTAAACTGGAGTACCAGCTGTGAATGTACAGCTGGAAAAGTGATCACAGGGGTGCCTGAGAGGCATGACAAGTTTTGAGCCTTGTCAGAGGCAGGGCACAAGATGAAGGCAGGCTGAGGCCATGAGGACCAGAACCTGAGCCCATAGGGAGCAACAGAGGTGGTTAGAGGTCAAGAGGGCCAGAGTTTGAGCCTGAAAAGGGCAAGACCAGGGCCAGGGAATCCAGGACCTGAATAGGGCAAGACTGGGGCTGGAGCCCAGAGCTGAGGTCCAGGGCAGTGGTTTTAGTCTGAGGTGGGCCACAGACAGACTAAAGGGACCAAAGCTCCAGTGAAGGTTTTGAGGCCTGAAAGGGACAAGCATTGTGGTGGGACTGGGCAGCTGCTCTGAAGTGATATTATATACCGCAGGAATGGAGTCCATGAACACAGCCACTAAGGTATCCAGTCTCCTAGGGCAACAATAGGGCCAGAAAGGCCACAACAGACTGCAAATTTGCAGTAAACTGGACCCACTCTGGGCCCTTGGGGCAGCCTCCCTACCCTTTCTTAGCAACCTAAAGGCATGGCAGCTGAAATAATAGGGAATGGCATCCCAAGGGGTCAGAGTGAGCAGGAGCCACATGTCCACCAAGGGAGCCACAATGCTGCTGGGCATTGGTCTTGTCCCAGTCAGATTGGTAGGGACTGTGGGTGGTTTTGCCTTCCTCTGTAGTGGGTGGTGTGGCACTCTTCCTGGTATCTCTTGAGCATATATTAACAACCTTTTACAGAATCAGGACATTGGCTGCTATGGTTCCCCTACTTTACCTGTGGCAGGTTAGGATGTTATATAGAGGTGCACCAATACATCGGTCCATATCATATCAACACTGATAAAAGAAAAAAATGACATTATTGATAATCAGCTTTTTTTGGCTGATGTTGCCAATAATGTCACTGATAAATGCCATGTGCATACATGCAGGCACAACATGCAGGCAGCCAGGAGTGCAACCTGGCAGATTGGAGAGCAGTGTCCGGCTGGTAAATCAATTTTGTGGGGGAAGGGGTGGGGGGCAGACAAGGGGTGCCAGGGTGGCACAGACTGAGGCCTCCACTGTGAGGGAGAGAAAGAGGCTGAGGCTGGGGCAGGTACTGCCCAGCTGGGGCAGGTTGCAAGACAGTCATGGGCAGCTCCTGTGACTGCACACCCCCCGGCGAGGCATCGGGGACATGTGCCCCCCTGGATCTGTGCATGGGGCAAGGGCAGGCTGCCACTGTGCAGTTGGGACTGGGGCTGCTCCAGCCTCTTCCCAGCAGCTGCATTCGGGCTGGGTGGGTTGGGGTGGGCAGCAGTGGTACTGAGAGGGGGGAATACAGTGAATTTTGGGGTGGCTCTAGCGCCCCCACTCCCAGCACCACTGCCACCCACCCTGCCCTGCCCCATCAGCCCAAGGACAGCTGCCAGGAAAAGGCTGGAGCAGCCCCAGCCCTGAGCCCACAGTGGGCAGCCCAACCTTGTCGCATGCACAGATCCGGTGAGGCACATGCCTCCCATGACTCCCCCAGGGGTGCGTGCAGTGGCAGGAGCCACACCCCCATCCTGCCCCCTCTAGGGTCCCCCAGATGAGCCACAGCTCTATCCCATGCCTTGCCTCAACCCAGCTGGGCAGTGCCTGCCCCAAGTTCCACTCCCTCCTTCACCATGGGGGCCTCGATCTGTCCCTCCATGCCCCTTCTCTCCCCAACACCCCTTCCCCCAACAAACTTACCAGCCAGATGCTGCTCTCCAAGCTGCTGGGCTGCATATTAACACAGAGTCAGAGGAAGGGCACTCTGAAGTGCTTTGGGTTAGAATACAAGGCAGTCGAGGGGAAAGAGACTTAACAGTGGGGGTCTACTACAGACCTCCCAACCAAGGGGAAGAGCTCGACCAGGAATTCTTAGGTCAGCTCACAGAGGTAGTGAAATCTAAGAATGTGGTAGTCATGCCCCCATGACTTCCCTGAACTTGAACTTCCCTGAACCTGAACTTCCC
>NW_017728992.1:170687753-170693667 GCF_001723915.1 Gavialis gangeticus
GGGGGCCCAGCAGGGAGGCGGCAGTTCTGGTCCTTACTGAGGAAGACAGAGGCAAAGAAGTTATTAAATATGTTCGCTTTGTCATCTGGCGTGACAACCAGATTCCCAGTTTAGATGCACCCTGTGACATGGAACTGCTCATAAGCTATGATGCATATTGCTGCATATGACCCTTGCTAAAATAAAGACAGTACATCACTGACACAGGTTAAATGACAAACTCAAGACCCAGTGTGAGTTAGTATGAGAAGACAAGAACTCGTGAGTTTGTGAATCCCAGTCCTAAAAGAGCCAGTCCAAAGGCTCAAGGCATTTAAGATTCAAGTGCCCCCCCTCCCCACACCACTTCCACTACTACCTCCCAAAGCATGAGTTTTGCTTAACAATTCTAAAATTAAGATAGTATAGATCCTTCAGGTTCTTATTCTTTGTCTACTGATTTTGGAGTCATTAGGCTACATTCAGGTCACATTTTGTAGTATTTCCCCACAACTATTAGGAAATTACCACAAAAAGTAAGCTTAGCTTCTCTGATAACCATATAACTCATAGATTGATTCATAGACTGTAAGGGGCTGGAAGGGACCTCGCAACATCATCAGGTCCAGCCCCCCTACACTGGGTAGGAAAGACAACTGATGTCAGTGTGGCAGGGCACTGTGTGTGCCTGCCACTTTAAGGCCCTGGAGCTGGCAGCCTCCAGGTGCCTAATGAGGGCAGCCATTTTAGGCTCAGGGCTGCCTATATAAACAAGGCAGTTTGGCTGCTGGAGGTCAGGCAACAACATTGCCTGGCCTGAGGGCTGCTGAGTTTCAACTGGAGGTAGGGAAGGAGCTGTAGGGGATGCTAGGAGGCTTCTGGTCCTGGGTACAACAGAAAACTACACCCTGCTGGGAGTGGGTTGTCTGGTGGGGCCCCCAGTGGTGCGGGAGCCCCCAGAAAATGCCAGGCCAGTTACCACCCCAGTGAAAGGCAGGTTGGGGCGCCTCAACCCCTAGCCCCCACCACCGGGTGGGTAACCCCTTTATGCAGAGGGCCCAGAGGGTAGACCCCAAGACAGAGTAGGCATTGTGAGAAGCCCCAGTGAGGGGGCCTTGATGATGAGCCCCACTGAGGGGGGCACTGAGAGAAGCCCCAGTGAGGGGGCACTGAGAAGGGGTCTTGACAGATCGATTCTGAAGCCCGGTAGGACCGGTGACGATGTGGACAACTAGATGCCATCTGCGAGACTTGGGCTGCGGTGTAGGGGAGGAATGGAGCCGCAGATAATGCCCCCTGGCATTGGGGCAGTAAATGGGCATCTTCCCACTTAATTTACATCTTTATTAATCAATTAAGACCAAGGTGTGGCAGGTGATTGCACCACCTCTGGAGGGAGTTTATTCCACAGTCTGGACACGCTAACTGTGAAGTTTTTCCTGGAGTTAAGCCTGAAATGCCTTTCCAGGAGTTTGTGGCCATTACTCCTGGTTTTCCCCAATGGTGCCCCGGTGAACAGTTGTTTGCCAAGCCCTTGATGTATTCCCCTGATGTAGCAGTAAGCTGCTACCAAGTCCCCTATCAGCCTTCTCTTTTTTAGGCTGAAGAGGCCCAAGTCCCTCAACCTTTCCTCGTATGGCTTGCCTTGCAAGTCTCTGATCATATGGGTGGCTCTTCTCTGGACTCTCCCAAGCTTTTCCATGTCCTTGCTGAAGTGCAGTGCCCAGAACCTGGACTCAGTACTCCAGCTGTGGTCTCACCAATGCTGAGTGGAAGAATCACTTCCTTGGTTTTACTGGAGATTCATCAGTTAATGCATGCCATGGTATTGTTTGCCTTGCTGGCTGCAGCATTGCACTGATGGCTCATGTTCCACCTATGGTCTATTATTACCCCTAGGTCCCTTTCAACTGTGGTGCTAGTCAAATTGGCACCACCAAGCCTGTAAGTATGTTGGGGATTTTAAGGTGGAGCACTTTACACTTCTCGATGTTGAACTTCATTTGGTTCTGATCCGCCCAGCTTGCCAGCCTGTCTAGGTCCCCTGTATCTGCAGCCTATCTTGAAATGTGACCGTGCTCACCCATAACTTGGTGTTGTCCGTGAACTTGGCCAGTGAGCTCTTTACCCCCGCATCTAACTCTAACCACTGAGACTTAAAAAAAAAATCAGAGATCACAAGCAGAATTGTAACTAGCAATTTTGGTGTTTTGGTGCTCTGGGTAGAGATGACGGAGTGTGTGGGTGTGTGTAAGGGGAATGGGGGCAGAGAGGGGGTGGTGAATGCCAAATGGCAGAGAATCTACTACAGCCCCACACACCCAGCAGCCTCTCTGAACTGTGTCCCAGGGTGCCCTTGCTCACTCCACCCTTGTCATGCTACTGCTTGAGAGGCTCACCACAACTGGCATTACTGCAAGCCTGTGGTCAGCCACTCAGATTGTGATATATATATTTTTTACAGTCCAGAAACTTTTTTCATTATTTATCCTAAGGTTATTTTAAAAATTATTAGCTGCTATATCAAATGAATGGCTATGTATTGTAGAAAGGAATAGGATCGTGATTTAGTTCTCCTATTTTTCTCAAGTCTTTCAAGATTTAATAAGGTAATACCCTCTATTTGCCTCTACAGGGGGCTGCAAATTTCATCATACTGTGTCAAGACCTAATATCACAGCCCCCAGTTATTACAGAGCAGAACTACTGCTGTACTCCAGGAGAGACATTTCAAGTTGAAATGTCTGGGTTTCCTCATTTAAATTCACAAGCCTCTTTCACATTTCCCAAGGATTTTTGCTGGGGCAATACAGGAGGAAAATATTTTAAAATTATTTATGCCAACTTTTGCCAATTCACCATACACATTTTCAACCCCCACACTCTTCAGATTCTGTCACTGAACTTTAGGAGAGTGAAATCTTTCACAGGTCAACCTGCTAAACCAAAAAATAAAGCTTACTCTCTGCAAAATTTCTATTAGAAAGGTGGACTGTGTTTTCATGGGTACTTGCAGAGTACAGAGATGATAAACTGGATTAATTTCAATTCCAGGGCCAAGAGGATCCAATGGTGTTAATGTGACCCTGGTCATAGTACAGAACTAAACTGTTAAACATTCCTTAGGTTTGGCATCACACCTTCAATTTAACACAAGCAGTCCAATCTTCAAGCAGTTTAGCATGTTTTAAGTGCCTAAACATTGCAAAGTTGTCCTCTTTCACAGAAGGATGATCAACTCCTAATTTTAATAGGTCACTATATCCCCATGATATTGGCAACTGTTGCAAGTGAACCTGAGACAAGGCCCCTATTTTGTTTTCTTGGTGGTTTCTAGTGTGCTTAGTTCACAGACTACTGCTCCATATGTGCTAAACCTGTAAATGAGGTTGGTGGAAGGTGTGAGGATTGTAACCCTTTATGGGTTAGGCAATTATTTGGGCCCACAGGTAACAAAAGGGTTCAGCACCTTTCCCCTGCGCCACAACTTGCCCTTACACCACAACTTGCTAAAACTCCCTATGTGGGATAGGGCTGCAGGCGGAGAATGGGATAGGCAAGCAAGGCTGGGATCATGGGTTGGGGTTGAATGGCAGTGACAGCATGGGGCCGGGACAGAGCTGCTGTCCACTGCCCACATGCCCCAGTACTGGGTGCTAGTTCCACGAGCAGGAGTTTGCAGGGACTGGATTGTGGCTTTGCCCTGGGCCCAGCCCCATGCTGTCACCACCCCAAGCACACAGCTCGCTGTCCACCCATGCACTCTGTCTGTGTGGCTCCCCGCTGGTCTCAATGGAGACCCCAAGATCGTGGGGCAGTGGCAGCATGGGGTTGAGGCAGAGCTGCAATCTGCTCCTCATGCATCCCTGCCCACAGAACCAGGGATGTCACTCAGATCCTCTCCAGGATATCACCACTACACACAGTTAGAGATGGGTGGGGTTTGAGAGAGAGTGATGAAAAAGGAGTCTCATGGCTGCCTGGGTGCTGTTGGTATGAATAAATACACCTCTTTGCTAAAGTGTCTCCTGACTCAGTATACTGAACCCACAATACAACATGGTCCCAAAAGAGATTGAGAACAGGTGACTGCATTGTGTGGAGTGAGCTTTGAAAAGAAAAATGGAGCAACTACAGGCTCCAGCAGAGCTGAAACTCTCCATCCATGTGGAAAAGAACTGAACAAGGATCTGAGCAACAGTTCAACCTGTACATTAGGGCTAGTGGAGCCACTGAGAGAACAGGTGAGCAAAAGGTTTTTTTGGGTTTTGGTTTGTTTTTTTAATATGGAGGTGCTAAGGTGCTGGATGCATATAACAGTCTGCAACTGAGCCAAGCAGAGCAGACTGATTATGAGAGATTGCTCAAAATGTAAGGAGTACTGCACTCCAAAAAAGAATGAGACAATATCAGTTCCATGTGAGGTCACAAAATAGGGATAATCATTTAGGGATTTTGAAAAGGATCTCAGGTTGCTGACTCAATCCTGTGATTTTGGAGAATTCACAGACTGCCTGATTAGAGATCAGATAGTAATACAGATCAGAGACATGCAGCTCAGGAAAAGACTGTTGGAAGATGCTAATCTCAAGCTAGAAAAAGCAGCCAGCATGTGCAGAGCTGCAGAAATCACCCAGACTAGAATGAAGTCTTTGGAAGGAAAAGCAGATGCTGAAACTGTTGATGAAATAATCAACCCTCCCAGAAAAGAACAGAGCCAAATAGACATTTCAACGGGAAAAATACAAATCAAGGAGAGCTTAAGAATACAGCTGTACATACTGTGGTAACAAACATAGACCACAGCAGTGTCCTGCTGTTGGACAATGCTGCAATAAATGCAAAAGACTAAACCATTTTGCCAGAGCATGCAGAGGAGAGGACTGCAGACATAGAAAGGAACAGAGTGTGCAACTGCACACCAAGTGAACTGCAATGTTGCAAGCACTCAGCTCTCCTCCAGGATATCACTTACACTTAGATAAAAATGGGCAAGGTTTGAGAGAGAGAGCCAAAAAGAAGCCTCATGACTGGGTGCTGCTGGCATGAATAAAGAAACCTCTCTGCTAGAGTGGCTCCTGGCTCAGTGAACCAAACCCACAACATGACATGAGGCTTAAGTTGGTTGCTTATTCCTGGTTCCCAAAAAGGATTTCTACACAATTCCAGCCAAAGACCAGTTCCTTATTCGAGCTATTATACTTAGAATAGTGGCTGGGGTGCTGTAAATTGGCAGCTCGGGATGGCTGAACCATGTTTTGGGCCAGGTAAGGCTCTGGCCAGAGATGTCCAGGAGAGTCCCCTGGTGGTACAGAGGCATCGTATGGCCTAAAAAAGATTTCCAACCATAAACCCAGCCAAAACCGGTTTCTTACTGAAGCCTCTATACTTAGTAAATTGGGAATGGGGAGGACAGGCAATTGGCAACCTGGCACACACAAACCACACTCTAGGCCATGCAAGACCCTGGCCAAAGATGTCCAGGAGAGTCCCCTCGTGCCACAGAGACATGGTGTGAGGTGGCCCATAAAAGATTTCCAATCGTAATCTCAGCCCAAAAACCAGTTCCTTATTCAAGCCATTATACTTAGTACAGTAGGTATGAAGGGCTGCCAATTAGCAGCCTGGGATAAACAAACTGCGCTCTGGACAGGGCAAAACTCTGGTCAGACATGTCCGGGAGAGTCGCCTGGTTCCACAGAGGTATGCTGTGGGGTTGCCCAAGCAGGACTCCTATCCATTATCCCAGCCCAAAAACCAGTATCTTATTCGAGCCATTATACTTAGTACAGTGGGCAAGAATCATGACATTCTAGCAAAGTGATTTTTTTAATTATATTAAAAAGCTTTTTGAACAAACAAACCATGTTTACCTGCCTGAATTGTTGTTCATAGATTTCATAGACATTAGGGCTTGAAGGGGCCTCGGAAGATT
>NW_017728992.1:170698667-170700317 GCF_001723915.1 Gavialis gangeticus
GACGACACCAGAGCACCAGGAGTTTTCAAAGATCTGTGCCAGAGCCTGGGCTATGATGCTCACCAGCTCCTTGAGTACCCTCAAGGAGGTGTAGATTGTCAGGGCCCACTGACTTGAAGGTATCCAGCCTCTCAAGGTGTTCCTCCATGAGGTCAGCATTAATAGAGGGCAGGGGATCTCCTTTACCCAGACCTCCTTGTCCTGTGGTTGGCATGGGCGTCCCATGGGACTGATGAAAGACCAATGCAAAGTACCCATTTAATAGGTTGGCTTTTTCCTGGGCATCAGTTGTCAGCTGTCCCATCTGGTTCAGCAGGGGTCCAATGTTGCCCTTGTTTACTGTATTAGAGGAGTGATACCTATCAGGCACTAATTTTAATTTGATTTAGTTGCTGTAACAAAGGCTAGTCCAATAATTAGTACTTATGATGGTGAATTCAAAATGTGATGTGATTTGTGTTCCTTGTGTTTTTTCAATACTTAAGATTGTTTAGGATTATTTGCCTTATCTGGAACCCTGAGCAGGGAGCCTTTTAATTTATCAACAAAATCCTTTTCTACAGATCACATCAGAATTTTTTTCTCCTGAAAAATTCTCATAATAGTCTTAGATCCTGAATATATGTCTACCTTGTGTTTTTTCTCTTTTGTTGTTGTTCTCCATCTGGTTAGCCGATCTCTTGGTTATTTTGTCTTTGTCTTTCTAAGAGTAAAATTAGTCTTGCTGTCCTATCTTCCTGGTTCCTTGGGGACTTAATTCTGGACCAGAAAAAGATAACCTGGGAATTCTTTATTAATAGCTCGTGAAGTCAGTTTCAAAGCTGGGTGGGAATATTCTTACTGCCAGCCACATCTAAGTGAAAATTAGGAATCGTTCATGAAATCTCTGTATATTGCCACAATTCCACACCCTATTAACTTCATGAATTAAAAAATGTTTATGTAACTTGAGATTTTTTTCTCTACAAGAATTTTTTCTTCTTACTGAATAACTAGTCCAAGAAAGAAACAAGTTTTAGAAAAGACCTGAAAGTCCTGTAGTTTTTTATGTAACATATAGATCTAATTTTTAACATCTTGATGTGCCTCTCTATTGTTCCATACTAGACCCATCTCTGGGCTTAGACTGATAGTAGTGCATTTGCAAATGTTTTACGTTTGAATTGGGGGTAAAAGTACCATAAGCTTGCACCCTAGGTGGCAGTGGCAGCAGGTATGACAGCAGGGGTCAGACTGCCTATGGCAGTGGTGGTGGCTTGTCATTCTTATGGTCCTCTAAATGGGTGCCCTGGGATAGTGCCCCTGTTGTCCACCCCTTGTGTGCAGTTGGAGTTGCAGCTAGCAAGAGATGTGAAGGGTAACAAGAAGGGTTTCTATAAGTATGTTGGTAGCAAGAGGAGGAGCAGGGAAAGTGTGGGTCCCTTACTGAATGGGGGAGGCAACCTAGTGACAGAGGATGCAGAAAAGGATGAATTGCTCAATGTCTTTTGTCTCAGTCTTCACAGGCAAGGTCAGCTCCCAGACTGCACTGGGCAGCACAGTTTGGGGAGGAGGTGAGTGGCCCTTAGTGGTGAAACAATGGGTTAGGGACTGTTTAGAAGAGCTGGACATGTATAAGACTATGGGGCCGGATGGGATGCACCTGAGGGT
>NW_017728992.1:170705317-170708884 GCF_001723915.1 Gavialis gangeticus
CAGCATTCATAAATTGTGAATGAAGATGAAAACAATGATAAGGCTTATTCAGTGATTGGATGCAGTCCTGTAGCTTTTTGGCTGACACATTTTTTTATTGTTTATATTTTGTTTGGCATCTAAGTGTGATTGACTTAGCTATGGATATTTTCAGCAAGTAAAAATCAACTTCAGTGGAGCAAATCTGGAAAAATAGTGTCACTGAGCAGATTCTCAAGGAATCCATTTCTAAGCATGTGGAGGAGAAAAAAAGTGATTAGAAACAGTCAGCATAGATTCACCGGGGCAAATCATGCCTGACCAACCTGATTGCTTTCTGTGATGAGATGACTGGCTGTGTGGGTGCAGGGAGACTGATGGATGTGGTGCACTTTGATTTTAGCAAGGCTTTTGATATGGTCTCCCACAACATTCTCACAGGCAAGCTAAGGAAGTATGGGCTGGATGGTAGATAGAAAACTGGCTGGAGTATCGGGGTCAGAGAGCAGCAATCAATGGCTCAATGTCTAGCTGGCAGTTGGTATCAAGTCAAGTGCCCCAGGGGTCAGTCCTGGGGCTGGTTTTGTTCAATATCTTCATCGACAACCTGGAAGATGGCATAGAGTGCACCCTCAGCAAGTCTGCAGATGACACCAAGCTGGAGGCAGTAGAGATACACTGAAGTGTAGGGCTAGGATTCAGAGGGACCTAGACAAATTGGAGTATTGGGCCAAAAGGCACCTCATGAGGTTCAACAAGGACAAGTGCAAAGTCCTGCACTTGGGATGGAACAGTCCCATGCACCAGTACAGGCTGGGTACTGACTGGCTGGACAGCAGCTCTGCAGAAAAGGACCTGGGGGTTACAGTGCACAATAAGCTGAATATGAGCCAATAGTGTGCCCTTGTTGCCAAGAAGGCTAATGGCATACTGAGCTGATTGGTAGGAGTGAGATCAAGGGAAGTGATTATTCCTCTCTATTCAGCACTGGTGAGGCCACATCTGGAGTACTGTGTCCAGTTTTGGGCCCCCCGCTACAGAAAGGATGTGGACAAATGGGAGAGAGTCCAGTGGAGGGCAACAAAAATGGTGAGGGGGCTGGGGCACATGACTTATGAGGAAAGACTGAGGGAACTGGACTTATTTAGTCTACAGAAGAGAAGACAGATGGGATTTAATAGCAACCTTCAACTACCTGAAGGGGGGTTCGAAAGAGGATGGAGCTAGACTGTTCTCGATGGTGGCAGATGACAGAACAAGAAGCAATAATCTCTAGTTGCAGCAAACAAAGTTTAGGTTACATATTAGGATGAATTTTCTCACTAGGAGGGTAGTAAAACATTGGAACAAGTTACCCAGAGAGGTGGTGGAAGCTCCATCCTTCGGGGTATTCAAGACCCAGCTAGACAAAGCTTTAGCTGGGATGGTCTTCCTCTTTAGCAGATACTATTCTGTGGCCATGTTACCATTTCATATGTACTGGCAGTCTATGTCATGTGCAGACACTGGTAGCCATGCAGCCCTAGGCATTTGACTCCAAGACATCTTGCCTGTACAGCTGATTAGATGGAATTTGATGGAGCAGTCTGTCTCACCCTGTCAGCAGCCTGAAAGCTTATGACAAGGCATAATGAAAATGGCAGAAGCCAACCCATAAGCATCTCATCATGTCAGAAGTAAGGGAGACCATGACAGCAACATAATTTTAGCCCTTAAGAGATATAAGCCCTCAACCAATTTATGAGGAATCATATGTAGAAGCTCACAAGGGAGAGGCTTTGCAGAGGTCTGCCTGGCCAAGTGGGATGGCAATCATGCAGAACTTCCAAAGCCCACTAGTGAGGAAGGGCAGGATCATAGAATAATTACAAGTATGGAAAGACCCAATCCTTCAAGTAAAACATCACATCCAGCTGCTGGTGGAGCTGAACCACAGACTGTCTGACCAGGTAGGTTTTAGGAGACAAGTGAACAAATATCTGAGGGCAACCCTGGACAACATCCCCAAAATGGAAGTGATGGGGATCCTGGGAACTGCTACCTTGGATATCCATCTGTGGCAGCAGCATAGATAGCCAGAGTTGTCACACATGGCATGCCTGCTCTGGCAGAGCCCATACACCAAGAATCTCATAGATCACAGACAGATGGGGCTCTGGCCACAGAGGAAGTTGTCTTGCCAGTAATTATCAGCTCACAAGCCACTGTTATGTGATATATGAAACTGACCATTAACCTTTGATAACTATAGCAAAGAAAGGGTTGTCAGACATGCTACCCAGATTACAGAGACTTTTCTTTCAACTGTAAATGTATGATCTAGACATATAGTACACGCCAGGAAAACATCTACTTACTGCAGATACATTGTCCAGAGCATATGACAATGGAAAATGACAGAATTCAAGATGCATAGTACATGTTCATCTAATTAAAAGAGTAATTTCTGTCACAGATAAAATGTGGGCACTAATTGCAGAAGCTACTGCTCAGGACACAACACTGCAAAATGTGATAACAGCTGTTTGTGCTGATTGGCTTGGAAAACATATACCTAGCACCTAATCTCAGTTCAAGGAAGAGCTGTCAGTACTGGATGGCATTTTATTCAAAGGCTCACAACTTCTTGTTCCAGCAGTGCTGAAGAAAGACATGTTAAACTGAGTATATGAGGCATCTAGGCATTGAAAAATGCAAAAGGAGAGCAAGGGGTGCTCTATATTGGCCTAGCATAAATAATGACACAGAGGTTTGTATAACATGCCTAAAGTACAGATAAGCACAAAGAAAAGAGCCCATGATGGTTATAGAGGAGCCCATAGCTCCATGATATCAAGTGGGCATTGACTTATACATATTTTTTCTGCATGTATGAATTAGTGCTGGATTATTATCCTCCCTATCTTGAAATTGTATTGCTCAAAAGTGCAACAGCAGACCATGTCATAACTCACGTCGAGTCAATTTTTTCTAGACAAGGGATTTCCACACACAAATTGTGAGAACAGACAATGGACCTCAATTCAACTGCCTTGAGTTTGAAGAGTTTGCAAACAAATGGATTCCATCACAACACTTCAAGTCCTAAATATCCACAATGCAATGGTCTGGTGGAAAAGGGAGTACAAATGGTGAAGAACTTGTTGGAAAATAATACAGATTCACACACTGGTCACACTTCAATTACAGGCAACACCCATGAAACATGGATTGTCCCCAGCAGAAGTGCTGTTTAAATAGGAAACTCAAAATCAGGCTGCCAAATCTTGTGGATGATGCTTGTCAGAATGAAAAGCAAGACATGAAAACATTAAAAAAAATTTCAATGAACTCAAACAAAAATGGTACTATGGCAGGGGTTCCAGGGAGTTACCACAACTGCACAACAAAAATATGGTGCTTATTTCAGATGGACGTGGAAACAAAAAAGCACTAGTTTCCCCATCAAGTAGTTTCCAGATCCTATAAATTAGTCACTCTGGAAGGACTAGTGTTAAGAAGGAACAGATGACACTTGCAACTCGTAAAGTGGAGAAAAGCAGCATCATCACAAGAGTAACTAAAGGAGACAGAGCAATAAGAAAGAAA
>NW_017728992.1:170713884-170724629 GCF_001723915.1 Gavialis gangeticus
TCATCACAAGAGTAACTAAAGGAGACAGAGCAATAAGAAAGAAAGGAGACTGAAAATGACACAGAAGTAGGGACATCAGAACAAGGAAACCAAACAAGAACTGAGCCAATAAGGATTAGCTTAAAGCCAACACAAAAACTAATAGAGACCTGTTAAAAAGCACTTTATGGGTTGAACTAAACTGCCAATGTTAGTATTACATAGGGATATGTTACATGCAAAGGGGGAAGATGTGTGGATACCTTTCAGAGTGTTATGTATAAATTCTTACATGGGGGACTGCAGGAGGGAACAGCAGAACAGTAGGCAGAGTACTGCTCTCTGAATAAGCAAGCGTTATCATTTTATGAGCTTAAATCGTTAGTCTTTTGAGAACAACACACAGGAGAATGGATGTCTTACAAGGCCCAGTGCCCAATTTGTGTCCTAAATAGATAGATACTGGAGGAATCTTGATGCAGAAGATTTTGACACTTTCAGATTCTAAAACAACAAATTGCCAGGAAGAACTTAGACCTCAGGCTGCTGTGGGATGGCATGAAGTAAACCACAGGTCTTATCAGGAATTGGAGACCAAGTTACTGGATCAAAAGCTAATCCAAAGGCAGAATCCAAAACACAGGCTGTGTCAAAGTTCAGGAGGTTGAGACTAAGTTACCAAATCCAGAGGGAAATCCAGGGGCTGAGTTGGGTCAAGGTCCAGGAATCAGACTCCAAGTTACCAGACCCAAGGGAAAATCTATAAACCAGAGTCCAATAATGGAGCCAAGCAGCATCAGGAACCAGGAAGGCCAGAGAACACAGGAACAGAGAGGCTTAGCAAAGCTCTGAACTTCTGGCTGGCCTGGAGTCTGTTGCTACAGCTGGAGCTAAATGGAGAAGTTTCTCTCCAAGCAGCCAATCAGGAGACCCAGACAGTGGTCAGCTGAAGTCATTAGCCGAGTTAATATTGTTAGTCAAAGACCCAGGTGGGTGTGACTTAGCATACAATTAGCCCAGGTTAGACTACCTGTTAGGGGCCCTGACAACTGGGGACAATTAGTACACTCCCAGGAGCCTGCATCCTGAGCAACATCTTGCTGGAAGGAATGCAGGTGCCACATCTCCCACCACAGCCAACACCCCAACCTTGTATTAACTGTTCCAAGGTGCAATCCCAGACTGCAGCTTAGACTCAGCAAAAGCCAATGCTTGGGGATAAAAATCAAGATGGGGCACTCTGCTGGACTTGGCAGTGGGGGACACACTGACAGTCGCATCTAACAGCAAAACCTGGCCTGCTTTGGAAGATCTTCTGCGCAAAACGTTAAAAGAAATAGGTCCACGGGGCCAATGCTCCATGACAGAAGAGAGCTCTGGGGTTGGTGTACATCATGCCAGGGAGGAAGGCCACCAGACACCAGCTCCATGAAAATATTGAAGTTCAGCCTCTTGACCACAGGAGAGATTTAGTCACTTACTCTCCCACTTGCCTTGATACACCAGGCTGCCCCAGCTAGCCAGGAGAGAACTGGCAGTGTATTTTTTTCTGACTGCTAATCATTGGACTTCTTGGATTACGTTTCCAAATATACTTCTGTGCTGATCTACCCTGGCAGGTACCTGTGCATCTTCCAACCTCTTTTGTTAACTCCTCACATGTAGGCAACCAAGACTCCAATCTGTCTGGCCTGATCTATTCTCAGGCCACTCCTTGGGTACTACATGGTTAGTACCTGCATGGACCCACCGCTACTGATGCCTGCTGAGGGCTCTCTTTCCTTTGCTTCTTTCTCATCCTCTGCCTCCCTCACTGTCTAATCCCTCAGGCAAAGAAATCCAACATTATCTTGTGGAGAAAGCTGTAAGACAGGAAAAACCTATTGACTTTTGCAAGGCTCCACTGCAATTTCCCACCAGATGGATAAAGACATCACCAGCACATTATAATTCAGTAAGTTTCTAAATATCTAGTGGACAAATGTGTGTTGGGATGGATGGCCACTAGAAGCAAACATGAATTTTTGTGGGGGAATAAATCATGTCAAACCAGCTGGATCTTTTTACAAGATAACCAGTTTAATGTATAAGAAGAATGTCCCTATCACATCTATACCTTAGCAAGGTTTTTGATACAAACCCACATGCCATTCTCGTATGCAAACTGAAGAAATGAGTAGACAGAATTACAATTAACTACATAAAATCAGCTGAATAAGCACAAAGTGAAGAGTACCTGTGAGTGGATTGATATCAAAATGGCAAAAGGTGGCAAGTGGGATGCTGTACAAGACTGTTCTCTGTCCAGTGCCTTTTAACACTTTCACTAATAACCTGAATATAAAAGCAAGCCAGGCAAGGAAGATTGGAGATAGCTAGATATATTTAGTTTAGAAAAAAGGAGATTAAGGGAGAGATATAATAGTGATTTTCAAATATTTGAAAGAAGAATGAGAAATATTCTCCCTTGCCACAGAGAATAGGACATATGGCAATAAATTTAAACTACAGTAAATCAGACTTAGATAAAGCAAAACCAAACCTCTGTAACTGAACAGCACGGTAAAGGAACAAGCTGCTGAGGGAAGTTGTGGAATCTATTAAGGACAGTTTAGGAATAGCAAATTTGGCATCTGTGCAGAGAATTGGATGAGTCGCAGAGAAGTAGGGCTGAAAGAGTCCTCATGCAATGAGATATTTGGCAGAATTCACAGATTCACTGGACTCTGACGGCTGCGCTGTGAGCACTTCTGCTATGACCTCAAACCTGCAACCTCTGGGCTGGCAACTGTGTCTTACCACCCCAGCCACCATTAAAATCATAGGTGATGTGTAGGGTGGGCACAGAGGGGCACATGCCCCCCTGAGATTGGCTACCACCAAAGCTGCTACTTTGGGAGATTGCCGCCCCCTCCCTGCTCGCTGTTGACACAGCTGCCAGCAGTCTCTGCTTGCTGCCACCAACATCATGGACAGTGGCTGCGGATGGTCCCCGCTCGCCACCTTCTGCTCGCCACCCCCACCCCCCTGCCGTGGCCACCTGCAGGTGGTTCCTGCTTGTCCTGCCCTCGCCACTGTGACCACAGCTGCCTGTGGGTGGTCGCCACTCGCCATGCCCCTGCCTGTGGGTGGTCACCATGCCCCACAGCCTGAGGAGGTGCACATCATTCATAATTAAAATGCTAAATAAATCCCCAGCCCCCACCTCTCAAGATTATCTAGTCTAACCTCCTGCCTAAGCCAGGATCATCCCTATCCAAACCGTCCCATACAACCATAATCTAAGATGATTCCCAAGGTCCCTTCAACCTCAATAACTTTATGATGTTCAGTATGTGCTTGACTCTTTGCATAACAGACCTAGTGAGTGTGAGGATGCACTTGTATTGCCACTCTGCATTGTCTGCAGGATGCTGTTGGGAGTCAGGACCAGAAACGATCATGTGGGAAAAAAGGGGAGGAAATGGTGCTTGAGTAGTAGTGCATGCATGTCCTAACCAGTTCCTATAACCTTGTAAACCTCTTTCTACTAACCTCTCCCTGTCCTTACTAAGCTAGCCTGCCTTCCTAACTCCCAACCTACCTGCTGCCCCCTGAAGTCACCTCCATTTGTTCCATCTTCCTTTAGTACATCTAAAGACAGGAACTTTGTCCTTTATGTATCAGTTAAGTCAATTCTCTTTCAACATTTACCAGCTAGGCACCAGGGGGCTGCTTATGTCCTGTGCTGGCTGGCTTGAAGAAATTTGTTTACCAAGCTTCCTGAGCTGTCTTCTTTTCTTCTTCCTGCTCAACTTCTTTTATTAATTGGTTAGGAGAGGCCCCTCTTGCTACTGCATAAGCTGAAGTGTCATTGAGATCAATTAGCTATATAAAGTCCTTAGAATTCGAGCCAGTTTAATGTAGTCTATTTGCTCATAGCATATTTGTCCTTTAACCACAACGCTGAAATAACTTCTCCAGCATATGTATGTAGACTGTGAGATTTTTTATAATCAGTATATGAAATGTAAAGTCCTTTGTATTCTCAAGACTTCTGAACGTCTAGCCAAGATGATTCAGTTCAGACAGCCACTTTCATTAACCTCCGGATTATTAATTTTCAAGGTCTAGACCATATCTAATTTTGGGTCTTTATTAGGTACCTTATTTTTCAGCCTCTTATGAGGCCTTAGAGGCAACGTTTCAGAGGCATGCTCTAACCGCTGTTCAAAAGCTTCTTTCCTCAAGTATGGTGACCCTGGCCCCAGAAAGCATTAACATCCTATAGGGGCCAACTCAGAATGAGGCAGTATAACTTCTTCTAAAAATCTGTGCCAGAGCCTTGAAAAACACATCAGATGGCAGCTGTTGTTTGAAACCCAGTAAACCATGCATGGTTCCCTTTTATAAGAAACCTGCCATTTTCCTTAAGAACCCTACATCTGAAGCAAGTCCCGCATACTATTCCACTGCTATTTCACGGGGAACTTGCAGGAGTTCCACTACTACCTACAGATCACACTGCTGCAGAGGCTTTATCCTTCCTTATGAATGTAATCTCACACACCTCATTGCCCAGACAGCCTATGGCTTTCTGTAAAGTAATTTTAATGAAAATTCCAGTGAAAGCATCTGATATTCCAGTAATTAGTAGACATTCCTTGGCTTGGGCAACTGGTGCCTCCCGAGTCAGGGGGGGACCAGATCACTGATGGGGGTGGGAGCAGCAGCCAATCGCTGGCTAGGGGGGAATCCCCCAGTGGCCAATTGCCAGTCGGGAGGGAGTCCCTCAACAGTAAAACCAGAAGTGCACTTCCGGTTTTGCAGCTGGCACTTCCAGGGGCCCGCACTGTTCAACATCTTCATCAGTGACTTGGATGAGTGGGTAAAAAGCACCCTGTTCAGATTCGCTGATGACACTAAGATGTGGGGGGATGTGGGCACGCTAGAAGGGAGCAATAGGCTGCAATCAGACCTAGACAGGTTACAGGGGTGGGCGGATGAGAATAGAATGGGATTCAACACTGACAAGTGCAAGGTGATGCACCTGGGGAGGAAGAACCATCTTGGAGATGCTAAAGAGGTTAAGGTCCCGTAGCCTTTCCTCGTAAGGCCTTCCCTGCAGGCCTCTAATCAGGCAAGTGGCTCTTCTTTGGACCCTCTCCAGGTTGTTTGCATCCCGCTTGAACTGCGGTATCCAGAACTGGACAAAGTACTCCAGCTGTGGTCTGACCAGTGCTGCATAGAGGGGGAGAATCATTTCCCTGGACCTGTTTGTGAAGCACCTACGGATGCACGACAAGGTGCGATTGGCTTTGCCAACTGCTTCATCACATTGGTGATTCATGTTCATCCTGGAGTCAACAGTGACTCCTAGATCTTTTTCTGCCTCAGTGGAACTGAGAAGGTCGCCCCCCCCCGGCCTGTAGGTAT
Organism: Gavialis gangeticus; assembly: GCF_001723915.1. NCBI lineage: Eukaryota > Metazoa > Chordata > Crocodylia > Gavialidae > Gavialis > Gavialis gangeticus. The sequence continues at coordinate 170,719,279 of NW_017728992.1, forward strand.
GATGGCAGTTCTTCCTCCCTACATGCAGCACCTTGCACTTGTCATTACTGAATTGCATTCTGTTGCTCTCTGCCCCCCCCCCCCGCCTGTCTAGGTCAGTCTGGATCTGGTTCCTCCTCTCCAGGATGTTAGCTGCACCCCATAATTTTGTCATCCATGAATTTGGACAGGGTGCTTCCCACCCCCTCATCCAGATCACTGATGAAGATGTTAAAGACCTGAGGGTCTTTAAAAAGAGGCTTGACGTTTACCTGGCTGGGGTCATTTAAGCCCGGTTTTTCTCTCCTGCCCAGGGCAGGGGGTCAGACCTGATGATCTACAAGATCCCTTCTGACCTTATTTCTATGAATCTATGTTAAACAGCACTGGCCCCAAAACTGAGCCCTGAGGGACTCCACTGCCCACATCTTTCCAAGCTGACACCGACCCATCCACTACCACCCTCTGAGTGCTACCCTTGAGCCAATTTGCTACCCAGTCTACTGTGTAATCATCCAAGGCAAATCCCCTCAGTTTATTTATAAGGATGTTCTGGGATACCTTGTCAAAGGCCTGTTTGAAGTCCAGATGGATAACATCCACCTTGACTTCTGCCTCTAAATCATTGGTGGCCTTGTCTTATTATGTAGGTGATAAGTATAATTCATTCAAACATAAATTGAACAGGGGTCAATTATTTTAAAGTGGTACAGCTAATGAAGGGGGATATAGTCTACTATCGTTTATAATGAAGGGGCGGGGGAAATATTTTAACTCTATTAAAGGCTCTTGAGGAGAGATAATTTTGCCTGTCAAATTTCTAGGTGCCTCAGAATGTTTGATTTAGCATGAAACAGGTAGAGTTGTATGAACAACCTACAAGAAATCATTTACTTGATGCAGTTTTGTATTTGCAAATTCTCCATAACCAATTTGTAGGCTTTTTTAATTTATACATTATCTTAAATTACATTGTTTAAGATTATCATAAATACTTACCTTTAGCTTAGCTCTGCCTTCAGTAATGTGAAACCAGTAGTAAAACTCCCACTGACTTACATGACTTGAGGGCTGAACCAAGGCTGCAGCCTTATGGAAATAACATTCTTGATTAATAATATCTCCAGAAAAAGAAGAGATATATGATGTGTGTTTATTTAAAAGGAGTTCATTACGAGTCATATGCAATCAAAATTCAAAGTGCCTTCATTGAAAAGTTTAGTCAGGTCACAGAATATGTTTCTACTTATTTAGTAAAAGGGAATTGTCCATGTCAGGTTTTCAGGACAATATTCATATTCTAAATTCTAAATTCTTTGCCATTAATCTTCAATAATATCATTATACCTGGCAATTTGGTGAGCTTTCAAGCTAACATTCTTACTTACTTATATAACTTCCAAAGTGAATTGAGATGATGTGAGACCAACTCAAAAAGTATTTCATACCAAAATTCCACCAATTTAATGTTTATTTCCCCCAGGATTTGTCTACCGCTGCTACCAGCTGGACAAACATGGCAGCAATTGTTCACTCAAGAATAACTCAAACACAGGCATGAAACAGAGATGGTGAGTGTTGGCAAGAACATGAAGGTTATATTCACCATTTTTTTCTGAAAATGGCTGAGATCTTTCTAATTTCTACTTGCATAACTACTAGAGACCAAGGAAGGCTGTGATCCAGAATGTCAGGGGATGTTGGTGCAACTCTACCAAGTGTGGATGGAAGGATTAAGAGGTATTCTGTAAGTTTAAAGCACCCTTTAAAAAATAAATAAAAGACCTGGAGATAAGAACTGTAGCAAATGGGCTGGCTCTTCCAGACCAAAAATGGACATAAATTTGACCTACCTGAGCTACAGATAGAGTTTGTTTTTTACATAAGGGAATGTGTGCATAGGTCTTTCCCTTGCATTAGCTCATCTCCCTAGCTGCTGTGCTTTGTTTTGTTTTTTGCAAATAAATGCAACTTTGTTTTGAAGATCCTGTTTCTGTGTTTCTTTAATCAGCCACTAGACATGAAGGGTTTTGGAACCCCTTTGGAGCTGATATTTTAGCAGAGGTAGTAAACAAGGGAGTTGCAGCCAAGAGATCCAGTCTCAGAGGGGTAAGATAGTGCTGTTCCCCACAGAAAGAAGGAAGGGAGTGAAATGGGTACACGTATGGGGCACATCCAGACGAGCACTCATGTGCCTCTGGCAGTATCTTGAACCAGTGTGAAACGCCACAAGAGGCACAGTGAGAATGAAAAAAATGTTCCCCACGCTGCATATTTGCAGCGTGGGTTCTAAATTTGACACCTGGATTTCCAGGTATCAAAAAAAACGTGGAGAAAAAGCAGTGCAAGGCACAGTTTTGCAGGGCGACCTGAGGCAAGCCAGGGCTGGGACCTCCAGAGATCTGGCCAGAGCATCTCTATGGTTCTCCTGCTGCACTAGCATGCTGCCTCTGTGTGTGGGGCAAACAGAAGTAGGGCAAGCATGCAGCGTGACCCGGTCCTGGATGCTGTCCCAGGTAAGCAGGGACTGGGTGTGGGGGGGCTGTGTGGTTTCTGTGGGGGGCTGATGGGTGTAGGGTGCATGTGTGGGGGAATGTGGAGAGTGATGGGGTGTGTGGGGGGATGTGGGGTTTGTGAGGAGGTTTGAGGTGGGGCTCCCCCCCCCCCCCCCACAGTCCACGGTCCCCAGTGCTGGAAGCAGCACTCAGCAGGGCCGTGCCTGTTGCAGCGCTGCCTGACCCATGGTCTGTGGGGGGAGAATGGGCCCAGCCCAACCCAACCCAACCCGGCCTGTTAGCAAGCCTTTGGACAGGACTGGGACATGCAGCTCTGGGACCTGCAATTCCTGTCTAAAGGTGCACCCTAGCTGGGCGGGCCAGGTCAGGTCACATTGGGCTGAGCCCATTCTCCATGAGGGTCAGGCAGTGATGAATCACCACAGGGCTGTGCCATGGCCCACTTATAGTCATGGCCCTGTGGTCAGGCATCGCCACCTGACTCTCCTGGAAAATGGGCCTGGCCCAGCCAGCTAGCCTTTAGACAGGAGCTGTGGATCCTGGAGCCATGCATCCCAGTCCTGTCCAAAGGCACACTAGTGGGCCGTGCCAAGCCAGGTTGGGTTGGTTCAGGCCAGGCCCATTCTCCCTGCACGGACCATGGGTCAGGCAGCACTGCAACGGATGCAGCCCAGCTGGCTGCTGCCACCAGTGCCAGTGGGCTGTGCAATGTGGGACGGGGGGAGGGGGTGGATGTGTGGTGCCCCCCCTCAAACTCCACACCCCCCGCCACTCCACCCCCACATCACCTCCACCAGGAAACATGACATCCCCCCATCACACACCCAGAGTGCCCAGCTGCCAGACAGGATGAGACCTGCTGGGATGGGGCAGGGCTGTGGCTGCAGGGGTAGCTGTCCCTACATCCTGGTTAGTGAAGAGGTCAGGGGAGCTCTAATTTTTCTGTTAAGAAAACCAAAATCAAACATCAAAACATGGATATTTAGAATGTATTTTATTATGATGATAGAGATACTGGTAGGCTTCTAAATTGCTTTCAAATTGTATATATATCAATAAAACATTTCCCAGCTGGTGACTTTGGCTCTGGCCCTTGTTTTAATTGTGGAAGAATATGGATTTGGGCATGGGCAACTGGCGCTGCCTTAGTTGCAGGGGCACGTGTCCCCCCCTGCGACTAGTCCCACCAACTGGGGGGGCCCCCCGCAGGTAATCCTGTGAACTGGGGGGTGGAAGGGTCCCCCCCAGGCAATCCCACAATTGTTGATCACTGCGATCACTGCAGCTGCTTCCAGGAGTGGCTGCAGCCACTTCTGGGAGCAAGCACCAGCCGATTGCTGCAGCCACTCCTGGAAGTGGCTGCAGCAATCTCAGCGATCAGCTGGTGTTTGCAGGGGGGGCACCAATGCTCCCACCTACACCCCCTGCCCATTGCCTAAGCACTCTCGGGGGGGTGTATGTGCACCCCCATGCAGCCCCTCTCCATCGCCACTGGACTTGGGTATATTTTAAAGAGTGAATTTGGGATTTTTTTATGAGCGAATTTGCAGCTTTTAAGTAGGGAACACCAGGAATCCTGCTAGTGAGGAAAGTGGTGGGACCCAGGCAGAGGAGCCTGCTCAGGGCTGGCACCCAGGACATAGCTAGTTGGCAAACGAAGTGGCTGACCTCCTGGCCATTTGGGCCCAGGAAGACATGCTTTTACAGTTCAAAGTGGGCCGCCACACTGAGAACATCTTCCTAGCAATAGCTGCCCAGATGGCAGGGCAGGGCCACACAGGGCAGCAGTGCCGCACAGAGGTCAACTGTGCAGCCACAGCCCACCAGCAGCTGGCCCAGAGGTGCAGACTCCTCTACTGCAGTGCCCATGCTACAGCCCAGGTGGCCATACAGTCCCCACCCAGGTCTGGCAGGTGCGCAGCCTTGGAGCCACATGCTGTTGCAAGTAACAGCAGGTCATAGCCAGGCAGCAGCCCCCACTGCCAGACTGCTGCAGTGGGCAGAGGGTGCAAGAAACTCTAGGTTAGGGGTGCTTCAGCAGTCCAGCTAGTACAAGGAGCTAGTGTCCCTAGATGCCAATTGGCCAGGCCCCAGAAGCTCCTGAGAGCAAGTAGCCCTGAGCTGCTTGCCAGGGCAGCTTTTTATACTGCTGGGGCCAGCACAGGTGCTGGCTGCAGGCTCTAGTTCTCCCTGGCTGCAGATCTGGGTGGAGCTGGGCAGGGTCAGTTTGCCCCAAGTGGCACAACTCACTCCACACCAAAATGCACGTTCAGGCACATGTGCTGAAGCAAAAATCCCTGGCACAAATTTGTACCACTCTTATCTGAGCTGCTGCAAGTGCACATGCTGCATGTGTGGACGTGCCCCTGAAGGGCAAGAGAATCTATAGCACAGTTCGGCCCTTAAGCATGATAAGGGGCATGACCAAGCTCAAAGCCTTAATATGCCTGCTGGTTGAAAGGCAAGTAGTTAATTCCCATCCATCTAAAGCCCTCTCATGAACTAGCTAGAACCCATGGTGTTCAAATGAGTATTCAGAGGCATTTTTCCCTGCTTGCTTTAGACCAGTAAATTTATCAGTGTCAAGTCTGATCCATTATTACAGTATTAAATCAAATTATCTCTTTTGAGATAGTTTCACAGTTGAATCAAATGCAATATCTTCATTGGCGACTTGGATGAGGGGGTGAATAACACCTTGTTCAAGTTCGTAGATGACACTAAGATGTGAGGAGAAGTGAGCACGCTAGAAGAGAGGGACATGCTACAACTAGATCTGGACAGGTTACAGAGGTGGGTGGATGAGAACAGGATGGGTTTCAATATGGACAAGTGCAAGGTGATGCACCAGCAGCA
>NW_017728992.1:170729629-170729858 GCF_001723915.1 Gavialis gangeticus
CAGATGGTCGAGGCGATAGTTGAAGTCGAAAGCCAGGTAAGTCATAGTGAAGTATTGAGGGTGATCCAAGAGCGAGGTCAAAATCAGAAAACAGTCCAGTAACCGGAGAATCAGTACAGTATAAACGAGGTATGAAACGCAGCGAGAGCCCACGCTGGATGAGACCTAATTGAGGGACAGTCCCTAAGAGCTAGCCTCTGTCCTCAGTTGAACAGATCTCCCCCCTAGG
>NW_017728992.1:170734858-170738727 GCF_001723915.1 Gavialis gangeticus
ACCTAGTTGGAGCTGTTTGAGCCCAGCATCCTTTCCTGCCATGGCAGGGGGTTGGACTTGATGATCTGCTTAGGTCCCTTCCAACTCTTCCAACTATGAAACTATGATATTATCTCTTTTGCCACCACTGGCATGGTCCCTCAGAGCCAAATCTGCACCTGCACTGATTACCTGGCTATGTGCAGGATTCAAAGCAACTAGGTAAAGAAACTGAGAACCCAGAACTCATGCCCTTGACATAAGCCCCTGAGTTTTCAGACAAAACTTCCTAGCTCTTCCTTTACCCCTGGCTTTGGGGCTCTGTAACCCCATGCCTCAAGCTATACATCTCTTAATTTCTCCCTTACCTTACAAAATTCTGTTATATGTACTACAGACTCTGATTTCTAAAAGCAACACAATCAAATTCCAATAATACAACATAGAATACTCTACAGAAATGCACTAGTGTGTTGTACTATGTAAATCAAGTCTGCCAGAGCTGGCTTTTCTCCTTTTCCCATAAAGAAGGACAGAGACCAGTTGTGCCTCCTAAATTCCAGGGTTTGCACTGGCATTTGGTACTGTGTTTTGGAGGCTGAATACCACAGATCTTCTAGCAAAACATTAAGGGAAGGCAGAGCTGTATGTCACTTGACAACTCTGTATTCCAAGTCCATTGTGCTGTTTTTTTTCAGCTGGCCAGATATTTCTGCTGTGGAAATTCTTCCAAACCAAATGGGGCTAGGAATGTCAAACCTCTCAGCCTGCCATAGCCCAAATACAAGACAGTATAGGAGCGGGGAAAACCAGAATGTGAAGGACATAAGTAAGTAAGTAAATAAATAGCCAGGTGTTTTCTCATATGTATATTCTGGGCACCTCCTCACTCTTGTTGTTGAAAATGATTTACATAAGAAATAACAAATCATGAAAATGACAAAGATTTCTTTACACTGAAGCAATAATGCATGCCTGCTGCAAAATAGTTTTTAACAATAAAAGTAAATATACATCACAGATAAGTTTGGTCTAAAATAAATGACACCCCTCAACATGAGGAATGTTTGAGATGTGTGGTGAACAAGTTCTGGTGTGGGTTTCCTTTCACATAGGTATATAAGGAAACTCTAGAAAACCCTTGTTTCCCATGGACAATCCCAGGCTGATGTCAATTTCTGGGTTTTCACATGTTGCTTATTCATCAAAACCCAAAACGGAAAGAGACCCAGCACTGATGCAGCAACCACTACGGTAACTACAGGTGGGTGAGCAAAGCATGAGCCCTGGGTGTTGAGTTCAAGGGGTGCAAGGCTGGTGGGCTACAGCTGCTGCTGGCCCAACCAAAATTGCCCATGGCACAAAAACTGCTTGCTGGGCCTCTGCAGCCATAGAAATTTCTTTCCAAGATTTCCCTTTCAAAATCTCGGCAACGACTGCATGAGAGAAAATATAAAATAATAAGACCAGTTCCTGATATCTGGTGGGATTCCAGACAACAACATTGCTCAAAGGATGACAAAATCTGCATGAAATCTGGCATTAATTCCTGCATGATAGAGAGCAATGCAGAGTTACGAGAAAATTATAGAAAAGTATAAGATCACTCTCTTTAATGCCTTCACTCAGGAGGACAAAGAGCAGATAGAATAAAAGGCAGAAGACTTCTGGAGGGAAGGGTTGAAAGTGATGTAGTATGGTGGAGCTGGAAGACAGCTATTTTACAGTTGCTCTTTCAGAAGGACTCTTTAAAATGCAAATAGGATCCAAGAACCAAGCCTGGTTACAAAGCTGCATGTAAAATGGTTAGTGATTTTGAGAAAAGATACAGTGGACACAACAGGAGAGCAATGACATACACGACTCTGTGGGAAGGTAGCTTGTTCAGTAACATGTTGAGCATATCAAAGTAACCTGAAAAGTATGCTAGCCCTGGGAGATGAGACAGTAAGATGATACAAGAAATCTGCAAGCAGAGGGTATGTTTAATACATCAGTAGTGTAAGTCAGGGGGTGGGGGGAGCCACACTGCCACCGCCAGGAGTATGGCAGCCAAACATAGCCTTGTGTGCCTCTGCAGCCTAGGCATGGAGCTGACCCGTTATACTTCTGTGATGTGCTATCTGTGTGATGCGTAGCGGGTGCACAAGCCCCTGAGATTGGCCCTCGCTGGCTGGAGAGTGGAGAGCTCTGGCCAGTGCCCCCCCTGAGAGGCGCCAGCAGCACTTCTGGTTTTGCTGCTGGTGCTTCCAGGATCTGTGATTGGCCGCTGGGGGACCTCCCCACCGGTCAGTGATCAGCTGCTGGTACCCCCCAGAGTCAGGAGGCACTAGTCACCCATGTACCAGAGGTCTTCAAGGAGAGAAAAGAGGAAGCTGGAATAAACAGGATGAATTCTCCTTAAGTACAAGATAGTATTAATTTTCTTATAGTATATGAAAGCCTGCAGTCTCAGACTAAATACTTTCCACATGCTCTTTGTTATTGTTCCTTTCTTAATCAAATGATCCTGTTGTACAAAAGGTAACCAAAAAATTACTCTTTTAGAGAAACAAGGAGAATAGAAAACTAAATACTATATAATTCCATATTTAGCACATCATATCATACCAAGTTTTGTTGGTTCATGGCTTTATGTTAGAAGTAAAAACAAGTTGGCAAAGAGAAAAGATAATCAAGCTGTGGGGAGCAAAGGGAACATGACACAGAGACTGGTGTGTCAGATCAAAAAATGTCAGAGCAGCTAAAAGCCATTCTAATGGAATGGCTTGCAAGTAATTCCTATTTCCATGTTAGAGCAAACTACCTGTTCTCCAGTTCAGCAACACATTTAAGCACATGCTTAAGTCATCTTTATTCATCAAAACAATTACATTTGTACTTCAGTACTACTAAAATCTTTCTATCAAGCAAATCTATGTGATGCAAGCATGTGCTTACAATTAAGTACGTGCTTAAGTATTTTGCTATCTAGAAATGATCTACCAAATTCGACTTTTCTTTCTAAAGTGCCAAGGATACACACAGTAAAGTTGCATCTGTGAATTGAATTATACCATCAGAATTTAGCTACACACCAGAAGTCAGCACCTTGTAAGATTGTTTGTATTTGGAATAGAAATTGGTTGTACAAGTCAAGCATATGCTTAGTGTAATCTTGTTTATTCACAAAAGGTATATAGAAAATTCTGTTTCTCTAGACTTGCTCAAAAAACTCCAGGTCTGATGCTCCAGTGAGATGCATACTCAAGAAACTGTGCCTCTTTGCTGCATTGCCAACTCATGCTGATGTTTTGTTCCTTCCAATAGAGAGAGTGAGAGAGAAAGCCTACAGCCATGAAAGTACACATCTGGCATAGCAATACCCTGACCATGAAGCCTCATGTCTTTGGCATAAACCTTTACTGCCTGCAGCTGTTTTCACTATATAATAGAGTTTCATTACTCATTCCAAATTAGAGTGTTTGGCATCTATAAGGTTTAATGAGGTCTGTTATTGTCTTTGGATTCAAGGCCCCAGTGTTGGCAGCCATTAGCACTTTTCAACATAACAGCATAAAAATGGAATTGTGGTTCCATTAGGAACCAAAGTAATGTCAATCAGATGCACATAGGAAGGAATTTGTGAATAAATATGATTTTTGCCATTATAACCTAATATTATATTCACATATGGCATTAAATCCTGAATAAATACTTGTTTTCTGTTTTTCTCCAGTAATTAGCTATCACTGAATTTCCACATCTGATGTGAGCCTCGTCTCAAACCAGAATCTAATTCTGTTGAAAGGTATGGCAATAAGAGAAGAGATTAGAAGGAGTTTGATTTCCCTCTAGAATGGGAGCAGTAAGTATCATAGAATCATAGAAGTCGGGTCAGAAGGGACCTT
>NW_017728992.1:170740662-170743953 GCF_001723915.1 Gavialis gangeticus
TGGTGAGCTAGGGGGGCTTTTGGGCACTCTTGCCCCCCTTACTTCTTGTGTGGATGGTCACCCCTTGGGCCCTGAGGGAAGCTCATCCATTCATATAACACAGCTGAAATGCAAGGCATTTGTTCAGAAATTTTCAATCTATTCCAGGACATGTGTTGTCCTCTAGATATGGTCTGAGAACCCAAAATGGGCCTGAGAGAACTGTCCCAACAATATCATGGAGTCTAAAAGAATGGTTATAAGAAAACTTTAATAAAACTGTTAATTTTTAAGTCCAGTAAATTAATATGGAACTATGCAGAACCCTATTATTACAACTATAATCAATAATATATTGTTGAACCTGGAAAAAAGAAAAGGGTTACAGATAAAGAACAGCTAGAATCTAGCAGGGAATGGCACAAATAACGAAAAAGATTAAAATCTAGAAAAGGTTACAAATGAATAAATGATTATATAGCTGAAAAGTTACTAAATAACCCTTTTCTAAAGTGATGCCCCTCACCAAGTTTACAGGGATGTATCAGCTATGCAGGGGCCCAGTTATTGGAGAGGTCAGAGGGTCCCTCTAGAACAGGGGTGGGCAAAATAGGGCCTACTACTGCAAGCTTCTCTGCATCCAGCTGTCTCCAGGCAGCAGGTTAGGAAGCTGGGGCGGGGGGGGGGGGTGGGGGCGGGGCTGCAGCTGAGCAGGAGCATGGGGTTGGGGCTGGGACCGGCTGCAGTGCGGAACCAACGCCCGGGGAGGAGCAGCAGCACAGAGCTTGGGTGGGGAGAGTGTGGATTTGAGAGGGGAAAGGGTGTGGAGACCCCTCCGCCAGACTCCCTGCATGGCACGCAGCCCCGGTAGGCAGCGGAGGCAGCAGCAGAAGTGGGGCATACTCTACTTGGCGCTAGTGCCTGGCTCCTGGCTCCAGCCAGTACTGCAAGGAGCACAACTTCCACCACGCCGTTAGTCTCCCTGGCACTCCCTGCACTTGTGGGGCACTGGAGGGAAGCTCCAAGCAGTGGAGTGGGCTGGGGCGGGGAAAGCAGCTGGCTTCAGTACTTGGGGCTTCCCTCCTGTGCCCTGCGAGGGCAGGGAGTGGTGGGAAAACAAACAGCCTGGTGGGGGCTGCACTCCTCGCTGCAATGTGCAGTGCTAGACAGAGCCAGATACCAGCACCCCCACCTGTTGCTGTGCCATGGAGGAAGTATGGGGAGAAACCCCATACCCCTGCCATCCTCCCTTAGATCCCACAGTGAGACACACACACACACACACACCAGTGTTGCATGCAGGAGAGGACAGTCTGTTTCCAAGGCCACACCCACACCCCACAAATGCCACACAACCCCAACATACCCTATGCACCCCCCACACAGCCACACCCCCTCACAAACTCCCCCCACCCCACCATACACATACACACGCCCCCAACCACACCCCAACACAATATAAAAAACTAAGAATTTTCGTTATAATTTTATAAAAAAAACTAAAACAACAGGGAACAACCCCCCTGGCTCAACAGAGAACTCACTGACCTCCTACATCTCAAAAGAGAGGTTTATAAAGGATGGAAGACAGGAAACACCACTAAAGAGGAGTATTCTGTACTGGTCTGCATCTATAGGGAGAGAACTAGGAAAGCCAAGACTGCAACTGAACTCCAACTGGCTACACAAATCAAGGACAATAAAAAGTACTTCTTCAGATATGTGGGGAGTCAAAAGAAAAACAAGGGCAACATTGGACCCCTGCTAAACCAGTTGGGGCAGCTGACTACTGACATGCAGGAAAAAGCCAATCTGCTTAATGATTACTTTGTGTCAGTGTAAGAGGTTGGTGGCATGCTGCCTAAAGCCGAGTTGTGTCTCTGCTATAATAGTCATTTTCTGTCCTTCGAAAATCATCTCCTTGATGTTAGAGAGAGAGAGGTACCAAACACTTTTGGGAGACAAAAAGTGTTGGTTAAAGGCTCAGGCGGTTAGCTGATCTTTGCAGGGCTCCACCATCCCCATCCCCTGCCCTAACCACCCCAGATGTTCCGGGCTTATTGTTGCTTGCCTACTGGACTGAGGGTCTGGTCCTAGTCTTATGGACTCCTTTGTTGAGAGGTCTTCTTCTAAGTTGGCTGCTTGCCCCGTTCTTCCCTGCACACGTCCCAAGACAGCTGCCTCTTAGTTCTAATCCCACCCTTACCTTCAGGGTCGGGACACACTTACTCCTCCTTGGGGTCTAATCTTGTCTGTGTCTCTTTTCTCTTCTAGGGTCCTGAAATGGTTATCTCCACCCCTCGGGACTGGACTCACTGACAGAGCAGTCTCCTCCATTGCCTCACTGGCTCTCTCCAGGTAAGTCCAGGGACTGGGGCTTTCCTCCAAGCCCCAGGGTCAATTCCTTCTACCACCATCTCTTTTCTTCTCTACTTTTGCCCTGCTCCCCTCCTCCTGCCTCAGCTCAGTGCAGTTTCTTTGGCGTCTCTGGGTAAGTTTCTTTTCTTCGTATTCTTCCCTGCATTCCTGTGGCAGGATGCTTCAGCCACCCTGTCACAGTCGGTTTTTCACCAACCCAAAGGGACCACCCTGCCTAACATGATGCAGGATGACCAGGGTGAGGGTGAATATATGCCCACCATTAGCATGGATCTTGTGAGGGAGCATCTTGAAAGGCTGGACCCCCATAAATCAGCTGGTCTGGATATACTGCACCCAAGGTGCTAAAGGAACTGGTTGCCGGAGCCACTGGCAAGGATACCTGAGAACTCGTGGCGCTTGGGCGAAGTACGTGAAGATTGGAAGATGGCCAATGTGGTGCCTATCTTCAAGAAGGGAAGGAAAGAGGACCTGGGAAACTACAGGCCAATCAGTGTGACCTCAATCCCTGGGAAGATCTTGGAAAAAATTATCAAAGAAACCATTCTTGACATGCAACATTCTGAGAGATAGCCAGCACAGATTTGTTGTGGGTAGGTCTTGCCTGACCAATCTCATTTCCTTCTATAACCAAGTGACATATCTCCTGGACAAAATGGAAGAGGTTGATATATTTGGACTTTAAAAAAGCCTGTGACCTGGCATCCCATGATGTGCTTGTGGAAAAATTGGGCAACTGCAGCCTTGACTATACCACAATCTGATGGCTGGGGAACTGGCTCTGAGGTCGAACCCAGAGAGTAGTGATTGACAGAACCAAATCAACATGGCACTCAGTGACCAATGGTGTCCCCCAGGGCTCCATTCTCAGACCTGGACTCTTTAATGTCTTTATAAATGATCTGGACACCGGTGTCAGAATTGGACTGACTA
>NW_017728992.1:170748953-170749183 GCF_001723915.1 Gavialis gangeticus
CAATCACCTCTATATACAGTACACAAACACAAATCATGACAAAATATTTGTTGCAATAAAATTAAAATATGTTCTAGTCAGTGACTTTTACTGCATGATTTGTTTTTTTCTGGTTCTAAGATAACAACTCCCACCCAACAGGAGTATTTCCAGGGGACAAGGGGAGGCACTTTTGGTGGCAAAGTTTGGGGATTAGGGGTGGGACTTCCAGACCCAAGATGGTGGCTATG
>NW_017728992.1:170754183-170754676 GCF_001723915.1 Gavialis gangeticus
AGTGGATAAAAACCTGATGGCATTCAATATGGAGAAATGCAAGGTGCTCCACCTTGGGAAAAAACCTTATCACACTTACAGGCTCAGCAGTGCTACACTCTCTAGCACCACAACCAAGAGAGACTTGGGGGTGATGATTGACCACAAGATGAACATGAGCCACCAATGTGATACCGCAGCTGGCAAAATGAACAAAACTCTGGCTTGTATCTACTGATGCATCTTGAGCATGACCTGGGATGTCATCCTCCTGCAGTACTTGGACTTAGTGAGGCCACAGCTGGAGTACTGCATCCAATTCTGGGCTCCACAATTCAGGAAGAACATGGAGAAGCTTGAGAGAGTCCAGAGGAGAGCCATGTGCATGATCAGAGGGAAAGGGAGCAGGCCTTATGAAGACAGGCTGCAAGCTATGGGACTCTTCAGCCTGGAGAAGCACAGGCTCACAAGTGACTTGGTGGCAGCCTATAAGTACATAAGGTGTGTGCATCAG
>NW_017728992.1:170755677-170760632 GCF_001723915.1 Gavialis gangeticus
CCCCAGAGGTGGTGCAAGCACCTACTCTAGACACTTTCAAGAAACATTTCAACGTTTATCTTGCTGGGATCCTTTGACCCTAGCTGACTTCCTGCCCCTTGGACAGGGGCTGGACCCGATGATCTTATGAGGTCCCTTCCAGCCCTAATGTCTATGAAGCCTATGAATTTATTTTTGCGTTATTATGCAATCACCTCTATATACAGTACACAAACACAAATCATGACAAAATATTTGTTGCAATAAAATTAAAATATGTTCTAGTCAGTGACTTTTACTGCATGATTTGTTTTTTTCTGGTTCTAAGATAACAACTCCCACCCAACAGGAGTATTTCCAGGGGACAAGGGGAGGCACTTTTGGTGGCAAAGTTTGGGGATTAGGGGTGGGACTTCCAGACCCAAGATGGTGGCTATGGGGCAGGACACCTGTCAAGGGGTGGGGCTACCCATGTGGCCCTTGACAGCTCATGAAACCTTGTTAAGTGGCCCTCCGCCCAAAATAACTGCCTGCCTCTGTTATAGAATGAGTCACATGAGTTACTTTTACTTTTTATTTTTCTGTGTTCATATGAAAACTAGTAGCAGAAATGAACACACAATAGCTTGTGGCCTGTTTGTCTCTCTTGTACTTTACTACAAAAGTAATCATGGGATGCCTTGATAATGCATTTCAATTGTGACATTTTCTAGTTCAATTTTGCTTCAAATTAAGAGGCATTGCTAACACTCTCCTGAGCTAATCTAACACTGCCACAGTGGTCCTCTTATTTCTAGAACTCTATTATTCACAATCACTATCCTGTTGCCACTAACAATTTGTTATATTTTTTTATGCCAAGTAATTAAAAATGTTCAACTTGTAGTAGTGTGAACTCAAATTCCCAGACTTCTAGCCATGAGTGTTTCCCCTAATCCAGCTTGTTAGCAAACTGATCTTCACTTTTTATTCAGAAAAAATAATTTACCAAATATTATTTATATTTTGTGTCTATTGTCATTTATGGTCATCTCCCATTTGTCCTGTCAACAATATAAACAAATAATGTCATTATCATTATAAAATTATTTTAGCTTAGCACCTGTAGGTAAACTAGTATATCAGTCAGTTTGCTTCTAGTTTCTCTAGCTCCTGCTCCTAGTAAAGCTGCAATTTTAAGAAAAGAATTGTACACAGTCTTCCTGAAAGTAGGACCTAACTGTCTGCATGCAGCTTTGATAAGCTGAGCCATCCATTTTCATGAGAGAGAGGCATATAATCTTTTAGATTCCCACATCCCTCGGAAAGTCTAAAGTTCTGTGATTTGTGCTCTGCAGCTGTATGAGCCCCCAGGGTCAGGCTCCATCACTCCAGCTCAGCATCACAGGACTATCATAGTGATACAGGCTGGCTGCTTCTCCGGCCACTGTGGTTACCAGCAATGTTACCCTCTCATGCTGACAGGTTGGGCTGCCATCCTCATACCATTTCTGTAGCTGGTTCGGGGTCCTGAGCTAAAATGCTGTCTACAACCAGTCTGATTAGCTGGGTCATCTTTGGCCTTCTAATGGTTGCACCTCCCTTGTGGCACAATTCTGCAACCCTTTTCTGAGAGAGTTGCTTGTACACTGAATCCTCAGACACTGCTTTGGGTAGGCACTCTGGTATCCTGCTGCTGGCACCACCTGTCATAGATTTGGGAGGGAGTGGGGGGTTGTTTATTTATTCCTTAAATCAAGTTTTATCAAGTCACTTTTTCCTGAACTTGTTCTGTAGATTTTTTTGACTGAAGTGAAATGAGAAACAGCACTTCTGTGTTTGACCCACCCTGCAAGTGACTTATCTAAAGTTGCAAATGAATCTTGTAGAAGAGCAGGGAAATGAATTTCAGTCTTCTAGTTCCCAGGCCAGCAACCTGACCTAACCAGCAACCTCCTAGCTGCAGGATTGAATGATAATCTGAGAATTTGAAGCATAAGCATTCAACACAGATACTGGAACTGATAATATGTCTGATATCTAGAGATAAGCCCTGGCTAAAAGCCCAGATCAATTGTTTCCAGATTTTTTAAACATTTGAAACAGTTTTTTTTCTGATCTGCCCTGCAGGCCTATTTCATGACCCTGTAATAATAACCTGAAACTAATTCCAGCTCTGAACATCTACAAGACTTTGTGAAAATGTGGCTTCCCACTAGAAAAATCACCATGGGTGTCTTTCTTGATATGTCCCCTTGGGCACAGAAAAAAATACTCTCTCCAATGACTTCCCTTTACTCAAGTGTCTCTTTTTGTGCATGACTTGTACAACTTCTGCTTTCAATCCTCTTTCTGACTCTCGCTGCTATTCTCTGAATTCCGACATTCGTGGTTTTCATTTTCCGGAGAACATTCAGTGCCTATCAGGTTGTCTTGGGAGGTGGTATTTATTGTCCCCTTTTTCTACAGATGTTTATTTCTAAGGATTGACAGTAGCCTCCACACTGCATAACTCGCCCTTTTCCTAATTCACTTTCATGTTCAGGTACCATTCTGATTTTGCCTGCTAATCTCTTTCTGTTTTCATTTTTCTTTCCTTATGTTTTGCTTTATTTCTGAGGCGTTTTCTTTCTCTCATTATTTAAACAACATTACAGCCTCTTCTCCCCTTGTGCTTAATGAGAAAGAGGTTTGGGGAGCAGATTTTCAGGCACTGCTCTTTGTTTATGATAGCTAAGTGACTTAAAATGCCTGATCTGTAAACACAACTGGGAACAAACAACCACAGGAACAAAACTGAAAGTGCAAGTTTTTGGTGTTAGCAGGTCTGCATCTTCAAAAGAGCAATACTGCTACAGAGGATGGACTGAAAATACAACCCTGGTTATTGGATTGTCAAAATGATTTAAGACTGGATTGTCAAGGACTGAGCTTCCAACAGCTTTGCCACTGGCATTTAGGGCCAGATCTGATGCCTACCTGGGATTTGAAGCAATTTAGATGCATGGAAGCAGAAGGTTGGCCACGATCATTCTCCTGCTTTACCTGTGGGAGGTATAATGGTAGGTCTTGTGTTGTGTCAGGGTTGATGGCAGTTTTACAAAGAGTTTAACTTTAGATTATGGGTTTGTACATGATGGTACCTCTGGAGGTCACGTCCAGCCCTACTGCTATATCCTGCTATGATTTCATGATACGAATTCTCACCCAGAAGCCTTTAAAGCGTTCTTGTATAACTCTGTATTTTCTCTCTGGCATGTTTACTTGCTTGGCCTCCTTTTTTAGTTTGTTTGTTGGTTAGTTGGTTGGTTTGTTTCTGCTCTTATAAATAGAGCTTGTCCTCCTTGAAATGGATGGAACTTGGATCCCCTTCTAGACTCTTCCCTATTACTATCATAGTACACAGCTGCTAGGATATAAATTTCAAATACATTTTGTAGAAGAAAAAATGTCCATTAGTGACCTGGGGCAACCCCCGCCCAGGTTGGGCAAGCAGAGGTAATCTTGCATTCATGATCCCACCTTGCTACAAGACCACCCCTCTGAGATACTATTCTTCCTTTTATAAGACCCTTAAGAAATCTCCAGGAGGTCCCAGATTCATTTGTAAATAAGCAAGGATAAAGGGAAGACATGCAACCATGGGTGGATCTAAGACCTTGGCAACAGTGGTGTGATTACAACCCCTTGCTGTGATCCTGGATATCTCTGAGCTTACTAGCACAGCTCCACATGTGCTGTGAGCTCCGTGAGCGCACTGGCTAGGCAGCACAGGGTCTGCCCAAATTCCCTGCATTCAAGCAGGGAATGCTCACTCTGCCACTCCTCCTGCTCTTTACGCTCTGCCATCTTCCCCACCCCCCACCACCAAATTCAGGGGAGGAAAGGAGACTAGAAGCAGAAGTGCAAAGCTCCTGGGCTCTGGAAACTATGTGAAAGCAGGGGCTGAACTTTGCTGCTGCCACTCACCTCCCCCTTCCCCCTGCTGCTGAATTCAGGGTGCTGGAAAGGAGAGAAAGGAAGAGCAAATATTGCTTGGGCTCCACAGTCATTTGAAAGCAGGGACTCCAGGCAAACCCTACACCAACCAGCTGGGATCTCAGAGCCTATCTGAGATCTCTGAGATCTCACTGTGCATGTGGTACACGGGTAAAGTGGTGTCTAACTGCTGTTGCACCCCCTCTGAATGTGCTCATGCCTGCCATGTCCCCCACCTCCAGCTCTGCATGAATCACTGAAACTCTACATTTCCAAACTCTAACCAATCTCTAACATTAAGGGTTCAAATCAGCCCCAGGTGAATATGTGTATACACACATGAATGCAGATTATGGCTGTAGTGATGTTTAAGGTGTGTGGGGGTCACATTGTAATTTGAAGTATCTAGTGTTGACAATGGACAGGAGGAGGATGCTGGGATAAACAGACCATACGTCTGATGCAGTATAGTGACCCTGAATCCTCCTCTGGCAAATTCCTATAGCCTGCCTTGCAGAAGCCTGATAGCATCACTGAAGAACTTGTCAGCACTGGTTGATTTGGACAGCCAAATGTTTTGTATGTATTCCCTCTGGCGGAGTCCCTCCAGGCTCTGGGTTCTGTATCTGTTTCATAGTTTCTAGGGTCAAAAGGGACCTGAGCAGATCATCAAGTCCGACCCCCTGCCATGGCAGGAAAAAGTACTGGGGTCAAATGACCCCAGCAAGGTGTTCATCTAGCCTCCTCTTAAAGACCCCCAGGGTAGGAGCCAGCACCACTTCTCTTGGAAGTTGGTTCCAGACCCTAGCCGCCCTGACCATGAAGTAGCGCCTCCTGATATCTAGCCTAAATCTACCCTCTGCCAGCTTGTGACCGTTATTCCTGGTCACTCCTGGTAGTGCACGGGGGAACAGGGGCTTCCGCAGTGCCTGCTGGTCCCCTCTGACTAGTTTGTAACAGGAAACTAGATCCCCCCTCAGCCTTCTCTTGTGGAGGCTGAACAGGTTCAGGTCCCGTAG
>NW_017728992.1:170765632-170766856 GCF_001723915.1 Gavialis gangeticus
GAATTTGAACAGGGTGCTTTTTACACCCCCATCCAAGTCGCTGATGAAGATGTTGAACAGTGTGGGCCCAAGGACCGAGCCCTGGGGGACCACACTGCCCACATCCCTCCAGGTCGAAAAAGACCCATCCACTACCACTCTCTGGGTGTGGCCCTCCAGCCAGTTAGTGACCCATCTGACTGTGTAGGTATCGATGCCACAGTCTCCTAGTTTTTTAATGAGAATGGGGTGAGAGACAGTGTCGAAGGCCTTCCTAAAGTCCAGAAAGACTATGTCCACCGCAATACCTGCATCCAAGGATTTTGTGACCTGGTCGTAGAAGGCCACCAGGTTGGTCTGACAGGACCTGCCTCGAATGAACCCGTGTTGGTTGCCCCTAAGCATGATCTCCCCCGCTGGCCCTTCGCAGACACGCGCCAGGATAATTCTCTCAAAAAGCTTACCCAGGACTGAGGTAAGACTAACAGGCCTATAACTTCCTGGGTCCTCCTTCCTCCCTTTTTTGAAAATGGGGACCACATTGGCCCTTTTCCAGTCCTTTGACACATCACCAGAGTACCATGAGTGCTCGTAAAGCCATTCCAGGGGTCCCACAATGACCTTTGCTAATTCCTTCAGCACTCTGCTAATTCCCGCAATGACCTCTGCTAATTCCCTCAGGAATCTGCGTGCAACCTGATACAGGTGTCCTCAGCAGTCACCTGTGCCATGCAGAATAGTTTAGCAAATCCAATTCTTGCTGTACGTAGGACCCTGTAACAGGGGATCCAAACCTTGTGTTTTGGACACAAGGGAGGAAGAGGACTGGAGCCAAAGCAGGCTAGGGAAGGTGGGAGATCAGAGAGGTGGCATCAACAAGGGGACTGGGAGAGACATGTGAGGGGTGTGTGGGGATTAAGCAGCCAGAAAAGAAGCTGCACTAGTGAACCTGGGGGCTCCTGTCACTTTAAGCAGCTGGAGTGGCAGAAGCACAAGCTGACACTTAATTAAGGGAGAACCCAGTAGTGGGGGAGGGGAGAGGGTGCAGGGGAGAAGGGAAGTATGTGATTGGCAGAGTGCAGTGCTCCTGGGACACAAACCAGAGCTAGAGTGGGCAGCCAGGCCTTGCAGGCAGAAAGGAAGGGAGCTCCCACAGAGAAGCAGACTGCAGGAAGCAGTCCCCTGGGAGAAAGTCTAGCCCAAGGAAGTTATAGTTTGTCAGAGGTGGGCTTTGCAAAGTCAGTA
>NW_017728992.1:170771856-170788689 GCF_001723915.1 Gavialis gangeticus
GAAGCAGACTGCAGGAAGCAGTCCCCTGGGAGAAAGTCTAGCCCAAGGAAGTTATAGTTTGTCAGAGGTGGGCTTTGCAAGGGCAGTATGCATCTGTTTTAGTTGTACTATTATATATTTAATTTTGCTTGTTGTATAACCAGAGGACCAGATGTGACTATAAGGGTCAGAATGGAAGCCACAAGGGTGCTATAGAGACACCCAGCAGAAACTGGCCAGGGTCGGGGATGCAGCAAACTGAGTGGGGCTGAAACCCAAATCCTGTAGAGGGAGGCAGAGCTGAGAGATGCCTTGCTCTAGGCCCAGGATGCCGGGGAGGATAGAGCTGAGCTGGGAGCAGCCTTTCCCTGGACAGGGACACCAGGAGCCTAGGTTGCCTGTCAATAGCCAGGATAACCCTGAGGCTGAAGCTAGTAAAGCCAAGGCCTAGCAAGGGATCAAAAGTGGCAAAGGAGTAGTACCCAAGGGGCATAGGCATGGCTTTACGGGAGGAAGACGACCACAGCCCTTAAGGCATGTAGGACCAGAGGGAATGAATACTGAGAGAGAGAGAGAGGGAGAGAGAGCATGGAAGCGAGGGAGCACCTGGGCTTCCCAGCCTCCCAGGGCAGCTTCCCCACCTCACCTTCAACAACACCTGTATGGCAGGTGAGGAAGCAGGGCAAGACCTTGGGAGGCAGGAACAAGGGTCCGACAGGATGGGGCAGCTACTGTGGGGCACCACGGCAGCCCTCAGGCACCAATCCTGTCACAGACCCATTGGGGTCTGTCCTACTTGCCAGCTCTTTCCTGGTCCCAGCTCTCCTCCTGGCTCTCACCTGCCATGACTTTGATGCTGGTTGTTGTTGGGGGAGAGGTCATTGGTGCCAAAGGTGACCTCCAGGTAGGTTGGCCTGTTTGGCCCAGCCAGCCCCCCACCTGGGGCCTTTGCCCTCCCTCAGCATTTCCCCTTTCAGGGAGTGCTCCTGTTGGCTTGTCAACACATCAACCGTGGAGGGCCCAGCCTGCATTTTTCTCTCTGGTTGCACCCTCCGCCTTGGTCCACCAATTCAGACCTTATCTCCCAGCTACTGACCCTGCCTTGATTGGCAGGGGTTCAGCCTCACTATGCCAGTCTCTTCCTGTCTGGCTTGGGCCTAACTTCTGGCCCCTATAGCAGAGGAGCACACCTCGGGATCCCTGTTCATGGCCTCTTCTCCCCTGTAGCCACAATCCACTCCTCTGGTATCAAGTTCAAACACAACAAAAACACAATCGGCTGCTTCATAAATCAGTCTCCCCCCCCAGGGTAAATGTTGCCCACAGCTCTATCTCCCCAGCTCCCCTAGGTGATTTGGGTACCTGCCTGCTCATCTCTAGCAGCCCCTCTCTTCCAGCAGCTCCTCCCCTTTGTGCAAGCAGAAGCTGCCTCCTCTGGACATGCTCACAGCCTGGGCTTACATCCCCCAGCCCATCCTCCTTCCAGCCACCTGGCTGGATCTCCTGCTCCCCAGGGACGAGGTGCAGCTAATTGCTTTATTAGCCACCTGCCCTTTTTAGTCACTCAGCCCACCTGGGCCCCTGCTCTTTTGCTGCCCTCCCTGGCCCTCAGACTTCCTGCTCTTTCTGGCCTTCCTTGTAACAGGGGCAGGGTTTCCCTGTTGTAGAGTCTCAAGAGATTCTGTATTTTTCTCTGAGATGCATCAATCTGAGGATGTACCAGGAGAAGTATTTCTAGTAAAGACAGAGAAGCATTGATGCCACGATATAAGACACTGATGAGATCGCATCTGGACTACTCTAAACAGTTCTGTTCAACAGTTCCAACCACGACAGATTAGCAGAAACTGGACACAACTGCGAAGAATGAACAAGTGAATGGAGAGCTTATCTTATGGGGGGGACTAGAAATTCATGGATGTTTTAGCCTAATAAAACAAATGCTGAGAGGAATATGAGGGATAAATAGCAGGAATTGGAAAAGAACTGAAAAGCTACAGGACCTGAGTTAGCTAACGAGTTAACAGACAATGCTAGCACAAGAACTTGTGTGTACAAACTGGCTCTGAAAATATTTAGGCTGAAAATTAAAAGGAGGTGCCTAAGCATGTAAGCAGTGAGCGTCTAGATCAGCCTTCCAATCAGTGTAGCAGGGGAAAACTCTAACTACTTGTAAGATGGTAGCCAATGAGCTTGTTAAAGGACTGTATGGTGTGGTGCCTATGACTTGCATCACTACATCCCTATGCACCTGGGAGCATCCAAAGCTGCGTGCTTGGATTCCTCACTGTCTGCCCCTATTGGCCCCTTAGAATATCTCTTTATGCATTGCTTTGGGTTCTAGTTTGGCCTCCATAAACTGGAACGGGAATAGCCAGATCTTAGTGTTCTGACTTTGGTAATATTTCGGTAATATTTCATTTCAATGTTTTGCCCAAACCAAGATTGTATAGTTATACTGCCCTTGGCTTCCTTATTCCTTCAACAAGGATAAGTGTAAAGTCCTGTAATTGGGTGAGAAAAGTTGCATGCACAAACAAAGACTGAGGAGTGATGGGCTAGGCTACAGTACTGGAAAAAAGAACCTAGGGGTTACAATGGACTGTAAATTGAATATGAGCCAGCAGGGTGTGTTTGTTGCACAAAAAGCCAGCATCTGGGTTGTATTGTTGGGAGTATCACTTACAAATCAAGAGAAATGATTCTTCTGCTCTGTTTAGCATATGGTAGGCCTCCTCTTGGAGTACTGTGTCTAATTTTGGGCCCCACACTTCAAAAAGATATGGATAGATTGACAATGAGTCCAGCAGAGAGTGACAAAACTGATTAGAGGGTGTAGAGGACAGACTTAGAGGGTTGTTTAATCTGGCAAAGAGAAAACTGCAGGGAAGTTGATAACAGTCTTTAAACACCTGAGGGACGATTATAGAAAGGACGGAGACAGACTATTCTCTTGAGTCATAAAGGAGCAATGGCCTCAAGTTACAGCAGAGGAAATTTAGGCAGCTGATTAGGAAGAACCTTATGTCTATGAGGTTGGTCAAGCATTGGAACAGGCTATGTAGAAAAACTGCAATCTCCATCACTGGAAATTTTCAGGAGCAAGTTAGAGGGACACTTGGCTGAGGTAGTTTAGTCAGGAACGTTTCTGCCTTGAGCAGGGACCTGGGCTAGATGATTTAATAAGGTCCCATCCAGCCCTACTTCCCTATGTTCCTATATACTTACGAAGTTTCAATAATTAAAGTTTTCAGAGGTCTTTAGGAAAGGAGGTACTTAAATGCAAGCATTACTCCTGTGTTGCTGGCTACTTCCTTCTCACCAGTAGGTCTCTAAAGGAGAAACATATGGCAAGAGAAGTGGAGAGAATGGAATTGTAAACCATTGTGAAGGTCAAAGTGAAGTTCTACAGTGTCATCTTCAGCAGAATGACTAAGAGATTTGAAATCTCATTTTTGTGACAAAGATTGTAATATGAAGAGAAAATGTCACATGAATCATCCCTGTCACAATGGCTGGGAACTGTGCAAACCTAATCCATCATGTCACATCCCTCATAATGTAATTCTGTATAGTCCCTCCTTTGAAGCTATCCTGGAGTACTTGGTTGAAAATAAGAGGCATGTGTTAACTCATAGGAAAGGGGGAAATGGCAGAAAACCCGACTTCTGATTACAGACCATCAATGCTATGGGTAAAACTGGAGGAAAATTTTTGTTCAAATTTTTTAAAGTTACAAAGCTAGCTGAGGGCCAGATTGTGATTTATTCATTGACTGCGGTGAGCTGTTACTCATGAGTAGCCCTGTTTATTTCAAGGGGAAAATCGCTGAACTACTATTGTTATTACAAAAAGGTTAGTTCTAGTTTGGTACCTGCCTTTCAGAGGAATTATTTTTGAAGGGTTTCAAAGAGAAGAAAGCCAAAGCAAAATAACAAAACAAGTGTGCACCCTCAGAAATTTCCTCTCAAAGGAAGAGGTTTAATTGGGGTTCATGAGACTCTTATCTCCGAACTCTAGGTTGAAGCTTCAGGTCTTACAGGCAGTGAAGTCTCTGGACCTTGTCAGATTAGTCCCTTAGAGCTTTAAAATCAAACACAGCAGCTGTATGGCTTCTGTTTCCTTCTCTCCTGTTCTGATTTTTCATCCTGCTCAAATAGCCCAGCTTCAGTGCAGGGTAAAGGCCTTTGAAACTACCCCAGGCAGTTTTGGTCGGATGCTGATGTAAAATATTCTCTCTCTGATGTATGTAGAATGCCTGTCTGGATAAGAAATTACTCTCTTCCAACACACCTTTTTCATTGTCTCCACAACTGTGAATAAAATCAATATAAACTGAAAGCTGGAATAGTAATTACTATCTGGAAAGGAAGATGCTGCAAATACGATCCAGTGCATTGTGAATCACTATCAACACATAGATTCTAAATAGGAAGGATTTGGTCCTATAGGACTGTATTCAAGATCGGGACCAAAAAAGGACTATTCAAGAATGGAAAACACTTTCCATAAAATAAAGTCAGTATTATATCAGCAATTCACACTACTAGTGCATCGTCTGATCATTCTGCTTGTTTTGTGGGGAACTGGACATAGCATTCTCCATATATTTTTCCTTATATACCATACAACACAATACAGAAGTGCTAAGATTGAGATGTATAAATCCAAAGATTTCAAGGTCTGATCCTAAGTGATGCTCTCAGTGCTCACTGAAGTCTAAGGAAATTGAAGGCACTGATCTGTTCAGAGGACTTAGTACTTAGATCATATTATATGCAAGTAAATTGAAAAAGACGGAAGGTGACATTGCAAACCACAGTCCCTGCACTACCAAGCTTATTATTTGTTAGAAGTAAACCCATTTCAAGTCTTTGGGTGAAACAGTGCCCTCATAAAGCTCATGTAGTGCTTTGGCAGAATTGCTGCAGCTCAGTGAATGTCAGTATAAGTGAGAGGGGCAGGGATGACCCTGGTGAACATACTCTTCTCAGTAAAAGAAGGTATCAGTGACACCACCGCTATGTGTGGGGATGCTGGTGTGTCCCTCTGGAAGGGTGAAGAGCTAATAAAGAGGCGTGAACAGGCCTCAATGGTTATTTGCCATCGCAGATTTCATTTAACAAAACAGTCAGTCAGTAGCTGTTCTGGCTTCAGGGAAAACATTCAGATGGTGACCTGAGGTATCAATGTATCAATAGGTCTGTGAAGTAAATTGTACAAGCATAGACAAATAGGGACCACAAAAATTCATCTAGACCAGGGGTGGCCAACCTGAGGTATACATGCCA
The DNA here is from genome assembly GCF_001723915.1 of Gavialis gangeticus. Lineage (NCBI taxonomy): Eukaryota > Metazoa > Chordata > Crocodylia > Gavialidae > Gavialis > Gavialis gangeticus. The sequence continues at coordinate 170,777,127 of NW_017728992.1, forward strand.
CAAGTAGCACAGGCAACCTCTGTGTGTGGCACATGGCAGATCAGGAAGGGACAGACACAGCACAGTAGCTGATAGTGCAGGGAGCAGGGCAGATCAGCAAGGGAGCACAAGGCAGAAAAGAGAGAAACAGATTGTGCAGGGGAAGTGGATTGGAGTGGTACTTGGGGAGCATGAAGGACTAATCTGTGGCATGTTTGCCAAAAAGGTTGGCCCCCACTGATCAAGATGAACCCCTGCTTAAAGCAGGATCATCTCTCTGTATAGGCTGCTCATCTCTGTATAAACCATTACAGACAAGTATTTGTCCAACATGCTCTAAAACCTCCCCAAGAGGTGTCTATTCCACAGCCTCTCTGGGTAATCTGTTTCAGTGTCAGCCACCCTCATAGACAGAAAGTTCTTCCTAATATCTGACCTATATATACTTTATTGCAATAACACCATTACTTCTTATCCTGTTCCTGAAGCCATAGAGAAGTCTACCACCTTCCTCATTATAAACACCCTTTGTACATTTGAAGGCTGCTATCAAATTCCCCCTCAGTGTTCTCTTTTGCAGATTAAATAATCCCAGTTCTCCTAAATTGCCCCCGTTCATTCCAATAAGCACCAGTTATGGCTATTTTTTTCAGCAACCAAAGGATGTAAGAAAAGAAAGGAGGGATCATATTACTGAAATTGACACAATCTACTTACGAGTGACCGCTCTATTTCAGAAGGTATTTAATAATAGATGGTGAGGTTGAAGGGAAATGGGATTGGCTTAATTTTTCTGAAATGGAGATCAGCTTTCAAGAGCCGGGAAAACATTAGTTAAAATAACAGTAACTTGCCTCAGTAGTTGCTCTTCTTCTGCATCCCAAACAGAATTTTTATTCGGTGGCCATTGAGGTTATGCCGTTTGTTCACAAATCTAATACAATACAATAATTTGTGCAGCTTTTCCAATGGAATAGTTCTCATACGCATCTGGTTGGATGCTTATGCCAAATATTTTGGGTCAGACTATCTGGAGACAATGGATGACAGCTAACTCCATTCTAAAGCCTGAGTATAAATTAATGTTACTTGCTTAACCTTTGAAACCTGTTGACGTACTGCTCTAGGATCTTGTCCATCCTCTCAGATTGGTATCATTGCAAAGGAGTACATGTCTTTGCATTTAGTGTGGTGAAAGAGCAAATCCTATATTAGACCAGGTAGTCACATTGCTCTGCGTGTTCATCACCTCTCACATTCTTTGCTTGGTAAGTTTTTTCACCACTATCAGTTTCTTTATACACCTACAGTCAGAATGCAGATGAGATGATAATGTTCTCTGATAGGAGAACTTTATTTACCCCTAATATTGTTTTTCCAAAAATATTATTTAACTGGATACCTGCATTTCCTTCTTGAAAACAGCTGTTCCCCCTGCAGGAGAAGAGCTGGGAAAGACGTACCTGACTCTAGAAAGCAACAGATAAATTAGGAAGAGGATTCAGGACAAACCCTAGTTAAGATATTTTGGATGAACCCTGTGTTCTCCCCACTCTTTACCTTGCCTTCCTAGTGTATTAAATGACAAACATCCTTGTCTTCACACATTAGCTGACACATACCTTCTTTCTTAGGGAAGCAAGAATCTAAGGTGAAATCCTAGCTCTACTGAAGTAAATGGAAGTTTTGTTATCGACTTCAGTGATGTCATGATTTCAATTCTGTCTTTAATCTTTAATGTGTGATTAGTGAATTATTCAGTAAGCAGTTCTCCTGCCTTTGCCATTTGTCCATGGTCCCTGTCCCATCCCCTTCTTTTATTGTGGGCTCATCTTTTCCTGGAATATTACATTTGTTTAACTATAATCTCTGGCTTCTTGATTCCCTGTAATATTTATATGTAATGTGCTCAATCAAGCTGTTCAACTTTTGAGTGGCTGGAGCTCACAAGGCCCCCAGCCAGGCACCACTTGGGCTGCATGCCACATGGGTTGCACAACATGCCAAACAAATGCCCTCTCCCCACTGCACGGCATATGCCCGCGATGTGTCATGCAGGCCCCCCTGCTGCACCACACATAGAGGTATCCTTATGTAAGGATGCATCATACAGCTCTGCCCCCGCCACATGCCACCCCTGCCCTGAAGTGAGTGACTCCCACTGCACCACACCCGCACGGACTCCACAAGAGGTCCTGTTGCCAGCTTTGACCATTGTCAAGGCACCTAGGCCGAGCTGCAGAAGCGTGGATAAGCAGAAGGCTGAAAGCCTGTTTGCAAGTGACCATAGAGCGAACCTTTGCAGATGTGAAAACTAGCTTGGTCAGCAAAGTGAAGGAAGCCACCCACATGTCTAACTGAACCATTAATAAGTAGGTTCCTACCCAATTTGCAATTTCATGAAAATTGTAAAATTAGGCATTGTCTGTGAAATCTGAAAAAAAAAAAACTTGCTAAAAATAAAATGCTGGCTCCCCAGTAGGATCCACCAGTCCTCAAGGCCACTGCAGCCCAGAGGAGAAGGGAGGGGGAGGGCTCCTGGCACAAAGGGGAGTAGCCAAGGTAGTGGCTGCCTCCAATCCTCACCACTGATTTGCCGAGAAGGCTGCCTGTTGTGTGGCCACACCCCACTCTGCCAATCAGTAGCAAAGGGCAGTGCCACACAATGAATAGCCTCTTGGCCAATCAACAGCAAGGGGCAGGGCCACATGATGGACAGCCTCTCAACCAATCAGTGGCAAGGGGTAGAGCCCATGGGGGCCCTCAGCCAGAGGTGTTGAGAGACCCCTGTTGTGGAAAGCCCACAAAAATGGCAGCTGGCCACACAATCTGCGTGCAAAATTGGCCACCTGCCTCCTCAATTTGGGTAGATCACTAGTAATGAGATACAATTAAACAAAGCACAAGGAGACATTATAAGGGAAGACAGGAAATAATCCACATACACTATATCCTAGCTTGATCTTAAAATAGTAGTAGTAGTGATTGATGTAACCAAATGTATTAAATGTTATTTTGCTGTAATAAATATATTTTTGTTAAGATGCTTAAATAATTTGTAAAGACAAAAGCAGCCTTGTCAAAGAAGACCATAAAATAGGTAAAGAAGAAACCAGCTAGTGTTGACCAGCATTCCAAAATGGGGAAGGAAAAGAGACAAGAAACCTTTCCTTTTACTATCACAAGGATATAAATCTTAACTAATTGGCACCTTCCAAGTTCACAAGAGATCTGGTCAGTCCAGCTTCAAAAGTTTTAGTGAAACAAAGAACTCTAAATAAAACCAATCAGAGATCCTTTATTAAAATACTAGAACCAGCCACCTATAAATGCTGGGCATAGGCTAGAGCAAAATTTGAAAAACAGCAAATTCATGAAGACCTGCTGCCAATCTGTGCGCCACCCTCCTCTCACTTCTCAAGTATCCCCAACCAGTACAAATAAACATCTTCATTGGGCTATCAGTGGGTAACCAGATGGACTTTGGGATAAATGTTTGTTTCTATGTTTTAAAGTGAAAATAAATAAAAGGTTGGGCTGTAGACCTGTTTCTGCCTCTTTTATCAGTAGCCTACCCACAAGGTTACCTGTAATCCAGGTTACAGTTCCCAGATTTCTCCTAGCCCTCCAGCCACAAGCTCCCTCAGCCCCACAGACTGTGCTGCTCTGCCCTGCCCCATTCTTAGGGGTGGGGACATGCAGCAGAAGCTGGAGGAAGGAGGGGGAGCCCAGGCATCCCAGCAGCAGCAGCAAAAAAGCAAAGGGAGAGCAGTTTCTGCACCAGGAGCCCAAGGACCACACTGTAGCTCCTCAGGAACTGCATGCACAGGCAGCCACCTAGGGCAACAAATTGAAGGGGGCAGCAAAAGCAGTGTGCACACACCTTGCACACGTTCACTGGGAACCACCGCAGAAAGGCACATGCAGATGTGAGCAGGGCAGCTCCAGCATTGCCCAGCTGCTGTTCCAGGGCTCCCTCTGGTGCCCACCCTCTCCAGGTCCCAGGTACATTACAAAGGAGGAGAGCAAAATGTTGTTTGACTATGGCACCAAAATCTTTGCACTTCTCCTTCTGGTGTGGTTTATGGGCCACTAATTGGACAGCCCTGCAAGGGGACACTCATCAACTGAACTTCCTACTATAAGCAAAAAACTTTTAGTTTTCTCTCCCACAAATTTGAAGGAGAACAGTGATGGATGTACTACAACATATCACCTCTCCCATTCATAATATGGAAGCTCCAACCTCCAGCATTTTCAAATAGCAGCTGTACTTTAATTTCACAGCAGCATAGAGTTGGTTTTTTAATAAGAGCTAGAAACTCTTTTCCCAACTGGATGAATAATCAAAGCTGCAGGATGCTTACGCTTGACTGACTAATCATAGTTCAGATTGCCTGGTTGCTTAGAGCTAGGCACGCTTTCATGTTCAGCTGAATAATTAGAACGGAATGTTTTCCCGTGAAACATGAGATACTCAAGGCCTAATTTGCAAAACATTTAAGCATTAGAAGCTTGAAGGCACAGTCAAGTTAGGAAGGAAGAAGAACTAAAGAGCCTCATAAGTACTCTGGCTCTGATTTCTTTCCCTAAGCGTAACATTTTAAATTAATCAAAGTTAGGGAGAGATGTCTCCTAAACACTGGCTGTGCTCCTTAGAGAGGTCCATCTGTTTTAAGCAAAAAAGATTAAAACCACTGTTTCTATTATAATAAACAGTAGAGCAATGGAAGACTTCAATAGTTCAATGAAAGCCATTTTTTGTTAATACACAGTGGGAATATCCACATGTGCACAGTTACTGTACAGTAACCAAAAATTACTGTGCAATATGGGTGCATGTCTACATGTGTGTACCTGTACTGTGCAGGAACTACGGTGACTTATACTGACTTGGGCGTAAATTTGCTACCTGCATCTACCCAAGTAGTTACTGCACAGTAAGGCACGTGTAGATGCCTTACTGCGCAGTAACCCTGTGTGTGTGGACTGACTTGGGACTAACTTTAGTCCCAAGTCGGTCCACACACAGTGTTACTGCACTGTAACGCCTGCACATGTAGATGCTGGTGTAAAAACTGCTTACTGTGCAGTAAATGCACGTGTAGGCACACCCAATATCTACATAGGGTTTCTCTCAAAGTATTAACCAAGTCATCCCCACAATGCTCTAGTCAAATAGGCATTATTATGGCTACATTATAGATGAACCTCAAAAAACAGTGTTTTTTAGCCTTTGAAATATACATTTTAAACTGATTGCCAGTTTATCTATAACAAACTGAATTTGAATGACCTTTGAATGGCCAAAGAAGGAGGCAGTTTCAGAGAAAGAATTTGCAAGTGTCTGACTCCCTGGCTTACATAAGCCACATCTTGCTAAGTAGTGCTCATGGAGCTATAGCTTTCCTAGTGGACCACTATTCAGGTTTGTGTTGCTCTCCTCCCCCACCACATTATATGTACATCAGACTTCCATCAATTTGCTATCTCAACTTTTGCTGAAGTAAAATAAACTTTGCAGGCAGCAGAGATGGGAGGCACACAGTGATCCAAACAATAAAAGTTACTGTCAGACTATTAACAAGTTGACTTGCACAGCTTTATTGTGCTGAAATCCTTTCATCCATTTTGCAACTCTACAGTGGAAGATTAAAATTTATTGGGGCTCTGGGCAAACAGAAAATGGGAGGCATCTCACCAGGCAAGGGCAGGTTCCCTCTGCTCCTGGGCCTGCTTGGTCTCCCCGGTTCATTCAGGGTGAACCAGGGGACATGAGTGCAGCTGAAGTGAAGGCAGCCCCGGCCCCAACCTAGCCCCTTTGCCCAGCAGGTGTTGCACACACGGGACTGCAATCCCCCAGTGCTGTGGAACAGGACGGGCTGGAGGCAGCGTCAGCTTGGGCAGGGCGGGGGGCTGCAGAACCTCCACCCCCAGCTGCCCACCCACCCCTCCACTGGCCCTGGGGGGGTGCATGGGACTGTCCCATTCTGTCCCAGCGGCGTTAGTGCCAGCAGCCACCTGCAGATGGCAGAGAGCAGGAGAGGGAGTGGGGCTGCCCATGGGGCCTCCTGGAAGCAGATGGGCTCAAAAAGCTGCTGCCGCCTGCAGGGATCCTTGCACCTGTTGCATAAATTGCTGATTTTATCCCCTGGAGGCTAGTCCAATTCACCTCTAGAAGAGAGTCACACTTTAAGGCTGGGTCCGACTCTATTTTATTGCTTGCAAGCAGGCCGACAGAGGAACTTGTTGCTCAGATCAGTGCCGACCCTAAACAAAGAGCACACGTGGCTTTTATTGAGCTAGCATTTTTTTCAGTTGATGTGTTACATTTTGATTGGTCATTTCAAACCAAAACCTGAGCAACCTGTAAGACATACGTAGTGGGCTATCCTGTACCATGTGGGTGGAAAATTACAGAATGCAGGGGTTGATACTAAAACAAGGAACAAAGAAACTAGAGAAAAGTATCTATTTTTGCTACACACCCACTTTTAACCCATGGCCCTGGCCCAGCTGGAGGGAAGGAGTCATGCGCTGCCCGCCCCAGATGCCCACATCCAGGATACCCACCTGGGCCATGCTGCCCCAGGTGCTTCAGGGGGGCCTTGATTTGCAGAGGCTCCTGGGTCCAAGCCTGGGCCCATGTGTTAATTCACCCCTGCAACTCTAATATGTTGAGATTCTCAGGGTTTCCAAGTCAAAGCTGTGTCATAGCTAAGTGTGGAGTTTGAGATACAGGGGTGAATTTAGATTCTGAACTTGTCTATATTAAAGCAGAAGGAATGAAGTCCCAGCCACAGCAAAGTAAACAACAAAATTCCCATTGACTCTGGGATTTCACCCACAGTATTCTAATTCTGTTGTCATTGGAGGTACAGCAACATAACAAAATTCAGGATCTGATTCAAGAGCGTCATGAATTAACATGAAACTAATGGATTTTGTTTCAAATAACGCAAATTTCATTATCACTGTAGACATAGGAAGTTTCCTGTATAGATAACTGTGGTCTACCTGAAAATACTTCAAACCTTAGTAGTTTAACTTGTAACATCCCCTTGATGATTTGCTTCAAAAATTCATTAAAGACAAGGAAGTTCACTGAGGACAGGTACAGTAAAAAAAAAGAAAAGAAAAAGAATTACACTATGTTCCCAACTTCAATCCCTGGGAAGATTCTCAAACAAATTAACAATCAATTTGTAAATATGTAGGAGAGAAGATAAAAACTGTTTAACATGAGCTTGTTAAGAACCTTTTGTGTTACACCCAGTCTGGTTTTCTTCTTTGATGGAAAGAAGTAGATGAAGGTGAATCTTAATTTCAGTAAGGGTTTTGATACTGTTCCTCAAAAGCAAAGGTAGAACATACAGTCCAGACTGTTAATCAGCAGAAGGGAATACACAAATGGAGGAACAGTCACTCTTCAAGAATAGCTCTCAATGGCTCATTTCCAGTTTGGAAGGGCATCTCAAGAGGATGCAAAATTTGTAACATAAAATTCAATAAAACAAAGTGTTTTATTTGCAAAAATAAGACAAAGGTTGGATCCAAGAAAAAACATTCTCACTGTTAGGCTGATGAAACACTTAAACAAAACCAATCTCATTTCTTTTTACAACCAGGTGACCTATCTCCTGGACAAGGGGGAAGATTCATGTCATATATCTAGACTTTAAAAAAGCCTTCAATCTGATATCCATGATCACCTTTTGGCAAAACTGGTCAACTGTGCCCTCGGGTCCACCACGATCCGCTGGCTGGGGAATTGGCCCTGTGGTCAGACCCAGAGGGTGGTGGTTGATGGAAGTCAATTGTCATGGTGCCATGTGACCAGTGGGGTCCCCCAAGGCTCTGTCCTTGGACCTATTTTGTTCAACCTCTTCATTAATGATATGGACACTGGAGTCAGAAGCGGACTAGCCAAGTTCGCCAATGATACCAAACTTTGGAGTAAAGCATCCACACCTGAGGACAGGGGGGTAATCCAGGCTGACCTTGACAGGCTCAGTAAATGGGCGGATGAGAACCTGATGGTGTTTAACACTGAAAATGGCAAGGTTCTCCACCTTGGGAGGAAAAACCTGCAGCATGTCTATAGGCTTGGCAGTGCTACGCTGACTAGCACTACGGACAAGAGGGACTTGGGGGTCAAGATTGACCACAAGATGAACATGAGCCTGCAACGTGATGCTACAGCCAGTAAAGCAAGCAAAATGCTGGCTTGCATCCATAGATGCTTCTCAAGCAAATCCTGGGACGTCATTCTCCCATTGTACTCAGCCTTGGTGAGGCTGCAGCTGGAGTACTGCATTCAGTTTTGGGCTCCACAAGTCAAAAAGGATGTGGAGAAGCTTGAGGGAGTGCAGAGGAGAGCCACACACATGATCAGAGGTCAGGAAAACAGACCTTACGATGAGAGGCTGAGAGCTATGGGACTTTTCAGCCTAGAAAAGCGCAGGCTCAGGGGCAACCAGATGGCCACCTATAAGTTTATAAAGGATTTTCACCAGGACCTGGGGGAACATTTGTTCACCAGAGCGCCGCAAGGGATTACAAGGTCGAATGGTTATAAACTCCTGCAAAACTGTTTCAGGCTGGACATAAGGAAGAATTTCTTTACTGTCTGAGCCCCCAAGGTCTGGAATGGCCTGCCACTGGAGGTGGTTCAAGCACCTACTTTGAACGCCTTTAAGAGAACCTGGATGCTTATCTTGCTGGGATCCTATGACCCCAGCTGACTTCCTGTCCTTGGGGCAGGGGGCTGGACTCAATGATCTTCCAAGGTCCCTTCCAGCCCTAATGTCTATGAAATCTATGAAATCTATGAAGTTACCTTTGGATGTTGTGGCATTTCCCTCACTGGAGGTTTGAGAAAACAATTTAGACATCTCTTTGGAATATGCTTATATCAACAGCAACTTCTGAGGTACCATAATCCACATCTAGGATGGTGGACTTCATGGACAGCACACATGTTCACAAAACCCGAACAACCCCAGACACCAATAATACCATAATGTACAGTGAAGCCTCCGATGCCACTGCATCTGCTCCGAGAAGAACATTCACAACACCCGCCTCACCAACCTGAAAATGGCTGTACCCAGAAAGGACACTCCACTAGAGAAACAGACTGCAACTTTAAATGAGCCACACAAATACCCTGCAAATACCTATTACAATACAGAATGGAAACCTTCACCAATTGCACTCATCTGGTTGTTAGTTACTGCCCCCTGTTACTGATCATCGCACAATGGAGCCTGTAAGAAGGATCATCAAACAATTACAGCCTATAACTGAAAAAGATCATACCTTGAGGGAAATATTTCCAACTCCCAAAAATCCTAGCCTTCAAGCAACCCTGAAACCTGGCCCAACTCATCATCAGAAGCAAATTCTCCTTAGATCAGCAGATTCTAAATAGGGATACAATCCTGCTGCAACAATACATGTAAAACCTGTGAACAAGTCCCCAGTACCACAACAGTTAACACTCCTCACAACAAAACCACCAGCATTCATGAATCCTACACATGAACATCACAGAATGTGGTATATCCCATCTAGTGCAGTAGATGCCCCCAATGCAAAAAACATAGGTGAAACTAGACAAGAGCTATGCACCAAAATGAACTTTCACAGAAAAAAAATACAAAGGATAGAGACACACAAAGACTAGTAGGAGCATAGAAAAACCACTCCATCTCTGACCTCACAGTCCTTGTGCTCAAAGGGAATTTACAAAACACCTCCAGAAGATGAGACTAGAAGCAGAAAATCATGTCTCAACTGGACAGTAAAAAAACCTGGATGTAATACAGACAGATAGCTCATTATAACTCTAAAAATACTGACAATAATTCTCCCTGCATTTCACTGGTTTCATAGGTTTCATAGACACTAGGGCTTGAAGGGATCTCGGAAGATCATCGAGTCCAGCCCCCCGCCCAAAGGGCAGGAAGTCAGCTGGGGTCATAAGATCCCAGCAAGATAAGCATCCAATTTACTCTTGAAGGTGTTCAATGTAGGTGCTTGAACCACCTCCGATGGCAGGCTGTTCCAGACCTTGGGGGCTCGGACAGTAAAGAAATTCTTCCTTATGTCCAGCCTGAAATGGTCTTGCAGCAGTTTATGACCATTCGACCTTGTCATCCCTTGGGGCGCTCTGGTGAACAAATGCTCCCCCAGATACGGGTGGTTACCCCTGATAAACTTATAGGTGGCCATCAGATCACCCCTGAGCCTGCGTTTTTCCAGGCTAAAGAGCCCTATGGCTCTCAGCCTGTCGTCATAAGGTCTGTTCATGCAACCTCTGATTATGCGCATGGCTCTTCTCTGGACTGGTGGTAATGACCACCCCTTTCTTGAATTGTCTTGCTCACCACTAACCAGATTGCCTATTTTACTGCACTTCTTTTGTCTTATAATGGCTCGTGTGAACTTCTCTTCATTCTTAGTTTACAGCCCTCCCACATCCCTCCAAGCAGACTTCTTACATTTCCATGGATCCTTTTCTCTGACATTCAGCTCACCCTGCATGTGCTTCTCAGACATGAAAAGGGCATTTGATGTTCAAAAGATTGTCCAACAGCTCTCCTAACCATACACTTGGTCCAATAAAGCATAGCACAAAATAATCCTTGCCTCAGACAAATTTATTGCGAATCTACTGGAAATGATCTAGTCATATAAGATCCTGTCCCAGTGTAGTTTTTGGCTAGAACATTTCTTGAGGTCCTTTTAAGGCCTACAATTCCCAATTCTTTGATCCTCTTCTAGTCCAGTCCTGGACCTCTATCATGTGTGGTAAAAAATAAGGTGGGTTTATGCTTTGGATAAATATCCCAAACACCTGAGTTTAAAACCAGTCAGTTTTACTCTAGCTCGTGCTTCTAGATCCCTTTGACTTGGAGAATCTCAGTTCTCTTCATTCTCTTCAGCTTCTGATATGACTTCTGTAATATCAATGAAGAAAACCCATCAGTGTCAGCGGAACTACCAACAAGAATGTGAACTACCAAGAAAATAAGCAGTAGATGCCACAAGGGAAATTTATTCTTCCCTCATTTTTTTAGTTTCAAAATGCCTGTGGCAAGGATATATTTGAGCTTCTCAGGCAGTAAGTATCCTGTGAAACATTTTGATGTGTATATAAATGATTTTCAGCAAACAACTTCTACCATTTACTGGAAAACAGTAAAAAAAACACAGATGCCAAACTTATCAAATTTAGGTGCACTTTAGTCTGTACACTGTGCATGTGCATAGTGCAACATGGTTTGTCACAAGTTTTGAGGGTGTCTTCAGTTCTTAATTGAAACGGCACTTGCTCAGCATCTCTGAAAATCAGGTCACCAATTTACAAGCCTAACTATAGACCCAGGCCATGATTTAATTTCTACTCTAAAATCCCTAAGTGGCAGTTGTGGAGTCCTTAAGCACCCACGTTTCCATACCTGCCTCCATTTCCTCTACGGAGAATAGTCCGGGAGGCACTGAGGTCCCAGAGGGGAGGGGAGCCAGGTGCCCAAGGAGAGTGGTCGCTCCTTAAGGAGACGATCCTCCAAGCCCAAAG
>NW_017728992.1:170788748-170789301 GCF_001723915.1 Gavialis gangeticus
CTGGAACCAACTTCCAAGAGAAGTGGTGCTGGCTTCTACCCTGGGGGTCTTAAAGAGGAAGCTACACAATCACCTTGCTGGGGTCATTTGACCCCAGTACTCTTTCCTGCCATGGCAGGGGGTTGGACTTGATGATCTGCTCAGGTCCCTTCCAACCCTACCAAGTATGAAACTATGAAACTATCACTGCCTGAAAAGATCCCTGCTTAGGCATCTAGCTCCTTTAGGCTGTGTTACAATCCTGTTCTGCTTGGCATTCACATATGTTCTGCTTAAATCCTTAAATCTGGCAATGGTGCCAGCAGTACCCATCTTTTGCTCAACAGCCCTGAATGCCAGGAAAGGGGAGATCTGGGTTCTTGGTCTCCATTGCTTCAAGATATTTAATCGTATATCTTCTATTTCCAGGAGAGTGCCCTAATCGCCAGGCCATGTACTAGACAGGGCTGAACACATCCTCCATCTGTAGAAGTTGGGTCATGGGGTAGACACAAGAGTCATAAGGACAAAAAGAGACTAATCAAGAGAGTGATTAGAGCACTCAGAAGGGGAA
>NW_017728992.1:170794301-170796217 GCF_001723915.1 Gavialis gangeticus
ATGGTGCCAGCAGTACCCATCTTTTGCTCAACAGCCCTGAATGCCAGGAAAGGGGAGATCTGGGTTCTTGGTCTCCATTGCTTCAAGATATTTAATCGTATATCTTCTATTTCCAGGAGAGTGCCCTAATCGCCAGGCCATGTACTAGACAGGGCTGAACACATCCTCCATCTGTAGAAGTTGGGTCATGGGGTAGACACAAGAGTCATAAGGACAAAAGGAGACTAATCAAGAGAGTGATTAGAGTACTCAGAAGGGGAAAGTCCTGGGTTGTCATCCATTCTCCAAAAGCTAGTTATCCATTTTATACAATTATTTAATACAAAATATATAAGCACTACTCCCTTTGTATAGTACAGCACTGCATGTTGTCCTAGCTATGACCCTTCTCAGCCACTCCCTAACCAATGCTCCTACAAATATCTCTGTGTCTTGTGACCAGAGCTTAGGGCTGTTCATCTTCCCCCAGAAAGCATATTGATACAGGACCTCAGCCTGTCTCAGAAGCAGGGTCAGAATAAAATACTAGGTATATTTGCTAGCTGTGCTGCTTCTTGGGGAGTACAAGCACAGATGTATGGAGTTTGGCTGCACACCAACATTTAAAAATGGAAGTGATACCTAAATGCTGTGCCACCAAAACTGTAGGTTGTGTACACATGAACAGCTTTTCTTGTTGGGGCAAGGTGCAAAGCAGCACAGGAAGACAGCTGGAGGATGACTAGAATAGTTCAGAGTATGGACTTACTCACATCAAATGTTATTTTAATATAACGTACTGTGAGGTGAAATTACTGTGCATTTCAAAGGAACTGAAAGCACCACAGTACTCCGTTCACTGCATCATGGATTTACAATATGTTAACAATGATCTTTTTACATCAATGCAACCCTATTTACAATGCCCTGATGGATGTATGCTATTTACATGGTAACTTTGCACAATAGAAATACATTTTAATAAGTAAACTCCTATTTGGTATTCTTTACAAAACAGAATGAAGAGATTAACTTAGCTGTGTATCAAGCAATGACAGATGGGGCAAAAAGTCTTGTCTTGGGCCCATAGCTCCTACTCTTGCATGATTCCCTGAGGTAAGACAACTAATTTATAGAAGAAAAACACTGGGGCACCCCAGCTCTCAAAGCCTTGGTATATCTACATATCTTGCTAGTTCCTCTTACTCTTGGTAAAGAGATACTTCCTTTGCTGCTAATCACATGGGTGAGGAACACATCCTCCAATATTGGCACGGCCTACAGAAGCAGAAAAACAATCACTAACCTGTCCTCACCACCCTTTCCTAAATCCCCCAAATTACTATTCATTAGAACCATAGCCCCATGGCCTCTGGCCTCCCGAGCTGAAATGTTATATAGCAAAACTTCAATTCAGCATGGCCCATGCTGAAAAACAGTGAATCATCTAGTCACCATTAATGATCTCTAAGAGCTATAGGAGTTCCCAACTTTACTCCAAAACATAGGTGAGGAAAGGTGAGAAGGGACTTACCATCTCCAGTCTTTGAGAAGTGGATCTGTGGATGGCATCCCAAAGCTGACAGTGAAAAATAAAATAGCTTTGCTGCCATGGAAACCAATCAATAAAAAATAACTGCTCAAAACGTTTTCAACTTTTATGGTCCATTGCTGAAAAGTCCAGATCCTCAGGGATCCTGCCCAATATCTGGTATATCTGAGGGCAAAGCACAAAGGATGAAATGGAAGCCTCTGAGAAATGATGAAGGGCAGCTCAGGAGTGGAGGTTGTTTCTCAAAGATGAGATGCCAAATTATACCCAGACCAAGCAGGAGAGCTTAGTTCCATCACCAAGAAATCAAAGAGGGAGGTGACTCCAACTAGGGAACTGGCAGAGAACAGGCTCACAGTAGTGAACAAAACCTAAGACCCCACAA
>NW_017728992.1:170801217-170804407 GCF_001723915.1 Gavialis gangeticus
AAGTGGATCTGTGGATGGCATCCCAAAGCTGACAGTGAAAAATAAAATAGCTTTGCTGCCATGGAAACCAATCAATAAAAAATAACTGCTCAAAACGTTTTCAACTTTTATGGTCCATTGCTGAAAAGTCCAGATCCTCAGGGATCCTGCCCAATATCTGGTATATCTGAGGGCAAAGCACAAAGGATGAAATGGAAGCCTCTGAGAAATGATGAAGGGCAGCTCAGGAGTGGAGGTTGTTTCTCAAAGATGAGATGCCAAATTGTACCCAGACCAAGCAGGAGAGCTTAGTTCCATCACCAAGAAATCAAAGAGGGAGGTGACTCCAACTAGGGAACTGGCAGAGAACAGGCTCACAGTAGTGAACAAAACCTTTCTAAGACCCCACAAGACCATAAAAATGGACAGGGAGGTGCTGATGCAGCTGATGAAGATGATGAATAAGCAAACATTACTGCTGGAAAGCATATGCCATCAAAGCTGTGACTTGTCTTCTGTCTCCTTCCTCTCAGCACCCCATTGCATTCATACCAGCCCCAAGCTTCACCAGGCCTGGTTGTACAGACTGGTGTATAGTTCCTGTTGCAAACGGCAGTTCACACTAGAGAGTCTCTGCCAAAACTCCTTATAGCCTGGCAGTGAATATAGAGACCAATGGGAGCTCAGCTCCTTTAATCCCTCCAACCCCAAGATTCCTAACTGGCCACCAAATTAAAAGGCCAGTCACTGTGATTATGAAGTTGTTTTGCTTGGGTTTTTTTGCTTCAAGACAAAAGTCTATGAACTGAAATGCCCTCTGTCCCCTACTGTTTGCACTGGTGGGAAAATAAATACTTGGTGTATGTTTCCCATTCTCCCCATAAATTAAACTATTCCCATACAGAGAGAGCCAATCCTCTAACTCTTTTTAAAGTCCATAGAAATCTATAACACTTGAGTAGTAAATACACATATAGATCAGACACATTGGCTGAGGCTGATGCCCAAATAGATAAAGCACAAGTTCCACAAATCTAGAAATGCACAGAGCTCCTCAGAGCATGCACAACTAACTCCAGTGGTAGTATACAGTCTCCCTGCCAGTGCCCCATGGGGAAAACCCCTGTGTTATCATTGACATTTTCTCCAGAGTTAACTTGCACACATAAAATTAATGAAAGTGTACAGAGCATGTTTAAAGAGACACTGACTACCTGCCCCACAGTGACATCTCCCATTCTGTTTAACATGAATATAGGTATACAGAATAAGCCAAATCAACACAGCATGGCACAAAAACACTGCACAAAATCCCAGCAGGCTCTGACGCTGTTGAAGTGTTGCCATGCACTGCAAACCATGAACAACAACTCTAAGTGGTAGTAAGGCAAGTCTCTAAAAACACTGTGCCCTATCCTCAAAGTAGCCACACAGGATACCCATAGTAACTTATTGTAGCAATTGTCACTTGGGTGGATGTATTTCATGGCCAGCTTCAGCCATCCTGAAAGCTTTTGAGCTTCCTGGCAGCTCTCAGTGAGGCACTCCTCCTCCTCACAGATGTGTACAATATAACATGAGCTTGTAGTTAGAGTGTTGCTGTAGCTGTGATGGCCCAGGGGGTATGTGAGAGTAATATCTCTTACTGGACCGGGTGTGGAGTTGGGAGATATGTTAGACAAGATTTCAAGCACAAAGAGCCCTTCCTTATGTCTGGGAAAGAAGCAGATACAGACTAAGATGCATTATCAAAAAAAGATATTGCCAAACAAACCTGGTTTTTCTCATAAGTAAGCAGAGCAGTAAACAGCAGCTCAGGAGTGGGTCCACCTTAAAAAGGCTTTTCTCTGTACTACTAATTTGGGTGTCTGGTTGGAGTGTTTGGTTTGTGTGCATGTGTGTGTGCATGCATGTGCATGGGTGTGTGTACATGGGGGTGTGTGCGCGCTTTCTTCCCCCTTCCCCTGTGGTATGTTTTTAAATCTGTGTCTCTCTTTTCTTTCCTTCCTTTCTCTAGGGACACTGAGTGCCAGGGCTTGAGGTGGGTGAGGCTCATTTAGCTAATTGAAGGGTGAAGCTAGACAGCTTTATACAAAAGCAGCCCCCAGCAACTGTGTGAGCAGGAAACAGGAAGGGAGTCTGTCTGAGGAGGGAGCCAGGGAGCAGGAGGCTTTGTGTGTGTGCGTGCATGCATGTGTACAAGCACATGCATAAGGGTCCAGGTGAGGGTGTAGTTCTTGTGGTATAGTGTCCCCCCCCCCCCAGCTTTTTCTTCTCTCTTTACAGCATAGGTGTTCTTCAGAGAGAAGAAGAGGCACAAATGGAGGCTGGTCAGTAGTTGTGACCTGCCTGGGATATGTCCTGTTTGTATTCTTCCCAGAGAGTCAAGAGTACTTCATTTGCACCAAGTATAAGCTCATATCTGCCTTGGGAAAGAAGATTCACAGGGTGGAAGCGTGGGTATCCATGCTGCATTGCATCAGTGAACATGAAGATTATTTGGACAAGAGTTATAAGAGTTTGGTACTGGAGAGGCCAAGAGGAAATGAGAAGCAGCATGTGACTACTCGAAGAAGGAAGGCCCCAAAATTGAAGCAGAGTGGGTTCAAGTCCGCAATCACTTTCAAGCACTCTGTGGTGGAACAGCTGAGGAAAAGCCAGAGGACAGGACATCTGCTGCTATGCTGCAGAGGACTTAGCAATCTAGAGAGCAGGAGGAGCAAGCCTCAGGGACAGGGGCCCGAGGCCACTACACTGAGGAGGAAGATAAGAATGGTGGTGGTTGGTGACTCCGTCCTGCAGGGGACAGAGGCACCAATGTGTCATCCTGATTTGGGGGTCAAGGAGGTGTGCTGCCTGCCTGCAGCCCAAATTCAGGACATCACAGAGTCTGCAAAAGCTCATTTATCCTTTAAACCAGTGGTCTCCAAATTTTTTTGATCGCATACCCCTATCAGTATGAATTTTTGAGGACACACCCCCAATATATGTATATTTATTTATTTATAAATTATATACATGTACTAGTGTACTAATATATTATGTACATTATAAAACATATACAAAAATAGAGATTAAAAAAGGATGAGATAAAGATGAAATAAACAACATTTAAAAACATTTTTTTTATTTTATTTATTAACGGTACAAAAAACCTTTTGCTTTCACTAAAAAAAATTATTATTAATAATAATATTTTTTAGTGAGAGCA
>NW_017728992.1:170810699-170810988 GCF_001723915.1 Gavialis gangeticus
CCAATATATGTATATTTATTTATTTATAAATTATATACATGTACTAGTGTACTAATATATTATGTACATTATAAAACATATACAAAAACAGAGATTAAAAAAGGATGAGATAAAGATGAAATAAACAACATTTAAAAACATTTTTTTTATTTTATTTATTAACGGTACAAAAAACCTTTTGCTTTCACTAAAAAAAATTATTATTAATAATAATATTTTTTAGTGAGAGCAGTGTGATTGAATATGCTTAATTATTTTTGAAAATCTTGGTTTAACACTTTGTGATACA
>NW_017728992.1:170821120-170821538 GCF_001723915.1 Gavialis gangeticus
AAGGTCTGGTTCTAAGTTCAGTTTATTTCGATACTTGGTTTTAATGGCTGTCATAACTGAAAAAGATACCTCACAAAGATGCGTAGATCCAAATGGAAGAAGTGCATCATTGGCTGTGCTTACTAAATCATGATACTCATTTTTCAGTCCCATTCACCAATTATGCAAAGGTTTTTGTTGAAATTCGGCTAGTAAATTTCCATCTTCCCTGACGTCAATCAGTTGTTCTTGCAAACTAATCGGAAGGTGTTGCATTTTTATATTTTTAAGAAATGGGTTCAAAACCCACTGAAACTCTTAGTTTGGAAGATTTTTAAACAGGTTAGAAAATTCTGTTTCCAAGTTTTTTAAGTGTGCCGATATGAGAGTTTTTATAGGTGACGCACTTGCCTTGTTTTCGGCAACAAAATCACGTAAC
>NW_017728992.1:170831646-170832174 GCF_001723915.1 Gavialis gangeticus
ACCTTGAAGGGACAGATTAAGTGTGTTTATTTTTTCGAAAATATCTGCTAGGTAGCATACTACTGACAGCCACTTGTCATCACAGAAAAGGTCAGCAAATTTGGAACACTTGTCTTTTTGTAAAAGAAAAATGCGTAACTCATCTTTAAATTTGACAACTCTTTTAAGCACTTTGTCATGAGATAACCAGCAAACCTCTGTGCAGTACAAAAGATTTTCATGGTCACTCCCCATCTCATTACAAAGTATTGTAAAGATTCTACTATTTAAAGGTCTTGTTTTTATAAAATTAACCACATCGATGACATCCTGTAGCACTTTGTGCAGTTCTGGCTCCAACTTCTTTGTTGCAATAGCTTGCCTATGAATGATGCAGTGAATGAAGTTCATGTATGGCGCTATCTCTGTACCCATACCCCAGAATCCTTTTTTTATTCTAGTCAAAGCAGCTGCTTCATCAGTGGTTACACTTACACAGTTTCTCCAAAAAACGTTGTCTTCATTAAAGAAGTCATTTACTGTTGAGAA
>NW_017728992.1:170833280-170837084 GCF_001723915.1 Gavialis gangeticus
GCACACGTAAACTGCAATACGTCGCAATACGCTGAAAGCGAACGAACGAGTGAGGGCGCCACTGTCAACCCCTCTACGTTGTGGAACTCCCACTCTTCCCTCAGGATACTTCGCGTACCATACGTGACACGTGACCGTCTGACATACGGACCTAGTGAGGGCGCCAGTGTCAATCTGTATCTTAAATATTAGTAAAGCTTAATTTCTTTCTTATTTTTTTAGATAAACAATAAATATAAATAGAAGTTCTAATATTTTCTTCCCACACCCCAGTGGATCATCTTGTGCACTCCCTGGGGTGTGCGCACCCCACTTTGGAGACCACTGCTTTAAACTACTACCCCTCCCTGTTTGTCTG
This sequence comes from Gavialis gangeticus, assembly GCF_001723915.1. Classification (NCBI taxonomy): domain Eukaryota; kingdom Metazoa; phylum Chordata; order Crocodylia; family Gavialidae; genus Gavialis; species Gavialis gangeticus. The sequence continues at coordinate 170,833,639 of NW_017728992.1, forward strand.
TGTAGGCACCAATGATACTGTCCTGGCACTGAGCAGATGAGAGGGGACTATGAGGCTCTTGGCTGGAGAATTAGAGTGCTTGGAGCACAAATGGTGTTTTCACTGATTCTTCTCATGGAAGGCAAGGGTCCATGCAAGGACCTTTGTATCCTAGAACTGAATGCTTGGATGAGGCACTGCTGCCCATGTGAAGGCTTTGGATTCTTCAACAATGGGTGGATGTTCTTGGGAGGAGGATTGCTATCAAGAGATGGGATTCAACTGACAAGAATGGGAAAAGCATCTTTGGGTGTTGTCTGGCCAACCTAGTAAGGAGGGATTTAAACTAGGTTCCATGGGGGATGGTGATCAAAACCCTCCAGCAACAGATCACACAGTGCAGAGGGAAAAGGACTGGAAGAAGCAACTTAACTCTGGGAAAGGTGCAGAGAACTGTAAGACAACAAAAAGTGGTGCAAAAGGGAAGCAAGCAGGTCAAAATTAAAATATGTCCAATGCATATACACAAATGCAAGAAGTATGGGGAATAAACAAGATGAGCTGGAAGCTGCAGCCTGTGAAAAGAACTATGACCTGATTGGTATCACAGCCACCTGGCAGGACAGTTCTTATGACTGAAATGTCAACATTGAGGGTTACACTCTGTTTTGGAAGGACAGGGTTGCAATAAAAGGTGGTGGTGGTGCCTTCTTTATCAAAAACAAATACAATCATTCCCTGGTTCAGGAGGAAGAAGACAGCAAAGTAGACTGCATTTGGGTGAAGAAGAAAGGTAAAAGATGCAGCACCAATATAATGGTGGGGATGTATTATAGGCTACCAAATCAAGAAGAGGAGGAGGATGAGGAACTCTTCAAGCTGCTGAGAAATCTATCCAAGATCTATGGGATAGTACTGAAGGGGGATTAAATTTTCTGGACACCTGCCAAAAGAACAATGCAGCCATACACAAAATGTCAAGCCAGTTCCTAACTTGTGTGGAGGATACAGCTAGGAGATTATCTGTCTTGGATCTTGTCATGACTGATAGGGAAGACCTGGTGGAGGATGCGAAGGTGATGGGCAGCTTGAGAGATAACAATCACAATACAGAATTCCAGATGCTGAGACAAGGAAAGCGTGAGGTGTGTAGCTTCTGCAGCTCCAAGGTAAGCATCTCAGGTCTGCAATACAGTTGTCTCCTACTGGTCAATACTTGTTTCACAAGTCTTCTGTCAGCAGTGCCAGTGGAAAGGTTTTCCTAAGAAAAGTATTTCCTGAAGCATCTGCTTAAGCATTTTTTGTATCCTCATCCCAGTCCTTGTCCTCCTCTTGATGCAACTTAAGGATGGAAAGGTAAGCTGTAGTTGTGCAGCTGTAGCTGCCAAAACCATACCTTACCCATGATGCAGCATGGAATTCCATTTTCTCAACAGTGGTTTTCCAGGACTTTGCATGAATCTCATAATTAAGACGGAAAAATGGACTAGATGAAACTAGCCCACCAGGGGTGTAAAACGAATTTGCCAATCATGCTCAAAGGGGAGTCATCAATGGCTGAACATCAAACTGGGAGGAAATGGACAGATGCTCCCTGTGATAGGGGCAACGCCCCGAGGGAAAACTTACCTTAAAAGGAAGAGCTTCCGAGCTGGCAGGATGCAGCTGAAAACCAGAAGCCTGGCGGGAACAAAACCGCGACAGAAAAAAACGCCGTGGCTACAAAACAAAAAAAGAACAACAGGTCCAGGAGAAGCCAGGGCTGGCTCTAGCCCTGACATGGACCTGCTTTATGGTGGTGTGCTGGTGCTGATTTGCTGCCTGCCCCCTTAGGGCAGAGATAAAAGCTCTTCCGAGAATGGAGCCAAGAGGACCGGAAGTGAGGCTTCCAGCGGGGCCAAGACAGCCCTGAAGAGGAGAGATCTCCAGTGGTGGCTGCCCCAGTAGGGGGCACACGGAGAAGAAAAAAGCCCACAAGGGCCCAGGTATATACCTGAAGTTGAGGTGTGGATCCCAGATGCCTCTGGACGTGATTTGACGTGCAGAGGGAAAGGGAAAAGAGAGCCGGGAGTCTGGACCACAGTAACAACATAGCCAAGAAGCAAAGACATTCCTGGCAACAAGGTAACCCAGGGATAGCAAGAACCACAAGCCAATCTTCGCTATAGCCGGGAGCTCAGGCCAAGTGAGGTCCATATCCTATTTTTCCTTTGAGGTCAAAAGACCAAGACAAAAAAATTACTACTGTGGCTCACCTTAGAGGTGAGCAGAAGATAACAATTTCAGGTTGGCATAAGGCAGGGTGTAGGGGCCCGAATCAGGAAACTGGACAAGCCAGGTTACGGAGTGTCCCAGGGAAGGTGAGACATAACATCCTACTCCTGGTAATAACTTATTTTTTCATCAAAGATGTGGCAGGTGAGAACCCCCTGAAGGCCTTCCAAGGCAAATACTTCAATACTGAACTATCTGGATCCCAACAAAATGGCAAAACCTGAGAGGTCCTTAAGAGCTAGGAATACTAGCAAATGCCGTAGGAACCTAGACTCCCCAAGGAGTTTGTCATGGATCCTGTTTAATCTAAACCACATGTCCTTATCCTAGCGATTAGAATGTCATAGAAGCCATGTTAAAATAGATATACCTTACTGAAGTCAAGGTATATCTCATTCATTGCCTTGTTATGTTGGAGGATGAAATTGAATCTGGACTTAGTCAATTTGCAGAAACTTTAGAGGGGAGGATTAGGATTCAAGGTGACCTTGATAAATTCAAAAATAGTTTGAAGTAACTCAGATGAAATTTGACATGAACAAGTACAAACTATTGTATTTAAGAAGGAACAAAACAAACACACAACTGCGAAAGGGGGCATGATTGACTTTAATACACAACAAGACCCTGGGAGTTGTAATAAATCACAAACTGAAACAAATGCAACACTTGCAAAAACAGCTAATAGCATACTGGGGTGTATTAAAATGAATGGCATATGCAAGTCACAGGAAGTGATTTAACATTAGTGAAGCCTTATTTGGGAGTAGCATATCCATGTTTGGTGACCGCACTTCAGGAAAGACATAGACAAACTGGAGGGGGTCCAGAAGAGAGTAGCCAAAATGATTAGGGGTCTAGAAGACCTGACTTGTAGGGGAAATTTAGAAGAATTGGTATCTGGTGTAGAGAAGAAAGGACACAGTGAAGATTAGGGTTGGAGGTGAGGGATGAGAGACTGTCAAATACAAAAAGAGTTGTTCACAAGGAACAGGACAGGCTGATTTTGCAAAAGGGGAACTTTAGGTTAAATATCAGGAAGAGCGTGCTAACTATGAAGGTAGTCAAGCACTGAAAGATATTATCTAGAGTGGTTGTAGTCTCCATCCCTGGAATTTATTAAGTGACAGTGAGCCAATCATTTGCTAGGATAACTTAGACAAGGATGATTCTTCCTTGAGAAAGAGGATGGG
>NW_017728992.1:170842084-170844375 GCF_001723915.1 Gavialis gangeticus
ATGAGAGACTGTCAAATACAAAAAGAGTTGTTCACAAGGAACAGGACAGGCTGATTTTGCAAAAGGGGAACTTTAGGTTAAATATCAGGAAAAGCGTGCTAACTATGAAGGTAGTCAAGCACTGAAAGATATTACCTAGAGTGGTTGTAGTCTCCATCCCTGGAATTTATTAAGTGACAGTGAGCCAATCATTTGCTAGGATAACTTAGACAAGGATGATTCTTCCTTGAGAAAGAGGATGGGCTAGATGTTGACATCTCCTTGCCTACTCAGACCCAGCTCCAAGGAAGACTTTTCCTTCCCATAACAGTCTAGAGTCTTTGCACGGAGAATTGTAGTCTGCCATGGTGGGCCCACTGTCCAAGCCTGAATCTTCCTCATGACTTAGTCTTTTTCTTTCTATATCAGCTAGTCCTTGTTTCTTTGTGTGCCTATTCCTAGTTTTCCTTGTCTTCTCATCCAATCAGTTTCCCTTGTCAACTTGTTTTGGCCCCTTGTTACAGTTCCCTTACTCAGCCAAACCTAGTTGTCTCTCTGCACCCTACTTTCTTGGAAGACCTATCTTTCCTCCTTAAGTCCCACCAGTTCACAGTCCCAGGTTTCACATCCAAACAGTCCTCATCTCAATCGCTCTATTACCACAGCTCCCACTTGGGTTCAGTGTTCCTACCAGTCATACAGCTTGCTCCCAATGTGCTACCCCACCCGTTTCCCTCACCAGCACTCAGTACCAGCTTCTCCTACCCTCATATCTGATTCCAAGACTATCTAGCTAATCTCACTCTCATCTTCTCTGTTACCCAGTCTCCTTTCCCAGTCAATTCCAATTCCTCACCTCTAAATCATAATGTCTCTCTTCTTAATTTCTAGTCCAACACTTCTGATCCCAAACAACTGTTTTCCTTTTCTGGTCTCATTTTTGTTTTCTCTGCATTCTAGTCAGACAGTTTCCTCCCCAACACTTCTTGGATGCTAGTAGGTGTCATTTCTGGAAGCACAGGAGACAGACTCCCTGTTCTGAGTTCCAGTGCCTGAACCTCCTTTGAAGCATAACAAACTGCAACCTCATCTGGGTCAAGTGAAGTATTCTTTGCTCCATTTAAGCTCACTGACTTCCTGTTTGCTTACTTCAGCAAAGCTGCTTTTACATCTGCTGTGTAAAATCCCTTTCTCAACAGCATGCTTTAAAACAGGGGTGGACAATTATTTGGGACCAGGGGCCACATAGGGAGTTTTGATGAGCTGTTACCGTTGGCTAGAAAATGGTATTTAGAGGTTTGCTTTTGGGAATTGACTTATACGTAAAGTAAATATGAATTAAAACAATGGTCTGGGCAGGGGCTAATGGATTCTAAAAAGCCTGATTGTACTTCAAGGTCCTCTGTGTCTGACACACACAAGCAGCAAGCTGACACACAGGCTGAGAAATAGTAGACATGTGCCACACTGTTCCATAACATATGGTGTCATGAGGTCATAGTGCCCAATTGCAGAGCCCTTGGGATTTTTAGTTTTGGGGAACAGACCAAATTAGGAGAAGACAGGGAAAACCCAAGTTAGGATGTGTGCATGTGATGGGCTTGTGAAAACAAAGGAACATACTGACAGGACAGAATGTGGACAGTATGAGAACCACAGAAGAACCAATGAGCAATGCCCGAAGATGAAGAATCATCATAGAAAGAAAAAGATACAGGTATTTCAGATACTGGAGGGATTTCAGAGCAGCAAAAGGTCAACAAGGGGGGAACCTGAAGCCACCATGTACAGAGGGCACACCAGCCCATCTCACCCACCCCACTGCAGAGGGGGCAGGGGGGGCCTTGGCCTCCAACCTTTAGGCTATTCATAACTGACAATCAAGAGAGAACCTCAGAGTGAAGATTGTGTACTGGCCAGACGTACCTTCCCTCTGATGACAGCTCTATGACTGGTAGATATAGAATTTGCATTATTCTTATCTGCTATCACTGTGTATCAATAAAATTTGCCTATTATCGAATGGAGAGGTTGTGGTCAGTCTGAAGGTTTGGGTCTGCCCAGAACAAGGTATCCGGGTCATAAATCCAGTGCCAACAGCCACAAGTTGGGTCAGCACCCTCCCCCCACCTCTGCTCACTGCTGCAAAAACTCACCAAAACTCCCTATGTGGAATAGAGCCATGGGCAGGCAGGGAATGGTCTTTGGGAGCCAGACTGGTGGGCAAGGCCAGGATCACAGGGCAGGGTCATAGGGTAGCTTCCTATGTGGGTGTGGGGTATAGGGTATGGGGGAGGTGTTTTTGGGGGGGG
>NW_017728992.1:170849375-170849837 GCF_001723915.1 Gavialis gangeticus
CTCACCTGAACAGTGCTTTGCATGGGTCCGAGCCCCACGTGGGGCAGCCTGCACCATGCTCCAGGGCACACTTGCTAGCCCAGATCCAGCCAACATGCACAGCTTAGTGACAGGGTTGCTCTCAGTGTTGCTGTAACTGTCCAGGTGTTGCTCGGCTCCCCTTGCCACCAGCAGCGGCTCCTCCTGTTCCTGTTGTGCCACTCGAAGCTGGGAGGAAGCTTCAGCCCAGCGGCTCCCACCCCAGCACCCAGGGCTCCACCTCTGGTTCCTTGTTGCCTTCCACTCACTCCACCCACCCAGCATGGGCAGTCAAGTGGGTGGAAGGCAGCTGGGAGGTGGAACTGGAGCCCTACACGCTAGGGCAGGAGCTGCCCAGCTGAAGCTTTATTCCATCCTGGAGCGGCACAGCAAGAGCAAGAAGAGGAGCTGTCACTGAAGACAAGGGGAGCTAAGCAGCACTTG
>NW_017728992.1:170854837-170858382 GCF_001723915.1 Gavialis gangeticus
CTGGAGCCCTACACGCTAGGGCAGGAGCTGCCCAGCTGAAGCTTTATTCCATCCTGGAGCGGCAGAGCAAGAGCAAGAAGAGGAGCTGTCACTGAAGACAAGGGGAGCTAAGCAGCGCTTGAGCCTCTGCAGCCATACTGGGAGCAGCCCTGCTAGAAAACTGGGCATGCTGGCTGGGGCTGGGCCTTCAGGTGTGGGCTGGAACCCAGCATGGGCTGCCCTGGGCAGGGTTCAGCCCCATGCAGTGCTGCAGGAGCAGCAGCAGCCCAGATCCAATCAATTGGTGGGTTCCCCCTGTGGGATGGATACAATCAGTTGGCAGGCTGGATCCAGCCTGTGGGCCATATTTTGCCCACCCCTGCTTTAGACCCTGCTGTAGTGTCACTCTGGGTCCCCTTTAAGGGCACAGCAACATAGAAAAACTCACTTGAGTTCAATAAATACAAGAAATGAAGTGTCAGCTGATAACTGGCCCATTAGCATTTTCCTCTGTTCCTTCTTAAGCACTTTTGAGATTTACTAAACCTATCCACAGAGAGATGAAGACATTTAAAATTACATGCATTCCAGTTCATTTACTATTTTAAAATGTTTATTATTTGTGTTACTCCTCAACATGTTTCAAAACAACCCCATCCTTCAAAACAATCCCATCCTAACAGAACCATCACCATTCCTGGATCTTACACCTGCACCTCCAGAAATATTATGTATCTTATCCAGTGCACCAAATGCCCAGATGGAAAGTATGTAGGAGAAACCAAACAACAACTGCACACCAGAATGAATACACACCAAAAATCTATCAAAGGCAAGAATACCCAATTCCCTGTGGGTGCACGCTTCTCACAAGACATGCGCTCCCTTTCCAATCTCTCAGTTCTGATCCTGAAAGGGAACTTACAAAACACCTTTGAGAGATGAGCCAACAACCTTCACTTCATAAATCTACTTGGTACAAAAAACCATGGACTCAATATAGACATTGGATTTATGACACATGACAACCTGCCTGACATCTGATTCACCAGGTACCTGCCAGACCTGACCTTGTACCCCTTCCTTTCCCCCCACCCCTCCTTTTGTACCCTTTGTCTTCCTAATTTCCAGCTATTTACTTTTTCATTGACAGCCTCTTTTCTACCTTGGAAAGCTATTCCTTTAAAGTCTCCCTTACTTACCTTTGGCTTTTTCCCCCCTCATTTCCCTCTCTACCATTTGTTTCCCCAATTTCCACCTATTTACATTCTCACCGACATCCTGTCACACATTTAGCTTCTTTCTTTCCTTGGAGTCTCAGAAAATCAGAGACTCCCTATGCCTAAAGAAGGGTGACTGCATCTGAAACCTTGCAAAGAACTTTTCTCCAGCTACTCAGTTGGTTTAATAAACAACATCACATCTACTCAAAGAGCTTTGCCTACCATCCTTTGTACACATATGTAAGCACAATCTTCTGACAGAGACACTGAGTACTGGGCAACGAGATACGTTCATTTCTGGCATAGGATGATGCAATTTTCATAAGTCACCACAAGCTATTTCATCTTCCTAGCCAGTTAATTCTGGACCGGTATCACTAAAATGGTCTTTGTAAGAAAACAGGTATGTGATTGCTTGGTTATCAAAATTTGTTTCCTACATTTTCTCTCTTTGTAGACCTTAACATTTCTTTATACTCACTACTATAAAAAGTTTTAGATCCTGTCTGATGTTTTGCATTTGAAAACAGATTTTTCTTTGCTAAAGTTTTAAGGCAACTACAGCATTTTTTTCCTAAAGCAACTGAACTTTAAAATATAGGAAGCAGAGTAATCTTAAAAACTGGGGTATGCTAACTTTCAGACACACGCAGATTGAAATGTAATCTTCATTTGTGCCCTGGAGAATATTGATTTTGCTATCTGCCTGCTCTACAGTTAAATTTGTATGTGATGGTAGGCTATTGGGCATACTTTCATATCTCTCAGCCTGTCAAATATATTAGCACTGCTTCCACATGGTTACTTTGCCTGATAAATCTCACTTTATAACAACTCACATTTACCAGACAGTCATTTTACAGTCTCTGAGATGGGTGACATCATGCCATCACACTGGAAGATATAAGCATTTATTTTAAAGTAAATGCTATTAAAATTATATTTTGTTAGGTAGGGCTATAATTGAGGAAAATTGCTTTCTTGATAGCTTTCCTTTTATGACTGAATGTCTGGTTATCAAGGAATGTTTCATCTCTTCTCTCCCCTTGAAGAAGTCAGAATGGAAAAAATGGAAATGCCAATCTTATCTTTGGTGCAATACAAACAGGGCATTCAGACCCACGGTGTTTTCATCTTAAATATGCATAGCACCACATGGATTGTGAAGAACTTCACAAATGTAATGAACATGTTATGCTACGTATAATTACTTCAACAACTGCCAGTATGCTGGTCCCTTCAGGAGAAATATGGTAAAGATTCAGTCATGTACAGTAATGCTACCCAAGAGGATCCAGACCCACTGAACAGTGAAAATGGTTATTTCCAAATGCAACTTAAGAGGCCCCTGTGGAAGAGACATATTACACAGAAGTTATAGTTTGGACTCTATTCAGGGCCAGAGTATGAGCATCCTTAGCTTCACAAAAGTGCAAAGGAAGCTAATGACTACATAGTCATAGTCTACACATGTAATTAATGCAACTAAATAAACTCCGGTGTAATTTGAGCCAGACTAAACTAATCCTGATGTCATCTTCTACACATGCATTTAACCATAGTAATTTACTCTGCCATTATATGGTACCTGTGTCTGATGGGACTATCCAACAGTGCTTAGTCTACACTGGCTGAATTGCTGCACATGTGTAAATAGTGGCACTTTACTGCACAGTAAATTAGTCTACTGTGCAGTAAAGTGCATATGTAGACATGCCCAATGATTAAGGTTTTATATCTCCTTCCAAAGACAGCTCCAGGAGCAGTGAAGTTCAGGGATGACAGTTCACTGACTCCAGATCATTGGGTACATCTGTATAGTACGAGGGAATCCCCTGCTGAAATACTCCAAGAAATCTTATTTTCCATGAAGTCTCCCTTCCATAAGAACATACGTGCCATATTGAGTCAGACCAATGGTCCATTTAGCCCAGTAGTCTGTCTCTGACAGTGGCAGGAATGAATACTTTAGAGGGAAAGCACTGAACCAGGTAGGAACTAGAGTGATTTACCTCCTGTTCATTACTATCCCTTACCCTCCTACATTATTGATTTAAAACAGGGGTGGACAAGTATTTCAGTTGGAGGGACACTTAATGAGTTTTGGTGAGCTGTCGAGGGTAGCACACACAAAATCTTTTAGAAGATATCATTTCAACAATTAGAGATAACAATAAATCATATCCTAAAAATCAAACATCTACTACAACATATTTTAATTTTATTAAAAAACAATTCTCCTGATTTTTTTTTGAGTAGCATGTATACAGGCAATTGCACCATATCTCAAAATAGTCATACTTTTGTATATTTTGTGAGGGGGTGGGGGGAGGGGAGTGTGTA
>NW_017728992.1:170858479-170859879 GCF_001723915.1 Gavialis gangeticus
GGGGGGAGCTGTGTACGCATAGGTGTGGGAGGGGCTGCCTGAGTGCTAGGGCCTGGGAGCCAGCCAGTGATTGGGGGAGGGAGGAAGTGGCACGGGGGTGTGCAGCAGAGCTCGCTTGGGCAGTGCAGTTTCCATCTGCATGGTTGCCCCTGTGGTTCTCACTCCAGCCCAGAGCAGCTAGCGCTGCAACTCTGCCCCAGCCCCAGCCAGCATGCACAGCTTCCCAGTGGTTGCTGCTCAGCTCCCCCCAACTCCAGTGGCTCTTCCTCCTCCTCCTGTTCCTGCTGTGCCACTCTCGGTGGGGGGGAGCTGCAACTGGGTGGCTTCTGTCCCAAGGAGGGCTCCAGCTCCAGCTCCTGGCCACCTTCTACCTATTTGGCCACCTGCAGGTTACTCATCACGACAGGTGGGCCAAACACAGACCCAAACCTGCTGTAGTTTATAAGAGACAAGATCATAGCCTACAGTAACATGCCTCAGTCTCTGACTAATGAAACCATTCATGCCATCACTTAAGGGGATGGTAAGGCTTTTTTATTAGTGCTGTAAATATCTATTTTCTGATAACTCCCTGAAAGGTCAAGCTGTTAGTGCTGCTAATAAAAACATCCCTCAAGGAAGCACTTGTGAAAGCAAAACATGTTATTTTCCTGTTTGAAATCATGTACTTCTCCTCTAGCCTCATAAAACAGAACATTATCTAAATATATTCTACTTAAACAGAACTAAAATGATTCGTGTCATTAAGTGCATTGATCTTGAATTGCATAGTTTGGAATCTGCAACAATTTCATTACTGGATTTCTTCTGCATGATAAGTGGATAGGAGTGAAATGAAGTTAAATTTTCCATCCACAGAGCAAGTTTTATTCACTATACAGATTAGTGAAGGAAAGAAGCCCTTCAGTCCTTAGCAACCAACTATCTTTTAGACACCAGAGAAACAATTCTATGAAAGGGCCATTACAATCTCATATCTCCAGAATGCTTTGGGCAGTGTCATGTATTACAGCATAGCAATAACATTTACATACTTAGTACTAAGAAAAGTTACTCCTCAGTGTAGGTGTCAGGGCAGACTTACGTGACAAATTCAAGGGAGCATTGGGCAAGAGAAAAGAATCTCCAAGAAATGCAAGTTTTGCAGCACTTGCATCCAGTCTCTGAGACTGTTGCCAAAATTGATCATTTTGGGGATTTTGGGGAAGAGTGAAGGGAAAACAAGAAGAGTGCTTGGAACCAAACAGTTTTCAGGCATTTAAATCCCCAAACATGATCCTTTTTCACCCTGTGCAATGGCCACTATGGTTGCACCTTCTAGGTTAGGATGCATCTCCATTTTGGCTCTCCAACCATACTCAGAAATTCTCCCACAAGGTGTCTACCTCCACCTCTTGTGG
>NW_017728992.1:170864879-170867275 GCF_001723915.1 Gavialis gangeticus
AACATGATCCTTTTTCACCCTGTGCAATGGCCACTATGGTTGCACCTTCTAGGTTAGGATGCATCTCCATTTTGGCTCTCCAACCATACTCAGAAATTCTCCCACAAGGTGTCTACCTCCACCTCTTGTGATCCCATTCTGCCTGGAAGAGTGCATACATTTCACATAAGCACCTCTCTTCTCCTTGAAGCTTTATATAGGTCCCAAAAGCTTTAGATGGAGAAGAACCACACTTTTCAACCCTTCTTTGCAGTGCTCTTTATATATATGACACGGTTCCTTTCTTCCCTCCTGGACAATTATGAAAATAAAGTCCACCTCACATGGATAGAGTCATGTTTCATCCTACTTGTTTTCCTTCTAGTTGTGTGACTCTTTCCCTCTTTGCTGCCCAGTGGACCAGCTTCAACAAGAGAAACAGTGTGCTCTTGATTCTACCTAACCCATGGTCTGGTGCTTAAGACAATTTCTTGAGAAGTGACAGATGTGGGTTCAGCACCCCTCCTCCCCACTACTTCCTACCTTGGGATGAGGGAGACCAGGAAAAAATCCACAACCATTGTTTTTTTCTGAACAAAAAGTCACAATCTCTCTTGGAGGAGCACCATAATACTCCACTTGTTTTGAAAAATATTTTAATTGAGGAACTGAACAAGCCACAATATCAATGCTGCTCTAAAGCCATCTAATATCTGAGAATCATTGGGTTTTCGGGGGGGGGGGCAGAAGGGGGCTACACAAAATGGACAGCTATCATATAACATTTCAGCATTAGTCTCTGTGTCACTACATATAGAGTAGGAATCAGTTCTCTTTTTCTTTCCATTTCTAAAAATACCAAAGCAGTTAAGGCTTAGTTTCCACTTTTCCTTTTCCTTCCACATGGCTTTCCACAGCATGTGAAGAAATAAACTTGGGTTTACAAAAGCTTGGGCTCTCACTCTCTCTCTCTCTCTATATATATATCTCTCTCTCAGTTAGCAAGTCTGTAAAGGTGCACAACCACCCTGCCTTCTGACTGACTTCAGAATAACACATCTAACCTCTCTTTGGCAGGGTTAATTGCTCCTAGAGCCAGTAAGAGGGCTCCCAAATTGATGAAAGTTAATGCTGCTACCGCTCCCTTCCACCAAATTTTTGGATCAGTGGAGTTGATCCAATGGGCTGGATGTATGGCTCCGCAGGCCAGATATAGCTCACAGGCCATAAGCTGAGGACCACTGCCCTAGAGAAATGAAAAACAGTATCAAAAGATGTCAGTAACAGAACACAAAAAAAGTTGTCCCAAATTTGACTCTCTCTAAATGGTTATGTCCTAAAAGGAGGAAAGGGAAACTGTTTTACCTTGGAATAGTCATTCTAGGATCCTCGCAGAGGGGCTTCATAATGGGAGTGCTCCCTATGTCTGTAGCAAGTGAGGGCAGGTAAGATCTTTGCAGTGAGCCTGGATGTAGAGCTGTGCTCAAGACTTGTTTTTGAACCAGAGAAAAAATAAAAATACGAGAAGGGCATTCAGTTCAAATCACTGGAAGCAAGGCCTTGACAGGAAATTTAGGAACATATTTTTTCCTTTCCAAACCACTTAGCCAGATAGCAAGACAAAAATAAATAAATAAATAAATAAATAAAACCCTGGCCTCATGAAGTCCTCAGAAGGAGGATATGGTTTATGTGGAGAGTCCTGGAATATAAATTCATAGCTTAAGCCAGTGCTTCCCAACTTTTCCTTAGCATGAACCCATTTATGGCCCCATTTCCTTAGCATGGCCCTTCACTCTGAACCCACAGCCCCCCACCCCACAACCCCATCTGCTGGTGTTGCGATCCCATTTGGGGTCACAACCCACAGTTTGGGAACCACTGGCTTAAACAGAATTTTCCTCTCCCAGTCCTCCTTACCCCGTGTCAGGTAATCTTCATAGTGGAATGCAGAAAACAGCAAGTCATCCCTAGGGAAGGAGAAATCATTTTACCTGTTCAGTGTAATGATCCATCAGACATTGTCAGCAGAAATAAGGATGTCAACTTCATACCGTTTGAGACAGTGTGGATGGAAGACCCCAGTGTAGACTTCTGGACCGTTTCATAAGGTAAGATGTGTGTGTATCAATACTGGATTGCATAGTAATGACAGCACTTGTACCCGAGTCTTCTTGCTTCTCCTGTATACTCTTCTGTTGCCCTGTAGTTCCACTCGCATCAAATTTATATATTTCTACACCTGAGGATGTTTGGATTTGACTAAAAAATTTACTATTTACAGCCTCCTATATAGGTGTAGTCAAAAAATAAACTATTGGAGGTGGTTGCCTCCCCAGTTTGAGTCTCCACCTACCAGGAAAGAATTCTTCCCTTCCTGCTGCTACACGTGTCCGGGTTTTTTTTTCCCCCCATCT
>NW_017728992.1:170872275-170872575 GCF_001723915.1 Gavialis gangeticus
GTTGCCTCCCCAGTTTGAGTCTCCACCTACCAGGAAAGAATTCTTCCCTTCCTGCTGCTACACGTGTCCGGGTTTTTTTTTTCCCCCATCTTCCTCACAGGTAACGGGTATTGGCTGGAGCCAAGATTGTGGATTTGGACTTGGGTGTGCCAGTGTTCCTGCCTGGACTATAACCCAGTGACTCCTGGCTAGAGAGGCCTGCCCCTCCTCTCGGGGTCAGACCAATTGTGACACCTGGAGTCAGAAAGGAATTTTACCTGATGGCCAGGCTGGTACTGTGGGGCTTTTTATGTTTGTCTG
>NW_017728992.1:170877575-170879242 GCF_001723915.1 Gavialis gangeticus
AGATTGTGGATTTGGACTTGGGTGTGCCAGTGTTCCTGCCTGGACTATAACCCAGTGACTCCTGGCTAGAGAGGCCTGCCCCTCCTCTCGGGGTCAGACCAATTGTGACACCTGGAGTCAGAAAGGAATTTTACCTGATGGCCAGACTGGTACTGTGGGGCTTTTTATGTTCGTCTGGAGTGGGTGGCTTGACTCTTCCTTGGATCTATGTAGCATATTTTAACAACCCTTTTGCAGTAGCGGACACTGACTGCCACTGTCCCCTTGCTTTACCTGTGGCTGGTTAGGGGGCTATTGTAACTCCCTTGTACTGAAAAGAGAACTTTCCAAAATGCATCCATCTTGGGAAGGTGAGTGAAACCCTTTTGAACATGCTTGGTGGCTACTTGGTGGTGGCTGGTGGCCACATTGAGAAGTCCTGAGGGGAGGGTTTGGTGGGAACTCTCTGTGACAAGAACAAGGATCTGGTAGACTGAAACAGGCTGTCCTATTGAAACACTGACTGATCAGGGCTGTGCGAGCTCTGGCTCCTGCTGCTGAAGATGTGTGTGTCCTATGCTGAGAGCCAGAAGTGACACAAGCATGTAGGATCCATTCAGAAGCACCAAAGAAGGTGGATTCAATCTGCTGCTCACCGGACTCAGAATACGAGGAGCATCAGTGATAGTGAAACTGGTTAGTGCTTGTTCATTACCAAGTAGTTATATCATATGTATATGTTTATTTTTATTGTTTCTCTTTGTAAAGCTTATATTTGTTGTTTGTTGCTTACTTGTTATTGTGTTTGTTATAGTAAAGATATATATATATATTTGTTATTCACTGAGGAAATTTGATGCCAGGTATCCCACTCTAAGCACATTTATATATGTATTTATTTATATGCATAAAAAAACTAGGTTTTTATATATGGATAGTAAACTCAGAAGGGTTGTGCATTTGACATTGCATAGCTCTTCCACTATGTCTTATGCCTGTGACAGGGTTGAATGCGTAGCTTTAGTAATAAGTTAGAAAAGAATTTATATGGGATAGTTTGGATAGGGGTGATCCTGCCTCAGGTAGGTGGTTGGATTAGATGACCTCAAGAAGTCCCTTCTAGCCCTACTTTTCTATGATTCCATGATTGAGATAGATACCGGCTGAGACACAAGTGGCCCTGAATCTCTGGGACAATGACCAATTTAGGCTTTACAGGGCTATCAAATACTTGATTTCAGAATCAGTCATGGAGCTTGCAAAATACAGTGGTCAAACAGAAGGCTTTCCAAACAAATAGTCCATCCCTTTGTCATAGCTACAGGCTACATGAAGTCTCCCGGAAGTCCTTAATATTCTTATAGCCCAGGAGGCTTTGCCTCTGTTGTTCCTTTTCTTTCCATCCCAGTTGTGCCTGACCATCTGCATTTCCTGTGATATCTACTTGCTGATCCATATTAAGTGACTGTCTTTCTGATGGCCCTAGATATTAGGGCTGCGTGAAACTTCAGCAGCTGTTTCACTTCAGAGGTGTTTTGGCTCATTTTAGTGCTCAAAACACTGAATCTGAATTGGAACGGAAGGCTCCAAAACATCTCCGAAATGAAATGGAACCATCCAAAATGTTTCGGAACGTTTCAGCTGTTTTGGAGGCAGGCTTGCGGGGAAACAGAAACTCAGAAGAGGGA
>NW_017728992.1:170879619-170880768 GCF_001723915.1 Gavialis gangeticus
AGGTCCCTTCCAACCCTAGAAACTATGAAACTATGAAAGCACTACACATATACACACAAGACACACATTTTCCAGCACACTAAACATGAAGTGTGCTGGAAAGTCAGGTTCCCGGTCTTCTGGCAGGGGGGCAGGGGGGCCATAAGGAGAGCTGCAAGTTCCCACCTGCCGAAAACATAGATCCCCTTTCCCTAGCAGCCATGAGGCTTCTGCTGCTAATGGAAGCAAGGACATGGGAGCAGTGTCTGCACCTGCCCCACCTCCACTAACACCAGCAATAAGAATAACTCCCAGCAGCACCAGCATGACAGTCTCCTCCACCCCAATTTCAGGTCCCAGCCTGAGCCTTCCTGTGCCAGAGGAGGAGCTGGATCTAGAAGCAGCAGAGCTGAGCGCCATAAACAGAGAAGTTCTGGGGAAGGAGGGGGAATCTGAGCTTCTGCTCCACACCCATCATAGTTCCCCTAGAGCCAGGTTTTCTTCTCCAGAAGGCACTTCAGAGGAGCTTGTGGGGGCAGGTGGCTTAGCTTCCCCTGTCATTGTGCTTCTGCCTGCTAAGAAGGGGGATAAGGCAGGATCTGCACTCCAGAAGCGAGGGGGTAGTGTAGTGTACAATCATTTTGAGGTGGCAGATGATCCCACATATGCTGTCTGCCTGCACTGCTGATGCAAGACCAGCTGGGGAAGGGATGGGATGCTGATGCATCTCAGAAGGCAGCACCCCCTTGCCCTTGCTCCTCCCACTTTGGGAGTGTGCCCAAAGGGAAGTCCGCCGTTCACTCCAAAGCCTCCTTCCCCCCAAAGCAGAGGCAGGCCACCCTGGACCAGTGGGGGAAAGGCAGAGGAAAAGGTGAGTGAGGTCATCCAGAGTACTGGGGAGATGCTTGCTCTGGATGGCCAGCGCTTCTCCTTTGTTGAGCAGCCAGGGTTCAGGTGGCTCATAGCCCCATCATACCGTGTGCCCACATACACCACCTTCAGCAGGACGGTCATGCCCTCCCTGTATGAGGCATGCAGGGCGTACTTACATGCCCTCAGAAGGGGCTACCATCCCTGCAATTTTCATTTGAATCAGGGAAGAAATGACAAAGTTATAGGCATTTTAGTGATTCCCCATTATAGCCTATGGCTGAATCACCAAAACAGCTT
>NW_017728992.1:170885768-170899326 GCF_001723915.1 Gavialis gangeticus
ACCATCCCTGCAATTTTCATTTGAATCAGGGAAGAAATGACAAAGTTATAGGCATTTTAGTGATTCCCCATTATAGCCTATGGCTGAATCACCAAAACAGCTTTGAAACTCGGAAACAGATTTGGCCAAATTGAAATGGAACAATGATCTGAAACACTGAAACAAATCACTGCCCCTCTGAAACAGCTGAATCCAAAACCAAATCAAAACATAACCGTTTTGTACAGCTCTACTAAATATGATCCTTTCCCTGGAAGGCAATGATCTTCAGATGAGCACACTGAAGGATTCATCATGGCCACTGAATTATCAGGAGTATCACAGGTGTATGAATTCAGCGCACACTAAAATTGCAAAGTATGGATCTTGGCTCTGTGCTGCCATATAAATAAGGTGGCATCTGGTCAGAATGACCACAGACCAATAGAGAAGATGCAGGTGAACAGTCAGCCTTAACAGGCAGCCAACAAAGCAGTGTGCTCACCAAAAGGAGGATGCATGAATTGTTTTGGTTGTGGGTAACCACATTCTGCACTGCAATAAACCCACATCCAAAATGGGTCTACAGCCTGCAAGTGAAAGCACTACAGAATAAATGGCAACAAACACATTTATTGGTGGACAGAAGTCACTTCAATATGACACAACAAGCAATCTATAACAAATACTAAGGTTTGAGAAGTGCTACAAGCCCATAAGTCCTGCTAGTCAGACAAGGAATAGATAAGAGGCTGCGGGCAGGCTGAGTGATACCAGGTACCAGAGCACTGTCAGTCAGCAGACTAGGTGGCCAAAAGGGGCTCAATATAAGCGGAGCAAAAGGAACTGAGTTGGCTCCTAAAGGCAGAAATGAAGTAGACAGATAAGAGAGCTGAGCTGAGCTGCTAGCAGAAGGTAAACCATTTGGAGGAGGAAGTGGAGTCCAGCCAAGGATAGGAGGATGGCATTAGCTAATGTCAAATGCACAAACAGCACCTTGGGACAAGAAGGTGGGACAAGACAGGAAAAAATACATTACTGAGCTATGTTCCCTTTGGGTGTTTTCTTTTTAGACTTATGAGGAAGAATCTGTAGTGACAAGGAGTCAAATTTAAGGCAGGCTGCCAGCCTTTAGCTTCAGTGGCAGCACTATTTTATGGTCCTGTAGCACTGCAGTGATAAGACACATTTCCCAATCAAATGAATCAAGCAATCAAAACAGTGAAAAGCAGCCCAGGACACATGCAGCACAGAGTGCTTGGGGTCTTAGTATAGTTATGAGTGAATATCTCATGCATAATTACTCTCCAACCCATCAGGCTATTCAGCCTGGCTGGTAGCAGACTATGAATAATGCTTACTTAATGGCATAGCTAAATTCTGCTCAATAGCAATAATGGGCGGCACTGGCAGAGGACTAAGCCAGTAGTAATGTGCACAACTTGATCGTGATTTAAAAGCAGTTGGACATTATTCACAATATCATTTAAACAAGAGTTTTTCTTTGGAATAAGTTGTAATTTCCATTCTGACTCAGAGACTTGGGGTGCCAAAGCAAAAACAAAGTTATGCATGTAACACCAGAGCCATCATGAGAGATTTTTGTAGTCTGAGGCTCTCCACAAGGTTGCCCCTCCCTCAGCAGTTACCAGCCCAGGCACTAAAACACGCTGCTGTAACACTGTGTCCATTTCAGGAGCAAGTTCACCCAGAAAAAGTGTAGGTATTTCTGTCTGGCTCATGCTTCTGCCTTACAGGCATACCTTAAGGGTATATCTACACAACTCAGTTATGGGGCAATGTTGTCCTGTCCTGAAGCATATCACATCTGCTCCACATACACAAGCTCCCAATTGGGAAGCATTGTTAGTGCAATGCTACAGGTAGGGAAATTATTTCCTGGCTCAGAAGAGCTCCTCATTGGACGTGTCTACACATTCATTAATGAGCTTTAGGTAATGTGCATTAAATCCAGTATCTCTATTGTGAGGTACTAGAAAAAAGGTGCATTTGCCTATTTTAATGCACATTAGCTAAAGGGCACTGTTTGTGATGCTTTAATGCTCATTAAAATAGGCTAATGCATGTTAAAGTGCACATGTAGACTTGCCTATTGAGGAGCAAGAGTGGAGTACCTCACTGTGTTACTGCCTTACATTGAAATTTTTCAGAATAGATTAATCCTAGCAAACCCAGGCCCTCTGAGGCTGCCCTGATCACAAAGTACTCATGACAGCTCTGCATAAGACCAAAGGAAATCAAACATGAGAACACCTAGCTCAGAAATCTGAAAGAGAACAACAGGAATCAGGAAAATGCCTGTAGACACTCACAGCAGCAGCATTTCATCTTTACTTACTTGAGTGAAAAGATCATAGCCCCAAACTGGGACAAACACGTTTGCTTGACGCTGGATGTTAAGTCTTACCCAGTTGTTGGCAGTCAGTCAGAGGTCTTTTTTCCTGGTGCTCAGCTTTGTGCTAAGATGTCTCAGTCAAGACCTTGGTTTCATTAGGTTAAGTGCTAAGCAAAGAAGGATAAAGTCCTGGCCTCAAAACAGTTACAATCTTGGGAACAGGCGGACCAAGCAAACAAGCAGGGGACAACTGTCAACCATTTAAAATGTGCTGATGGCTCTGTTTATTTCCCATGAATGCTTTTAATTCTATCCCTTTGCCTAGCAACAAATATTTCAAGTCACTGAAGTATCTGTAACACAAATGATAATTGTTTGCCTGGGTCCCACTCTCTGCAGAATGTAGCAACATAATAGGACTGTTTTCCTCATTCTTCTCATATCTCTAAGTTTTCCTATTTTTCTCCTCTGTGCATTTTCCCCCATCCAGTTATAACAGGAGCTTTCTAAATTCCTACTAAAGAATTGTTTCCATTTTCTCTCTATTGCCCATTAGTTGGAATAGAATATGTTTTTTAAAATTCCTTCCCCATGCTGATTCACATTAGAACTAGAATAATTTTAAAATCCAACTTGCAGGGGGTAGCAACATACAGCCCTAATCCAGCCTGCAGAGCTACTGGATCTGACCCAAGGAGTCATAAGGCTTTGCCTCCGCCTGCATCTATGCTGCATTTGCAAGGAGCTACGCTGTGGCTGACCAGCCGGAAGCTGTGCCTGCATTGCTGGTGCTTGTCCCTGCTCCCTAGCTGTGGCATGAGTACAACCTCCAGCTACTGGGGAACAGAGCCTGGGCTGGTCATCTTCCAGTTATAGGAGGAGGTCAGGAGAGAAGGGCAAGGAGAAACCAGCAGTGCAGATGCAGCTTCCAGCTTCCCCAGCACAGCTCCCCACCAGCTGGAAGCTGCACCCATGCTGCAGCTGAAAAGTGGGGAGCCCAGGAAAAGCAGCAGCAGCAGCATGGGTACAGTTCCCAGCTACCTGGCCCCAGCCAGGGGACAATGGGATTGGGAAAAGAAAACCACCTGCCTAGTTATGTGCTGCCACAAACCACCCAGCCTGCACCAGATTGGTGCCCGGTCGTTCTGGCCCATGGCTTGAAAAAGTTGCTGGTCCCTCGCTTATGCAGTTGCTTCACCTTTTTCATTTCTCTCAGCTAGGAAGGCAGACAGCTCTGCTTCATTTCCTTTGTGATCACTTTCTTTGTATTTTTGCTGTATATGTAGTAAATACAACAATGAAGCATTTGAGGTATTAACATGGTAACGAGGTTAAGAATGTTTGTTTGTTCTATAAAAAATTGTTCCTTTTAAAAATAATTATCGAATTAGGTTTTTACCAAACTTGAAGGGTATAGCAGAAGCCTCAAATCCTCCTTGTCCAAAATCAGATCAAGTGATTTGCTGACAACTGATGTGCTGAACAGCACAGTGGACAAGGACACGGTGAGGTCCTCCACAATAGCCTGTCGTATATACAGGGTAGAGTCCTGCACATTTCTTACTGATACTGGTATAGCTGGGCAGCTGTAGCTTGAGCCTACATCTCATTGGTGTCCAGGTCCCACTGCATGCACTGTTGGGTCTCTTGATCATTTCACTCTACAGGGAGTATTGGCTACTGAATAATACTGTATGTAACAGACTGCCAATGTGGGCTCACCAGATTGGCTTGAGATACTTACCCTGGGCTAGAAACAGTGCGGGTGAACTCTGAGCAACCCCAGGGGTGGAGCAGGGGAGCCCTGTCCTGTGGAGAAGAAGCGCATGGAATGAAGGGGTTTTCAATTTCCTCATTCGCTTGGAAGGGGGATGGCCGGAGTTGGGGCCCCACCACCCTGAGCCCTGGTTGGCCGGTTTGGGACTGCTGGAGGGGATAAAAACAGCAACCAAACGGGTGTGGGGGCTACTGACAGTGACTCGGGGGAACAATGCAGGAGGCCTAAGAAGAGCTGGGGTGAGCTGACCCAGCACAGGGAGCAGAAACCCCTCTGAAGAGCCTCGAAGGCCCTGAGAGAAGAAGGCAGCGGCAGTCGGCTGTGCCTCCAGCCCTGCAGCAGAGAGGGAGCCACAGCCAGGGCTTGGGGCAGAGCGCTGGTGCCCCAAGGCCCCATCGCAGTGTGCTGGACGTGCTGGGCGTCCCGGAGGCTAGGGGTGGCAGTCGGCCCCCCACTGCACTGTGGAAAAAAAGCAGCAGCCAGGAGTGCAGGCGGCATCCTTATCCAGAGCAGGGAGCTGGGCCGGTGAGTTGAGGAAACCCCTTACCTTCCCTGGGGAAGTGGGACAGCAGTATGCAAGGCATTGGGATCCTGAGGAGCAAGCAGAGCACCAGGATGAGGGTCCCCGGGAGCTCAGAGCGGGATTGGCGAGCCATGAGGTGTGTGGGATGCCCAGCCAGTCATCTGGAGCAGGGGTTTAAAGCAATGACCCCTGGGAGCTGCGTGTGCTGCTGACCCTCTGCCACTGACTGCCTCAGAGGGGACTCAGTCCTGTCCCTTATTCTGCAGCTGATTGTCATCGGCTGGAGTCCCTGAGCTTTGTGCTTGGATCATGCTGATTGCTGCAGGAGCCTACTCTGTTGCTTGCCTTTTTCATTGCCATGGAGGGTCACCCTTCAGCCTCTTTGGGGGGTTGGAGTTTGATACAATTTGATCCCTGCAGACCAGAAGAGCTTAACTTGTTGCAGCCTGTTGCTTATTGGGAAGCCTGTTGGAGCTGCTGGGAGTGACCACCTTGCTTCCAGTGGCTGAAAGCTGCCAGTTCCCCTACCTGTGGTTCTTGAGTCAAGGGTTGACTAATGCACTCTGGTTTGTTTTGTGATTTTGGTTATGCCATTTAAGTTCACTTGTGAATAACCTTTCCTATTATTCTCGTAAATAAAGTGTAAATAGTTAAATCGGTTAAGTGTTAGACCTTCTTGGGACCATGGGCTGCTCTGTGGGGAGCAGGGGCTGGCTGGAGAATAAATTGGTGCTGGCTGGAAGCCCTGTCCCACTCTCACCACACCATCCCTGATATTGGGCAGGAGTGGCAACTATTGGGTGGCCACCTGGGATACATTTGCTTCCCTGCTCCACCCTTGGTCGCTCAGAGTTCACCCGCACTGTTTCTAGCCCAGGGTAAGTATCTCAAGCCAATCTGGTGAGCCTACATTGGCAGTCTGTTACATGTAATTTGAATTATTTCCTCCTGTGTGGCAGCAGTTAGACTTGTTATATAAATTAACTGCCCACGATGTTTTTTGTTTTAATGTTTAATCTGTTCAACAGTTAGCTTGGTTTTATTTTAATTTTCCAGCCTACACTCTGACTTAAAGCCACATTATTTACCTTAGTGGTAAGTGTCCTGTTTTTCTAAGTGGGCTTCTGGAAGGGATGGTACATGCACTTCGCTTCACAATTCTCTTTAATAAAGACAGGAAGAAAGATCAATATTTATAATTGGATAGCTACTGGGTTCAACAGGGTGGGATCAGGTTAGCACATGCACGGTTTTTGTTCCAACAGAGTCTGTTGTACTGCAGGGGGATGGGGAAAAAACCCACAAGGATTTCTGCAGAGGAGAATGAAGACTTAATAGCAAGAAAAAAAAACTGAAATGGATTGGGGGGGGGAAGAGAGAAGGGTCAGGAAATCAATATGTGATTATTACTACAGTCACTGAGATGTTTAAAAGAGCCCAGAGTCTATAAAAGGTATGAGAGTATTTCACCTTCAAGGTTTGGAGGTTTTTGTTTTTGTTTTTAATGGCCAATTATAATGGACAGAACCAAAGGTGAAATAAATGAGTGTAGTAACACTGACAATGGAGCACCACTAATTCATTCCAGCTGAGGAGCTTGTGCTACATCCCTTGCACAGAGGCTGGACAGTATTAAATACAGAGAGGTCCATCATTCGCAGGAGTTAATCAACTTACTGGTTGCAGTGCAGGGCTTATCAGAGGCTTCACAGAAGTAAAAGCCACAGTAGCCACTGTCTAGCTTTTAATAGTGCTCACTGTTGTTCTTCAAATAAGAACAGCTCTTAGTGCTTTGCAGCCAGCCCACAGGAAGCTGTCACCACTGGAGAGTTTATGAAGAAAATAGTTTATGGAGACAGTTGTTATCAATTTCTAACTTCCTTAGCATCCACATGCCCATAATGAAAACAGAAAGAGATCCCAGCACCCAAGAGCCTGCAGCTTGAACTATCATAAAATGAATGAATTTAAGACTCAAGGATGAGGTAGGAAAAGAAATGGAGCCGTGAGATCACACTTTTTATGGCATAACAACCTGAGTTACAGCAGTACCAGATCCCCATTATAATATGCATCTCGGGAATTCAATGCAAATAGTTTTTATAATAAATATGCTTTTTATCTACTCATTCTTCATCAGAATTACAGGAATGATGAGATTAGAGCAGAGAGAAAAGTGGATTAGAATTAGAAAGATGTTCTGAGTAAAAGCGAGTCCTTGGCAGAAGCCATCACAAGGTGTGTATTCAGGTAAGCCCTCAAAGTAAAAGGTTTCTGATTTATCTTGGACCTCTTCCATAGCTTCAGCAATGGCACTGTGCCAGGGGACAGCACAGAAAATACTGTGGAAGAAGTAGATGAGCAGTCTTTGAAATAGTCTAGTCACTGCAGACTAGACCACTTCCATTGAAGTGTGATCTTAAGGGATTTTCTTCTATCAATCTCTTCATCCCAGGCGACTGCTGTTTTTTCTTTTCATTTGTAAACCAAATCACCTTTCCCTACTGTACTCCCAGTTCACTCCAGCCACTGTGACACATTGCCCCACTCTGCTTCCACAATAATCAAAGTCCAGTTTCATTTTCTTTATAAACATTTTAGGTATGTTACCACATTATTGTGTATAGTAGAAAATCTTGGTCCACTGGAAAGTGGCAAAAAACAATCAACTTAATTAGACCCATAGTTTTCAACTGAAAAGTTTCTTCTGTAACATCAAAGCACACATCAGAAAACAATCCATTTCTCCTCAAGTCAGTGGCAAGCCTCCCACTGATTTCAATGAGCAGGGTCAGACAAGTAGTGAGATATAGAAAAATAAAAATAATAAGCAAAGAACACCATACGTGGCCAAAACAATGGCCTCTTCACAAAAAATGTAATTGTAAAAAGAAAGAAAACTTCTAAATGGTAATCAGACAAGTGAGCCGCCTCTGGTGTCATCCAGTATCATAGTAATACTTGGTTCTGGAGTGCTGCAGACTGGTCTGCACAAGAATGAAAGAAATTGATTGGCGTGGACTGCGAGGGGTCAGGGCAGGACAAACCCCAAGTGGGGTTAATCGTTAGAGGGGAAATGAGTGGACACTGACACAGACTGCCATTGACTTTGGTTTCTTTCCAGACAAAGCTTCTGGGGGAATTGACTACCCAGGGGTGGCTCCACTCTCAGAGGTGCAGCACAAACTGCGGTGTTTGAACCCTTCCAGCCACCCAGCAGCACTTCCTCACCTTTTCTTTCTTCTACATAGATTGCTATGCTGTGCGTTTGCCTTTTAACTCTGCAGTGCCACACATTAAAGAGTCACTGCTGAGGCTGTCATCTAGCAACATGGCTCAGAGCCAGCTGAAATCAACTCAATAGCAAAGACTATTCATCCGACTAGGCGCACATTCATTCTCTTGCACATGGAAGACATGAGAATTTTACATAGAACTCACCAGCAAACCCACTAATGATACCTAACTGGGCACTGCTGCTGATGCTGAGCCCTGCTTCTTCCCTTTTATTTATCCTTACTAAAATTACTAGTTTCAGTTCTTTATAGCTTTAGCAGTACAATACTCAGAGGAACATTCTGTACATTTAGCCTTCTTCCAGAAAAATACTGTCCAATTTGGCCAAAGACAAGTTACGGTCCTGGACAAACGTATGTCCCAGTGTAATTTATACCAGTTTTATATACTGATGTGTTGCAGCAGAATCAGGAATCGACAAAACATACAGGGAACCTAATGTGCCTTGCAGATAGGCTGAGCTTCATCACCATGTGGGAGGGGAGCAGGTAGCAAAGCTAGTTTGGGAGGGAGACAGAAGAAATCTAAACTTATCTAATTTACACTGGAAGGGTTTTAATCCAGATTCTTTCAGAGGTAATTCTCTTACACATTAGACAAAATTAATTCAGTTTTAGAAATCTGTGTTCATGACTGCTGTCAACTACCTATAAATACCATCTGTCCAGGCCCTCTATTTCCACATTCCTGTTTGCAAGCAGCTTCTGGGTTCTTGTACAAGAAATATACAGTTCTTGTAGGTTCGACTAACCTGCAAGGTATGATTTGAAGGGATGCAAAACAAGTCATATTTTGCAGCTCTGCATTGAGATTCATATTCTGTTAAATTATAAAACTGACTATTGCAATTGTCTATACTTCTATCAATTGGCCTTTTAGTTTCTACAGACAACATGTACCACAAAGGTGTACACATGAAGGTGGGACTCTTCAGCCTGGAGAAGCGAAGGCTCAGGGGGGACTTGGTGGCAGCCTCTACGTATATAAGGGATGTGCAGCTGAACTGGGAGAATGTCTGTTCACCAGGACACTCCAAGGGTCACAAACTCCAGGAAGGCCATTTTAGGCTGGACATAAGAAAAAACTTCTTTACCGTCCAAGTCCCCAGAGCCTGGAATAGACTCTCCCAAGAAGTGGTGCAAGAACCTACTCTGGCCACTTTTAAGAAACATTTGGATGCCTATCTTGTTGGGATCATTTGACCCCAGCTGGCTTCCTGCCCCTTGGGCGGGGAGCTGGACACGATGACCTTGGGAGGTTCCTTCCGCCCTAATGTCTATGAAATCCATGAAATCCACAGGGACACTAAAGACTGGGTAGTAGTGAGAACACAAATTGTTAAATGGCATCTCTGGTTCTGCAAGTTAATAATAAAACAATGTTAATTACAAGACCAGAAAAAACAATCAACATTTTTTGTTAAATCCCTCTGTAGCTGAGGATATGTGTACAAAACCAGGAGACCAATAAACTTTACTCAGACCTTACTTTTAAATAGCTTTCACTGTGCTTGTCTCTGATGAAAGAAAGATGTCTGCTGTGCTGTTCTCTCTCATGATGAAAAGAAATGGGAATGGAAGGAATCTTGCATTAAGCTGTTGCCTTCCTTTGTGCAGGCAAAGACATACCTTTTGAAATGCATGCAACTGAGATGGGAACCTCTGGATGGAACTGCCTCTGTAATTACAGAATTATTTACTGAGCAACAGTTTTTAAACGTAAATAAATAAATGTGTATTCCTTAGTTAAATTTAAAAAGCATTTGAAAATATCTGTAAATTCTGGACAGTGGATACTGTCCAGAGAAGAACAATAGAAATATACAGGTAACAAAGTGTCCTTGGTTTTTGTTTGCATCTCTCAACAGGAATTTTTATGCAGAGGCCTTTTTAAGTAAGTTCCTTTTGAACTTGCTTATTAAAGTCTTATTTAAGTGCTAGACTGTGGATGTAGTTCTGTTTATCAAATGTTTGCTTATGGATCTTGATACAACTAATGTGAGGCATCAACAAATGAATGACTGAACCCCAGCAAACTCTGCTGCATCAAAACTTCATGCTATGGCTTTAAAAGGCACCACTATTTCCTGCCACTTTCCATGTATCTGATGCATTTTCTGAAAAAAATAGAAAATACCTCAGATTTATGATATACTAGATATATGTATATATAGATGTACTCTGTCACCATGTTTATGTGCAGAGAGTAAATCGTGCAGTTGAATGAAACCACCTTTATCGTTAACTTTGTTGAAGTGAAATTTTGCTTATATTCATGAGGAAGGTTGGTTACATTTCACTGAACTCCACTAAGAAGACTTTGCTGCATGAGCACTTACTGGGAAAATTCCTGCCCTTACAGTACCATTGATGCAGCTTCATAAGCCTTATTTGCATTGGGAAGGAAAGTATAGAGAAAACTTCTTACTCAGAGGTGTAGCATGGAAAAAATGAGGTTGGGACAGGTGTCACTCACCCTTCCCCCTCCGTCCTCTTCTCCTACCTTGCTGCAGGAACAGCAGCGAGCAGAGTCAGGCAGTACCCTTGAGTGCAAGGCATTCTGGGAATTATAGTCCTCTAAACTTCTGTTGTTGCTGTGGGGGAAACTCTCACCCCACTTTTTTGTCACTGAAGCCCATGTCCAGAGGGTAAAAATGCTAAATTTGGCAGCAAAAATGGCAAGTTGGGGGTCAGGAGCGGAGGGAACAGGGCGCACGTGTACCCCCTTAGCTTGGCAGTGGCAGCAGCAGAAGCAGTGGAGGGGGCAGCAGCAGCTGGTCCCCCTAAGGTAAGTGGGGCAGAGGGTGTGGCGCAGCTGAGGTGGACCCCTCTTAGTTTGCCTGACAGGGAGCAATGCATGAACAGTGCAAGCAAACAGGTGTGCTCTGTAAGGGCGCACTGGCATTTGCATAAGGCAGTAGCAGCCCAGAAGGGCACCTCCAACAAGCGAAAGCAGTACACTCAGCTCCGCAGACATGGTGCAGATGCGGAGTGCAACTGCTAGGGGCCCTGCCCCAGTGCCGCTGCCTGCCCTGGGCTCTTCTGAGGCCTCCACCCAGATGGAGCTCATGGTAGGGTTGGCAGCCCCTTGACCCCCTGTCTGTGGGGGAGGCTCGGTGGGGTCCTGGCAGACGGTGGGGCCTGGTGGTTCCCCTGCTTGTCCCTCCTGTGCCCGACTTAGGGCTCTGGAAGGGCAGGTGAGGGAGCTCCAGGCTGAGGTGAGCAGGCTGAGAAGGATCAGGGCTGCAGAGGATGAAATCGAGTTCACTGCAGGCCCAGTCGTCCACTGTACAGCCCCCCCCAGGAGACGCGTCCAACACAGGAGTGGCAGAAGGTGTCCAGCAGATCCAGAGCTGCTTGGGCCAGAGTGGTGGAGGCTCCTCAGGTACAACTGGGGAACAGGTTTGAGGCGCTGGCAGCCATAACAGAGAACGAGAAAGGGGTTGCCTCCAGCAGGGACGATGCCACTCCCCACACAACACAGACGGCGCAGAGAACGAACACCAGCAGGAAGAAACACCAGGTCCTCGTAATTGGGGACTCCATCCTATGGGGACTGGAGGGTCCCATCTGCCATCCCGATCCCATGGCATGTGAGGTCTGCTTCATGCCTGGGGCTCAGATTCAGGACATCACGGAGAGGATCCCAGCCTACATCCGACATGCAGACCAGTACCCCATGGTTCTCATCCATGTGGGAACAAATGACATGGCCAGGGGCAACCCAGACTGCATCACGAAGGACTTCGAGGCTCTGGGGGCCAAGCTTAAGGATATGGGGGCACAGGTGGTATTCTCCTGGTGAGTAGGCGTGGGCGGTGACATGAGGCCTGCATTGGCGAGGTCAACCGGCGGTTATGGAGTTGGTGCCACCAGGCAGGCCTCAGGTTCCTGGATAATGACCCATGCTTTTGTGCAGAGGACTTGCTTGGGCGGGATGGGCTACACCTTTCTCCTAAAGGCAAGCGTGTTTTCTCTTTCAGGCTGGCTGATCTCGTGCAGCGAGCTTTAAACTAGCTTCGCCGGGGGATGGGGCCGCAGGAAGACTTAAGGACACCTCCTGACCAAGACAGGTGACATACGCAAGGAGTACCCAGGTACGTAACAGGGGTCCAGATAGTCTTGAAAATCGGGGGGTGGCACATGCAACAATCCAAGGCCTTAAATGCCTCTATACAAATGCTCATAGTATGGGGAATAAGCAGGAGGAACTCACCCTCTGAATAGCCTGTTCAAACCCAGACATAGTAGGGATCACAGAAACTGGGCAGTTAACATTAGGCGCTATCGGCTTTACAGGCGAGATAGAACAGGAAGGAAAGGCAGAGGTGTGGCACTCTATGTCAAAGAGCAATACACAACTTCTACCAGCAGGATGGGGTCAGAGGAGGGGCAGGCTGAAGTGCTCTTGGTCAGGATATAGGGGGGGTCATGGGGAAAGGGACTTGACGGTGGGGGTCTACTATAGACCTCCCAACCAAAGGGAAGAGCTGGACCGTGAATTCTTGGGTGAGCTTGCAGAGGCACTTAAGGCAAGGGATGTAGTTGTCATGGGTCATCTAAATTACCCAGACATCTCCTGGGAGGAGCAGTCAGCCAAGTCAGACCATTCACGGAGGTTCCTGGCCGAGATACAAGGCCTCCACTTAACCCAGGAGGTGCACAGTTCTACCAGGGGGAATGCCCTGCTGGACCTGGTCCTAGGCACAGGCGATGACCTGGTAAGAGGGCTCCAGGTCCTCGGGGTGATGGCGATCATTGCTTGTTGGAATTCACCATCCAGCACAGGGCGTCAAGAGCCTGCAGCAAGGCAGTAGCCCTAGACTTTAAGAGGGCCAACTTCAATGAGTTGAGATTAGTGGGAGAGACGCTGGGGTCCTCGAGAGTAGGCGAACTCAGTGCCCAAGAAGAGTGGTCGTTCCTTAAGGAGATGATACACAGAGCCCAAGGGGTGACAATCCCAACAAGAAGCAAGGGGGGCAAGAGTGCCCAAAAGCCCCCCTGGCTCACCAAGGGCATTCATGAATGCCTGATTGCCAAAAAGGAGGCATACACCCAGTGGAAGGGAGGGGCTATCACCAAAGAGGAGTCTTGGGTCTGTAGGGGGGCTGTTAGAAAAACTAAGACAGATACCAAGCTAGGGCTAGCGTCAAGGATCAAAGATAATAAGTCCTTTTTTAAATATATAGAGAGAATGAAGAAGGCACCAGGTAATGTGGGGCCCCTGCAGGATATACTTGGCAATCTGGTTGTTGCACCAGAGGAGAAAGCAAACCTCTTTAACAAATTCTTCACTTCCATTTTCTTGTGCAGGGACCAAGATCCCTGACCAAGATCCCAGATGGACTCAGGAGAAACGCTGCCAGGCTTAAGGTCAGGGAGGACCAGGTTAGAGAGCTTCTGGAGGGGCTAGGCATGTTCAAATCAGCAGGTCCAGATGGTCTCCACCCCAGGGTGTTGAGGGAATTGGCAGGGGTTATTGCAGGGTCCCTGGCACGGTTTTACGAGCAGTCGTGGTGCTCTGGCCAGGTGCCAGATGACTGGAAGAAAGCCAACGTGGTCCCCATCTTTAAAAAAGGGAAGAGGGAGGACCTGGGCAACTATAGGCCCACTAGTCTTACTTCAAT
>NW_017728992.1:170900050-170901130 GCF_001723915.1 Gavialis gangeticus
TTCACAGTCAGGGCAGCTAAGATCTGGAACCAACTTCCAAGGGAGGTGGTGCTGGCTCCTACCCTGGGGTCTTTAAGAGGAGGCTTGATGTCTACCTTGCTGGGGTCATTTGAGCCTGGTTTTTCTCTCCTGCCCCAGGCAGGGACTCAGACCTGATGATCTACAAGTTCCTTTCTGACACTACTTCTATGAATCTATAAGTCAGGTCTCCGCTCAGAAGCAGTGAACTCTGCTACTTCTCTACAAAACTATGATTCCCAGAATGCTTTGGTTTATATGACACCATTGCCTGGGCTGGCAATGTGCTTCATAGAGGCAAGGGGGAAGGTAGCCAGCGGTGAGGCAAGCAGTAGCCCTGTGATGATGACCCCTCCCTTTAGTAAGCGCCCTGCCCTGCTTGCCCACCACATGCTACATTAGTGATTTTCCTGTCTGGTTGTCTAGTTCTGTTCCCACCCAGGCTAGATGACATAGTGAAATACGCACCCATATCATCTCACAAGGGTTACCATTGCTGGTAGTAGTAGCATCCTGAGCATGGACAGATCAAACCTGACCACTGCAGCTTGATCATGTCATTACTGACAGAGAGAGGACAAGTTATAGGTTCTAGCCAAACCCTCAAAAATACTTCTTAGATGCCCCATGTTATAGGAGCCCTACTCTAGGAACCTAAGAAGCTAAATAGAAGTCTCCCACATACTTGGTGAATGTTCTAAGCCCTACTGCAGTGAGTCTCAATGTTGAAGGGTGCCCTGTGGTGTGAGAAGATAAATACAAGCTCAGGATGTCCCTCCACCCCTACCTACTACCAGGCCTTTCTGCAAGATGATAAGAATTTTTTAAAATGGGATGCTGCTCAATTCACAAAAGTTATGGGGTGGGGGTCTGGCTTTGATTTTTGGCAAGAAAAAGTCATTTTATTGTATTTATTGTAAATATTGTACTCAGAAACCGCAGGAAATAAAAAAGGCTTGAGGAACCCACATGGTCCAAAAGACTGCTTTGCCATGCTATCCCACCTGCTGACTCACTTTGCCTGCTTATGTTCTACTTCACTACCATATGGTGCCATTGATT
>NW_017728992.1:170906130-170910246 GCF_001723915.1 Gavialis gangeticus
GGTGGGGGTAGGAGTTTAAACAGGTTGAAAACCACTGCTCCATACTAGTGGGGGGAAAACAAGAGAGGAATACTCCCTCTTTGGGTGCTGTGCTACCTAACAGAATCCATAGCCCTAAGGTATATGAGCATATGGAGAAAGAAAGGAGTCAGAGAATGGACTGAGAAGAGCCAGCACACTAGATGGGAAGTTCTCCAAGTTATCCAAAGGGAAATGCTGACAAGAGGATTTTGTCCTAAATATACCCTTCTCAAGGACTTACTCTTTGGTGCCTTACCCTGGGTTGCAGGGGCACCACTCTCCAAACTGGATTTATAACCTTGACCTAGAACTAGATGCTTTTAGCAGCTGTTTTTCATGAAAAATGAGGGACTGAACAGCAGCGCTCTGTTTAAAGCACTTACAAGGAATGTGGGAGAGTCAGGTTTTAGTCTCTTCTGCCTGACAGGATTTCAAAGTCCGTATCTCACTTCCCTGTTCTAAGATCCACGCTGTAAGGTATATATATTTGTGTAGGACACACAGTTTCTCCTGTTGAAGCTGTTCTACTTTGCATAGGATAATGAATATTCATTACACAAAGAGAAGGAGGAAACAGAGAGTATGATTTTCTAGCTTATAGCTTAGGGGTTATATGGGAGAAGAAACATGTATTCCATTTCCTGCTCCACTGAATCATTAGGCTAAATAATCATAATGAAGACAAAGGACAGGTAGTTTTTACCACTAGATGAAGTCAACATGAGAACACCCCCTTTACCCCCAGCTGACATCTCCTAACCGTATGGCAAAAAAACTGAAAACTGGCTCCATTAAGATTCTACAGCAAGATAACTAAACAGGCACTGAGTTCTCACTGTACCTCCCACCTGCTTCAAAAATACTTAGCTGTAGTTTAAGATGTATGAGGGATCACCCTGAAGGGAGAATATGTGAAAAATACAGCTACCTCATCTTCCTTGGAATTGTAAGACATTCATTTACACAACTTAAAAATAACTTTTTTCTTTATGAGGACTGTGACAGGCTCCCGCCCTGCTCACCGTGGCACTGGCATCCACGTAGCTAGTCTGTGGGTAAGCTGGCCAGCACCATGTGGCCAGAAGGGACTCCACTGGTTGATCTGGGTCCAGGAGACAGCATATGGGGGCACTGGCAGAAGAGCTGGACACTCTCCCCTTGGCTGGACAGGACCTGGCACTTCCCTCCAGGGTAAACATGTCTGGAGAAGCAGTGTACGCATGTCCTGCCACCAAAGCATCTGAGGACCTGGACCCACTCATTGTTACTGTCTGGAAGCTGGTTGCTCTCTCTGGTGCTAAGTTCCCTGGGAAAGCCAGGAAAGCCCCAGCCACCAATGGGGCACTGGGGACCCAACCGAGCACCAGCTTAATTGATACAGTTGGTGGGCCGTGCAGCCCAAACCCAACATTGCTCTCTGGCACTCATGGGGACCCACACCGGAATATGCAGGTCAGGTGGGGCTGGGAAAGAGCAGCCCAGTGAGCACAATAGGTATCCACTGAAAGGAAAATGCAGCACAGATCCCCCTGGCACCACACATCCCAGCAGAGTGCCCACAGACCCAGAGTGCACTGGTGGGGGATTGGCAGTACTGTGACCTTCGGGTAGGCATGGTGGGGCACGCTTCACAGCATTACCATACCTGGCCAGGAGGCAGGACAGACAGAACCTGGATTAGAAAGGTGGCTCAGCAGGAGGCATCACAAGCCTAAAGGTGGGTGAGTGGAGTGTGCACCATGCACTGAGGCACCCATATGCCTAAAGGAAGTACTCAGTGTGGGGGCATTGTTGCACACCACAGCATCTAAGCTATTTAAGTTGGATTTCCAGTTATGTTGTAATTTTCAGAGACGACAGGACAGCAGCAAGACCCCTGTAGCCATCATCCCCCATGCAGGAGGAAAACACCCCATCTCTGTGCCTGAGTGTCATCCTAGCTGATCATAAACACTTGAGTGGAAAGGGGTAAGCTATAGGGGAGGAGGAGCCCTACAGAAGACACACCAATAGAGTCACCATGGGCCATGCAGGGACCACTGATCACCACTTCCAAAGGTAAAACCTAGTATAAACACCAAGTCATAGGGGACGAATAGACCCAGATGTGATGCAGTTCAAGAGGCAGGGCACACTCATCAGCTGGTGCAGTGGTTGTGAGCCTGTCACAAGGATAAACTCAGAGGGGTGCATTTCTCTTTTAAGCTAAGCAATCTTGTTCCTAGAATGTAATTACTACAGTGATGATGAAAATTCCTGTGAGAGAAACATTGCAGCCCAGTAAAAGGCTGTCCAACTTGCAACCCACTCCTTTGCACACAGCGTTAAACCTGAGTAGGGCAAGTGGCTTAACCTGTTTGCTGATCTCCCTGGACTCACTGGTGGGCACAAAGAGGTCTGACAGACAATGGCAGGACAAAAGGTTTTGCAAGTGAGTAAATCTTAAAACAGATTTTACCAGTTTGCCAATATTTTTCTTCCTTCCCAATATGCTCTATGACAACTGCAAGGTGTTGAATCCATAGATGGCTCCATAGATTCAGCCCAAATGAAGCAGTCCCCATGTGATGGTGGGAGAGTGGGGACAACAACAAAAATAAGTGCGTTACTGGGCTCTACAGTAATAGGAAAATGCAGCTTGCAGCTGACTTAAAAAGAGCAAATAACCACAATATTAATAGTAAAAGAACCAAGGGCAAAGGTACAGACACACGAATGGCAACAAAATTAGAGGCTTAGATATAAACCCCAATTCTTTATCTATGGTTATGGTTTTTCTTGACCCCATGCTAGGTCTGGAAATGTCATGTTACACTTGTAAGTAGCCCCAAGTTAGGAATGCCACTTAATTTTTCATTCTTTGAGGGAGGTACACTCACAGCTTTGAAGGCCTTTCAGTCCAGTCACCCAAGGTGATTAGGACTCTTCTTCCATTCTCAGTATAAGTTTCTTCAGCACTAGGTTCACTGCCATTAACCTTTTCATTCTCCCTAAGGAACCGTCTAGACTCTCTCCTTGAAAGTTTCCTTGACAACATGATTCTAGCATATTGTTCTATGGCATCTGCCCACTACAGCCTAAATTAAATATTAACAACAGAGACTTATTTCATGCGCAAAATGACGGAAGAGATGGTATTATGGATGAAACTATACTTACTTTTAACTGCTGATTACAGTTTGTCTGAACTTTTGTGCGCGTGGGGATAATTAACTTATGGCATTGATTTCAAATTTTCTAGCTGCTGTTTGTTTTGAGAGTGTGTTTTCTACTTCTTAGCAAACAATCTTATTCCCTCTCTCTGTGGAAAAACATCATCTGGAAGTAATCCTTCCCTGTTTCCACAGCTTATGCTACTGGTGCAGCTGCCACAAAATGTATTGAAATCTCTGTCCACACCAAAAAGAAGAGAAGGAAATAATTCATACCCTTCCCCTCCTTCATCCTCCCCACATCAACATCTGAATGTATAGGTTAGCATTATAACTTATGCAGAAGGGCATTGTGATCAGGTGATGGAGTAATGTTGGTAGGAGTTGTAGGTAAATGAATCTCAGATGTACTCTTTGGGCACATCCACACATGCAAGCATATGCGCTTGCAGCAGCTCAAATAGAAGCGGTACAAATTTGAGCTGGGGCTTTTTGCCTCAGTGCACGTACTTGGATACGCACTTTGTTTGCAAATTGTGCCACTTGGGGCAAAATAACCCTGCCTGGCTCCTCCCGGATCTGCAGCCAGGGGGAGCTAGAGCCTGGGGCCAGCACCTGTGATGTCCCCAGGAGTATAAAAAACTGCCCTGTCCTGGCCCCAGCTGTACAGAAACCTGCCCTGGCCAGCAGCTCAGGGTTACTTGCCCTCAAGAGCTTTTGGGCCCCAGGCAATTGATATCTGGGGACACTAGCCCATTGTGTCAGCTAGATTGCTGAGACAGCATCCCAAATTCACTTTTTAAAATACATCAAAATCCACATTCTTTCACAATTAGAACAAAAGAGAGAGAGAAAGGGGGATTAATCAGATAGGCAATGTTTTATTGTTATATTTACAGTGTTAAAGAAATTTGGAAGCCTATCAGTGTCTCTAGCGTCATAA
>NW_017728992.1:170910405-170910700 GCF_001723915.1 Gavialis gangeticus
TGTGGGGGCTGTTTAGGAGGGGTGGGTCCCCTGCATGAACACTGCATGCTTCCAGTGGTTGGCAGGACACAACAGCGTTGGTGGTGGTGGGAGCATGGTGGCAGTGGTAAGCAGGAAGTTCCTGCAGATGCTGCCAGCACTGTCGGCAGCAGGGGGTGGGGGGTGGTGATCAGCAAGCACCCACAGACACCACCAGCAGCGACAGTGGTGGCCAGCGGCAATCGCTGACTGCCTGCAGACAACACATGCATGACAACTGTACCTTGTCATGCATCCACAGATGCATCTCGAGCAG
>NW_017728992.1:170911041-170911453 GCF_001723915.1 Gavialis gangeticus
TGTGTTTTTAAGAGGAGGTTAGATGAACTCCTTGCTGGGGTCGTTTGACCCCAGTACTCTTTCCTGCCACGGCAGGGGGTCGGACTAGATGATCTACTTAGGTCCCTTCCGACCCTAGAAACTATGAAACACTGGTGGCGGGGGGTGGCAAGCAGCAGCCGCCTACAGCCACCACCAACCGTGTCAATGGCACCTTTTTTGAGGGGGTGCACCGCCATGCTCAGGGAATGCATGTGCACCCCCTATGCATCACCAATGGTCCCCTTCCCCCCACAGCACGTAGACTACCCTGCCTGCAGGGTCACAGGCCCCCCCAGAGATGACAACTCCTCCCCACCCCTGCTGGTCTCCAGCCCCCTGCTTGTTCCCCTGCTCTTCTCCAGCCTCTGGAGGCTGGAGATGAGCAGGAGAA
>NW_017728992.1:170913776-170919610 GCF_001723915.1 Gavialis gangeticus
GTCAATGGCACCTTTTTTGAGGGGGTGCACCGCCATGCTCAGGGAATGCATGTGCACCCCCTATGCATCACCAATGGTCCCCTTCCCCCCACAGCACGTAGACTACCCT
The DNA here is from genome assembly GCF_001723915.1 of Gavialis gangeticus. Taxonomy (NCBI): domain Eukaryota; kingdom Metazoa; phylum Chordata; order Crocodylia; family Gavialidae; genus Gavialis; species Gavialis gangeticus. The sequence continues at coordinate 170,913,886 of NW_017728992.1, forward strand.
GCCTGCAGGGTCACAGGCCCCCCCAGAGATGACAACTCCTCCCCACCCCTGCTGGTCTCCAGCCCCCTGCTTGTTCCCCTGCTCTTCTCCAGCCTCTGGAGGCTGGAGATGAGCAGGAGAACAGGCAGGAGTCTGGAAAGAATAGGAGAATGAACAGGAGGTTCATTCCCCCCACCCCCATTGGTTCCCTCAGCTCCCCATTCATTCTCCCCAGCCACCGTTCATTCCCCCTGGCCCCTGTTCATTCCCTCTGCTCCCCACTCACTCCCCCCTCCTGTTTATTCCCCCCATCCTCCATTCTTCCAGTTCCCTGCTTGCTCTCCCAGCCCCCCCAACACTCACCAGCAGTAGCAGAGAATGAGCAGGGGGCTGGAGAGAGCAGAGGAAATCTCCAGCTTATCTCCAGGGGCTTGTCTCCAGCTTCCTGCTTGTCTCTAGTCCCCTGCTCCTTCCCTTGCTTGTCTCCAGCCTTGGGAGGCTGGAGACAGCAAGAGAACAAGCAGGGGGATGGAGACAGCCCCAGAGGCATTCCCCTGCTCTCCCAAGGCTGGAGAGAAGCAGGGGGCTGGAGACATCCCCGGAGACATTCCCCTGCTGCCTCCAGCCTCGGGAGAGCAGGGGAAAGCAGGGGAATGCCTCTGGGGCTGTCTCCAGCCCCCTGCTCATTCCTCTGTAATGTAGCCCTGTCCTGGGCTATTTTTTCCCAATTTGTGGTGCCAATGCCATACTTTTTAATGATCACCTTGAGGGCATCCTTGAAGCATTTTGTCTGGCTCTGGCATGTCCTTTGTCCTTGGCTGAGTTGGGAATATATCCATTGTTTTGGTAACCGTACATTAGGAATGTGCACACAGTGCCCTGTCCACTGCAGCATTGGTGCGGACACTGACATTTGTGCAATGATCCTCCCACTTTATGCCAAGGACCTTTCAGAAGTAGCACTGGTGATGGCATTTCAGGCGGTCCCTGTAGGTCACCTAAGCTTTACAACCATAAAAAAGAGTTGGGATTACTACACCCTTATAGCAGGAGCTTTGTTTGAGTCCTGATATCATGATCCCCCAACATGCTCCAACTGCTAAGTGTTTACTTAAACTTCTACCAGGCACTCTGTGGTCAACAATAGTTTGGTAAACAATGGTGGTCAAGGGAGCATTTGTCTAAGACAGTGGCTACAGAAGTATCACTGAGAATCATATTACTTGGCAGGAATAAGATACCTGCTGGTCCAAACAGGTTAACTCCAGGTATCCTCCACCCCTGGAAACATTCACATGAGAAGTACTTCCCACACTGTGCCCAGGAACCTGGCCTGACAGTGGTGGTGGACCACTTCCTGTCCTGTTCCACCATTACCCCCAATCTCTTTGAAGATCCCCTGATGACCTATTGTGGAACCCCAGGGTTCTGTGGAACAGTTTGAAAAACACTGCTCTGGATGCATCCTGTGCCAACAACAGTGCAACCACCAATATGAACAGCTTGTTTGCCTGTCCTGGATTCATGGGGTAGCACCACTGGGACTCAGCAAAAGTAAGGAGTATGGAGAACTCTTGTGTCCTGCCCTCTCTTGTAGAGAAATTTTATAATTTGGATTCTTTGATTAAGATGTAGGTACAGCTGCTTATTACTGTACATGTCCACCTTGGTTTTGTCACCTACAGTTCTTTAATTTGGGACCCTGTGGCCAGTGTATCACTTAAATGTGTTTGCAGGCAAGAACCCTTCTGCTTAGGTGCCTGAATAGCATATACAAGTTCACCCACACCACATTTTGAGCCAGTTCCTAGAGTGCCTGTACAAATCAAGGAGTCATGGAATGCACTCCCTGAGATCTTAGCAGTAAAGCACTGTATTAGCAGGGAAGTGCAAACAGTTATACATGTAAGGGTCATGTGTAGTTTTGATTTACTGACTCTCAAGCAGGCTTGGCAAGTTGCAGCATGGAAATCTAGGCTCACAATACACTCTGCACTTTAGACATACCCTAACTCCAAGTTATGCCTTAATTTTGCAGTCAGTCATACTGCAATCAACAGGACTACTCAGTTAATAAAGTGTGATTAAATTTGAAAGGATAAAAGACATCTGAAGCTTGAAAGAAAGAACGAAACTATGAGAACAAGCAATTTGAGTTACTGGGGTGATTGCACTTCTGTCCCTTTTCTGGTTGATAAATATCCTCTCACAATTATCCTTGTGTGAGGGGATATCACAGTAAAATTAAATAATCCCCTTGTAAGCAGGTCACTCAGCCAGCTTCCTCACAAGGCCAGTTAGCTCTGTATTCTAGGTTTCTAGCCAGTTTATTGGTCATGGAGAAAGCTCATCCCCACAGAACCAAAACAAACACTAAAACGAGCAAATATGCAAAACAACAAATAGATAAACCAAACCTCTGGTCTTCATAGACCCCAAGGGGCCAACCCATGCTCTGCACTTCTCTCTCAGCACCATAACCTTCCCTTTTTCTCCTTCGTCCTCTGCTCCTGGAGGTTTTAAGCCTCTTTGGGTGCCCATACACGAGCAGCGAGGCTGCTGTGACATGCTGTAATTATGGTGCGTGGGAGCAGACTCAAATATTATCAAGTCTGCTGGCTGAACCGTGATAATTACTGTGCTCCAGCAGACTCCAGCATCTTGTGTATCAATGTCCCTACGCTGAAAAATGGCAGCAGGGGCACTTCAACTTAAACTTGTTTGATGAGCTTTACCTAAAGAGCCCCTGCTGCCATTTTGCAGAGCAGGGATGCTGATACACAAGATACTTCATCCACTTCAATCAGAGCAGCTCTTGGAACTGTTCTAATTAAAGCGTCCCCCTCTCTCCCTGTAAACAGTATGAGTCCTGGCCTGGTCACACATGCGTAGGATGGCTAGAGGTTGGAAGTCTCTGGAACATCTAAACTTCTGACCTTGATGATGTTATGACCTACTTAGGAAATTTGAGCATGCGCAGTTTGGACCTAGTTACATAACTGAAGAATGGGAACTTATTAACATGAAGTCATGAAGTGATAATGAATATGAGTGGTCCATGAAAGTGATACTGTTGAGTGACATTGATTGATTGAGATGTGCAAGCAGTGATTGGACCAGGGTATGATTGGCAGGTGACGTGATGTGGCCACTACAAAGTTAGTGAGAGGCACCATCTTGGTGTGTGCATGAGGGGGTGTGTGTGTGCGCGTGCATTGGTACTTGTGTGCATCATGACGAGGAATCTGTATGAGTCTCACCAGATCATCGAGTCTGACCCCCTGCCCCAGGCAAGAAAGAGCACTGGGGTCAGATCACCCCAACCAGGTGCTTGTCCAGTCTCCTCTTAAAGACCCCCAAGGTAGGGGAGAGCACCACCTGCCTTGGAAGCCCATTCCAGATTCTGGCATCCCTTACCATAAAGAAGTTCTTCCTGATGTTTAACCTGAATCTGTTCTCTGTCAGTTTGTGGCCATTATTTCTAGTTTTTCCAAGGGGTGCCCTGGTAAACAAAGCATCTCTTATCCCTTGCTCTCCCCCCGATGAATTTGTACACAGCCACAAGATCACCTCTCAGCCTTCTCTTGTGGACACTGAAGAGATTCAGGGCCCTCAATCTCTCCTCATAGGGCCTTACCTGCAGGCCCCTAACCATATGAGCAGAACTCCACTGGACCCTCTCAAGATTATCTACATCCCTCTTGAAGTACAGCACCCAAAACTGGATGCAGTACTCCAGCTGTGGCCTCACCAGTGCCGCATAGAGGGGAACTATCATATTAAATGCACCTTAAATGCACCTCTTCCTAAGTCACACATACACACACACGCACACGCACACACACACAAAATCACACATGTACATTGACAATTTTGCAAAAAAATTTACTAAAGTTTATAAACAATGTTCATATTTTGATACAAGACTAAAAATGATGACCATGAGAACAGGAAAACTGGACAGAAAACACATAAAAAGGCAACTGAACACCAAAGCTGTATATAATGTACATTCAGAGATGCCAGTGTGCTAACAGTCCAAGTCTTTTTCACATGTAAGTACTTATTTTTAGGTCAAAGTCCAGTTTTTTTGCATGTAACAAAAATTTCCACTCAACATCAGACAGGCAGTTTGCTCTATAATACATCTTATTCAGTGTTTTTGTGTCTTTTAGATTCATTAACAATCCACAAATGCTTGGAGATGCTTCCAGTTAATGGAAATTTCTGCTTTGCCACCAGCAATATTAAATGAAGAGGCCTTTTTATATAAATCCTTTAAGACATGCTTCACAATGCATATTGTGAAAAATTGGCAAGATGATCTTATGCCATCAATGGAAACTATATCTGATATATTTATATATGTCTCGTATATGTACTTATGCAATGTATACAAGAATGCTAAAGGGAATGGCTGGTCTAATGACAGCATGAAGCATTACTTCTATACCAATATAATGCATTGTACTTTGCACTGTACAATGACCTATTTCCATACATTAAAAGTATATTCAAATTGTTCTTGATCATTCCCCAGAAGCACTGCATTCAACATTCCTTTAGAATCTACTTAAATAACTTATACTGGGTATTTTACCTAGAGCAGGGGTCAGCAGCCTACAACCCAGAAGCCAGATCTGGCCTGTGGGCATGAGGCTACAGAACTGACATAAGGACTGATCCAGTTTGGCTTAGAAGCAGGCAGCATCTGTTGGGCAGGTGCTAGGACTCAGCCACCACCACCACTATCACCATGTTTGTCAGTGGCTGCATAGGGAAAACACCCGGCACTGCCGCTTTCCCCCATGGCAGCATGTAGGGAATGTCAACAGCTGGCACTTTTCACACCAGCAGAAGGGGGCTTTGGCACCAGTTGCTTTATCCTGCCTCCCTGGGGACGTGCACTGGTCGCACTCTTTCTGTGCTGTGTTGTTTAGGCAAAAGCGGTGGTGCTGGGCGCACTTTCCCTCTGCAGCCACTGGGAAAAACAGTGGCAGTAGCTGGGTCCTATCTTTTGCCTATCATGTGCTTTCTTGTCTCTGAGCTGGGTCAACCCAGCCCAGAGCCTGAATAGGTTGCTGACAAGCTATGACTATTCGGAAATGTCTCTTCCAAATCCAGATAATGACTCTCTTTGATCACATCACCCCATTATGCAAGTTTCCAGAAATACCAGCAATACTGAATAAATAACTTCAAGGTCAAATTATTTGACATAGTTTAATCAGTTATAAGATTCCTAAAAGAACTCTCTTAATAAACATCACTATCCAATTTCAAGCTTGAAATATTAAAGCTAGGCTTAATTAGGCCATAATTGTTGGCAATACTCAGTTCTTCACAAAGAGTTTCCTAGTAAATATTACGGCTGTGCTAAGCTTCAGTCCCTGATTCATTTTGGCAGAGGTTTAGCTCAATTTGGTAGCCGAATCTCCAAATTCAAACTGAATCAGAAGACCCTTTATTCTCTCCGAATCAAGTCAGAACCCTGCAAATCAATTCAGAAAGATTTGGAAAGATTCGGTGATTCGGATTTAGACACAGCTTTCAATGTTTTTTCTACATACCTCAAGGTACCAGACATCTTGTGAATGCTGCGATGCTGGGCCGCATGGAGTGTCCCACAGGAACACGGGGGGCTCCCTAGCAGATCCGGAAGTAGACCAGAAGCACTTCCGGTCTACTTCCGGGTCTGCCGAAGAGCGTGTGTGGGGGGATCCCCCGTGCATCCCCCCCCCCCCCC
>NW_017728992.1:170919675-170928401 GCF_001723915.1 Gavialis gangeticus
GGGCCCCCTGGGGCGGGGGGGGGGGGGCACCTGGGGTCCCCTCACGGCTGATTGCCAAGCTGTGGGGGTGTCCCCTGTGCACACTCCAGTGGACCCAAAAGCAAACTAGAAGTACTTGTGGTCCACTTCCAGGTTTGCCACTGACCCTGCGGGGGGCGCTCCCCTTCCCCCCCGCAGTCCTGTGGAATGCTCCATTCGCCCTAGCATTGCAGCGTTCACGAGCCATGCTGGTACCTTGAGGTATGTAGAAAAAACATTTAAAGTTGTGTCTATGTCCAAATCAGCATCAAATCTTCAGATTCAGATTTGGCTGAATCAAATCAGGGACAGCGATCCGAATCAATTAATCGAATCACTGTCTCTGATTTGGGCTGAATCTGAATCTAATAGGGCCCGCTTCGCACACCCCTAGTAAATATACAGTTTAATAATCTAATTTAGGTATTGTATGTTCTACGTAACACGCGCATGTATGTGTACCTCAATTTCAGAAAGCTGTTTTTAGTTGCACATACAAACACCTTACCCACATTTTTAAGATACCAACATCTGCAGCAGTTGGACAGTTTACAGATACAGCTTGCCAAAGTGCTGCTGCTAGTTTTTGAAAAGTATAACGTTTAGGTGTTTGTCCTCACCTGTTTACTGTTTCATAACTTTTTGTAACACTGGTCTGCACTGAAAAGTCTGTTCCTAATCTCCCTCAATTGACTTTAACTGTACATCATTCCTATTCTTTTTAACGGGGTGGGGCAGCATTATTTAAATGCTGAATTGTTGCTGGGCCACAATACACATAGAAATCTGGAAATACCAGTTCAGTCTACGCATGAATGTTACGTTTGTATTCATCTTTGCATTTTACCATCCTGAACAAGTGAGATGACTGTCAACTGAGTCTTGAACTAAGCAGCTGGAGTTTAAATATTGTCTTTGTGATTATATTAATTTGGACTGAAAGTGATAGCTTCCTCTTGAAATTTTAGAATTTAGGATAATAAAAGAATCATAGGTTAATTAAAAAAGATATTCATAATCTTTACTTCTATGACAGAACCAGAAGACAGTAATTTGTGTATAAATTCTATTATAAATTAATTCATGACTGACTACAGCACTCATTCCTATCTAATGCAAAGATTCAGTCTGTATGTGAAGGGGAGACATAGATTGACAAAAGGCAAGAAAATTCAAAGTTATAACTGTAATAATGTCCATTATTTAAACAAGGCACAGGAAGGGAAGTAAAAACTGAGTTTCAGCTTTAACTGTTAATCTCCTGTCATTTGTCATTTCACAAATGAAGATCTAAAATCTAGCAGGCAGAGTACATGCGGTAGCATAACTAGTGGTGAGCAAGTGGGGCACCAGCCTTGGGTCCTGACTTGGACAGCGTGCAAGACTGGCAACTACTGTTGCTACAGACCTAGCCACTGCCACCAACCCAGATGATGCTACCACCCAGGGTGTAAACAGTGCTTGTTATGCCAGAATGCATTTGCATGCAGTAAGAAAAACACCCCATAACTGCACAGCCACCCTTCTGGTGAAGGGAACAATATGGATTTCTTCCTCCCATTCCAGAGAAGCCTGAGAAACAGTTCTGCAGGACCTTTGGGATTTGTGTTGCACAGTGATGCAAGAAGACACAGTCTAAGGATTAGTGGATGAAACATATCTGCTTATATGCATGTGCATACTTGACCACCCCCTGCTGACAATGACCTCTGTATAACTGCACACCTTACAAATCAGTCCTAGTATTACTAGAAAGAGGGTATTCAAGGAAAGTTGCATATAGGAGCTCTCAAATCAATGATCTGGGAGTAAAGCATCACATCTTTTAAGTATAGCCAAACACCAACCAGAGTTTGGTCAAAACGTTCTTTGGTATTTTGCAACTTAGCAGGGGAAAAAAAGTATATTTCTTTCTCTTTTTAAATAGCAAAGGGAAGGGTGCTAACTTAAAGAACTGAAGAATATGATCATTAACAATTTAGAAAAACCTATTTATATAGTTACTATCTGAATTACTTTCAATTTGTAGAACAGACAATATAATCCTAACACATGGCCAGTCACAGAGAACACTCCAAAAGGGTAATGACATGGATCATTTAAATCTGTAACAATGAAATTGGTTGCCTGAAACTATAAATAGCACTTAGCATTTCTGTTTGCAGCAGAAACTATTCACAAAACCAGTCTCTGAAAAACTAAGGCTACTCCATAATTGGTGTAGCTTCCCAGCAAAGTTCAGCTCTAATTTGCGCAGAGCCAGGACCCAATACAAGGTCATCTTAACTTTTGAAAGGCTACACTGAGTTTACCTAATGTGTCCCATAAGTTTTGAAAATAAATATAAACGGAAATACTAGTGCAACAAATACATCTGTGCAACTTGACACCAGATAATTATGAGAAAACCTCATTTATAATAGTACTGGGCTTTTAAGTAAAAGCAACATCCTTAGTCTTACAGAAGGTAAAAAGAAGTAAGGCATTCTGTTAGGGTGGTTACTGATGCATCCCCAAAGTACAGGACATCCCCCTGGTGAGGGGCAAGACCACTTACCCCTTTGGCCAATCAACAGTGAGGGGCAGGGCTGCCATCTCCTTGGCCAATCAGTGGTGAGGAGTGGGGGGCCACTGGGCTGCTGCAAACAAGCCCCCCTCACTCCCTCCCTCGCTGGCTTGGAACCCTGCTCATCCTGGCTGTGCACTCCCCTACCTCTAGGCACAGCCAATAGAATTGCAAGGACAAATGACTGACATGTATTTCCACCAATTAACTGAAATTAACTTGTTTTTACCAATCTCATCTCCTTCTGCGACTGGGTCTCTTGCCACCTGGACATGGGAGACAAGGTAGATTTTATCTACCTAGACTTCTAAAAGGCTTTTGATCTAGTATCCCACAATATCTTTGTGGCAAAACTGGAAGCTTGTGGGCTCAGCTGCTTGATGGTTCAGTGGTTACAGGGTAGGATCCAGAGAGTTCTCATGAATGGATCCATGTTGGTGAAAAGTGGCTAGTGGTGTCCCTCAGGGGTCCGTGTTTGGACTGCTGCTTTTCAGTATCTTTATCAATGAATTGGATGTGGGAGTGAAAAGCTCGCTAAGTTTGTGGATAACACCAAGTTATGGGGCAGCGTGGCCATGCTAGAAGATAGGTTATGGATACAGGCAGACCTGGACAGGCTAGAGAGTTGGGCAGACCGGAACCAGATGAAATTTAACACTTCCAAGTGTAAGGTGCTCCATCTGGGGGCAAACAACCCTCAATGTACATACAAACTCAGAGGTGACAGCCTGCTCTGCACCATGGCTGAAAGGGACTTAGGGGTAATGATTGACCACTGCATGAACATGAGCTGTTAGTGCGATACGGTCGCCAGATGGGCAAACAACACACTAGCATGCATCAACCGATGCATCTCCTGTAAAACTAAGGAAGTAATACTCTCACTGTACTCAGCACTGGTAAGACCACAGTTGGAGTACTGTGTCCAGTTCTGGGCACCACACTTCAATAAGTGTAGCAGGAACTGAACTAATGTAACTGATGTTAACATAGAGTGTAATAATAGTGAAATGTAACCATGTTAGTCTTGTCCTGTAAGCAACTTGAAAACTCCATTTTGTATCCTTCTGCTTGACATAAGTGAATGAACTCTGCATGGCCTTTATGTTCAAGTGTGTGTGAAAGGGTGAATGGTGAAAATGGCATAGAGACAGGAAAAAGAAGATTTAACTGTTTATGTAAGCAACAAGGTGCCAAATGTGTATGTTACCAGTCAGTAAGCTAATGGATGGCCGAAGAATCCCTTTGAGGCCTAGGGCACAAAGGAAAAAATGAGAAGGAATGCACACATCCTGCCAGATGGGCAGCAAGGACACTCCAAAGCTGAGATACCAACTTCTATAACCAAACTGACCTCATGCTGAGATAAGTTAAAGATAGATGAAGAACAACCGCAAAAACAGAAGCTGGGTATGAAAAAAATCCCCCAAAGCACTAAAACAAAGGATGCCAATCCCTATAAAGAGGACTTTAAAAATGCCAAGTTGGGCGAGTCCCTCAACTGCTGTTTCTTCGGAGCACAGACGTGTCTGTTAAGCCCACTCCAAACTGTTATCTCCAGAATCTCTCTCATAATAACCACCCTGCCTGCTATCTGCATCTTCTCTCAATAAACCTGGGTTGGCCACCCAGTACTATTATTGAACACCTGCTGCTGCTAATTATAATTCCTGAGAGAATGGAATGATTGTTTTGTGTTTGTTTATGTCTGTGTGATTGGTGTGTCCAAACCTCTGTGTCTAATTCATGTAATCAATAAATGCGGCATTTTGTCTTATCCCCCTTTATAAGGTCTTGCTCTTGCTTTAATAAATTGAAATTAACCTAAGGACATGGAAAAACTTGAGAGGGTCCAGAGAAGAGCCACCCGTATGATCAGGGACTTCCAAGGCAAGCCATACAAGGGAAGGCTGAGGGGCCTGGGCCTATTTTACCTAAACAGAAGGTTGACAGGGGACTTCATAGTGGCTTACTGCTATACCAGAGGAGTGAGTGCATCAGGAGCTTGGTGAACAACTGCTCGTTAGGGCACCCCTGGGGAAGACCAAGACCAATGGATATAGACTCCTAGAAGGCCGCTTCAAGCTTAATACCAGGAAAAATTCCTTCACAGTCAGAGTAACCAGACTGTGGAATAAACTCCCTCCAGAGGTGGTGCAATCACCTACCCTGGAGGTTTTCAAGAGGAGACTGGACAGTCACCTCACTTCGGTCTCTTGACCCCAGTTGTCTTTCTACCTAGAGCGGAAGGGCTGGATCTGATGATCTACAAGGTCCTTTTCAGCCCCTAACAAACTATTTATCTATTTAAAAAATGGACTTTTTGCAATCTGTTCCTCATTCAGAACTGGACAGGGGACAAAGGGCTTAGAAACAGGATGGTCTGGTATAAAACAGGACCAATGGTTACCATATATCCTATGCACCCTTTCCCAGTAGAACACATTCCAGACTAAATTTCCTTGGTGTCATTAACTGAGCAAAGTAGCATGAACAAGAAGGAAAATTTATTTCAGTTCACTCCGTCTTGTTACTGAGAAAGTACAACCTACTTTGAAGTTGAGGCACATTCTCACAGCATCTTTTCCCTGTGACATAATACAGTTATAAGAAAGTGACTTGGATTTATAGGATTTTCCTTCATCTGGCCCAAAAGATAGTGCAAATTACCTTTCAGGTGTCTATGGCACAGTAAATGGCATATGACATGGAAGATCTGATATATTAATAATCTATTCTGGAGCTTCTTTCCATTCAAATAAGTCTGGTTTTATATTTGATCTGATAAATGCGTGTTGGCTTTAAATTTTTCCCTACAAAAGCTGACCCCTTCTGTACTATGTATTCTAGCTGGCTATACTTCAGAATTGAAGCCACATGCTTAAAAACTGTAATACTTTTAAACTTCACTTGTGCTGAGAAGGAATGAATATAATTATATTTTGCCTAAATTTCCATCATCTTGTTTTCAACTTTGCTTATTCATTCAGTAAAAATGCAGAAACTGGATACCTATATGAAGCTGTAATTTCCACTTAACACAAAGCTAAACAAGTTTTATTTCTCTTAGAAAAAAGAGGTTACGACAGACAAAGGGAGGAAGCTGGGCCTAATAATATTACAGTGAGCCATGTTCAGTTTCTCTCCTACTGCACAAAGAATCAGTTAGAAAAGAAAAGTTTGCTGAGGGATCTTAAGCAGAAATGTAAAAGAATGAGTAACAGATTCTATTTGGGCTTGCACATTAGCGACAAAATAGTTAACTAAACACTGGCAGATTTTTTTTTTTATTTATGAGAATCATACGTATGGAAGAAACAGCTTGAGTTTCACATCAGGTTATGGTTGGCTGATAAGCAGAATATCCCATTTTGATTGTAAACCAAGCAAATTTAATTTAGATGCAACTGAGATAAAACTTTAATTTCACAATACCCTTTGCAGTATAGTTGAACTTTAAACTTAGGAAAATACAATTTAGGCAATTTGAGATGACTTTTTCCCCTCTCTGCTGACTCATGAGAGAAAGGATGCTACAAAAGTCATGTTACCCTATTTTAGGTATTTTTAGAATATGTGGAGATTTTGCTCAAGGAATCAACAAGATAATTAGTTTCACATATTAAATGAAGTTACTTTACTTGGATTAAAAATATGCCTGAAAAAGCAGGTGGCCCCAAAGTCCATTTTTAGCCAATGCCCCATGACTTGGCAATGCTAAGTGAGGACATTTCTAAAGAAACTGAATGGAAAATTAAAGAAAAAAAGCATGGTTTTACAATTTATCAATTATTTGTATATGGTATGTTCTTTCCCTTGTGATTTTATGTTTATGAACCAAGCATTTGTTTTACTTGTATGAATAAATTCTTAAGAGAGACACTATAGTTATTATGCAAAATAGAAGTGAATACTCAATTTTGAATGGCAGAAGTGCGATAGGAAAAGGCTATTTAAAAAACCAATGCATGGATCGTTTCACTCACGCAATATCAGTCTCTGGCAATGGTTAAGAGTACTGCAGTTTCTGGCATTTCTCCCCAGAACTGGAAGTCCTCAAAACATTTTAATGTTCATTAACAACGGAGCTGGGAAGCTTTATTCCACTTGCACAAAGAGTTTTTAGTTTTGGTTGGCCTTTTAAAAATAATGGTGTACATGATATTTTGTATCAGCTTCAACAGTATGCATTAAACTTCTCTGTTAATCTAATAGTTTCTGAGGCTACATATGAATGCAGAGAAGCTAACAGGACATAATAGGTAATTAATTTTCAGTGTTTACCTTTATTAAAAACAAGGTTTTTGTTGTGAGAACAAATAATCTCTCATTTGTAGCTTGAAAGCCCAAGATAGGATCAGTGGCTTCCAGAGTTGCTACCAGCTGCTTAGCAACCTGCCCTACTTGTCTGCCCTCTTTTCTGTTGTAGAGGACCGTGGACAGAGGAGTGGGTTGTCGATAGATGAACACCCGACGCAGGCACTCGCAAAGAGCTGCATAAGAGTAATTTGGGGCACAAGCCATGAATTTCTTGTCTTGCTTTGATGCTTGGACATATCCTGCAAAACAGAAATAAACACAAGCAAGGAGAATCAATACATTTGTTTTCAATTGCATTCACATCTCTTAGAATTCTAGACATTCAAGGTTCTTTGGGTAAATCTGTTATTTTTTATTAGACCAACTAAAATAGCTGTAAAAATTCTTCTCTGCAAGCTTTCAGGTACAAACACCCTTCGTCAGGCAAAGGAAGCGTCTGCAGTTCTATTGTGCTCTTTCTGGCTGTGATAGATTAGAAGACAGAGGCCAGTATGCAAGAAATGGCCAGTTTGGAATGGAAATGGAAACTTCACAACATGAATAAGAAAGCAGCCAAGCTCAACAGTGACATATATTTTCTAATCCTATACAAAAAACACAGCATCATTCCCAGAGGACTAAACATCTACAATCCTCTGACTACTACAAACAACTCCAAATATGCTTCACAATTATGCAGGAAAACTTGAGAAAAAACAGAGAAATCATCTCCTTCACCTAATCAACTGAAGAAGGAAATCAACATTTGCTGCAACAACCAGATATCTTCCCAAACATTATACAACATATAACCCGAAAGAAATCCAGATATCTTCCCAAACATTATACAACATATACAAAGAGGGTACCAAAGATTTTTTTTTTACAACATCGATCCAACATAAGAAGAAATGGAACCAATTACTCCAGGAACAACCCCAACCCGTGACTGGGCAGTATGCACTGAGGGCTATAGGTTGTACAGACGGGACAGAGTAGGAAGGAAAGGGGGGAGGAAGGGCGGGCTTGCTCTCTATCTTAAGGAGCATTACAAATCTACCCTAATCAAAATGGAGTCAGAGGAGGAGAAAGTTGAGGTATTGTGGGTTAGGATACATGGAGGTCTAGGGGAAAGGGACTTGGTGGTAGAAGTCTGCTACTGACCTTCACTTCAAGAGGAAGAGCTAGACTTGGAATTCTTGAGGTAGCTCTCAGAGGCTATACAGTCTAGGGACATGGTTGTCATGGGGGACCTAAACTGCCCTGACATTTGCTGGGAGGAGCAGTCAGCCAAATCCAACCATTCATGTTAGTTCTTAACTTGCATACAGGACCTTCACCTAATGCAGGAGGGATACAGTCCTACTAGGGGGAATGCCTTACCAGACTTGGTGTTGGCTACAGCAGAGGACCTGGTAGGGTAGCTGCAGATTCATGGTCACCTTGGGAACAGTGACCACCAATCAATCGAAGTCACCATATTGCATAGGTTGGGAAAGATAACTAGTAGGGTGGAAGTGCTTGACTTTAGGAAGGCTGACTTCAGTGTGCTCAGGAGTTTAGTCAATGATGCACTGCAGGATAGGATTCATTGGCGAGATGAGAGTTCAGGAAGGGTGGCTGTTCCTAAAAGAAGCGATCCTTCAGGTGCAGAAGGAGACTATCCCATTGGGAGAGAAAGGGGGCAAATGGGCCAAAAAACCTCCTTGGCTAAACAGAGAAATCCAGGGAAGCCTAAGGGCAAAAAAAGAGGCACATTCCCAGTGGAAGTAGAGGGAAGCTACCAAGGGGAAGTATACATAGTTGGCCCGCACTTGCAGGGAGGCAGTTAGAAATGCCAAAG
>NW_017728992.1:170928946-170932844 GCF_001723915.1 Gavialis gangeticus
GTCCAGCAGGAAAAATAATGCAGCAGGGCAACCAGCATGAACTTGTAGCAGGTAGATCATGCCCGACTAATCTGGTATCCTTTTATGACCAGGTCACAAAACACTTAGACACAGAAGTAGAGGTGGATGTTGTTTACTTGGATTTTAGGAAGGTCTTTGATAAGGTATCTCATCCCATTCTCATAAATAAAGAAGCTGTGACTTAGGTGATTACACAGCCTGGTGGGTAGCAAATTGGCTTGGGGGTCACACCCAGAGAGTGGTAGTAGATGGGTCTAAGGATAAGGATGTGGGCAGTGAGGTCCCACAGGCCTCGGTCCTTGGACCTGTACTCTTCAGTGTCTTCATCAATGACTTGGATGTGGGCATGAAGTGTACTCTGTCCAAGTTTGTGGATGATGTTAAATTGTGGAGTGAAGTGAACACACTGGAGGGTAGGGAACGATTGCAGGCAGATCCAGACAGGTTGGAAAAATGGGCAGAACACAATAGGATGCAGTTCAACAAGGGCAAATGCAGAGTGATGCACCTAGGGCTTAAAAATATCCAGCACACCTACTGGCTGGAAGTGACCCTCTCAGCAGCACAGATGTGGAAAGGGATCTCAGAGTCACAGTGGACTGCAAGATGAACATGAGTCGTCAGTGTGACAAAATCATCAGCAAAGTTAACTGCAATTTATCATGCATCAGCAGATACATGACAAAGAACGAAGGAGGTGATACTTCCCCTCCATGAGGCACTGGTCAGACCACAGATGGAATACTGTGTCCAGTTTTGGGCACCATTCTTCAAGAAGGATGTTGATAGACTAAGGATGTTGATAGACTCGAGAGGGTTCAGAGGAGGGCCACTTGTCTGGTTAAGGGTTTGCAGGCTAAGCCCTATGAGGAGAGACTGAGGGACCTGGACCTCTTCAGTCTCCACAAGAGAAGGCTGAGAGGTGATCTTGTGGCTGCCTACAAATTCGTTAGGGGGGCACAACAAGGAACCGGAGATACTCTGTTCACCAGGGCACCTCTTGGGGTAACAAGGAACAATGGTCACAAATTGAGAGAGAGAGCCGATTTAGGCTAGATATCAGGAAAAACTTCTTCACAGTAAGGGTGGCCAGAATTTGGAATGGGCTTCCAAGGGAGGTGGTGCTCTCCCCTACACTGGGGGGTCTTTAAGAGAAGGCTGGATAGGCACCTGGCTGGGGTCATCTGACCCCAACACCCTTTCCTGCCTAGGGCAGTGGGTCAGACTTGCTAGGATCGGAAGGTACCCCAACAGATCATCAAGTCTGAATCTATGAACCACAAAACAACCATCAGAGAAACCATCTTGGCCCCCAGCTCTGGCGAGAGATGCACGGGCAGAAGCCTGCCCCATGAACCCCAGGACCCCCAGCCTGCCCAAAGGTAAGCCGGGGCCTGTAGTGGGAGGGACTTAGTCCAGCTGTGGGGAGGCAGCTGAAAGGATCTGAGGAGGGTCACCTCCCTCCCCTGGCTCCTACTTGGCCCAGCCCCACAGGGAACCATGTGACAGGAGCTGCCCAGTGGGAGTCAGGGAAAGTGGGGGGAAATCAAAGAAGTCATTCTTGACAAGCTGGCTGATGGCAACATCCTGAGGGACAGCCAGCATGGGTTTGTTGAGGGTAGGTCTTACCTGACCAATCTCATCTCCTTCTATGACCAGGTGACATATCACCTGGACAACAGAGAAGAGATTGACATCAAATATCTGGACTTTAAAAAACATTTGATCTGGTGTCCCATGATCTTTTCATAGAAAAACTGGCCAACTGTGGCCTTGGCTACATCACAGTCTGCTGGCTGGGGAATTGGCTCCGAGGCCGGAACCAGAGAGTGGCAGCTGATGGAAGAGAATCATCATGGTACTCCATGACCAGTGGTGTCTCACAAGGCTCCATCCTTGGACCTGTACTCTTTAACACCTTTATTAACAATGGGGACACAGGTGTCAGAAGTGGACTGGAAAAGTTCACCAATGACACTAAACTTTGGCGTAGAGCATCCACACCTGAGGATAGGCTGGAGATCCAGGCTGACCTGAATAGGCTTAGACAGTGGGCGGATATAAACCTGATGACAGCCAACACTGACAAATGCAAGGTGCTCCACCTTGGGGAAAAAATCCCTGCAGCATGCTTATAGGCTCGGCAGTGCTACACTCACTAGCACCACGGCTGAAAAAGACTTGGGGGTCATGACTGACCACAAGATGAACACGAGCCACCAATGCAGTGTTGCAACTGGTAAAGCAAACAAAACTCTGGCTTGCATCCATAGATGTTTCTCAAATACATCGCAGGATGTCATCCTCCCGCTGTATTTGGCCTTGGTGAGACTGCATCCAATTCTGGGCTCCACAATTCAATAAGGATTTGGAGAAGCTTGAGAAAGTCTAGAGGAGAGCCACATGCATGATCAGAGGGCAAGATAACAGGCCTTATGAGGAGAGTCTGAGAGTCTTGGGACTCTTCAGCCTGGAAAAGTGCAGACTCAGGGGTAATCTGCTGGCAGCCTATAAGTACATAAGGGGTGTGCATCAGGATCTGGGGGAACGCCTGTTTACCAGAGCACCCCAAGGGAAGACAAGGTCCAACGGTCACAAACTCCTCCAAGACCGTTTCAGAATAGACATAAGGAAAAATTTCTTTACTGTTCAAGCCCCCAAGACATGGAATAGGCTCCCTCCAGAAGTGATGCAAGTACCTACTCTGGACTCTTAAGAAACATTTGGACACTTATCTTGCTGGGATCCTTTGACTCTAGCTGGCTTCCTGCCCCTGGGGCAGGGGTTTGGACTTGATGATCTTCTGAGGCCCCTTCCAGCCCTAATGCCTATGAAACATATGAACCCCAATACCATACAATATTCCAACCTCAAACTCAATGAAACTGAAAGCAGAAATCAACCCTGAAATATTCTCTCTCCACACACACACTTAACAAAGCTGAAAAATATGTCTTCTCTAAAGGCCTTAAATTCTGTCTGGAAAAATACCCTAATATAATACTACAATGTGAAGAACTAGAAAAATTCTTCCAATGCCTCCACCTTAAGGAATATTTCCACAACCAAAATTAATCCATTTCAAACAACACTTCATCCTTTGAGGACACTGAGGGAAAGATCAACCCTTCCAAGAAAGTAAAAAAACACCAGATTTGACATCTCACAGTGGATGAAATTCTAATCTTGAGTGCTACATTGACTGCTTCAGGGAAAGAATCAACAATGAAATAATCAACACCACACACCACCATAACAACCTGTGTAATGTCGTGGTTCACCATGACTTGAAAAAGAATTGGCACCGAGGGGGACTGAGCACAATGGGCACTATATCTTATTCAGATGGGCTGCACTAACCTAGCCTTAATTTAAGTTCCCATTAGTGTGTTTGCCTAATATAAGCCATTTATTTTATTGGTACACTCAGCATGGGCTGCATTCAGTCAATATCATAGTTGGTTTCCATGACTGAGCACATGCTGCTTCTAGCAGCAGTTTAATGATATATAGACTATGTATTTAATGGTGGGGGGAGGGCTTGCTAGTATTTGAATATAAAGATGAGGGGCTTTTTCCCCCTGTACTGATTAGGAAAAAGAGCCTTGTCTTATATTCAAGTAAATATGGATATAGGGTGGGCTCTGGCCATCCCAGAATTCACCATAGCCTCCCCCACCTTGTAGCCTGGCCTCCCATCATCACTACCACCTGCCCTGAGCATAGCTCTGGCTCAGGCCCCCTGCCAGGAAGAACCTGGCACCACCCCTGACCTCAGATGACAGCAGCAGCCCACCCTTGCCCTGTGCATAGATCCAGGGGCTGCACACCCCCTATGACTCCCCCAGGGCTGCCTGCAGTAGTGGGGGCTGCCCTT
>NW_017728992.1:170933330-170940876 GCF_001723915.1 Gavialis gangeticus
CCCCCCCAGGGCTGGCTGCAGTAGTGGGGGCTGCCCTTTCCCCCCCCCCCCGCACTTCTGGATGTCGCATGGCTCTGTCCCATACCCTGCCCCCGCTGGGTACCGCCTGCCTTTGCCCCACTCCTTCCCTCACTGCAGGGGCCTCAATCTGCCCCATCCACACCACTTCCCTCTTCCCCCACTTTCCCCCCACCCCAACAGATTTACCAGCCAGGTGCTGCTCTCCAAGCTGCTGGGCTGGCCGTGTGCATGCTGTGCCTGCGCACATGCACGCGGCATTTATCTGTGACATTATCAGTCACATCAGCCAAAAAAGGCTAATTGCTAATAATGTCTATTTTCCTATTATCAGTGCTGATACGATATGGACTGATATCGGTGCACCTCTAATTTTTCTACATAAAATGGAGATATGTAGGCAAGATAAAATTACTACCAGGGGGACAGAGGTACAGGAGATTCCACACGAGTCTGTCCTGTCCCAGGGGTATTCAACACATTTATTAATGCCATAGTGTATCCAGGAATGGCCCCTAGAGAACCTGTGATACAGAGTTGCTACTGCCAGCAGGCAGCAAGAACATCCCCTAGGAGCAGTAACCTACACCTGTGTTGCCACAGCTGATGCCAGAATGTAGAGAGCCTGGATTGTGGCAGGTAAGATTCCATTCATCACTTGGCAGTGGTTGACATAATATGCCACCCACCTGCTCTGCCAAGGAGCTTGTTATGCCTCTGTATTAACAGGCAGGATTGAAAACACTCTGGAGTATAGGACAGAATTAAAACAATATCTTTTTGGATTGGAAAATTGGGCTAGAGATAACAGGATGAAATTCAGTTCAGACTAATGTAGGGTTTTTATTCATCTAAGGAAGAATAATCAAACACAAATACAGAATGGGAGAGCACTGGCTAGGTAGTAAAACTGCTGAGATGTTTCCAGAGGTTTAGACTCATACTGTGAATCAACAATGTGATGCAGTTGTTAAAAAAATAAAACAAAACAAAAAAACCAAACGCAATTTGGGGCTTCATCAACAAGAGTATTAGACCCAAAACATGATTGTGCCACTCTACTTGGCACTGCTTAGTTACTATTGTGTACAGATCTGGACTCCATATCTGAAGAAGGATGTGAAGAAGTTGGAGAGGGTCCACAGACAATAAAAAATGATAAAGGGGTTTGAAGGCAAGCTGTACAAAGAAAGATTAAGAGAACTAGGTGTGTGTATTCAGCTTGCAGAAAAGGTGATTAAGGGGTGGGTGGGGGGACAGGCTAGCAGTCTTCAACTATTTAAAAGGCTGCCATAAAGCAACGGACAGAACACAAAACCATGAATTTAGATTTCAGCAAAGTCTAATTAGATTAGTAAGGAAATTTTCCCTAAGATCTGTTAGAACAGGAAGACAGTGAAAAAAGGTGACTAGGGAAGCTGTGGAATCTTTTTCATTAGGGGTTTAAATCAGGAGACTGGATAAGGCTGGGAAAGCAGTGGTTTAGGAGTAGCATTCAGCCAAACTACAGGCCCATTCAGCAAGCTGTGGTTTAGAAGAGACATTATGAAGGACTCCCCCTCCTCTTTCAATCAGCAGCAAAAACATCACTAGTTAGGGACAACTCAAAAAACGGCTTCTCAAAAGGATGTGGAATTAGAGACAAGCTTTACCCCACTTCTCAAGCATTCAATGACTCTTGCAGGGCAAAAGTGTGAAAGATTTGGCTCCCAATGATTAAAGTTTTCTAGTCACCATCTTTGTATTGCAGAACGGACGTTAGACCAGCGATGAAAACAGAGAAAAAAGCAAACAAGATAAGTAATATTATGTTAATTGGTACAATAAGCACTATGATTTTTTAAAACTACTGTGGTTAGTCCACAAGATGCTCATGTACTACTACTGGTGCTGACATATTTCTAATGTTTGGCTGCAAATAAACAAGGTGATGACGTTGATGTCCGCTAGCAATAAAAGGTGGTTTAGATTAACACACAGGTGTAAACTTCAACACAGGACTGTAAAATGATAGTACAGTAAGAAGAAAAGGTTACGCTTATTGTCATAAGCACAGAAAGCCTAGAGTAGCATTTTAATTTTCTTCCTGTTTATTTCTGAAATGACACAATCACTGGTGACCTTACCTCTTAAAACAGCCGTAATGAATTGTTATAGGAATTTGAAGCTTATTAGTTATGATTTGGAAAAAGACTGACACTGTCTTTCACTCTTAAGTGTTATAAAAATAGCAGTGCATACACAAAGAGTGAGTAATGCCTGACCTATGTCATGACTATTACAGTCATTATGTCAGATTTTAAAGAGACTTACAGCTTGATTTGACATGGAGTCTAAATAAGAGGCTGATTAGAAAAGAGAGTTATAGCAGAAAATAAAAAGTAAACATAAAGGAAAAAAATTAGCAGTTCAAGCCCCAAGTCAGAAAAAACCTGTCAGTTCAAATTAGGCAGGCCATTACCCAGAGGGGGTATAAAGTGCAAGATGTTTCAGAATCTGTAATAAAAATGAAGGTTTTCTCCATTTCCCCTACTGTGATATTACACTAATGCAGAAAACCTTGCCTTCTGCTCTCCTATTTCCTCTGTTGAAATCATTCCTAAATATTGATGGTCAAGCACTGTAATTACCCAAATTTAAGACAAGTTTTTTTCCCTCCAATCAGCATAGGAGGAAAAGCCCCTTGTTTTAGATTCACATACAAAGCAGAGTGGGGGGGTGGTCAGTGGTGCAGGGGGCTGCTGCAGCTCTGACTCTGGTCCTGAACCCAGGTCAGGGCCAGAATCAGACCCACAACAGCCACCTGCCCCCTACTCTCTGCAGTTTCTCCTCCTGCTGCCACCCCACTGCCCCCCTGCTTACTGTCAGGTGCGGCTCAGCTCCAGGTGGATTCCCTCCCAGGCACGGAGCACATGGAAACTCTGTCCATGACCAGCCAATCTGCAGTGTCAATACTGCTGCACAGCCAGCAGGAACTATTGCTTCCACCTGCTATACTCTGGGAAGGGAACAGAATCCCAGCAGCATCTGACAGGAAGGGCAGGGGGAGAGAAAGAAGCAGAGACTGGGGAGTGGGAGAGGAGGGGAGAGGCTATGGGAAACTAGAGGTGGGTGGGTACACACGGCAGGAGGGGAACAAGGCTGCAGGAGGAACTGGGGGGTGGGGGGAGGCAGAGGCCAAGGGGGCTGCCTGACCCTCCCCCAGCCACTGCTTTCCCTGCAGTAGCAGTGGGAGGGATGAATCCAAGACAATCCTCTGATACTTAGACTCTATTCCTGGAAAATTATAACAAACTTATACATTTTTACATATAAAAATCTAATTATTGGGGGGTCATCTTAAATTCAGGGTTGTCTTAGTAAATATGGTAAATACAATACAAAGGCAGAAGGCCACAGGCAGACAGCTTCTCAATACATGAGGTCTGGGGGTTGTACATTCATTCCCAAGAAATCTATGAGGTCCATAGATGTCTCCAAACATGCAACAGAGGTCTACCTCCAAAATAAAACATTACTTGGAGCTGATAGGTCTACCTACGGAAAACCCTATAATGTAATGAAGCTGTGAAATCCTACAATTCATAACTGTGGATGAAAATATTAGATCTCATAGCTACAATTTTTAGACTGACAAACAGAAACTAGATTGAAAAAAATCTCAATGCAAGAACTGTTTTTATTAATAAATTGAAGCCTATAGACCAGCAGATAGATAATACATATTCCCAAGGTATATGAAGATGAAGTTACCTCTTGCTAAAAAATAATGAGTTGGAAGCAGTACAGGAAGTTTATTAAAAGACTTCATCTTAAATGTGAAATTCTGAAAAATGATATTAAAAAATTAACATTGCTACTTGGCCTGTTGGCTGGGAAAAAGGCGATGAATGAATTGTGAGAATGGCTTGGTAAAGTACTGTGACAGGGCACTTAGTACACCTGTCACTTTAAGAGGAAAAGAGGCAGAGTGAGAAGCAGCCTGCAGGTATGGCAGGGGCCAATCTTGTTGGAGCAGACCTGATTGAGTCTGCTGGAATGTAACTACCATGTTTCAGCAGCCTCCCACGTCTCATGCATCAGCATCCCCGCACTTCAAAGTGGCAGTGGGGGTGCTTGAATTAAGGCTTGTTTGCCAAGCTCTTCGAGCTGTTCTAATTAAAGCACCATCCCCCCTCCCCACCCCCCTACACACACACACACTCTCACCCCTAGAGCACATATACAAATGTTCCTGGTTAATATTTGAGTTGAGGTAAACAACTCTGGAAGTTTGAGGAAGGGACTAAGGGGAGAAGGAAGTCCTGTGAAGTGGACAGAGGAAGGATGGAGAGACCTAGGAACACATAGGCCTGGGAGATAATGCTAGAGAGCCCATAGCCTGGGAAGGGGGAGGAGAGAGAAGAGAACTGGAGAGCCAGGAAGCAAGCAGGGCCAGGGTGCCTGTGGTCTCAACTGGCCTAGAAGTGGGGTCAGGGTCTATGGAGACTGAAGGTCACTGCTGGAGACCAAGGGGGGTCAGGGGACCCCATAGCTCAGAGGGGCATAGATGGGGCAAGGGAGCCCAGAGGTTGAGGACATGGGACCTGAAGCCCAGCAGGGGTGGGGAGACAAAACTGAGAGGGCAGGACACGGTGCCCAGGAATAGCCCAGGGGTGAACTGCAGGCTGGCATGCTGTGCTTGAGAGTATCCATAAGAGATAAAGTGCTTGGATGGAGAAGGCAAGCCTGGAAGATACACTTGGGGGTAGCTGAGCTAGGAGAAGTGCCTGAGCAGGGAAGCCCAGTGACAGTGACTGAGGCCATGGCCCAAGGGGGCTGATGATGGACATAATTGATAACATCGATAACATCTGTAAGGCATGGGCGTGGTAGAAAGATATTCTTAATCTTCTTGCTCACACACTTTAGAACAGCCTTATTACAAAGACCAGTGGACAGATCAGAATTGATGGATTAATCATGTAATTAGATAATGATTTTGACTTCAAAGCTAAAGTTCTACCAAGGTTCAAGGAGTATTTATGAGGGGAATGCTATGCAATAACCAATCCATACCTAAAGCGTTGAAAGTTGCAATGTGCTCCCACATATTGTCTGGTCGGTCAGAGTGGGGCTGCCAGAGGAGAGCATCAACATCATGCCGGAGACAAAAGCAAGGCATTTCTTTAGGATCTATGACAGTTGAGAAGAGATACTGGTTGCTTCCAAGATTAATCTATAAAAGATAAACAGAATAAATCTAAATAGAATAAATCTTAAAAACAGTACATAGCAAAGGTGCAAAGTACATATAAAATGAAAATGACAGCAGATTTTGTCACATAGAGATTAAGAGACAGTATAATTTTAAGACCAGTTTTTTTGCAATACCGTATTATGCACTAGGTTCTATTCTGTGGTCTTACTGTTGCTTGATTTTATGCTACATTCCTAATTTGTGTGCTCTCATCTTAAGCAAAAGCTGCTATCATTTCCAGCATTACATTAGCAACTCCCTCCATCCAGTCCAAAGAAAGGAACTAACCACAGTAAATACACAGGACACTTTCAGAAAGGAAAAAAAACAACAGTAAAAATTTAGAACACAGTTTACTTGTTACTTCAATAAGTATTGTT
The DNA here is from genome assembly GCF_001723915.1 of Gavialis gangeticus. Classification (NCBI taxonomy): domain Eukaryota; kingdom Metazoa; phylum Chordata; order Crocodylia; family Gavialidae; genus Gavialis; species Gavialis gangeticus. Next base: position 170,938,968 of record NW_017728992.1, read on the forward strand.
ATCCTTCTGTTGGTAAATAGATCATTTATAACAGTTCCTAAACCCTACCTGATCAGCTGACCACACGCTGCTATTTGGTGAATCTTTTCAACAGAAAGTTAAAATTAAACAGACTTTTCACTAAGCAAAACTAAATTTTAAAGTCAATGTTTCCATGGGTATGGGTTATTTCCTGGACACCTCTGTTATTGAGCATCATCTTGAAAGATAGGCACACTCACAGTCATTTGGATAGGTGCAAGAAAGAAATGGGTGATAAAAAGAAATACTGATTGGAATAAGAGTCCCAGGGATTTTAGATTAGCCTGATACACAGCATGAGATTCTCAATGTTTGCTTTCATCAGAAACAAAGACGGACAGAAAAACAGCCATCTTCACTGGCCATCTGCCTTACTATTTATAGGCCATAACCAGCTGGCAATTGGAGTTTAAGCACAATAGGATATTGGTGAGTTTGTGAACAGAGATCAGAAGCAAGGTGGAATATGGGGTACTGATTTGGGGAAGTGGATAAGTGCACAGGATTGGGAAGATAACTCGATAAATAAAAGGAGAATTGCAATATTTGCAAATCATATGCTATTACTTTTGTTTAGGCTTTATTATGCAATAGGAAAAATCAATGAAGAAACAGCTCTGCACACTTCAATTTTTAAAGCTTGTTTGCTCTGTGACAGGATACATTTGAAGGATGACCTCGAGGTCCTTACCTGTGGGCTAATCCTGCACTCTCCAGTCCCCTTATGATCTTCTCCCCCCTCTACACTCGCCTGCCACAGAATTGCTTTAGTGTCTTAAACAGGGAGTCCAGTGGTACTATCCTCACCTCCCGTGCCCCCCCTGCTGCTGATTGGAGCCTGTCAGTCCAGCTGCTTGCTCCTGATGGCTGAGAAGCAAAAACCATAGTTTTAAATATGCCACAGTTTGTGTGTCCCATCCGGTCAGCAAGTGGTGGGACGCAAAAACTGCAGCATATTTAAAACCACAATATTTGTCTCCCCGCCAATAGACGCAAGCGGTGAGGTCAATGGTGGGGGGAACACCAAGATTAAAGGAGCTGCCACACAACGAGCTGGGCCCACTATTTAAACCAGGCCCTAATTATAACCTAAGACAGTAAATCTCAATATATTAGGTCTTCCAATTAATTGCAGTTAATACATGTGATTAACACATTCATTGGTCCTTGAGTTTGTTGTTTTAATGAGTTAATCAAGCACATGGTTTTGGAGCCTGTGCCCAGGCTCTGCTCCGCCACCCCAGTGGGACAGTGGTGGCAACGCAGAGGACAGCAGGGCAGCCTGGGCACAGGCTCCAAGTGGCTGCAGCCAGGGGTGGGGAAGAGAGACGTACACAGACATACATGAGCAGCTGCAGCCTGCATGCTGCGTGTAGAGCAGGGGCGCACTGGTAAGTCTGTGGAGGGAAGGGATGGGGGGAGAAGGAAGAGGTTGTGAGGACAGATTGAGGCCCCCATGGTGAGGGAGGGAGTGGGGCAAGGGCAGGCACTGGGGTGAATGGGGCCCTAGAGCCCAGGTGGGTCATGGGATGGAGCTGCTGGAGGCTAATCTAGAGGTGCAGAGGGGGTGCGCAGCTCCCTGCTGCTGCACACACCCCTGGAGAAGGCTTGGGAGGGCATGTGTCCCCTCCCCCCGGATTTGTGTGTGGGATGGAGGCAGGCTGCCTGCTGTAGGTTGTGGCTCTGCACCCTGCTGCCTTTGCCCCAGGAGCTGTAAACTGGCTGTGCTACACATCCCCTGCCCACATGATGGCAAGAAGGACAACACAGCATCACACAGCTCTTGGGGCAAAGGCAGCAAGGTGCAGAGACCCAGTCCACAGCAGCCAGCCCATCTCTGCCCCATGCAGAAATTGGGGGGGGGGGGGGGGGGGCGGCCACGGGCCCC
>NW_017728992.1:170940907-170941556 GCF_001723915.1 Gavialis gangeticus
GGAGAAATTGGGGGGGGGGGGCGGGGGGCGGACACGTGCCCCCAGTACCTCCTCCGAGGGTGCACCTCTGGATGAGCCACCTATGTTCCCATCCCATGACCCATTCTGGCCCTGGGTCCCATTCACCCCAGTGCCTGCCCCTGCCCCATTCCCTCCCTCACCATAGGGGCCTTGATCTGCCCCTCACCTCTACAGACTTCTCAGCACAGTGTTCTCCGTTTGTGTCTGCCCCTCACTCCCAAGCCACACCCCCCCAACCCTGCTGCTGCCCCTCACTCCTGACCTGCATTACCCCTGCATCCCGCCAGGGTGTGCGAGACCCACCCCCTAGGCTCCAAACCTCCCCCCCCCCCCACACCTTCACAAATGGTCTCCCACACACAAACACTCCACACCACCCCAGCCATATAAAGTACCTGCAAAATTTTGTATAATTTTGAGTATTTCTGTGCAAATTTTGAGTTTTTAGCTGTGCGATTAAAATTGTGATTAACTGTGACTAATTTTTTTTAATCGTGCAACTAATCGCAATACAAAAATTTTAATCATTTGACAGCCCTACAATATATTATTTTCTTAATTTTTTTCAACAGTAATTAATTCAATTACATTCTGAGCCTGTTTGTCAGGCAAATGCTCCAACTTAAAA
>NW_017728992.1:170946556-170950382 GCF_001723915.1 Gavialis gangeticus
AACAGTAATAAATTCAATTACATTCTGAGCCTGTTTGTCAGGCAAATGCTCCAACTTAAAAATTCAAAAACACATAAGACTAGAATATTAATACTTCAACTCACCCACTACTTTAAAAGGTGAACAATAACCATATGATTCAGACTTCTAAAATAATGTTGATACTTCTTTGAATCATTGATGGAAAAAATGATTTTCAGCTAACCTCAGAATTAGATGCATCAAGTATATCAACCATAATCATGAAAAGAGTAGGGAGATAAACTAACACCACAAAGTGAAAATGGTTTCCTGTATAGTGGAAATACTCAATTTACTGTTTTCTCCAACAATGAAAAATCATATGCAGTAAAATGTCTGTTATTTGGTACTTCACCAACTGGACTACTTTATTAACTAGAGTTTCCAGCTGGCCGCCTGGCTGCGACAGAGGGGTGATGGGGGAGAGAAGCTTGCACACGGTGGCTGCCACTGCCACCCACCACTGTGCTACTGCTGCTCCACTTGCAGCTGCCACCATCCCCCCTACCTCCCGCTCTGTGCTTTCTGAAAACCCTGCTGGGTTATTTCAGATAACTGGAGTTTTTACATAACTGGCAATCCCCTTATCCCAGGGATGCCAGATAACAGAGATGTTACTGTACTTGAGGTGAGAAATTATATCCATTTCTTCCCTCACCTGTAATAGCCTTAATTTAAAGTTTCATCTTATGATTGACTTGCATTGTATAACATAAAAACACTAGTTTCTGAGACAGAGTGCTAGAATGTTCTAACACAATAAAGAAATACTATCTAAACTGGTAGAAAGAAAATATTTAGAAAAACAAACTGCCTGGAAAAAGAGGTTACAAGTGATTTGTAACAATTCTGTTATATAAAGCAATTGAATTCGACTAGGATTGATTAAATGCCAAAGGCAAAGCAGTTCCATCTATCTTCAAAAATGCCACATGCTGTGACTAGAAAAATTATTGCTTCTTGTAATTGACAAAAAATGAAAATGATTTTTTTTACAAAAGAAATCTTTCCATTTTTCCTACAAAAGGAGTAGTGTTGATCCTAATGTTCCAGTTTCATAGTAGCTAGGGTCAGGAGGGACCTGAACAGATCATCTAGCCTGACCCCCTGCCACAGGCAGGAATGAATGCTGGGTTCACAAGACCCCAGACAGGTGATCCTCCTCTTGAATTTGCCCAAGGTAGGGGCAAGGACCACTTCACTGGGAAGTTCATTCCAGATTCTGGGCACCTTAACTGTACAAAATTGCCTTCTGATCTCTAACCTAAACCTATTCTCCATCAGCTTATTACCATTGTTCCTCGTCACCCCAGGTGGTGCTGGGGAAAAAAGGGCTCTAGTTATTTGTTGTTGATCTCCCCTGATGAGTTTGTAGGCAGCCACCAGGTCTCCCCTCAGCCTCCCCTTGCTGAGGCTGAACAGGTTCAGGTCCCTCAGTCTCTCCTCGTAGGGCCTATCCTGCTGCCCTCTCACCAAGTGAGTGGCCCTCCTCTGAACCCTCTCCAGGCTGGCCACATCCCTTTTGAAGTGCGGCGCCCAGTACTGGACGCAGTACTCCAACTGCGGCCTGACCAGTGTCGCATAGAGGGGGAGTATCACCTCTCTGGACCAGCCTGAGATGCACCTTTGCATGCATGACAAGGTATGGCTGGCCTTGCTGGCTGCAGTCTGGCATTGGTGGCTTATGTTCACCTTGGTGTCAATAACGACTTCAAGATCCCTTTCCGCCTCTGTGCTTTCAAGGAGGGAACTCCCCAGCCTGCGTGCACGCTGTGGATTCCTTCTCCTAAGGTGCAGCACCCTGCATTTGTCTACGGTGAAGATCAGTTCACTGATCTTTTCTGTTAGAAGCGGGATGCAGCACAACCCAATGGCCACAGCACAGGCCTGGAAGTCAGAAATAATGTTAATCAGAAATCTTCCACAGAAAACATGGGTCAAAACCAAATCTTCTTGCAGGAAAGGGACTGTTAAGACAAATTTAGTGAGTGAGGTTTTTTTAAAAAAAGTTTAGAAATTGTTGAAGCATCTCATGCTGACATTCTGAAATGACAAAAATTCAGGGTTTTCAGCTTAAGTTTTTAAGCTGAAGAAATAATTAAAATTAAAAAATGATCCAAATGAAAGTGACCATATTTGCTTAAATTCAAGGTAAAGTTTTTCCTCCATACAACATGAGGATTCAAGCACAGGCCCAGGGCAAGTGGTGAAGCCAGGGCTGGAGCTGCTGCTTACCTCTGGTAAGGTTGGCTCATGTGGCAGGGTAGGAGGCACAGTATGGAGGGGGAGGGGGGAGTACAGATGAAGTGAGGGGCATGTGGCGGGGTGCAAGCACCAGAGGGGGACATGTGGCCAGGAGGCAAGCACTGGGAGGTGGGGAGGGAGCGGGTGGAAAGAAGAGACAGATGACAGGGGAGCCAGCACCAGGGGCTGGCACAAAGGAGGGTGACTGCTGGTGGGGAACAGGCAATGGGAAATGGAGAGAGGTGGCAGGTACCAGATGGAGCAAGTGGCATGAACAGGCATCACAGAGCAGGCAACGGGGGGTGGGGGGAGCAGGGGGGACAAGGGACAACAGCAGGCTGCCTTACCCAGTTACTTCTCTCTCTGCCACTTGCTCCCTTGCTGCTACTTGCTTCGTCACAATGGTGGTGGGGCACAAATTTAAGATAACCTCCCAATAATTAGATTTTAGACATGAAAAATAACAAATGTATACTTTTCCATGTCTAGAATCTAATAATTAGGGGTATCTTAAATTCAAAGTCATCTTGGATTTAAGTAAATACAGTACATGTTCCAGTTCACCCCCGATTCTTGACCCCACATCCCTTGCCCCAAAATGCAGCCCTGACTCCCATCACTAATGCCCATTAAGTTGGCACCTGGGGCTCATTTGCCAACCATACCAGTCACTTGTGCCATTTATAACACACATGCTGTGGCTTGGTCACCACTGGTTCAAAAAATGATCATCTCTCAGTATTTGTCTTACATTCTTCTTTTCCCCCACTTTTTCTCCCTGCTTTACCTTTTGTTTTTTGCTTTTTTACCTATTTATATTTTCACTACATCCTCTCACACTTTGAGCTTCTCTAATTCCTGTTTTCCTGATCTCCAACTATTTCCTTTTTCACCAAAAGCCACTTTTCTATCTTGTATTCTATCACTGTAATGTCTCTCTTTAGTCTTTTCCCCCTGCTTTCTTCCCCCTCCCCTCTCTACTTTACTTTTTGCCTTCCTAATTTCTACCTATTTACATTCATACTGACATCCTGCCACACTTTTAGCTTCTCTCATTTCTTGGAGTCTCAGAACAGCAGAGACTATGCCTGAAGAAGGGTGATTGTGCCCGAGAGCTTGCTAAGTACTTTTTTCCAACTACTCAGCTGGTCTAATAAAAGATGTTACATCTACTCAAAGAACCTTGTCTGCCTATGTCTTTAGGCCAACATGGCTACAACCAAAAACCCACCTACCCTTTTGGATATGTGGTAAATTGCAAGATTACCTGTATTTCAGGTCAGAAATTCAGGCTAGTAACAAGAATTTATCTACCTACCAGCTACTCTGTGTGTTCAAGCAGGGACAATCCTTAAATATTCTAGTTGAGTTTATATAAAAAATTCCATCACAACAATAAATAACACCCTTTGTTACAGGCTCAGTAAAAGCATCAACTTGGAAGGAAGTCAAAACATTGCATCTCACTACAAGAAGTGACCCCCTTTTATTCATCTCTCAAGCTTAAGAGGCACTGTAAGTAACCCTGCACTGTGAACATATGTCAAGTTCAGAGGATGAA
>NW_017728992.1:170955382-170960911 GCF_001723915.1 Gavialis gangeticus
CTACTGCTGCTCCACTTGCAGCTGCCACCATCCCCCCTACCTCCCGCTCTGTGCTTTCTGAAAACCCTGCTGGGTTATTTCAGATAACTGGAGTTTTTACATAACTGGCAATCCCCTTATCCCAGGGATGCCAGATAACAGAGATGTTACTGTACTTGAGGTGAGAAATTATATCCATTTCTTCCCTCACCTGTAATAGCCTTAATTTAAAGTTTCATCTTATGATTGACTTGCATTGTATAACATAAAAACACTAGTTTCTGAGACAGAGTGCTAGAATGTTCTAACACAATAAAGAAATACTATCTAAACTGGTAGAAAGAAAATATTTAGAAAAACAAACTGCCTGGAAAAAGAGGTTACAAGTGATTTGTAACAATTCTGTTATATAAAGCAATTGAATTCGACTAGGATTGATTAAATGCCAAAGGCAAAGCAGTTCCATCTATCTTCAAAAATGCCACATGCTGTGACTAGAAAAATTATTGCTTCTTGTAATTGACAAAAAATGAAAATGATTTTTTTTACAAAAGAAATCTTTCCATTTTTCCTACAAAAGGAGTAGTGTTGATCCTAATGTTCCAGTTTCATAGTAGCTAGGGTCAGGAGGGACCTGAACAGATCATCTAGCCTGACCCCCTGCCACAGGCAGGAATGAATGCTGGGTTCACAAGACCCCAGACAGGTGATCCTCCTCTTGAATTTGCCCAAGGTAGGGGCAAGGACCACTTCACTGGGAAGTTCATTCCAGATTCTGGGCACCTTAACTGTACAAAATTGCCTTCTGATCTCTAACCTAAACCTATTCTCCATCAGCTTATTACCATTGTTCCTCGTCACCCCAGGTGGTGCTGGGGAAAAAAGGGCTCTAGTTATTTGTTGTTGATCTCCCCTGATGAGTTTGTAGGCAGCCACCAGGTCTCCCCTCAGCCTCCCCTTGCTGAGGCTGAACAGGTTCAGGTCCCTCAGTCTCTCCTCGTAGGGCCTATCCTGCTGCCCTCTCACCAAGTGAGTGGCCCTCCTCTGAACCCTCTCCAGGCTGGCCACATCCCTTTTGAAGTGCGGCGCCCAGTACTGGACGCAGTACTCCAACTGCGGCCTGACCAGTGTCGCATAGAGGGGGAGTATCACCTCTCTGGACCAGCCTGAGATGCACCTTTGCATGCATGACAAGGTATGGCTGGCCTTGCTGGCTGCAGTCTGGCATTGGTGGCTTATGTTCACCTTGGTGTCAATAACGACTTCAAGATCCCTTTCCGCCTCTGTGCTTTCAAGGAGGGAACTCCCCAGCCTGCGTGCACGCTGTGGATTCCTTCTCCTAAGGTGCAGCACCCTGCATTTGTCTACGGTGAAGATCAGTTCACTGATCTTTTCTGTTAGAAGCGGGATGCAGCACAACCCAATGGCCACAGCACAGGCCTGGAAGTCAGAAATAATGTTAATCAGAAATCTTCCACAGAAAACATGGGTCAAAACCAAATCTTCTTGCAGGAAAGGGACTGTTAAGACAAATTTAGTGAGTGAGGTTTTTTTAAAAAAAGTTTAGAAATTGTTGAAGCATCTCATGCTGACATTCTGAAATGACAAAAATTCAGGGTTTTCAGCTTAAGTTTTTAAGCTGAAGAAATAATTAAAATTAAAAAATGATCCAAATGAAAGTGACCATATTTGCTTAAATTCAAGGTAAAGTTTTTCCTCCATACAACATGAGGATTCAAGCACAGGCCCAGGGCAAGTGGTGAAGCCAGGGCTGGAGCTGCTGCTTACCTCTGGTAAGGTTGGCTCATGTGGCAGGGTAGGAGGCACAGTATGGAGGGGGAGGGGGGAGTACAGATGAAGTGAGGGGCATGTGGCGGGGTGCAAGCACCAGAGGGGGACATGTGGCCAGGAGGCAAGCACTGGGAGGTGGGGAGGGAGCGGGTGGAAAGAAGAGACAGATGACAGGGGAGCCAGCACCAGGGGCTGGCACAAAGGAGGGTGACTGCTGGTGGGGAACAGGCAATGGGAAATGGAGAGAGGTGGCAGGTACCAGATGGAGCAAGTGGCATGAACAGGCATCACAGAGCAGGCAACGGGGGGTGGGGGGAGCAGGGGGGACAAGGGACAACAGCAGGCTGCCTTACCCAGTTACTTCTCTCTCTGCCACTTGCTCCCTTGCTGCTACTTGCTTCGTCACAATGGTGGTGGGGCACAAATTTAAGATAACCTCCCAATAATTAGATTTTAGACATGAAAAATAACAAATGTATACTTTTCCATGTCTAGAATCTAATAATTAGGGGTATCTTAAATTCAAAGTCATCTTGGATTTAAGTAAATACAGTACATGTTCCAGTTCACCCCCGATTCTTGACCCCACATCCCTTGCCCCAAAATGCAGCCCTGACTCCCATCACTAATGCCCATTAAGTTGGCACCTGGGGCTCATTTGCCAACCATACCAGTCACTTGTGCCATTTATAACACACATGCTGTGGCTTGGTCACCACTGGTTCAAAAAATGATCATCTCTCAGTATTTGTCTTACATTCTTCTTTTCCCCCACTTTTTCTCCCTGCTTTACCTTTTGTTTTTTGCTTTTTTACCTATTTATATTTTCACTACATCCTCTCACACTTTGAGCTTCTCTAATTCCTGTTTTCCTGATCTCCAACTATTTCCTTTTTCACCAAAAGCCACTTTTCTATCTTGTATTCTATCACTGTAATGTCTCTCTTTAGTCTTTTCCCCCTGCTTTCTTCCCCCTCCCCTCTCTACTTTACTTTTTGCCTTCCTAATTTCTACCTATTTACATTCATACTGACATCCTGCCACACTTTTAGCTTCTCTCATTTCTTGGAGTCTCAGAACAGCAGAGACTATGCCTGAAGAAGGGTGATTGTGCCCGAGAGCTTGCTAAGTACTTTTTTCCAACTACTCAGCTGGTCTAATAAAAGATGTTACATCTACTCAAAGAACCTTGTCTGCCTATGTCTTTAGGCCAACATGGCTACAACCAAAAACCCACCTACCCTTTTGGATATGTGGTAAATTGCAAGATTACCTGTATTTCAGGTCAGAAATTCAGGCTAGTAACAAGAATTTATCTACCTACCAGCTACTCTGTGTGTTCAAGCAGGGACAATCCTTAAATATTCTAGTTGAGTTTATATAAAAAATTCCATCACAACAATAAATAACACCCTTTGTTACAGGCTCAGTAAAAGCATCAACTTGGAAGGAAGTCAAAACATTGCATCTCACTACAAGAAGTGACCCCCTTTTATTCATCTCTCAAGCTTAAGAGGCACTGTAAGTAACCCTGCACTGTGAACATATGTCAAGTTCAGAGGATGAACAGCTTACCTTTTCCTCAGTTTTGAATTTGGCATCTCTAAAAGCATTAACATTCACTTGACAAGATGCCAATACTTTGCTGCAAAAACCACAACTGCTTGTGTTCAGTGTAATTAAAGACTGCCTACACCAATAGTTTTGTACAAAATATTTCAAAATATTTAGAAGTCCTGAGATTTGCTGACCTAAAAAAATTAGAAAAGAGAGAGTGTGTTTTGTTTTTAGAATTGGAGTTTGTCATCACTGCTTTAATCAGTCTTTGAAAAGAAAAACAATTTGGAAAGAGATAGAACATGCAAGCAAAACATGCAGTCTTGGTGCATGTTCTCTGATTTTCAGAAACAATTTCTTTTGAGATAGAAAATTCTGTGAGGCAAGCCTCAGCAGTTACAGCTTTTGGAAATAGTTTATCTAGAATTGCTTTATCATGTTAATTGACTGATCCAGGTCATCTTCTAAGTTAATTAAGCTCTGTTTGTCTTCCTTTAAAGAAGGGATATGTATATATTTATATACAATTTATATAGTGTCAAAAGAAAGCAAATGTTAAAGAAGTTATCACTGCCCCAAATTAAACTTCCACAACAAACTAAGATTAATCATACAGAAACTAAGAATTTTAAGTAACTTTGGCTCAAGTAAGTATACAGGAAACCCTCACTATTTGTGAATCTGCTATTTGCGGATTCAAATGTTCGTGGGGCAGAGCCAGGGAAAGTGGAGTGGAGAGCAAAAGTTGGGCAGGCGGAGAGTGAGCACCGGGGACAGGGGGAGGGAGGCAGCAGCAGCTCCTCCCCCAGAGGCAGCTGCGGTTGGTTCTCAGGTGTTGCAGGGGAGTCCCACACTTCCAGCTTCTCGTGGGGGGGAGCAGGGGGCAGCTGTGGGGTCTGACAGGGAGCCCCATTAGTATTCGCAGATTTTGCCATTCACGGGGATCTCCAGAATGGATCCTCCACGAATGGTGAGGGTCTCCTGTAAATTTTCATACTTCTTATTGCCACTTAAATGTTACCTATAACTCTAGTCTAACAGAATATAATTAACAAGACAAAAATTCTTTTTGTAGTACACTTTTCTCTATATTTAAATAGTAAATTCTACAACAAAGGTTATTATTCTATGAAACATCTAGATGCAGATAAAGAAAATTTATGGTAAGTTGTACTTTGTAATGTTCAGCTTTGGCATACTGTTCTCAAACAACTAATTTGTCAGGTACAATATTCAATATAGAATGCTAGAAATGAGAAAAAATACAATACTATGAACTGGTGTAATTGGAAAGTTGATAGAGATTGTCACTTCAAAGGACAGAAATATTTCTGTTTTCCAGCAACAAGAGGAAGATCAGAGTCAGTGTGGGTCTCACTGAATGGGGGAGACAACCTAGGGAGAGATAATGTAGACAAGGCTGAAGTTCTCAGTGCTTTTTTCACTTCAGTCTTCACAAGTAAGGTCAGCCTCATCTCAGTCCCCGGAAAAAATCAAGGAACCAATTTCTAAGCACTTGGAGAAGGTGATTGGGAACAGTCCACGCAGACTCATCAAGAGCAAGACACGCCTGACCAACCTGATAGCCTTCTATGACAAGATGACTAGTTCTGTGGATGTAGGGAGAGCACTGGACATGATATACTTATACAACATTCTTGCAGAGCAAGCTAAGGAAATACAGGTTGGATGAAGGGACTGTAAAGTGGATAGAGGATAGATAGAGGCTGGATCATTGTGATCAAAGATAGTAATGAGTGGGTCAATGTCTAACTGGCAGCCGTTATCAAGTGGAGTGCCCCAGGGGTCAGTTGTGGTGCTGGTTCTGTTCAATATCTTCATCAATGACCTGAAAGATGGGATGGTGTGTACACTCAGCAAGTTTCCAGATGACACCAAACTGGAGGGAGTAGTAGATATACAGGAGTGTAAAGCTAGGATTCAGAGTCACCTAGACAAATTGGAGGATTGGACCAAAAGAAATCTCATGAGTTTTAATACGGAGAAATGCCAAATCCTGCACTTAGGATGAAGCAATTCCATGTACCACTACAAATGGGACCGACTGGCTAAGTAGTAGCTCTGCAGAAAAGGACCTGGGGGTCAGAGTGGACAAAAAGGTGAATACGAACAGCAGTGTGCCCTTGTTGCCAAGAAGACTAACACCATATTGGACTGCATTAGTAGGAGTGTTGTCAGCAG
>NW_017728992.1:170965911-170967336 GCF_001723915.1 Gavialis gangeticus
AGTGCCCCAGGGGTCAGTTGTGGTGCTGGTTCTGTTCAATATCTTCATCAATGACCTGAAAGATGGGATGGTGTGTACACTCAGCAAGTTTCCAGATGACACCAAACTGGAGGGAGTAGTAGATATACAGGAGTGTAAAGCTAGGATTCAGAGTCACCTAGACAAATTGGAGGATTGGACCAAAAGAAATCTCATGAGTTTTAATACGGAGAAATGCCAAATCCTGCACTTAGGATGAAGCAATTCCATGTACCACTACAAATGGGACCGACTGGCTAAGTAGTAGCTCTGCAGAAAAGGACCTGGGGGTCAGAGTGGACAAAAAGGTGAATACGAACAGCAGTGTGCCCTTGTTGCCAAGAAGACTAACACCATATTGGACTGCATTAGTAGGAGTGTTGTCAGCAGATCAACGGAAGTGATTACTCCTTTCTATTTGGCACTAGTGAGCATAGGCAGCAGAAGGTGGTGGTGGAGGGGGGTGAAAATGGGGCTCAGCCTGCCCCAAACACAGGGCAGCAGCAGGCACTGCCTTAGGGCAGCCCAGCTGCACGGTCCTGCAGCAGGGGGGAAGAGGTGGGCACGCTGAGCTACCCTGCATATGCGCAGCCAGAATCACAACCAGCCCAGCCACAGGCAGGTAAGTTTCTTTTAATTTTTTTTTTCCCCATGGGCTTGCAGGGAGGGCAGATTGAGACCCGCACAGTGCAAGAGAGTGGGGCAACAGAAGGGGAAATCATTCACCCCTGCCACTGGCCTGCTCCCTCCTGCACAGTGGGGACTATCCCACAACCTGGCCTGGCCAGGGTCCCACTGAGGTCATAGGACAATCAGAGGCATGATGCTGGGTAGCCAAAGGTAGGAGGGGGGGAGGGCACATGGCACTAGTTAGTTATTGCATGGGCAAGGGTGGGCCACAGCTGCAACCTAGGCTTAGCCTCTACTCCGTGTCTCCATGCCTCACTGTTGCCGCTTTAAAACTGGCGGGTGCTGCCATGTGCCTCACTACCCAGCCTGTCCAGTAAGACGCAGAGGCACAGAGCAGAGGCTGAGCCCAGCTCACAGCTGCAGTCCATTCTCGCCTGTGCAAAGATTGGGGGAGCCACGTACCCTCCCCCCCTTGACTGCCCGACACTGTGCCTCTGGAGGAGCCACCAGACTCTTCCTGGGGATGAAGTGGGGCAGGGCAGGGTGGGCGTGTGGGTCCTAGGGGCTCCATCCCCTCCAGCCCAGTGGTGCAGTTGAGGCTGGACTTGCTACAGCCCCTGGCTCTAGGCCCCCCTGGCTGGTCTGCAGCTGGGGCCAGGGTGGGGAGGCAGCTGGGGTCAGGGCCAGAGCCAGTGCAGCTGGGAGGCAGCTGGGGCTGGGAATGGCATGACCAGAGCCAGAAGGCAGTCGCGGCTGGCGTGGTCAGGGCAATGTGGC
>NW_017728992.1:170967961-170969315 GCF_001723915.1 Gavialis gangeticus
GCTGACCTCCTGCCCCTGGGGCAGGGGGCTGGACTTGATGCTTCTCCAGGGTCCCTTTCAGCCCAAACGTCTATGAAATCTATGAAATCCCCTTCACAACCTGGCTGGGTCACTGCGGGGCGCAAGAGCCTCAGCCTTAAGAATGTCAGCTCTTGCCATCTCATACTCTGTAGCAGAGTACTGTGCACTAGTCTGGAACCGGTCATCATAAACCAAATTTGATATGCAGCTACATTCAACGATACACGTCTCAGGAACTGAGATGGTGCTGCTGAGTTAGCAGATGCCCTCATCTGCTCAGCTCTGATTTACAGATTGAATCTTACAAAAATTGAATATTGAACCCTATATAAAGCCACTTTGAAAAGCAGAACCACTGTCGCTAGGGACTCTTACCAAATAGACTTACTTTTCAGCAGTTTTCCACTTAACTGATGTGCTCAGCCGAGGGTGGAGAAGGGTAGTGTTGGAAATAAAACACGAGAAGCATTCAAGAATTTTCCGTGCATTAGGGAAAATAGTTCTTCTTTACCCAACATGAATGCTAACAAGACTTTTTAAAGCTAAACCCTGAATACAAAATTATAATTGCATTTCTAAGTATGTAAGAGTTCACTATTACTTCATCCTGCTACTAAACGGATGTTTAACACAAATATTTTTTCAAGCTTTCAACAAGACAAAACATGCATCTGTTTTATTCCAGTTACACAACAGTCCCAACATGCATAAAAATAATGTGCTCCCAACCACTGTTATATTGTAATTGCTGAATGTGCTTTCACTGAAAGGCATTCAATTCATCCTGAAAAAATAGGTATTAAGATATTATACCAATATTCATTTGAGTAACATGGGTGTCAGAATTATTTTTGGTTCCATCAGTCATGCTAAGTAACAATTGATTTTTCAAGTTTTAGAGGCACAGAGATTCATTTCTCACTTTGCCTTACTTTACAGTTCTTCAGATTTAGTTGCAGAGTTGTCATTCAACACACTTTAAGTAGCACGGCAATTAGACTCCATAATCAACTGCCTCTAATAGGCTAGTGAAATGTACTTGACTAGGACCTGTGAGATTTGGATTCCATTCCCAGCTCTGCTGTTTCTCATCTGGTTAACAATGGGCAAACGACTTCATTGCTGTGCCTCAGATTCCCCATTAATAAGAACAGAATAATAACGTTTAGTAGGCAACCACCAATCCTCCGGTTCATAATATACACGTAAGAGATCTAGTCAAATACCTGATGAATTCACTGGTCATGGATGAGCCCAATTCAAGAGCGACACAGCTTGTTAGAAGTTTCACAGATGCATGTGTTGTCTCAGTTGGAGTCCAAGTTTACAGCAT
>NW_017728992.1:170974315-170978521 GCF_001723915.1 Gavialis gangeticus
TAATAACGTTTAGTAGGCAACCACCAATCCTCCGGTTCATAATATACACGTAAGAGATCTAGTCAAATACCTGATGAATTCACTGGTCATGGATGAGCCCAATTCAAGAGCGACACAGCTTGTTAGAAGTTTCACAGATGCATGTGTTGTCTCAGTTGGAGTCCAAGTTTACAGCATACTGCTTTCTTCTCTCTCGCTTTGCTTCCATCCTCTGGATCAAAGCTGCTATACATTGAGCAGCAGCACTCAGTGCCAAATGTTTTTTCCAGATTCAACAGGATTCTGTGCATTCCTCCCACCTTTCTTCATTTACTTTGAATGATTTTATATAATTTTTGCATACATAGTGGTACCACCACGGAGGGCAACTCACTTTCTAGAGACATCTTGAATCTCCCTATACAAAATATTCTTGGGGATATAGTCTCCTCCTGTTCTCCTGATATGGCTGACTCATCGTAACCTTCTCTTCTTGACAGTAGTTTCTATGTCAGTCCTACATGCTCCAATACTTCTGTGTTTAGTCCATTGCATGTGGAAGTTGTTCAGTCTCTTGATGTGCCTAACATACATAGTCCACGTTTCTGAACCACAAAGAGGGATGACAGCACACAAGTCTCATACACTCATATCTTCACCTTAGCTGATAGTTTGCTGTAATTCCATGTATGTTTTTGTAATAGTCCAACAATTTCAGCTGCTTTTCTGATTCTGTCAGTTCAGTCTGAAGGTCAAGATTCCTGCTGACTGTAGAACCTAAGTAGCAAAAACTGTCAATGACACCAAGAGTTTTATCCTTTAGAGTAATATATTGGTTCTTCCATTCCTTGGTACATGATTACTCACAGTCTTCTTGAAATAAATAACTGCCATCCTGAAGCTCTTGCATGACTCAGAAAATCTGCCCAACAGATTTTGCAGGAAAGATTCATTAGGGGCAACCAAGGCTGTGTCTTCCACAAACAAGAAGTCTCTCAGTACCAGGTCTTTCACAAGCTCTAAACCTTGTGATGTTGAACAAGCCTCCATCTAGTCTGGTTCGAAAGTAAATGCCATTATGGCTGTCCTTGAATATTTGAAGAAGTAGGAATGAAAAGCAGATGTTAAAAAGCATGGTGGCTAACACACACCTGTTTCACCCTGTTATTGATATCAAAGGCATTTGATTTTTTGTTTTTACACACTACAGCTGCTTTTATATCTTGATGTAAAGGAAAGAATTATGTTCAACAGTTTGGCGGCAGAGCATAGTTTAAAAAGGCCCTTTTTGTTGACTGTATTAAAGGCCTTCATCAGATTGGTATTCATTTTTCTGTACTTCTCTTGCAGTTGCTTCAGCAAAAATATCATATCAATGGTGCAGCATCCTGAACAAATACTGCATCGACTTTCATAGAGACTGCAACTGAGGAAGCAGGATGCAAATTACAATTTCTCCTGTGATGTTCAACAGGGAAATACCTCTACAATTGTCAAAGTCACTTTTATCCCCTCTGTTTTTGTATAATTGTACAAACTAAGCACCCTGAAATCTTGCAGCATCACCTCCTCTTTCCAAGACAGCAGTATAACATCATGAAACTTTCAAAATAATAGTAATGCTTAGTTAAAGTGTTCTAAATGCTATGGAGGAGGTTTGTATTAGGTCTGTGTGAAATTTTGCCACCAGTTTTGTTTCGACCCGTTTGAAGTTTGAAAAGCAAAATCGAAATGGAACAGATATGGTTGAAACAACCTCAAAACAAAATGAGGCAAGTCGAAACATTTTGTCATTTCAATACTGTTTCGAAGTTTCACCCATAAGCTGTAACGGGGAAGGTTGAAACAGCCTGTAGGTTTGTTATTTCTGGCCGGATTTGGATGAAACTTGCAGGAACAGTAGCCCCTTCTGAGGGCATGACATGTAACAAGTTTTAAGAAGATAGGTGCAGGGGGTTCGAAGAAACTACACCCCAAAGTCTTGAGAGCCAAACTTGTGTTGTGTATGTATTAAGCCACAGCAGGGTCAAAACTGCACGCATGCTAGCCCCTGCTGAGGCCACAAAGCCTGCCATGTTTCAAGGAGATAGGTGCAGGTGGTTCAGGGAACTGCACCTCAAGCTGTGGACAAGCAAAACTCGTGACATGGGTGACACTATGTGTGTTAAGGCACAGCAGGGTGAAAGCTGCAGGCCTGCTAGCCCCTGCTGAGGCCACAAAGCCTGCCAGCTCTCAAGGAGATAGGTACAGGGGTTCTGGGGCCCTGCACCTCTGGCTGCAGGTAGGTAAAACTCATGTCATGGGTGCTTGTGCAACTGTCTGTCTTGTGGGGGGCGGGGAACCACTGCAGGCCTGGCTGCTAGGCCCTGCTGTGGCCCTGAAGCCTGCCAGGTGTCAATGAAATAGGTGCAGGGGGGTTCTGGGGCCCTGCACCCCTAGCTGCTGACAAGCAAAACTCGTGACATGGGTGCTTGTGCAACTGCTGCCTCATCAGGCAGCAGGACTGAAGACCCCCCAACTTGCCACCACAGACCTGGGGGTAATAATTGACCACAGTATGAACGTGAGCCAGTACTGCAATACTGTAGCCAGCACAGCCAACAATACGCCGGCATGCATCAACTGATGCATCTCTAGCAAAACCATTGCAAAGAAGTGATTCTCTTGCTCTACTCAGCAGTAATGGTCACAAACTCCTGGAAGATCATTTCAGACTCAACATTAGGAGAAACTACTTTACAACTAGAGTGTCCAGACTGTGACCATTACTCCTAGTTTCCCCAAGGGTACCCTGGTGAACAGTTGTTCACCAAGCCCTAGATGTACGCTTCTGATGTAGAGGTAAGCAGCTACCAAGTCCTCTCTCAGCCTTCTCTTTTTCAGGCTGAAAAGTCCCAGGTCCCTCAGCCTTTCCTCATATGGCTTGCCATGCAAGTCTGATCATATGGGTAGCCCTTCTCTGGATTCTCTCAAGCTTTACCACATCCTTGTTAAGGTGTAGACCCTGGAGAAGCAGGTGAGGGAACTCCAGGCCGAGGTGAGCAGGCTGTGGTGGATCAGGGCTGCAGAGGACAAAACTGACACTTATTTTCGTTCTCTGCAGGATCAGTTTTCCAGCGGACAGACCTCCCAAGAGAGACGCACAGCAGAGGAATGGCAGAAGGTGCCCACCAGAACCAAGGCTGCTTGGGCCAACATGGTGGTGGCTCTCCAGGTATAACTGGGAAGCAGATATGAGGCCTTGGCAGCCTGAGATGAGAAGGTCAAAGCAGATGCCTCCGGGGTGGGGGGCGGTGCCACTCTACGCACGGCACAGTCTGAGCAAGGACGCAACACCAAAAGGAAGAAACGCCGAGCCCTCATCATCGGAAGTTTCATCCTGAGGGGTATGGAGGGTCCCATCTACTGACCCAACCACATGGCATGTGAGGTCTGCTGCCTGCCTGGGGCTCGGATTCAGGATGTTACAGAGATGATCCCGGTCCTCATTCCTCGGACCAGTACCCCATGGTCCTAATCCACCTGGGAATGAATGATACAGTCAGGCGGTTAGGATCTGGAACCAACTTCCGAGGGAAGCGGTCCTCGCTCCTACCCTGGGGGTCTTCAAAAGGAGGCTAGACAGACACCTAGCCAGGGTCATTTGACCCCAGCATTCTTTCCTGCCCATGGCAGGGGGTCGGACTTGATAATCTGCTCAGGTCACATCCGACTCTACCAACTATGAAACTGTGGCCGAGAGCAGTCCAGACTGCATCATGAAGGACTGCAAGGCCCTGGGGGCCAAGCTCAAGGAGACAGGGGTGCAGGTGGTATTCTCCTCTATTCTACTGGTAAGTAGACGCAGACCGCGCCATGAGGCTTGCATCGGAGTGGTCAACCGGTGGCTTCAGAGCTGGTGCTACCAGGCAGGCCTCGGGTTCGTTGCCAACGACCCATGTTTTTGCGCAGGGGGCATGCTTGGGTGGGATGGGCTTCATTTCTCCCCTACCGGCAAGCGCGTCTTTTCTTCCAGGTTGGCGGATCTCGTACGGCATGCTTTAAACTAGCTTCACCAGGGGATGGAGCCACAGGAGGACACAAGGACACTTCCCAGCCAAGACAGGTGATGAGCATGAGAATTACCCAGGTAAGTGACAGGGGTCTCAATAGTCCTAGGATCAAGGGGGTGGTGCAAGCGCCCATAGGAGGCCTTAGATGCCTCTACACTAATGCTCATAGTATGGG
>NW_017728992.1:170983521-170992033 GCF_001723915.1 Gavialis gangeticus
ACTGCGCATGCGCTGCCCGGAGCTTATTGACAGAGAGAGACACAGGCGAGGTCAGACGGAGGCAATGGGGGGCAGGGTGTGCTCCACTGTGCATGGGGAGGGGGGCGTGGTGTGCAGCTGTACAGATGGGATAGAACGGGGAGGAAAGGCAGGGGTGTGGTGCTATGTCAAAGAGCAATATATGTCATCAGCAAACAGCATGGGGTCAGAGAAGGGGCAGACTGAAGTGCTCTGGGTCAGAATACAAGGGGGTTGTGGGGAAAGAGACTTAACGGTGGGTGTCTACAGACCACCCAACCAGGTGGAAAAGCTAGATTGGGAATTCTCAGGTCACCTTGCAGAGGCAGTTAAGTCAAGGCATGTGGTCATCATGGGTGACCTAAACTACCCAGACATCTGCTGGGAAGAGCAGTCAGCCAGGTCTGACCACTCATGTAGGTTCCTAGCTGAGATGCAGGACCTCCACCTAACCCAGGAGGTGCACAGTCCCACCAGGGGAAATGCTTTGCTGGACCCGGTCCTGGCCACAGGTGATAACTTGGTGAGGTGACTGCAGGTTCTCAACCACTTGGTGATAGTGATCATCGCCTACTGGAATTCACTATGCAGTGCAGGGTGTCAAAGGCCTGCAGCAAGGTCCTCAACTTGGACCGTTTCAGGCTGGACATAAGGAAGAATTTCTTCACTGTCTGAGCCCCTAAGGTCTGGACTAGCCTGCCACTGGAGGTGGTTCAAGCACCTACATTGAATGCCTTCAAGAGAAATTTGGATGCTTATCTTGCTGGGATCCTATGAACGCAGCTGACTTCATGCCCCTTGGGCAGGGGGCTGGACTCAATGATCTTCCGAGGTCCCTTCCAGCCCTAATGTCTATGAAGTCTATGAAGACTTCAGGAGGGCCGATTTCAATGGGTTAAGGAGATTAGTAGGAGAGGCACCGAGATCCTGGAGGGCAGGGGAGTTGGGAGTCTAAGATAAGTGGTCATTCCTTAAGGAGACAATCCTCCGAGACCAAAGGGTGACAGTCCCAATGCGAATCAAGGGGGCAAGAGAGCTCAAGAGCCCCCATGGCTCGCCAAAGGCATTCGGGAATGTCTGAAAAATAAAAAGGAGGCATACATCCGGTGGAAGAAAGGGGCTATCACCAAGGAGGATTATACCTCCATTGCTCAATACTGTAGGGGGGCTGCTAGGAAGGCTAAGACAGAGACAGAACTAGGACTAGCGACCAGGATCAAACATAATAAGAAGTCCTTTTTTAAATACATAAGGAGTAAAAAGGCAGCACTGGGTAACCTGGGGCCCCTGCAGGACACGCTTGGCA
Organism: Gavialis gangeticus; assembly: GCF_001723915.1. Taxonomy (NCBI): domain Eukaryota; kingdom Metazoa; phylum Chordata; order Crocodylia; family Gavialidae; genus Gavialis; species Gavialis gangeticus. The sequence continues at coordinate 170,984,846 of NW_017728992.1, forward strand.
AGCTGGTGGTTGCACCAAACGAAAAATCTGACCTCTTTAACAAATTCTTTGCCTCCATTTTTCTGAGCAAGGTCCAGGACATCTCCCCCACTGGGATTCCAGATGGACTCAGGAGCGGCACTGCCAGGCCTAGGGTCAGGGACGACCTAGTTAGGGAACTTCTGGTGGGGATGGACATGTAAATCAGCAGGTCCAGATGCTCTCCGCCCCAGGGTGCTGAGGGAATTGTCAGAGGTCATTGTGGGGCCCCTGGCATGGCTTTATGAGCACTCATGGTCCTCTGACCAGGTGCCAGAGGACTGGAAAAAGGCCAATGTTGTCCAATTTTTAAAAAAGGGAGGAAGGAGAACCCAGGTAACTATAGGCCTGTTAGTCTTACCTCAGTTCAGGGAAGCTCTTTGAAAAAATTATCCAGGAACACATCTGCGAGGGACCAGCAGGGGAGAGTATGCTTAGGGGCAACCAACGTGGGTTCATTAGGGACAGGTCCTGTCAGACCAACCTGGTTGTCTTGTATGATTAGGTCAGAAAACCCTTGGACGCAGGTGTCATGGTGGACATAGTCTTTCTGGATTTTTGGAAGGCCTTTGACACAGTTTTTTAATGAGAATGGGGTGAAAGACAAAGTAACTGCGGCATTGATGCCTACATGGTCAGATGGGTCACAAATTGGCTGGAAGGCCACACCCAGAGAGTGGTGGTGGATGGGTCATTTTCGACCTGGGGGGATGTGGGCAGTGGAGTCCCCCAGGGATTGGCCCTGGGACCCATACTGTTCAACATCTTTATCAGCGACTTGGACAAGGGGGTAAAAAAGCACCTTGTTCAAATTCACGGGTGACACTAAAATGTGGGGAGAAGTGGGCACGCTAGAAGGGAGGGACAGGTTACAACCATATCTGGACAGATTACAGGGGTGGGCAGATGAGAACAGGATGGGATTCAATACTGACAAGTGCAGGGTACTGCACCTAGGGAGAAAGAACCAGCAGCACACCTACAGGCTGGGGAACAACCTTCTTGTCAGCACAGAGGCAGAAAGAGATCTTGGAGTCATTACTGATTCCCGGATGAACATGGGCCACCAATGTGAGGATGCGGTCAGTAAAGCTAACTGCACCTTGTCATGCATCCATACATGCATCACGAGCAGGTCCAAGGAGGTGATCCTCCCCCTCTATGTGACATAGGTCAGGCCGCAGTTGGCGCACTGCGTCCAGTTCTGGGCATCGCACTTCAGGAGGGATGCGGCCAGCACTGAGAGGGTCCAGAGGAGGGCCACTCACATGATTGGGGGCAGCAGGACAGACCCTATGAGGAGAGGCTAAAGGACCTGAACCTGTTCAGCCTCCACAAGAGAAGGCTGAGGGGGGATCTGGTGGCTGTCTATAAACTTACCAGGGGGCACCAGCACGGAATGGGAGAGGCCCTGTTCCCCTGAGCACTACCCAGAGTAACTAGGAATAATGGTCACAAGTTGATTGAGAGTAGGTTCAGGTTAGACATCAAGAGGCACTACTTCAGTCAGGGTGGCTAGGATCTGGAACCAACTTCCAAGGGAAGTGGTGCTCGCTCCTACCTTAGGGATCTTCAAAAGGAGGCTAGTTAATCACCTAGCCAGGGTCATTTGATCCCAGCATTCATTCCTAACCATGGCAGGGGGTTGGACTTGATGATCTGCTCGGGTCCCTTCTGACTGTAACAACTATGAACGCAGAGTTTGCATTTTCCTGCATTCTCTTCCCAGATTATTGACTGTTCCCCTCCCCAGGTGGTTGCACTCTCCTTCAATTCCTAGTAGCTAAGTGGAGCAGAAGCATGCTACTGTGAGAGGAAGCGTTGCAATGAAGAACTAGGTTAAACCTTCCCTGGCTCTGTTGCTCCCACTGCATCTGCCTTTCAGCTTTTGATCTTTCCTCACCATATAAAACAAACTGAGGGTTGCAGAGGCAGGGAAAGGTTAATGCTGGCTCCTGGGGGTGACATTCTTATAGCAGTGTCCCATCTGTGCTTTGCATATCCTTTTGAAAATCCTAGATCTGCCAGTGAGCAGACCATCTCAAGAGATACCCTGATCAACAGTGCTCTTAGAAGCTTACTCATTTTATAGCGTGGGAGATGAAACACACTCGTGTCTTATAATTTCTGCCAGAGAAGTTTGGCATGGAAAGTTTATCAGTCTTGGAGGCAGGATCCAAATAATTTTGGAAATTATTGGTCATAGTCAACATCCTTAACTCCACATGGAAACCAGTGGGCAGACAGCATAGGTTATAAAGCTCCTACACATACACAAAAAAATCAAGAGGCACTTCTAAACAGCTGGTCTGTTGCATACTGTTCCAGCTTAAATTTTCATAGATTTAATTGAAGTCCTTAGTAAATATTATTGTATTAATGTCTGACAGATTCTATAAGCAGCATTAATGAAAGGTGAACAGCTCAGCAGGTCTTATTTCTAGTTCCGAGTCCTAGTTTTTTAATATTACATTTAACTAATACACACCAACATCTGAATATTCATTAAATCTGAAGCTGCTTATTTTCTTCCCTAACCATATCCTAGATACTCCTTTCATTTCAGCTATAAATTACTCCACTAACTCCATGTTACCCACATACTGGATCTGTGAAGGAGGCTAATGGCCTTTCACTTCCAAAGTAACATAAGGTATATAAGACTGGGAGAGCAAGCAAACCTTTAGAATACAGTACAGAAAAGAGATGTACTGTATTTTGTCTGATAGTCCTCTATTCCTGAGTCTTCTCTATATTTCAGTACTCCTTTAGATTAAGAAAGGATTTCAAAGTTCAGGAACTCCTCAAACTTTACTTGGGAAACCACTGATAGATGGACAGACAATCTAATATTCCAAGTATCAGGCAAAAAGATTCAGTTCATCAAGTGAGTTGAATATTTTGTATAGAAAATATGCTACACATCAAATTATATATTGGCTTCACCCACCACTAATCAATGAAAATTTAGTTAGCAGTTTTGGGATAATTTAGCTTTTATCTCCAGGTTGTAACATCATTTTTTCTGAAGGCTGGCTCTTTAAATTTAAAGATGTTTCCAGAAAGATCTTAAGTTTAGTTATCGTTAATCTTAAAGTAGGTTGAGTTTTAATACACAGTTTTGATCAGTATTAGAATACGATTAATGCCATCTGGTAAAGAGAAGTATCCCAGCATCCAACTGAAAATCATGTAGCTGATGTCAACTATGCTTAGACAAATCTCAGATGTGAAAAATCAACACTTTTGTCAAACTCATGATTCTGCTATGGCCACAGCTCTCCCCCAAAACTAACAAGCAGGAAAAAAAAGGTATAAAATCTTAAATGGGAAAATCACATCATACAACTGGTTAAATAAAGCCACATCTGTTATGAAAATAACTATGAGAGTTCTGGCCATGAACTATTAATGAGAAAATCATGCTGTCCTTTTTGATTTACACACAGTGCCTACCTGTAGGAGATAAAAGATCAGGTTTCCTTTTGGTTGTCTGAAAAAATGGATGCAGGCAGAACAAAATAACATGTCAATAACAGCTATTAGCTTCCTGTATCCACAGTTGCACAAATTTCTCTCAAAGAGAAAGGAAGAACAATCTCGATAGTGCCTGAACAACAATGACTGGGGTCCTGTAAGGAGAGCCTACACAAAAGACCACAATATCCTTTAATTGCAGTCATTTTCTTTTATAAAGACTGGCCTGCTTAATCAATGATTAAGTCTTCCAGGCCTAGACATAATTCTCAGAACACCAGCTCTTGCTTGGAAAACATTTGTATCTTGAAATTATGATACAACAGCTATAATGGATAAAAATTATCTAGGAAGTTAGAGAAATGAGTGACTGAGAATGAAAAGATGTGTGTAATGCTTAGTTTTTCTATTCAACACCCAAGTTCCATGTCAGACATCATCTTACAATCTACAGATTAAAATAATTTGTATTACTGCTTATTCCATAAATTCTAATAATTTGTTAGATTTAACCACCAATACACCTCTTCTAAGAAGGGCAGGCAGAGCTAGACACCAAACTGTTACTTTACGCTATCAAGAATTACCGTACGCTATCAAGAATTACTACGCAGTATAAAAGAATGTTCTGGAATCTTTCCGAACTATAAACAGGACTGAGTTCACCTTGATTTTTCTGTAGTTACCAGACTGCAAATGAAACTTAGATAAGCTGTACATTTTTTGGTGCAGGCATTTGTGGAGAAGGTCAACATTTGGCTTCCCAGACTCCTACCACTGCCCTTATGGACTGCAGCAGCAGCTAGGCACTTGGGGCTCCCCCTCCCTCCACTGCCTGATCCAAGCCAGGGAGGCAGGGAGGGTGAGGGAGCACAGCCCGCAGTGCCAGTGCATTGTAGTGCTCCGGGGGAACCAGCTGGGTGCTGAAGGGAATAAGTGTTCCCCGCTGGGACAGCCCCTGGGGCATGCAGCTCCTGGTCACACAGAAGCTGGACAGCCCTGGCATGCTGTATCAGGAGGGATTGGCTTTCCCACCACGCCACTTCCTGAAAGCAGGTTGCTTGAACAAATTTAGAGGGCTTCTGGAGAACCAAGCTGTTGGAAGAGGCTGAGCCAACCACGCCACACTCCTCCATGGTTTAGCTTCATCCCTAGTCTGCCACACACTGTTGATGTAGTGAATAGTAAAAGTACTATTAAGCTTAAAGAAACAATACAGTAAGTATAACTAGGGAACATTTAATCACAGTATGTAGGCTCATCAGACTGACTGGTGGAGAGAAGCACACAAGGGTTACATGCCCAAAATGTGACAGAACAATTACAGTACATCTTGTATACCACACACATACATGCAGGTATACTGTATTTCACAACTTTGGTATGTGTATCAATTAGTTGCATCTCCATTGTTAGACCTCCCTATTTTCTTGGAAGATATGTCACTTGACTTACAATCTTACAGTTGTGATCTGCCTTGAAACTTGCTCCTCATAATTTTGGCAGCCCAGACAAGCCTGATATTATCTTGCTCTGGTATTTACCACCTTCCAGGAAGGGAAAGGGAAAGGCTTGGCAGGGTGCAGTGGGGGGGACTTGGCTTGCCAATATTCTCAATACTTGGTACCAACGTCAGTCCTTTACTGCTGAAGAAGTGGAGTTGGCTATGGCACAGGCATGCAGAAATCATTCCTCCATAATATCAACTATAATAAATTTCAGGGCTAAGGGTGAACCATTCAAGAAATACATGTTTGCTGATGAGGTTTTAAAGAAAATCACACCAGTGAGCTGGTGGAAGTCACTTAACCACCGGAATCCATCAGGGACTACTGAGCACCTTTTAACAGCAGTAGCTTCTTCTGCAGGTGTAGAAAGAAATTTTTCTTCCTTTGAATTAATTCCTTCTAAATTGTGAAACTGCTTGGCAACTGAAAAAAAAACAAGAAAGCTAGTCTTTCTTTTCCAATCTATAAACAAACAGGAAGAGCAAGGTAGAGTCTGAGTTTTCTACATAACCCATTATTCGAAGTTTTGCATGTCGACGTGGCTGAAATAATCTATTTAATTTTTGTTAAAAACTTGTTTCACATTTATAACTAAAATAGTAAAATATTCAAAAACACATATGCTTGTTTTGTTAAAATAACTGCAAATATTCGTTGTTGAAGGAAAGTATCCAAACTACATAAGCTTGTTGTTTTAGTTGAATAAAACATTTTAAACACCTGTTGGTTTTGGTGATAGTTGTTGTCCTCCTAATACAGCATGGCAAAAATATCCCCCAAATATCCATGACTAATCCAGTGAATTGGAGATAGTTTACCACCCAATGACTTCACAAGTATCTGCTTCAGTTAGCTTTGGTAAATAAAATAAGCAAATCATAATTCTGTTTTTTCATGCAGCTACAAAAATATCAAAATAAGTCACTGCTATAAGTGTATGACGTGTACCTTCTAAAAATGAAATCTACATCCATCTTTGAGTTGTGAATAATATGTATTAAGGTTATATCAAACAACAAGAAAGCACTTTCTGTAGAAAATAATGATTAAACCAAGGTTTCTTGACCAGTGATTTAAATCAGTCTCACCCTGATTATCCCCATTCCCAAATAATCACTGCTAAAATGTTTTACTTTTATTTTAAATTGACAACTTTACTAATAAGTTCCCTCTTCACAAAATGCATCTAATTTTCTTAAATATATTATTATATTGATTACATGAACATCTACATTGTTAATGGTTTCTTGGATCATTCAAACATCTCATCTGTTTCACATTTGGGTAGAAGAGTTCCTTGAGAATTTAGTGCATGGCACTGATTTAATATATACACCTGGTCAATGCAGTTTACACAATAAGAATGTGTATTTGAGCAACCTACTGCAGTTATATATATTATGCACTGTGATAAACATTTTAAGAAGCCATGTTTTGATGGGACAGTTATAGATTTTAAACTGTTTACCTCAGCATGACAAGAGGTAATTTTCTTGAGTACTGACTGTACCATTTAGAAACAAAGCAAGCATTCTCTCTCTTTCTTTCTGTCAAATTTCTGAACCTAATATGCTTTCACCAGAATGTCCAGTTTATGCTTACTTTGACTAAATTTATTCTCAACTACTGCTACTCTTTTCTTCTTAAAAGTATTTTACTGTGTAGTAGGTTTTCTGGGTATTAAATGCATGTGTAGACACACCTAGTAGCTTGCAGAACAAAAGCAGAGAATACTCTTAACAAATGAATCAGACCAGAAGATCAACATAATATACACCCTCACTTGAGCAATGCTAATTAGACTTAATATTTTGTGGCACTTACCACATGAGAGACTTTCAAAGCACTACCATCAAATCTGCACAAACTTGTGCTGTCTTCAAGAAAAATATCACATTCCTCTAGTTCCTGTGCATTGCAAGGGGGATTTTCTTTGTCAGGGTTTGGATTCTGAAACAAGAAAATATTGAAATGCAGTAAAAATCCGGAGTTTTTGATGCACAGTATTTACTATACTAAACATTATTTTCACAATAAACATAATTCATACTAGGAGTGAACTGATAAAGATTTTTTTGGTCAATATGGATGGCTGATTATTAACGAATCATATCGGCCAATACCGATCCGATTGCCAATATGCAGCCCGGCAGCTTGGAGAGCAGCATCTGGCTGGTAAGTCTGT